>NC_068425.1:18516109-19191809 GCF_023373465.1 Oncorhynchus keta | reverse complement strand
ACTTTTTGGCAACAATGCAAAACGTTATGTTTGGCGTAAAAGCAACACAGCTCATCACCCTGAACACACCATCCCCACTGTCAAACATGGTGGTGGCAGCATCATGGTTTGGACCTGCTTTTCTTCAGCAGGGACAGGGAAGATGGTTAAAATTGATGGGAAGATGGATGGAGCCAAATACAGGACCATTCTGGAAGAAAACCTGACGGAGTCTGCAAAAGACCTGAGACTGGGACGGAGATGTGTCATCCAACAAGACAATGATCCAAAACATAAAGCAAAATCTACAATGGAATGGTTCAAAAATAAACATATCCAGTTGTTAGAATGGCCAAGTCAAAGTCCAGACCTGAATCCAATCGAGAATCTGTGGAAAGAACTGAAAACTGCTGTTCACAAATGCTCTCCATCCAACCTCACTGAGCTCGAGCTGTTTTGCAAGGAGGGATGGGAAAACATTTCAGTCTCTCGATGTGCAAAGCTGATAGAGACATACCCCAAGCGACTTACAGCTGTAATCGCAACAAAAGGTGGCGCTACAAAGTATTAACTTAAGGGGGCTGAATAATTTTGCACGCCCAATTTTTCCGTTTTTGATTTGTTAAAAAAGTTTGAA
Organism: Oncorhynchus keta; assembly: GCF_023373465.1. Taxonomy (NCBI): domain Eukaryota; kingdom Metazoa; phylum Chordata; class Actinopteri; order Salmoniformes; family Salmonidae; genus Oncorhynchus; species Oncorhynchus keta. Next base: position 19,191,193 of record NC_068425.1, on the reverse strand, counting down.
ATATCCAATAAATGTCGTTCCACTTCATGATTGTGTCCCACTTGTTGTTGATTCTTCACAAAAAAATAAGGTTTTATATCTTTATGTTTGAAGCCTGAAATGTGGCAAAAGGTCGCAAAGTTCAAGGGGGCCGAATACTTTTGCAAGGCACTGTATATACAGTTGAAGTCGGAAGTGTACATATACCATAGCCAAATACATTTAAATATATATATATACACACCTGTTCTGAAAGGCCCCAGAGTCTGCAACACCACCACTAAGCAAGGGGCACCACCAAGCAAGCGACACCATGAAGACCAAGGAGCTCTCCAAACAGGTCAGGGACAAAGTTGTGGAGAATTACAGATCAGGGTTGGGTTATAAAAAAATATCAGAAACTTTGCACATCCCATGGAGCACCATTAAATCCATTATTAAAAAATGTATAGAATATGGCACCACAACAAACCTGCCAAGAGAAGGCCGCCCATGAAAACTCATGGACCAGGCAAGGAGGGCATTAATCAGAGAGGCAACAAAGAGACCAAAGATAACCATGAAGGAGCTGCAAAGCTCCACAGCGGAGACTGGAGTATCTGTCCATAGGATCACTTTAAGCAGTACACGCCTCAGAGCTGGGCTTTACGGAAGAGTGGACAGAAAAAAGCCATTGCTAAAATAAAAAAAAATGGTGTTCGCCAAAAAGCATGTGGCAGACTCCCCAAACATATGGAAGAAGGTACTTTGGTCAGATGAGACTAAAATTGAGCTTTATTGCCATCAAGGAAAACGCTATGTCTGGCACAAACCCAACATCTCTCATCACACCAAGAACACCATCCCCACAGTGAAACATGGTGGTGGCAGCATCATGCTGTGGGGATGTTTTTCATCGGCAGGGACTGGGAAACTGGTCAGAAATGATGGATGGAGCTAAATACAGGGGAATTTTTGAGGGAAACCTGTTTTGTCTTCCAGAGATTTAAGACTGGGATGGGGGTTCACCTTCCAGCAGGACAATGACCCTAAGCCTACTGCTAAAGCAACACTCGAGTGGTTTAAGGTGAAACATTTAAATGTCTTGGAATGGCCTAGTCAAAGCCCAGACCTCAATCCAATTGAGAATCTGTGGTATGATTTAAAGATTGCTGTATACCAACGGAACCCATCCAACTTGAAGGAGCTGGAGCGGTTTTGCCTTGAAGAATGGGCAAAAATACCAGTGGCTAGATGTGCCAAGTTTATAGAGACATACCCCAAGAGACTTGCAGCTGTAATTGCTGCAAAAGGTGGCTCTACAAAGTATTGACTTTGGGGGAGGGGGGATTTTTTAATATTTTCGCAAAGCCACTGTAGGTAGGTGTTCTCGGAGAGCAGGTAGCCTACAGTGGGTGGGCCATGGAGGAAGCCTGACTTGTTGGGCTGGCCAGAGCAAACAGGAAGTTGGCAAATATATCAGGTTGAACTGTGGGTATTGGAGCGAGAAGGAAGAGGTGTTAACAGGGAGATAGAGTACTTAGGAAAATAAGTGTATGTCTGCATGTTATGACACTGGGAGGCCTTCACAGAGCTGATAAAGCACATTTTCTCAGGAGTCAGATCAATGTGAGAGCTATGCATATGCCTAGAATAGATGGCCTCGATATATCAGCATTTAGGCACAGTGAATTTAGACCCTGGAATAATTGTGAAACCATTGGGCTAATTGCTGTGATACATAATGTGTCTTTACTTTACAGCCACTAGATAAACACATTTTGACAATGTGAGATTGTATTTTTTACATTTTTATATTTCAACTGGAGGGAAATGTTTTTCTATTTCAATTGCTTAACATAATTGATTTATGTACTTGTTTATGCTAGGCTAGCTACATGATAAGTTTTGTTAGGACTCGAGACACCTTCACTCCTCAGTTCTGTGTCATTTTGTCAACTTGAGCCATCTACTGTTCTTTTGTGGAACATTTTCGAACAAATTCCTTTTTTAATTCCAAAAACGCATGCTCAAAAGGTTTTCGAAACATACACAACATAACACCCACAAATTATCTCTAAAATACCGCGCTCTGTTTTGAGCAACATACAGGCGAAACAACAACAAATAGAATCCCCTGATCACGCTGGTCGGCGATGTCATGGCGACGTTGGATAGCTGGTGCCGCGTGCAAGTGCTCGTCCGGCCTAGGAAACTCGGAAATGTCCGACCTCCTAACTGGTTGTAGTTATACACGTGCTGCGTTCAACGAATCAGTATGTTAGAAATATCAGAGTTTCATCGTTTCAACCACGACAACTGCTCATGCGCAGAAATACGTAATAGGGCGTAACGGTTGTCTCGCGCCAAGCTGCGCATGTGCAATAAATCAAAACCTGTCCGTTTGTCACTTGCATGAGGTTGGAGTAATAACATGTTCAAATACTTAGTACATTGTCTCGAATCTAGGTTGCGCCTTTAGATTTAGAGAAAATGAACAACTAAGGAATAATTTGTCACTTCTCAAACACTGGCCTGGTCTGCTTCCTAAGCGTTCCGGAAGTCTCGCGATGTTGCGTGCTTTTATTTGATTTTTTATTAATATCAAATCAATACATAAAGCACATGAGGGAACACAAGCATACATAGATTACAAACAAGACAATCGAGCTAGGGGGTACAATATCACATTACAATTACACAAGGATTACACAAGGACCTTAAGAGCCATGCATATACTTTTTTTTATAGCTTTTTTTGTTAGTAGAGCATTTAACCGTGTTAAAATACAGTTCAATTTCTTTTTGTAGGGTACGAAAATCTGGTTTTCTGTTTGTAAATTTACATTTGTGTATATGAAATTTGACCAAAAGAATAATGAAATTAATTACGTAAAAATGACTGCGCTTATTTATATTGTATGTAAAGAATCCAAACAGTACATCTCTCCACAATAGTGTAAAATCTTCATAAATGTGTTCAATTATAAACCCACTGATGTCTTGCCACAGTTCTCTTACATGCATACAATGCCAAAAAAGATGCACAACTGTTTCTGGGTGGTCATTACAAAAGGAGCAATTTGAGTTGATGTTTTCCTTAAACTTCTTCATATAGTGGTTGGCAGGATAATATTTATGAATAATTTTAAAGGAAACTTCCTTAATTTTGTTAACAAGTAGGTTGCGCGCGTCTCTGGGTTTAGAAACTCTGTGACAACAACACATAAACACGGCCATCTGTTGCCATGACAATGTTCTTAATACGGAGTCTCATTCGTGTGGTTTTTGGAGCTAAAACGCGAAAGTCAAGCTAGCTAACAGGAGGCCATGGTTTGCTGACGTGATAGTGCAAGCTAAAAATAAACTTGAAGCTGAAAGTCTCCCAATCGATTGCTAGTGTGGTAACTGCAGAGTGTCGGTCAGACAAACCAAAATGAGTCTGGATAAAGCAAAGCTATGCGATTCGTTACTAAATTGGGTAAGTTTTACAAAGTTATAGGGAACTGGGAAGTCTTGCTAGCCGGTCGTCATCCAAAAGGACCTCTCGCTTGCAGTTAGCGAAAATAAATTAGGTGTTTTTACAATTAAATGCAACTAGGCATTTTATAGTTAGTAGTGCCTTGAACCAGCTCAAATAAAAAAAATAACATAATTAACTAGCTGTCACTGTCAAATAAAGCTAACTAAATGGTTTTGGTGGTCTAAGGTAAACATCAGAAATGGTCGTATTGGACAAGCTCCAAAGTTTCCAGACAGCAACTGAGCTAGCCACTATCTTATGCAATCAGTACGAAGGTCTAGCCAAGCCCCAGCAAGCCATTCACACTCCGAGCTAGCCTCTAAGTTTCTCAACTCCACGATAAGTACCATTAAGATGGTACATAGTTGAACTCGGCCATGAACCCTCCAAATATAGGTTGTTTAGGCTATATTAAAACTAGCTAGAAATGTGGAATGATCTCTTACAAACAAATTGCCAGCTAAGTAGCTAGCTGAGGTCTATCATTTAGTGGTTAGCAAACACTTTAGCTGTACAGCACATTAGTAGAATGGCTTTCCAGCACTTCTAGACCGCACAATCAATCACAAGTATTTTATTAAGCCCTCTTTATCAACAGTTGTCAAAAAGTGCTTAATAGATACCCATTCTAAAACACCAAATAGCAAGCAAATTGCCCAACGTGTTGGCAGTAGCATTTGCATTGCTCCTCTTCTCGATCAGTTGATTTCTAATTGATTGACGCGAAGTATAATAAATGACACACTAACACATTTTCTGTTCATTCATCATGTCCAACCCTTCCAGCTACAGACATTTCAGGTGCCTTCATGCACCAGCAAGCAGGACCTGATGAGCGGAGTGGCTATTGCACACGTTCTACACAGGATGTAAGGGCACAACATTTTTTTGTGTGTTTTGAGGTTGGTGATAATGGTGGTGGTGGGTTAACACAAGAGTAGACAACCACTAAGCGTAGGAGAACTGGGAGATGTATGCAGTGTTCACATGTTAGTCGGAACTAGGAAACTCAGAAATGTCCGACTTGCTGATTCGATGAACGCGGCACATGTATAACTGCAACCAGTTAGAGAGTTGTACATTTCCGAATTTCCTAGTTCTGACTAGCATGTGAACGCAGAAAAAGGTCCTTACTTGCAGAACCCATTACCCTGTCACAGTAGCAAATGGCAATAGTAAGAGATTTGTGGAGTACGTTCAATCCCAGTCATTCTCAATTCACAGACCGATTTGCTTATCAGTTGCACACTGACATTTTGTTCTGGGCCTTGAACTACTTTGAGTAGAACCTGATTAGAGCAAATTCAATCATGTATTCAAAAGCCTTTTTGTAAAGTTAGAGGATGGGCTGTTAGTCTGTTTTTATTTATATTCCTACGCTTGATGAGGAATAGGTCCATATTTCTCAAGGCCTGGGTCTTGCAGATTGTGCCCAGGTGGGATTTTGTGCAAGGGCCTGTCCATTTAAGGGTACTGTCTGTCCAAGCCAAATTACCTTCATACCTCATCTGCTGTAGTATTTGTGTGCCTTTCTGTCCACACACACACACACACATAGAAATGTATCGAACTGGAAACAAGCAAGTGCTTTTATCTGAAGGTTCGTTGAATTGGGTCATGGCAATTCTGGCCTCAAGCAAGTTTCCAATGATTGCTTGCTTGTTGTGACATTCATTGAGTGTCACATTAGGGAGTTTGCGTTTTCCAGTTTAGAAATACTCTGCCCTGTGGCTTCCTGTGTATTGTATGTCCCTAGAATATGTCTTGTTAAGTGTTTCATCTCGTTAACAGAGACCCCTCCTGGTTTAATGAGGCATGGCTGAGCAGGATCAAGGAGGAGAGTGAGGCCAACTGGCGCCTCAAGGTGCAGTATGAGATATATCCTTCTAACACAGTGCCTCTATGTTGTCACCTAGGCAACCTAGATTGACCACTGGCCTTACTGTTTAAAGATGGTGTATTTTCACCAAGGCAAATATGCCTGTGTTCTCCAGCTCAGATTTATTTCATTTTCCTCCAGGTCAGCAACCTGAAGAAGATTCTTCAGAGCATGCTTGAGTATTACCATGATGTGAGTAAAGGCTTTTCCTCATAAAGATCGGAAGGAAGGGATGGATGGTATATGCACGTTTCCAGCATTTATTTTAAGAGCTCAATCTCCTCCAGTTGTTCCTCAGTGTTTGCATCTGTCTTAGTCCATTTGAAATAACATTGCTCAATGCATATATTTTTTCACAATCCCCATTGTCTCCATCCTTCTATGAACAGGTGCTTGGCCACCAGGTAGCAGACGTGCACCTGCCAGACATCAATCTGATTGGGGAGTTTGGAGATGTAACTGAACTTGGGAAGCTGGTGCAGTTGGTGCTTGGCTGTGCTGTCAGCTGTGAGAAAAAGCAAGGTGAGCTAGCTGGGCTAGAGGAGGCTCTGCTGGGTAACAGGAAGTCACCTATGGAGAAAATGCAGAATTAATGCAATGACCTGATTATCACGAGTTGATAAACTCAGCATTCATTGGTTCGTTCCTACAAAGCCCCAACCATGTACTGTATACAGATTATGATAAAACAGAGTTTTAAAAGACAATGTGATCCTCAGATGAACAAGCTAGTGGGTTTGATGTGAATGCAGGAGAAACTGTTGCACTGTGTGTAAACCAGTGTGTTTGAGTGTCTGACTGTCAGATGTGAATGTGATATTCAGTGGACTCCTCTTCTGTTTTTTCTCTCAGAGCAAATCCAGCAGATAATGACCCTGGAGGAGTCTGTCCAGCATGTTGTCATGACAGCCATACAGGAGGTGAGTGATCAGTCTTTTTGATATTATCCTCTTTGTAGATCTGTCTGTCCTTTTGTGAGATTACACCTACAGTCGTGGCCAAAAGTTTTGAGAATGACAAATATTAATTTCTCCAAAGTTTGCTGCTTTAGATATTTTTGTCAGATGTTACTATGGAATACTGAAGTATAACTACAAGCATTTCATAAGTGTCAAAGGCTTTTATTGACAATTACATGAAGTTGATTCAAAGAGTCAATATTTGCAGTGTTGACCCTTCTTTTTCAAGACCTCTGCAATCCGCCCTGGCATGCTGTCAATTAACTTCTGGGCCACATCCTGACTGTTGGCAGCCCATTCTTGCATAATCAATGCTTGAAGTTTGTCAGAATTTGTGGGTTTTTGTTTGTCCACCTGCCTCTTGATTGACCACAAGTTCTCAATGGGATTAAGGTCTGGGGAGTTTCCTGGCCATGGACCCAAAATATCGATATTTTGTTCCCCGAGCCACTTCGTTATCACTTTTGCCTTATGGCAAGGTGCTCCATCATGCTGGAAAAGGCTTTGTTCGTCACCGAACTGTTCCTGGATGGTTGGGAGAAGTTGCTCTCAGAGGATGTGTTGGTACCATTCTTTATTCAAACCTGTGTTCATAGGCAAAATATAGGCAAAATTGTGAGTGAGCCCACTCCCTTGGCTGAGAAGCAGCCCCACACATGAATGGTCTCAGGATGCTTTAATGTTGGCATGACACAGGACTGATGGTAGCGCTCACCTTGTCTTCTCCGGACAAGCTTTTTTCCCGGATGCCCCAAACAATTGGAAAGGGTATTTATCAGAGAAAATGACATTACCCCAGTCCTCAGCTGTCCAATCCCTGTACCTTTTGCAGAATATCAGTCTGTCCCTGTTGTTTCTCCTGGAGAGAAGTGGCTTCTTTGCTGCCCTTCTTGACACCAGGCTATCCTCAAAGTCTTTTCCTCACTGTGCGTGCAGATGCACTCACACCTGCCTGCTGCCATTCCTGGGCAAGCTTTGTACTGGTGGTGCCCCGATCCCGCAGCTGAATCAACTTTAGGAGACGGTCCTGGCGCTTGCTGGACTTTCTTGGGCGCCCTGAAGCCTTCTTCACAACATTTGAACCGCTGTCCTTGAAGTTCTTGATGATCCGATAAATGCTTGTACCTAAATCAATCTTACTGGCAGCAATATCCTTGCCTGTGAAGCCCTTTTTGTGCAAAGCAATGAGGACGGCACATGTTTCCTTGCATGTAACCATGGTTGACAGAGGAAGAACAATGATTCCAAGCACCACCCTCCTTTTGAAACTTCCAGTCTGTTATTTGAACTCAATCAGCATAACAGAGTAATCTCCAGCCTTGTCCTCGTCAGCACTCACACCTGTGTTAACGAGGGAATCACTGACATGATGTCAGCTGGTCCTTTTGTGGCAGGGCTGAAATGCAGTGGAAATGTTTTTGGGGGATTCAGTTCATTTGCATGGCAAAGAGGGACTTTACAATTAATTGCAATTCATCTGATCACTCTTCGTAACATTCTGGAGTATATGCAAATTGCCATCATACAAACTGAGACAGCAGACTTTGAAAATTAATATTTGTGTCATTCTCAACATTTTTGGCTACAACTGTTCAAGCACAATTCTTTGCTCCCTGAAACCTTTCTGTATTTAACAGCAATATACACTAAAACAGGCAATAGCTGACTTATTGTCCTGCTTACCTCTATATTGACAATGGGTTTCACCATGTGATCTGTCTTTCTGGAGTTTGAACCAGCAATTCACTGTTTTGTTGTGGTGTAGCTCCTAGCTAAAGAGCCAACTGTTCCAGGAAGTCCTGAGACCTACGGGGACTTTGACTACCAGGTGGGACCCGCTCACTTCTTACTCTGCTTCTCTGAATACATTAAACTTTCACTCCCCTGCAAGTTGGTTTTATCGCTATTCCTCAATTGCCGTCTCATATACTTGTCTTTCGTGGTATCTCTCGCTCTCTCTCTCGTTCTCTACCTCCCACTGTGCTGTCTATAACCTCCCTTGTGCCTCTCTCCGTGTCTACAGTCCAGGAAGTATTATTTTCTCAGTGAGGAGGTGGAGGCGAAGGAGGATCTGGGCCAGCGCTGTCGGGACCTGGAGCACCAGGTGGGCAGAGGGGACTGTTTGTTAGTTAGCATGTTGAGTGTGTATCTGCAGCTCTTTGCCATGAGTGAAGTGACCCTATTTATTCGCTTAGCTGAGGATTGTTGTCCAGTCTGACTGATTCCCCCTGATGGTTTGTTGTGTAAACGGAGTGATGGGACACTTTTTTTTTTTCTGTATCTGTCCCATTATGGCTTCTGTTAGTGCATAGGCAGCACCATTGAAGCCATCTCCATTTTGAACAGTGGAGACTGGTGGGAGGAGCTATATGATGATGGGCTAATTGTAATGCCTGTTATGGAATTAAATGATGGGCTAATTGTAATGCCTGTTATGGAATTAAATTAACGGGGTCAAACATGTGGTTACCATATTATTGATGCCATTCCATTCCAGCCATTACAATGAGCCTGTCCTCCTATAGCTCCTCCCACCAGCCTCCGCTGATTTTGAAGTAGTCAATTTTCTTCTACTACTTCTGAGTTGGTAAACAAACTGAAAGGATGCATACTGCCACCTGGAGTGTGTTGTTTGAACAGGTATAAAGCCATGGTGGGCGATGTACTGCCACCTGCAGTTATGGAATTGTTGCTCACAAATAATTAAATGGCTGATCCTTCCTGATGTCCTGGATGGAATTATGTGATCCGTTCTTAACCAATAGGAAGCCACACCCAGTTGACTACTTCAAAATGGTGAAAGTTCTCAATGGCGCTACACATGCTAAAATGGGCTTTTGGGTACTAGAATCCTCTTATTCTCTATGAAACAGTGCTAACTGTGCTGTTAATGCTGCCTCTGATTAGGCAATGTCATTGGGTACAAAGACTTAAGTCATTGATCCCCAATAATTACATTGTATAGTATTTAGGATTAGAAGGCAATTACCACTTATGTATTCAGCATATTTCTTAATATGTTAACATTAAACACATTAAGAAATTCTCAGTAGTTTATGTAGTTCTTTACTTTCTCCCTGGTATGATGCTAAAGCAAGCCATTTGTCCTTAAAGTTCAGTGTAGAGTTTTGCTGTCCTCAAAGTGGAACGATGTCCAACAGGTTAGTAATAGACGCCGCCTTTTTATATTGGCATGCCTGCTTGCCTAACCCACAAACATATTCAGGGTGGACGTACCCTAAACCACCAACCAACATTCTTGTCCATGATAATCCCAAGGATAGTTAATCTTTCATCAAGCCTCACTAGCTTGAATCCTTAATCAACATCCCTTTCTGAGCCCACTCTCCAGTCTCCCCACTTTGTAACTGTTAGTCAGACTGACCCAGACATCTGGTTTTCTATTCCCCTCCTTGAGGGGTAATGCTAACAACTGCTCCATTGAGAAAGTGGCCCACCCGACTGAGAACATAGCAGACCAGCTGACTAACTGCGTTGATGTTTGTGCATGTGAAGTTACCACCAACCCTCATGGAAAAACATAGCATGTTTTGCAAGCAATGTACAGTGTCTATTGCTGGATATGTGAGTGTGGCTCTTTTTTCTTCAGCATTTGTGGAGTGTCTTTTTTCTATTCTGCATTTTCATGAGTAAATATGTGGGTTTTTTGGCGGTGTTCTGCATTTTGAAGTGTGTCCTTTTTCTGTGCTCAGAACTTTCTATGACTCAATGTGTGACTGTTTGTTTATTTGTCTCTAGGTCTCCTCCCTCTCTAGCCTTTGTTACATGCAACTTTGTCTGGTTCTCTCTGCCACTCCACCCCTTACTATGTCTGTGTGTGTGTTTGGTCCTCAGTTGGCAGCCGTCCTGGAGGAGAAGTCATCCCTGCAGGTGGAGACACAATCCCTGAGGGAGAAGCTCAGCCTCAGTGACCCACAGAATGCTTCTACCACCATCACTGGCAAGAAGCTGCTGCTGCTGCAGAGCCAGATGGAGCAGCTACAGGAGGAGAATTACAGGTCACAGTCATATCCTCAACACAAACTTCCAAACTAAATGCATTCTACTCTTTTGATACAATTAATTTAGCATTTTCTGTTTGCCCCCTGTTTGTGACACAGACTAGAGAACAGCCGAGATGACATGCGTGTGCGAGGGGAGATTCTGGAGCGTGACGTTTTGGACCTCACTCACCGTAACGATGAACTGACCAGCCTCGCCCAGGAGGCCCAGTCTCTCAAAGATGAGATGGACATCCTCCGGTGAGCCCAGGGGGAGAGCAGCCTCTCAGTAGTCTGTGGCCTCCTATCCTTCTCTCCTTTCCTGTCCCATCCTCAAAACGGCTTCCCCATCTCACCCTCTCCCCTCCTACAGGCATTCGTCTGACCGAGTGAGCCGGCTGGAGGCGCTGGTAGAGACGTACAAGCGCAAGCTGGAGGACCTGGGGGACCTGCGCAGACAGGTGCGTCTGCTGGAGGAGCGCAACACTGTCTACATGCAGCGCACATGTGAGCTGGAAGAGGAGCTACGCAGGGCCAACTCCGCACCCAGCTGGACACCTACAAGAGACAGGTGGGCAGAGAGGGCTAGAGAATGGGGGAGGGTTAACAAAGGTGTGGAGATGGATGTGTGTATGACACATGATGGTATGAACTCTCTTCAGACCCTGAATGTGTTTGCCTCCCTGCTATCAGGTCCATGAGCTTCACACCAAGCATTCGTCAGAGGCACTGAAGGCTGAGAAGTGGCAGTTTGAGTACAAGAACCTTCAGGACAAGTATGACGCCCTGCTTAAGGAGAAAGAGGTGAGAGAGGATGGCCGGGGACGACTCCTTTCCAGACTAAGATATATTACTTAAAAGGGCATGATGTGGATTTAAAATCTCTGAAATTCTGAGGCAGTCACTTCGAACACTTCTGGTAGGATCAGATTGAGTGCAGTCTAATCCCCACGTTATCCCAATGTGTTTTCCAGCGTTTGATCTCAGAGCGAGACACACTGCGGGAAACCAATGATGAGCTCAGGTGTGCTCAGGTCCAACAGAAGGGCCTCAATCAACCAGGTGAGTCCAATGGACACAGCTAACATCCTGAACCTTCAGCCTTTGTTTTTCTAAATGACAAGATGGTAGAGGTGGGTTGTTTGACCTTTTGTGGCAGTTGATAAGACTACTGTGAAAACAAATGTGATATATTTTCCCCTGACATCTTGGCTCTCTCTCTCCCCTTCAGGTGGATTATGTGAGGACTCTGGCACAGTGGGAAACCTGGCCTCTGAGATGATGCCCACAGAGTTCAAGTATGTGAGACTGAGTGAAAGATTCATCTGTTAGATAACACCTATCTGACCTATCAATAGACATGCAGTGGTGTCAGAATTCAATTGCTCATTTTCAACTGTAGGCTTGGGCGGTACCGGGGTGTTTAGATTGTTTTATTTTTAAACTACAATTCAGTTGAGCCAGTCACATGGTATATTTGTTTATTAAGAGCATGTGGAGCAAACTGAAGTTTCATGACGTCCACTGTCGCAGTACAAGAGTTGATCAAGTTAGACTTGACATTCTCTCCTAATGTTTGCCAGGTAAATATATCTATACGTTAACGATCTTAATGCCAAATACATTTTCTCCAGCTATGCATTTGGTTTGCTAACCTGCTAGCTGTAGGTGGCTAGCTTGCAAGATCAAGCTTCTTGGTTACAGCAGAGACAATCAATCCCCTCCTAGATTAAGTGTGAGTAGCCTTTTGAGAACCCAGCTCATAAAGTTATAGAACTGTCTTTGCTTTTAGTTTATGTTCGCTTGCGCTTGTTAGCATTTAGCTAACGTTCGCTATGGGAATTCGCTAGTACTTTGATAGCATTTGAACAGAAATGATGCCCTTTGTGTGCACTGACGTTAATGCCGTAAAACCGGTATGCTTCAGGAACGATATGGAAATCTGGATCCGCCCAAACCTAGTGTTCAGCTGTGATAAATGGCAAAGGTCTTATTCCTCAGCCACACTATTTTTAGAAACAGAATGTGCCATTGGCTCCATGAATAGAATGGCTCTGTCAGATGGCACTGCTGTTAAATTGGCTGAGGTGGAGTTGAATACTTATGGTCCTTCTGTAGCTCAGTTGGTAGAGCATGGCGCTTGTAACGCCAGGGTAGTGGGTTCGATTCCCGGGACCACCCATACGTAGAATGTATGCACACATGACTGTAAGTCGCTTTGGATAAAAGCGTCTGCTAAATGGCATATATTATTATTATTATATTACTTATGTTGATGTGTAGTGTACAGACCTTTGCCTCTCTGCCCCACTTCCCTGCCTTCTCTCTTTGACCTCATCCCTTCTGCTTCCTCCACAGGGAGACGGTGGTGCGTCTGCAGAGTGAGAACAAGATGCTGTGTGTCCAGGAGGAGAGCTACAGACAGAGACTGGTGGAGGTACAGGGTCAGCTGGAGGAGTCTCAACGCAGCCAGAACACCCTGGAGACACAAAACAGGTGTGTGTGTGTGTGTAGGCATGTGTAAAATAAAAGATACGTTCTATACGAATACCACTGCATCTCATCCACAAAAGTAAAATAAAGTGTTTTTAGTTATGCACATTGTGATTTGATTGTATGTATCAAGGTCAGTCCGTGACGATATTAGTCACAGTATATATTGCCAGAGTTTCTGTTTTGAGTTTCACATTTGGCTAAACGGAGGAGCGATCTAGCTAAATGTCAGCTCACTCTGGTCTGTGTGTTGTGTTGTGTTGTGTGGGCTGGAGCAGAGGATGGACAGCAATGAGCCAGATTGTCCCCCGGCTGTCCGTACAGCGCACGTGTGTGGGTGGGCGGTTTTTCTGAGTGGATCGTGTGTGTGACGATAGATCCAGAGTGTGGGAGGCAGGCAGCCGTCTTCAGCAGCAGGATGAGAGCATCCTGAGCTGTGGAGTATGGCTGAAGTAGCTCCGTCTTCCCCTAATTAACCACAACACACAGAGGGGAGTGGGTGGGTGGGACACCTCTAGAGTGGACTAATGCAGCGGTTGATGTGACATTGCATGCATCGCCAGCCTCTCCCACTCACTCATCAAAACCAGCTTCATCGAATTTCCTCATTTTCTCTTCCTTTCCCCTTCTCTCTCTCCTGCTTTTCTTATTTGTTCTGTCTCTCCTCCTTCCAGGTTGAACCAGCAGCAGATCTCTGAGCTGCGGTCCCAGGTGGAGGATCTCCAGAAGGCTCTACAGGAGCAGGGCAGCAAGGCTGAGGATGTGAGTGGAGAGACAGACCCTCCTCATTTACCCCTCTCCTCCTCCTCTAAACATCCTGTTACTCCTGTTACCTTGTCCATACCAATCACTGAGTGGACCCAGTCTTCTCCAATCAAAGACGACAGTATACTGAAAATGTATAGGAATCAGGAATGAAAGGACCAATCTCTCTTAATCGGTTGACCATCTTAGTTCAAGTATGTTTTTTTTGTTTTTAATCATTTATTTTGTAGTCATTATAATTGGAAAAAGAGACCTAGACCTCAATATAGTCCTTGAGGACTGTTGTAGACTGTATCCTTCTCTCCCCTCTGTTGACTGCTCTCTGAGATTTTGTGTGAGAACTTTAACCCTTGTTTGCTGTGTTGATTCACCATTAACGCCTACCCTTCTGTCTCTCCGCCTGCCCCCACCGACCGACATTCGGCCAATCAGGCCATCGTGAGTACAGCCCATCCCTGCCTGGGCTCTGATTTGACTTTGACTACTTCAGTTGTGTATTATGCTTATTATTTGTGTCTCTGTCTGACAGAAGTCTGTTTCTCTGTAGTTTGAGTGTTGACTGACTTTCTTCCTCTCCATTCAGTCCTCCCTGCTGAAGAAGAAGCTTGAGGAGCACCTGTGAGTACTATTATCACTGATGCTTGCACACTGCACCTGTGAAGGGAGTATTATTACCGCTCTGTAGATTCTTACACGTCCGGCTCCTCCATGCTTTTCCTCTGTCCTCGTCCCAGGGAGAAGCTCCATGAGGCCCACTCAGACCTGCAGAAGAAGAGAGAGGTCATTGATGACCTGGAGCCAAAAGCGGACGGCAACAGTAAGTAGTCTCTTATTTGCTGCCCTTGGGAGCAGTGCTATCAAATAGTATCAATCTAAGAGCACTTTCAAGCTCTGAAAATACCGTTAATATTTCCTCTTCAACCTCCCTCCTGTCAGTGGCGAAGAAGATCGATGAGCTGCAGGAGATCCTGAAGAAGAAGGATGAGGATATGAAGCTGATGGAGCAACGCTACAAGCGCTATGTGGAGAAGGCCAGGACGGTCAGTCAACACTGCCTGACACTAAACTCATCAGTACAGCACCACGGTGCTTGGCCGCTGACTTAAATCCGAGTTGCAGATATCGTCAAAGATTGTCATGCACATTGTGACATAGTTGAGAATTTCCGCACCAAGTATATGTGTGTTTGTGTTCATTGTGAAGGTGATCAAGACTCTGGACCCCAAGCAGCCGCCTCTGACTGTGTCTCCTGATGTTCAGGCCCTCAAGAACCAGTTGACTGAGAGAGACCGGAAGATCCAGCACCTGGAGGTAAGAGCCACTCTACATTGACGAGATGCAGATGAGTAGTGCATTTCTGACCCTCCATATGCATGAACAACTCCTGTGTGCAGCATGACTGTGAGAAGAGCAGGTCCAGACATGACCAGGAGGAGAAACTCCTCATCAGTGCTTGGTACAACATGGTGAGTAAGAAAACCTCTCCGTATCTGCCTAATCTACATAGTATTAAAGCAGTTGGCATGATAGGTGCTACAATGCTGTGCAATGACTTGTATAATAGTCTTGGTTTTTATGGTAGTAAGACATTTACCTGTCTTATGGCTTTATTTCTCTCTCTCCCTCCCCAGGGTATGGCCCTGCATCAGAAGGTGGTGGGAGAGCGGTCGGGTCCGTCCAACCAGGCCCAGTCCTTCTTGGCCCAGCAGAGGCAGTGCACCCACGCCAGGAGAGGCCTCGCAGCCCGCCACCAGCCCAGATAAGACATATCAACTCTGGGGGAGGATGTGAAAATGAGGCAAAACATTGTCTATATCTTAGTGTTCACTTCTTCCGTACTCCCACTCTCACTGCTCTGATGCCTTCTCCTCTTGGTGTTTTGTGACGATTGCTGCTGCTGCCCCCTGCTGGGCATCTCTATTACACGATTTTCTGGAGTGTCTGTAATGCAGAGCTACTTAATTCACCTTCAAGTGCTTTCAAAGCTGCCAGGACTTTTGAACAAAGATGAGTCTTGGGTCTAAATGAGAGCTGGAATGAAGGAACATGAAGTGGATAGAAAGAAGCTGAGTGACTAATCCTTTGTCATTGAATTCTTAGACAATGTTTGTCATTCAGTCCCTCCATTTCTTTCAAGCCCTCTTTTTAGCTATAATATATTTGATGTTTTCTTAAGGTTTAGATTAGGACATTATGAGAATTAATGCTTTGGAAGCCCACAATGATGACCGAGATGGAAAGTGATGATTTCTGCTGTCAATAGGGCAGGGGTCTTTACCTTCCCCCTACTACTACTACTACTATATATTTTCACCCTTATTGTCCAGCCCACTGCCAGGCTAAATAGATATTATCCTCTTACTCTTACATAGAAACACTAATAAGAGAGACCTATGGGTTGAGATCATGGTGAATTTGTGCGATTTGTATTAATTTGTGCCCAAGTCATTTGGAGATTCTGTCTTGTGCTGTGTCTCTGACACTTTTAAATGTACTTGGGGAGAGAGACTGGTGAAGCGCTAGAACAGGGGTGTCATCCGGATCCGGGGGGGTGTACACTCAATATTATTTTTCAATGATTAAAACCAAGTTTGAAACTGTAGAAATTATAATGGACCTACATTCATACAGTTTATTGACTGTCCAGCTCACTAATAATCATCAAAATGACAGTCAGGGAGCATCACTTTTTGCCAATTTTGATGGCGAGGAAATGTTGTTGAAGACTGAATGTGGCCCCCGGGGAAAAATGGGTTTGGCGCCCCTGATCTAGAAGAGCTCAATAATACGTCTTAGATATGAGAGGAACACATTTTCTCTGCACACACAGTCATGACCTCTTTATTTCTCTGTGTTTACTCTTTCAAGCTGTATCATCTACTTGATTTTTCTTAATTTGTTACGAGTTGTTTAATTGTTTTGATGAGCAGGAAGAATAGCTTTCTAGACTTTTTTTTCTTTTTCTAAATGAACCTCCGCATTTTGTAGTTAGTCTGTATAATAATGTACAGAAAAGCACTCCCTCCCTTTTGATTATGGTTAATTTCCTCTGTTAACTGATCTACTTTTAAAGACTTTTGTATCAAATTCCTGTGTGGTGTTCACATGTAATGGTAGAAGTTCAGAAAGACTAGAAGATATGGGTCCTCTTCTGTCAGGACCGTTTGACTGGTAGTATTCACACGGACTATTGAACAAGGTTTTGTTTAAAGCTGTAATATGGAAATTTATTCTTTGAATGATGGACTAGATGTTGTTCTTTTTAACTTTAATGTATCCCCTCTAAAGAGTTACAGGGTGTTTTTAAGAATTATAATTGGTTGCACACATCACTTTAGACTGATGTTAATGTAGGAAATGCTGGTGCTTGTGAGAACCAGAATGTGGGGTTATTGATTCACATTTAATGGATATGTGGGGGAAATCTGGCCACACTGGAGGTTGTTACTGTGTAATCCTGAAGGGAAATAAGGTTTCAAGGTAGCAATGGTATGTAGCTTTTCTCTCGTTCTCAGCAGAAACACTCAAATATAGATGCTTCTGTTCGCTGACACTGGAACTTGCCTAGCTAATGAACAGACAATGTGTGCTCTTTTAATGTCAGAATTATTTACAACTGAATTTATGTAAATTTTTACCTATCATTTTCTCAAGATGAACCTGTGAAGAACAGTGCTATTGTTGAACACTCCATCTATCTGATTACTTTGACAGTATCCACTTAAACATGGAACTTATTTTTGGTACCCAAACTGCTCTCTATGACTTGTACCTAACCCTCTTAAGTGTGTAACTATCTGTGCAATGTTATTTACCAGGCTATGAAACCACAACTGTGTGTACATTTAACTTCACTTAGTGTTTTACTCTTTAAGTAGATTTGGTGTTTATTTGGTATTAAATCAGGAAGTCTGACTTTTAATTTCAAAGTAGTAAATCAACATTCCAACTGAACTGTTATGTTCCAGTACTGAGATGGGGCCTGCGCAATTCAACCTGTCGTTGTCGTGACTGGAAATCTGTCAATGTACTGTCCTATTGCAGTATAACTTGACACTGTCCATTAGCAATATATTACAATTGGTATTTACCATCACTAATTGGACATGCAGTTAAAGGGCTTAAACTCTACTGAACAAATATAAACGCCACATGCAAAGTGTTGGCTTCATGAGCTGAAATAAAAGATCCCATATGTTCAATACGCACATCTCAAATGTTGTGCACAAATTTGTTAACATTCCTGTTAGTAAACATTTCTCCTTTGCCAAGACAATCCATCCACCTGACGGGTGGGATATCAAGAAGCTGATTAAAGTGCATGATCATTTCAAAGGTGCACCTTGTCCTGGGGACAAGAAAAGGCCACTAAAATGTACAGTTTTGTGACAACACAATGCCATAGATGTCTCAAGTTTTGAGGGAGCGTGCAATTGGCATGCTTACTGCAGGAATGTCCTACAGAGCTTTTGCCAGAGAATTGAATGTACGTTTTTCTACCAATGTTGTTTTAGACAATTTGGCAGTATGTTCAACAGGCCTCATAACAGCAGACCACGTGTATGTTGATGTGTGGGTGAGCAGTTTACTGATAACAACTTTGTGAACAGAGTGCCCCCTGGTGGGGTTATGGTAGGGGCAGGCGTAAGCCAAACTTGGACGCACAGGATCTTCTAGAATGTAATTTGTATGCTGTAGTATTAAGATGTCCCTTCACTGGAACCAAGGGGTCTAACCCGAACCAGGAAAAACAGCCCCAGACCATTATTCACTATGAAGTGGGGCAGGTTCTCCTGGTATCTGCAAAACCCAGATTTGTCTGTCGGACTGCCAGATGGTGACGTTTGATTCATCACTCCAGAGAATGTGTTTTTACTGCTCCAGAATCCAATGGCCCTACCCTTTACACCACTCCATCCGACGCTTGGCATTGTGCATGGTGATCTCAGACTTGTTGGAAAGGTGGCATCCTATGATGGTGCCACGTTAAAAGTCCCTGAGCACTTCCGTTAGGCCATTCTACTGCCAATGTTTTGTCTATGGAGATTTCATGGCTGTGTGCTCGAATTTATAAACCTGTCAGCAACGGGTGTGGCAAAAAAAAGAAACCTCTGTCAACTGTGTTTATTTCCAGCAAACTTAAAAGTGTAAATGTATGAACATAAGTATCAACAACTGAGAAATAAACTGAACAAGTTACATAGACATGTGACTAACAGAAATTGTATGTGTACCTGAACAAAGGGGGGGTCAAAATCAAAAGTAACTGTCAGTATCTAGTGTGGCCACCAGCTGCATGAAGTACTGCAGTGCATCTCCTCCTCATGACCTGTACCAGATTTGCCAGTGCTTGCTGTGAGATGTTACCCCACTGTTCCACCAAGGCACCTGCACATCTGTTCCTGGACATTTCTGGGGGGAATGGCCCTAGCCCTCACCCTTCGATCCAACAGGTCCCAGACGTACTCAATGGGATTGAGATCCGGGCTCTTCGCTGCACATGGTAGAACACTGATATTCCTGTCTTGTAGGAAATCACGCACAGAATGAGCAGTATGGCTGGTGGCATTGTCATGCTGGAGGGTCATGTCAGGATGAACCTGCAGGAAGGGTACCACATGAGGGAGGAGGATGTCTTCCCTGTAACACACAGCTTTGAGATAGCCTGCAATGACAACAAGCTCAGTCCAATGATGCTGTGACACACCGCCCCAGACCATGACGGGCTCTCCATCTCCAAATCGATCCAGCTCCAGAGTACATGCCTCGGTATAACGCTCATTACTCGCCGGTGAAGAGCACTTTTTGCCAGTCTTGTCTGGTCCAGCGAAGGTGGGTTTGTGCCCATGGGCGACGTTGTTTCCGGTGATGTCTGGTGAGGACCTGCCTTACAACAGCTCTACAAGCCCTCAGTCCAGCCTCTCTCAGCCTATTGCGGACAGTCTGAGCACTGATGGAGGGATTGTGCATTCCTGGTGTAATTCGGGCAGTTGTTTCCATCCTGTACCTGTCCCGCAGGTGTGATGTTCGGATGTACCAATCCTGTGCAGGTGTTACACGTGGGCTGCCACTGCGAGGACTATCTGCTGTCCATCTTGGCCCCCTGTAGCACGGTCTTAGGCGTCTCACAGTACGGACATTGCAATTTATTGTCCTGGCCACATCTGCATGCCTCCTTGCAGCATGCCTATATCACATTCACGCAGACGAACAGGGACCCTGTGCATCTTTCTTTAGGAGTCAGTAGAAAGACCCCTTTAGTGTCCTAAGTTTTCATAACTGTGACCTTAATTGCCAACCGTCTGTAAGCTGTTAGTGTCTTAACGACCGTTCCACAGGTGCATGTTCATGAATTGTTTGTTGTTCATTGAACAAGCATTGGAAACAGTGTTTAAACCCTTTACAATGAAGAGCAGTGAAGTTACTTGGATCTTTACTAATTATCTTTGAAAGACAGGGTCTTGAAAAAGGGACGCTTCTTTTTTTTGCTGAGTTTTTATAGCATAGGTCCTGCCGGCCAGATAGGTAGGACCAGTCGGCCAGACCTACCTACCTGTTGGGCCGACTAATCCAAACTGGCCAAAAAAGGTGAAGCACAACGAAATCAGGGAAGATCAGATAAAGGATTGTTAGTCTAGAAATCAAATCAAATAGGGAGGTCTCGCAAGACAACTGGAATGCTGGGCCAGCCATTCTTAAATAGCCCCTAGGCCAGCACAGGTGAAACACCTTCCTTCTAATTAGATGACCAACCAGCACAGGTGTAATACAGACTGACTAACAAAGGTGACACCAATCTGTGCACCCCACTTGCTAATGTCCAACCTTTAAATATGAAATGGAAAAACCAAATCCTGTAACACTGGTGATTTTGCTACTGTCAAGCGTGTTTCAGTTTTTAAAAATGTAATGTGCAGTATCTTTGTAGGCTGAATTTGTTATGTATTCTTATGTTTGTCATTTTTCTGCATAACATCCTACTCTCTTCCCAACAGCAGAAATATATGTTGGTAGGGCAAGGCTATGTATGTGCACATGGAAGTAAGTGGTTTATGCTTACTATAAGTTAATGAGGCAATACAAATGTGATGTGACTAAAATAAAAGGACATTTAGTTGACTAAACCACTATTTGCATCATTTTGAAAATAACTACATTAAATTATCTAGTGGAAAGCCTTCCCAGAAGAGTGGAGGCTGTTATAGCTGCAAAGGGGGGGACCAACTCTATATAAATGCCCATGATTTTAGATTGAGATGTTCAACATGTTGGGTACATCTTGAACAACGTTAGTAGGTGGTGGAAGCATGATAAGGATATTTTATTTGTCGATAGAACCAAATAGGCAGGCCGACTAGATAGCTATGTCCGGTCAGCCAGCTAGCTAGGTCCGGCCAGGTGGACCATCTAATCCAATCTGTCCGGCCAACTGTTACAAAATAAGGTCCGGATAGATAGGACTGGTCAGCCGGATTGGACCAGCCGGCCGACTGGTACTAGATACTTAGCTATCAGGCTGGACGGACCTACCTGGCCGGCCCGGACAGACCTACCATGCAACTCATCTCCACGCATTGTACTAAGACACTGTAACCATTTGCTGAAGTGTCAGGCAAAAGCAAAACACCCTCCTAAATGAAGGACTCAACACTTTGTTTTGTAACTCTAGCATGCATGGTGTGAAGGGCTTTGTGTTTTTATTTTTATATCTGTCTGTTTCTTTGTATAACTTTTTAATCGGTGCATAAAGGGTTATATAAAAAAAATAAGGTGAAGGACAAGTTTGTAGTCCAGTCTATTCTAGTATTTTGCACTACAAATAAAATGGGGACACCTGTATTTGAAAAAGCCAGTGATGAGGATATTTTGTAAATTGGCCTCCAGTACGGTAGACGATGACGTATGCATTAATTTACTAGGCTAACTGACGATTTACGTGACTGAGGTGAAGAGCTTTTTGAGTTGATGCGACATGGTTACAGTAACAATTTGAACAGTTTGCTACGACAGCGTATGGAGGAGTGGAAAGATATGGATATTGACAGCGAGGAAGAAGGAAATGACATTAGGGAAGCGGTATGGTGTGGAAGATTGGCGTCAAGTACAAAAACAAAAAAATACCCTGGTAGCTCAAATTGAATGTGACGAGCGTGAGGGTGAATTACCTGCGGTGGCAGGTGTGGTGAAGACCGCAGAGTTCGAGCCTCGCCCCAATGATTCTGGCCCAGTGCGAGTGAGATTTTCCTTTTGGCTGATCCATATGTGGTGTCAGGTTGGGTGGAGAAGGGGTTGGGGACTGAATCTGTGAAAGGAACTCGAAGTGGACTCGTGAAAAGACCTGTGACTTGCTTTGCTCTCGGGAGCAGGGTTTCTTTCAAAGGAGCGCTAACTGGGGTGGCGTTAGGTTCTGGCACCCGCCGTTTGGTGCAACGCAAGCCCAGTGGAGAGCGTTGTGAAACAGAGAAGACTGTCTATCCTGCTGAGTTTTGATGAAGTCTTGACTCTACAAAGTCAAGTTAGGATGTGTCAGTTATTCCGTGACCGCTTTTGTCCCAAAACCATTAGTGTTTTAGGTGCCAAGCTTATGGTCATGTTGCAGCAGTGTGTAGGAAGGAGATGTGATTAGTGTGCAGGAGGGCATGAGACAAAGGAATATGTAGTATTGGTGGGAAAAGCTGTGTGTGTAAATTTGCCCGCAGGCCGCCAGTTGGGGAACCCTGCTGTAGGGGTATGTTGCTGAAGACAGAAGTGTCCGTTTCAGAGAAAGGCAGGTCAAGGTTGCAAGGGTCAGAGTTGTACAGAAGGTGTGGTATGCTGCAGCAGTGAAGAGAGTATAAGAGGAAGATGGATCCAGGGCAAGGGATCCTAAGGTGCTACCTGTGAGTAGGACGAGACCAATAGAGAGTGAAGGGAATAAGGTGCTTCAGTAAGATTGGCTTCTTTAGTGTACATAGTGTCGTGGAAATTCTAGTCAAGTGAGAGAGACTTGTCATTTCTTCAAACAATCAATCTTTATTTGATATTTATTAATTATTGCAATAATGGAACAATTTTAAAGGGACACCCCATCCTCTCCTGACAGAGAAAATAAAAATGTTGTTAAATCTCAATCTGTCCAAGCAATTAAAAAGTTCAATTCTTATTTTCTATTTTACTTTCTAGTTAACTTCCCATTTCCTTTCTTTCCCACTTTCTTTGTTACTTTTCCTAGTCTACATATCTGTTTACTTTAACTCAGAAGCCCTCTCAATCACTATCACCCTGTACATTTCTCTTCCATTCAAAAACTTGTTTCCCTCTACAATCTCTCTGTCTAACATTACTTTACCAGGTGAACAAAAAGTTTTAAAATATAGACAAAACAAACATGATAATTTATGTCACTGTCCTCCCTCCACTTTTTAATAATTTGTGTTTTAATCCATTCCAATATTTACTGTATATAAAATAACCAATCTCCGTTGGATATTCACTATTTGCTTCAGACTCATTAAATGTCTATTTTATGTAATGCTCCGAATTTATAAACTACATCGGCCAATTTCAGAAGGGGAAATATACATTTTCTAAAGTAGCTCTCGAGACGAGATGTCTTTATCATTATAACTTTCACTATAACATGCCTGGCACTATCCACCAGTCCCCTGTAGATGGCGCTCTCTGTCCATAAAATGTTTGGCGCCTGAGGTGGCGTAGATAACGAAGACACTTTCCATTTTGCCTTAAATTTAAAACCAAATCTATACATGTTCAACATTTCAATGCTTCTATTTAACAGAGCATAGGTTTTGTTTCAAAATGTATTACCAGGACAGAGGGCATCCCATGTATTTATAGTTTGATTGGTTAGGGGGTAAATCACTTCCCCTTACTTTTACCCAAAGTGGACATACGCCAATATTTTTGTGAGACTATTTCCCAGACCCTGTATAGACAATCATGTAATGTTTCAACCTGATCTCTGTCACATGATCAATTTTTGTATTTTTATTGAACATTTATTTAACTTGGCATGTCAGTTAAAAACAAATTCTTATTTACAATGAAGGCCTACCAGAAGGCAAAGGTCTCCTGCAAGAACGGGGCTGGGATTTTTAAAAATGATAATAAATATAAAAATAGGACAAAACACACATCACGACAAGAGACAACACAACACTACATAAAAAGAGACCTAAGACAACA
Source organism: Oncorhynchus keta (assembly GCF_023373465.1). NCBI lineage: Eukaryota > Metazoa > Chordata > Actinopteri > Salmoniformes > Salmonidae > Oncorhynchus > Oncorhynchus keta. Next base: position 19,167,431 of record NC_068425.1, on the reverse strand, counting down.
ACATAGCAAGGCAGCTTCATATGACAACACAGCACGGTAGTAACACATGACAACAACATGGTAGCAGCACAACATGGTACAAACATGAATTGGGCACAGCCAATAGCAAAAAGGACAAGAAGGTAGAGAGAACAATACATCATGCAAAGCAGCCACAACTGTTAGTAAGAGTGTCCATGATTGAGTCTTTGAATGAAGAGATTGAGATAAACAGTTTGAGTGTTTGTTGCAGCTCGTTCCAGTCGCTAGCTGCAGCGAACTGAAAAGACGAGCAACCCATGGATGTGTGTGCCATGGGGACCTTTAACAGAATGTAACTGGCAGAACGGGTGTTGTATGTGGAGGATGAGGGCTGCTGTAGATATCTCAGATAGGGGGGAGTGAGGCCTAAGAGGGTTTTTATAAATAAGCATCAACCAATGGGTCTTGCGATGGGTGTATAGAGATGACTAGTTTACAGAGGAGTATAGAGTGCAGTGATGTGTCCTTTAAGGAGCATTGGTGGCAAATCTGATGGCCGAATGGTAAAGCACATCGAGCCACACGAGAGTACCCTATAAATGATGTCTGTAATCTAGCATGGGTAGGGATCAGGGTTAGTTTGGCAGCTGGGGTGAAAGAAGAACGATTACGATAAGAGGAACCCGAGTCTAGATTTAACTTTACCCTACAGCTGTGATATGTGCCGAGAGAAGGACAGTGTACCGTCTAGCCATACTCCAAGTACTTGAATGAGGTGACTACCTCAAGCTCTAAACCCTCAGAGGTAGTAATCATACCGGTGGGGAGAGTGTCATTCTTCTTACCAAACCACATTACCTTTGTTTTGTAGGTGTTCAGAACTAGGTTAAAGGTAGAGAAAGCTTGTTGGACACGAAGGAAGCTTTGTTGTAGAGCATTTAACACAAAATCCTGGGAGGGGCCAGCTGAGTATAAGACTTTATCATCTGCATATAAATGGATGAGAGAGCTTCCTACTGCCTGAGCTATGTTGCTGATATAAATTGAAAAGAGTGTGGGGCATAGGATCGAGCCCTGGTGTACTCCCTTGGTGACAGGCAGTGGCTGAGAAAACAGATGTTCTGACTCTATATACTCCATAAAGTGACCAACTCAGGATACTTTTTTCACCCCTTACGTATGTCTATGTTTGGGTGTGCAAGTTTGTATATTATTACTATTATTACTTCATCAAATCTCCAGTAATCGACTATACACACAACCAATCTCATTTTTTAAATATGTTATCTTGTTGGCCAAGATCTCGCGATACATGGCCCCATCCATCCTCCCATCAATACGGTGCAGTCGTTCTGTCCCCTTTGCAGAAAAGCATCCCCAAAGAATGATGTTTCCACCTCCATGCTTCACGGTTGGGATGGTGTTCTTGGGGTTATACTCATCCTTCTTCTTCCTCCAAACACGGCAAGTGGAGTTTAGACCAAAAAGTTATATTTTTGTCTCATCAGAACACATGACCTTCTCCCATTCCTCCTCTGGATCATCCAGATGGTCATTGGCAAACTTCAGACGGGCCTGGACATGTGCTTGGCTTGAGCAGGGGGACCTTGCGTGCGTTGCAGGATTTTAATCCATGATGGCGTAGTGTGTTACGAATGGTTTTCTTTGAGACTGTGGTCCCAGCTCTCTTCAGGTCATTGACCAGGTCCTGCCGTGTAGTTCTGGGCTGATCCCTCACCTTCCTCATGATCATTGATGCCCCACAAGGTGAGATCTTGCATGGAGCCCCAGACCGAGGGTGATTGACCGTCATCTTGAACTTCTTCCATTTTCTAATAATTGCACCAACAGTTGTTGCCTTCTCACCAAGCTGCTTGCCTATTGTCCTGTAGCCCATCCCAGCGTTGTGCAGGTCTACAATTCTTTCCCTGATGTCCTTACACAGCTCTCTGGTCTTGACCATTGTGGAGAGGTTGGAGTCTGTTTGATTGAGTGTATGGACAGATGTCTTTTATACAGGTAACGAGTTCAAACAGGTGCAGTTAATACAGGTAATGAGTGGAAAACAGGAGAGCTTCTTAAAGAAAAACTAACAGGTCTGTGAGAGACAATTCTTACTGGTTGGTAGGTGATCAAATACTTATGTCATGCAATAAAATGCAAATGAATTACTTAAAAATCATACCATGTGATTTTCTGGATTTTTGTTTTAGATTCCGTCTCTCACAGTTGAAGTGTACCTATGATCAAAATTACACACCTCTACATGCTTTGTATGTTGGAAAACCTGCAAAATCGGCAGTGTATCAAATACTTGTTCTCCCCACTGTATAGCCCAACCTTGTAACATTTCCTTAATCCACCACAACTGTCTCAATGTGTCGAACTAACAGATCTGGATGAGGTGGCCAAATATTCGGAGTCCTCTGTGTTCTCCTGCGTGTACTATAAACTGTTTGTTCTTAGAATAGAGGATAAGGAGAGACTTCGTTCATACAAGTGTCAGAGTACAGAGGGTAGGAGTAAGAACATGAGATGTGCACAGCTGTGGTGAATTAGGTACAGAGTTATGTGAAAACAGCAACTTTCACAATCAGAGTAACAGGATTGTACATACCTATCATTTATTTAGACCTTAAAGTAATGCTAATACTAATTTTACCCTTACAATAGCCATGGTTGTCAACTGTACCCCGGAAATCACAAAACATAGATGTGGTGGTAGCTGAAAAGAAATACTTTGATTTTCAAGATTTTACTTTAGAAGAGATCCAAGGTGTGTTGAACGATAGACAGTGTCCTGTCCTCCTAGCTGCCGGCCTGGTGTAGGATCAAATGACATTGTATTTGTCACATGCTTCGTAAACAACCGGTGTGGACTAACAGTGAAATGCTTACTTACAGACCCTTCCTAACAATGCAGAGAGAAAGAAAATAGAGAAATAATAGAAAAGTAAAACAAGTAATAAAAGATGCACAATGAATAACGATATAACTATATATAATGGGTACCAATACTGAGTCAATGTGTAGGGGTATGAGGTAATTGAGGTAGATATGTGCAGTCGTAGCCAAAACTTTTGAGAATGACACAAATATTAAGTCTGCTGCCTCAGTTTGTATGATGGCAATTTGCATATACTCCAGAATGTTATGAAGAGTGATCAGATGAATTGCAATTAATTGCAAAGTCCCTCTTTGCCATGAAAATGAACTGAATCCCCCAAAAACATTTCCACTGCATTTCAGCCCTGCCACAAAAGGACCAGCTGACATCATGTCAGCGATTCCCTCGTTAACACAGGTGTGAGTGCTGACGAGGACAAGGCTGGAGATTACTCTGTTATGCTGATTGAGTTCGAATAACAGACTGGAAGCTTCAAAAGGAGGGTGGTGCTTGGAATCATTGTTCTTCCTCTGTCAACCACATGGTTACCTGCAAGGAAACATGTGCCGTCCTCATTGCTTTGCACAAAAAGGGCTTCACAGGCAAGGATATTGCTGCCAGTAAGAATGCACCTGCTGCTCCAGTTTCAACTGACCTGAGCCCTAGGACCGTGCCCCAGGACTACCTGACATGATGACTCCTTGCTGTCCCCAGTCCACCTGACCGTGCTGCTGCTCCAGTTTCAACTGTTCTGCCTTATTATTATTTGACCATGCTGGTCATTTATGAACATTTGAACATCTTGGCCATGTTCTGTTATAATCTCCACCCGGCACAGCCAGAAGAGGGCTGGCCACCCCACATAGCCTGGTTCCTCTCTAGGTTTCTTCCTAGGTTTTGGCCTTTCTAGGGAGTTTTTCCTAGCCACCGTGCTTCTACACCTGCATTGCTTGCTGTTTGGGGTTTTAGGCTGGGTTTCTGTACAGCACTTTGAGATATCAGCTGATGTACGAAGGGCTATATAAATCATTTTGATTTGATTTGAAAAGTGATAACTAAGTGGCTCGGGGAACAAAATATCAATATTTTGGGTCCATGGCCAGGAAACTCCCCAGACCTTAATCCCATTGAGAACTTGTGGTCAATCCTCAAGAGGCGGGTGGACAAACAAAAACCCACAAATTCTGACAAACTTCAAGCATTGATTATGCAAGAATGGGCTGCCATCAGTCAGGATGTGGCCCAGAAGTTAATTGACAGCATCCCAGGGTGGATTGCAGAGGTCTTGAAAAAGAAGGGTCAACAGTGCAAATATTGACTCTTTGCATCAACGTCATGTAATTGTCAATAAAGGCCTTTGACACTTATGAAATACTTGTAATTATACTTCAGTATTCCATAGTAACATCTGACAAAAATATTTAAAGACACTGAAGCAGCAAACTTTGTAGAAATTAATATTTGTGTCATTCTCAAAACTTTTGGCCACGAATGTACATGTTCAGGGTCCTGTTGGTTCCAGACATGGTGCATCGGTACATCTTGCCTTGCGGCAGAGAGACCAGTCTATGACTTGGGTGGCGGTAGTCTTTCAACATTTTTAGGGCCTTCCTCTACCACCTTAGTTGTCTGCAAACTTAATGATGGTGTTGAAATCTTGAGCGACCACGCAGTCGTGGGTGAACAACAAGTACAGGACAGGACTAAGCACGCACCCCTGGGGGGCCCCCATGTTGAGGGTCAGTGTGTCGGATGTGTTGTTGTCTTCCATCACCACCTGGGGGCATCCCGTCAGAAAGTCCAGGATCCAGTTTCAGAGGGAGGTGTTCAGTCCCAGGGTCCTTAGCTTAGTGATGAGCTTGGCGGGCACAATGTTGCTGAACGCTGAGCTGTAGTCAATGACCAGCATTCTCACGTAGGTGTTCCTTTTGCCCAAGTGGGAAAGGGCAGTGTGGAGTGCAATACAAATTGTGTTATCTGTTTGGGCTGTATGCGAATTGAAGGGGCTCCAGGGTGTCTGGGATGATGGTGTTGATGTGAGTCATGACCAGCCTTTTTAAAGCATTCCATGGCTACAGTTGTGAGTGCTACGTAGCGATAGTCATTTAGATAGTCCCTGTAACCACAACCGTCAAGGTAACCTATGGTGGTCTGATTGAAACATGTTGGCATTACAGACTCAGTCAGGGACAGGTTGAAAATTCCAGTGAAGACGCTTGCCAGTTGGTTAGCGCATCCTCGGAGTACACGTCATGGTAATCCGTATGGCCCTGCAGCCTGAATATTGACATGTTTAAAGGTTTTAGTCACAGAGAGTGTAATCACACAGTCGTCCGGAACAGCTGATGCTCTCATGAATGTTTCAGTGTTACGTGCCTCGAAGCGAGCATAGAAGTAATTTAGCTCATCTGGTAGGCTTCTGTCACAGGGCAGCTCGGGGCTGTGCATCCCTTCGTAGTCTGTAATAGTTTGCAAGCTCGTCGGAGGGCATAGCCGGTTCGTCGGAGGGCATAGCCGGATTTCATATAAGCTTCTTGAAAGCGGCAGCTCTATCCTTTACCTCAGTGCAGATGTTGCCTGTAATCCATGGCTTCTGGTTGGGGCATGTACAGTTGAAGTCGGAAGTTCACATGCACCTTAGCCAAATACATTTAAACTCAGTTTTTCACAATTCCTGACATTTAATCCTTGTAAAAATTCCCTGTCTTAGGTCAGTTAGGATCACCACTTTATTTTAAGAATGTGAAACGTCAGAATAATAGTAGAGATAATGATTTATTTCAGATTTGATTTATTTCATCACATTCCCAGTGGGTCAGAAGTTTACATACTCAATTAGTATTTGGTAGCATTGCCTTTAAATTGTTTAACTTGGGTCAAATATTTCGGTAGCCTTCCACAAGCTTCCCACAATAAGTTGGGCGAATTTTGGCCCATTCCTCTTGACAGAGCTGGGGTAACTGAGTCAGGTTTGTAGGCCTCCTTGCTCACACACGCCTTTTCAGTTCTGCCCACAAATTTTCTATAGGTTTGAGGTCAGTGCTTTGTGATGGCCACTCCAATACCTTGACTTTGTTGTCCTTAAGCCATTTTGCCACAACTTGGGGTCATTGTCCATTTGGAAGACCCATTTGCGAAAAAGCTTTAACTTCCTGACTGATGTCTTGAGATGTTGCTTCAATATATCCACAACATGGGCCTCCCGGGTGGCACAGTGGTTAAGGGCGCTGTACTGCAGCGCCAGCTGTGCCATCAGAGTCCCTGGGTTCGCGCCCAGGCTCTGTCGTAACGGGCGACGCACAATTGGCCTAGCGTCGTCCGGGTTAGGGAGGGCTTGGTCGGTAGGGATGTCCTTGTCTCATCGCGCACCAGCGACTCCTGTGGCGGGCCGGGCGCAGTGCGCGCTAACCAAAGTTAATATAATAATAATATATGCCATTTAGCAGACGCTTTTATCCAAAGCTGAGTTGCAAAGTTGCCAGGTGCACGGTGTTTCCTCCGACACATTGGTGCGGCTGGCTTCTGGGTTGGATGCGCGCTGTGTTAAGAAGCAGTATGACTGGTTGGGTTGTGTATCGGAGGACGCATGACTTTCAACCTTCGTCTCTCCCCAGCGCGTACGGGAGTTGTAGCGATGAGACAAGATAGTAGCTACTACAACAATTGGATACCATGAAATTGGGGAGAAAAAAGGATGATCAATGAGATACACCTGCTGGAGCGCGTGCTACGGATGGGTGTTGCCATTGTGACCAGTGAGCTGAGATAAGGCGGAGCTTTGCCTAGCATGGCCTTGTAGATGACCCGGAGCCAGTGGGTCTGGCGACGAATATGTAGCGAGGGCCAGCCGACTAGAGCATACAAGTCGCAGTGGTGGGTAGTATAAGGTGCTTTAGTGACAAAACGGATGGCACTGTGATAAACTGCATCCAGTTTGCTGTTGGAAGCAATTTTGTAGATGACGTCGCCGAAGTCGAGGATCGGTAGGATAGTCAGTTTTACTAGGGTAAGCTTGGCAGCGTGAGTGAAGGAGGCTTTGTTGCGGAATAGAAAGCCAATTCTTGATTTTATTTTCGATTGGAGATGTTTGATATGGGTCTGGAAGGAGAGTTTGCAGTCTAGCCAAACACTTATAGGTGTCCACATATTCAAGGTCGGAACCATCCAGTGTGGTGATGCTAGTCGGGCATGCGGGTGCAGGCAGCGATCGGTTGAAAAGCATGCATTTGGTTTTACTAGCGTTTAAGAGCAGTTGGAGGCCACGGAAGGAGTGTTGTATGGCATTGAAGCTCGATTGGAGGTTAGATAGCACAGTGTCCAATGACGGGCCGAAAGTGTATACAATGGTGTCGTCTGCGTAGAGGTGGATCAGGGAATCGCCCGCAGCAAGAGCAACATCATTGATATATACAGAGAAAAGAGTCGGCCCGAGAATTGAACCCTGTGGCACCCCCATAGAGACTGCCAGAGGACCGGACAACATGCCCTCCGATTTGACACACTGAACTCTGTCTGCAAAGTAATTGGTGAACCAGGTAAGGCAGTCATCCGAAAAACCGAGGCTACTGAGTCTGCCGATAAGAATATGGTGATTGACAGAGTCGAAAGCCTTGGCAAGGTCGATGAAGACGGCTGCACAGTACTGTCTTTTATCGATGGCGGTTATGATGTTGTTTAGTACCTTGAGTGTGGCTGAGGTGCACCCGTGACCGGCTCGGAAACCAGATTGCATAGCGGAGAAGGTACGGTGGGATTCGAGATGGTCAGTGACCTGTTTGTTGACTTGGCTTTCGAAGACCTTAGATAGGCAGGGCAGGATGGATATAGGTCTGTAACAGTTTGGGTCCAGGGTGTCTCCCCCTTTGAAGAGGGGGATGACTGCGGCAGCTTTCCAGTCCTTGGGGATCTCAGACGATATGAAAGAGAGGTTGAACAGGCTGGTAATAGGGGTTGCGGATAGTTTCAGAAATAGAGGGTCCAGATTGTCAAGCCCAGCTGATTTATACGGGTCCAGGTTTTGCAGCTCTTTCAGAACATCTGCTATCTGGATTTGGGTAAAGGAGAACCTGGAGAGGCTTGGGCGAGAAGCTGCGGGGGGGGCCGGAGCTGTTGGCCGAGGTAGGAGTAGCCAGGCGGAAGGCATGGCCAGCCGTTGAGAAATGCTTGTTGAAGTTTTCGATAATCATGGATTTGTCCGTGGTGACCGTGTTCCCTAGCCTCAGTGCAGTGGGCAGCTGGGAGGAGGTGCTCTTGTTCTCCATGGACTTCAGTGTCCCAGAACTTGTTGGAGTTGGAGCTACAGGATGCAAACTTCTGCCTGAAAAAGCTGGCCTTAGCTTTCCTGACTGACTGCGTGTATTGGTTCCCGACTTCCCTGAACAGTTCCCTGGTCGAGGGCAGTCAGGTCTGGAGTGAACCAAGGGCTGTATCTGTTCTTAGTTCTGCATTTTTTGAACGGAGCATGCTTATCTAAAATGGTGAGGAAGTTACTCTTAAAGAATGACCAGGCATCCTCAACTGACGGGATGAGGTCAATGTCCTTCCAGGATATAACATGATGCTGCCACCCCCGTGCTTCACAGTTGGGATGGTGTTCTTCAGCTTGCAAGCCTCCCCCATACATAATGGGCCTCCCGGGTGGCGCAGTGGTTAACAGTTCTATTTTTGTTTCAGACAATTCTCCAAAAAGTACAGTCTTTGTCCTCATGTGCAGTTGCAAACCGTAGTCTGGCTTCTTCCTTGCTGAGTGGCCTTTCAGGTTATGTCGATATAGGACTTGTTTTTACTGTGGATATAGATACTTTTGTACCTGTTTCCTCCAGCATCTTCACAAGGTCCTTAGATGTTCTGGGATTGATTTGCACTTTTCGCACCAAAGTATGTTAATCTCTAGGAGAAAAAATGCATCTCATTCCTGAGCGAATCCAACATTTTCGATTAACAAATAAGGTTTTATATGTAAGATTGTTAAATAAAGAGCAAAATTATTGATTATTATTTTATTTTTTGTGCCCTGGTCCTATAAGAGCTCTTTGTCACTTCCCACGAGCCGCGTTGTTACAAAAACTCACACTCATTCTTATGTTTAATAAATGTATTGTATAGTGTGAGTGTGGCAGGCTTACAATGATGGCAACATCAAAACAAACATTTGAGAGTGCGCTGACCCTGGTGCTATGCTGCTGGAGGTTGAATGTTTGAAGAGGTATGGGACTATACAACGTTTGGGAACCACAGCTCTAAGGCAATTCAGAAAGCTGACTGAGGACCTTATTATTGATGTTTGTTTTTTATGGCCGTGCCTTTTTTTCGGTTTTTATTTTGTGTTAATATTTTGATGTCTGTAGTTTCTGTAATTCAGGGCTGCTCATCTGTAAAAGAGACATTGGTCCCAGTATTCAAACCTTTATTTAACTAGGCAAGTCAGTTAAGAACTAATTCTTATTTACAATGACAACCTACACCAGCCAAACTCGGACAAAGTTGAGCCAAATGTGCACGCCGCCCAATCACAGCCAGTTATGAGACAGCCTGGATATGGACTAGGGTGTCTGTATTGACGCCTCAAGCACTGAGATGCAGTGTATTAGACCGCTGCGCCACTCTGGAGCCCTGAGTATGACTCCCTGACAAAATAAAGGTTAAATATAATAGTAGTGAGGTTTTAATGGGTGAAGGGTTAGTTCGTAGGGCAGTTTCCCCTCACCTTTTTATTTCAAGAAGTGTATTGAATTCACACTCCAGAACATTAAACTGACACCGCCCACACAGTAGGTGGCGGCATGCACCTCTAACGAATGTTTGCGGACCGCCATAATACCATAGAATATTGACGTGCTGACGTAAATGATAAGCCGAAATTCAACATGGCCGATAACATGTGAAAGAAAACCACATCTGGACAAATGTAGCCAATATATCAGTAATATACTTAGCTTTGAGAGTCGTTTGAAATGTATTATTATATATATATCTAATGTGGTTGATTTGTGTTTTGCACTAGTTTAGCTACTCATGACACAATTGTTTGGTCATTAGCTAGTTGACATTTTTCGAATAGCTAGCTAGATACAACGCTAACGTTAGCTAGCCACCAACAACAAGCCTGCGTTTTTTTGCCGTGAGGACCTGTGCTTGCTCGCTGGGAGACGGACAAGTGTGGCTCCGATTAATTTATGGATTTCCACGTGTTTAATTAGACGGCTTCGTATGCTAACTACTTTGCCTCGAAGTTTGTTGTTTTGTTTGGGGTTCGGGTGGAGTCTCTCACCGATAGTATTTTTTTGTCAAGTAGCTAGCCGGCTTTAGTTTACGTTGACACAGAACGACTAGAGAGCACACCACTAGTTGCACAAAGGCCTAAAGGAACTGAGCCCTTCTACATAAAAAAAAGCTAACATGGATCCGAAGCGTGGATACAACAGAAGACATCAAAACAGCAGCGATTCGAGCAGTAACAGCCCGGGGTCGCCAGCCAGTCCTGCACCGGGAGTCAGCAAAGCAGCGGCGGCCAATTCATTTGCTAATGATGGAAGCTTTATGGAGATGTTCAAGAAAAAAATGGAGGAAGAAAAAATGAAAAAAGAAATGGACCAAGGATGCGGTGATAACAGTACTGCTGACGGACAGTCGACACAGGAAAAGAAGACTCCAAGTGTGACCAGCTTTGTAAGGGGTTTGGCTGTTGTTAGCTATAGATTGTAGTCAATGGCAATGTCTCAATTAACAAATTAAACTTTTTTTTAAATCCACCACACACCGCTCACGTTAGTGTATAGTTACATCACCATAGAGGGATACATTCACACGTGAAGAGGTGCACTGCAATGTCACCAAGTAACCTGAGATCCACATCAGGTCTAGACATTGGAAAGCATTCATTAGCTACTCGACTTCAGGAATGTTTTCGGTGATAACATAGGCTTTTTCTTTGTTCTCTCGTCTTGTGTAGTCTCCATCATTGGCAGTCCACCTGCAAGGGCTCGTATAACGGTTTCAGTCTTCTATCCCCTAACCCAGGTGGGGAAGCGCAGAGGTGGCTCTAAATTGGCCCTCAAGACTGGCATGGTTGCGAAGAAACAGAAAGTGGACCCTGAGGTTCAAGAATATTTTTTTCCTGATAGTTTTGTCATGACATTGTATTCATGAAATACCACTTGCCTTCTAAACCATTGTGTAATTATGTATTCTGTTTTCCAGATGGAGGGCAAGGGGGATGCCTGGACAAAATACATGGCAGAGGTGAAAAAGTATAAAGCCCACCAGTGTGGCGATGATGACAAAACCAGGCCTCTGGTCAAATAGACTCTGGAGGACCTTTTAGAAAGAAACAGTAATTGGGACAGCCATCAAACCTTCTGCATACTGCCAGACTCTTTACAGCTGTAGAAGCGATCACCTATTTTAATGTTTAATCTTGTTTTTCCTGTTTTCTTTTTGGGTTTAAATGAATGTTAGCTTGTGTGCTGTATGGGGCAATAGCATTTTGATGTAGAGTTAAAGGCTTTTGGGATTGTATTGGAGTACATTACTGGTCCTGCTTGATTATTTAAGGGTTATACTGTCAGGATTGTAGCTCCTGGAATAAGTTGAGTCATTTTTTGAGTTTGACATGGCATTTGATGTCAGCTGAAGTTGAAATTATAAGCACCGCCCATTGACCTGTGTGTTGTGCCTTGGGTGTGTTGGCTTTGTCTGGACCCAGAACCCTAAAGAACCTCTGGTGGAGGCACAGAAAGTTGTGCAGCCTTGTGTTGATTCATTTGACCTTTTGGGCTGCTTTGGATAAGCAACCGTCAGGTAGTGTCTCCGGTTAGATTGTTACCCGTCAAATAAACATTTGATTAATCAGACTCCAGGTAGCATGGTAAAGTGTTTCTTTGCAATGCTGACCATTTGTGGATTTTAAGAGCTGATAGACTAACTTTTCACTATGTGGATGTTATTGGCTTGTTTAAATTTTTATAAGTTATGTAGCACTTCATGAAAGCGAGTGAAGGCACAAGACATGAGGGAACAGAATTACCCATGCTGATGACCATAGAAAGTCACCAATATACCATTTTGTTATAATCCTGCATAGATCATGGCTTGTTTTAATTGAATTTGGTGGAGTTATGTACAGCAAAAAAATACAGCTCCGGTCCCTAAACAAATTCAACAACGTTTGCATTTAGTAGCATTTCTTACAGGTCTAGATAATTACATTGAGAAAAAAAAAGCACCAAATAGACACCCTAACCCAGGTATCAGAGAGGGAGGGTTGCACGCTGACGCTAAAGAATAGTGCATTCACACATACACACCAATTAGACCTCTCATTCATTCTCCCTCCCTGACCACAGTGATAAAGGTCTGTTCTGTAAACATTGACAAAAACAAACTTGTCATTAAGCCTTAAAATGTACAATATTTAAACAATTATCAAATTGCTGTTTAAAAAATAAGTAACAGCCGGAAGATTATCGAGAGGGTCCAATTCCCCATTTCAACCCCATCCTGTGTTTGGGCAGTTTCTGTTAGTCATTCAAAGTCGTCCTAGTTCCTGATTTGTCCTGATAGCTGTCATATCATAGTGGATGTCCTCAGTGTTCCAAACAGGCGTGGTCAAAGAGACTTCCTCTTCACATCCCCTCCTTGGGTTTGATTGACATCTGGACAGGAAGAGTAGAGTTCTTGAAATATTGATAGGAAACAAAAACAAATATTTAAACTTAACACAAATGACAACCACCGACATGACGAAAGCGACAGGCATGCAGAGACTACGGAGGGACAGACAGAGAAGATGTCCCCAAGAAGGGAAAAAAATACTTTTGAAGTGACAGTGGGCTGAGAGGAAAGAGCGGGGTCACAGGGAAGGGCAGATTTTACCTGAGAAAGCGAGCTGTAAGTGAGGAGGCAGAGCAACCTGAGACCCTGACTGGAGACTCTTTAACAGATCTGAGGAGAGATGGGAGGGAGGAGGAGATGACACAGGAGAGTGTAGGTCAAGGGCATGGTGAGATAGGAAAGGCAGTGTAGACGAAACAAGAATGGGAAGCAAGACAGATGAAACAGGTTGAAAGGAAAAGAGATGAGCCAGGTCAAATAGTAAATGGATGTAAGATCACAGGAAGAATATCATTTAAAAGAAGAGGCACAGAGGGATAAGGGGAGGAATGAACCAAAGAAACAATATGGGAGAATGTCAGACAATGGAGAAAAACATTGCAGGCTTCCAGACACAGCATGGGGATTTAACACAATGGTCCAACAACATAAAATACACAAAAACAAACTATACACATACCCAGACATCAACATACTAAAGCAACCATCTCGATCAGCTGTTCTACATTCATCTTTTGCTACATTACAGCCTTATTCTAAAATGGATTAAATCACCCCCTTCCCTATCAATTTACACACAATAACTTATGATAAAGCAAAAAAAGGGTTTTGGGAAATTTTTGCAAAAAGAACTGAAACTTCACATTTAAATAAGTATTCAGACCCGTTACTCAGTATTTTGTTGAAGCACCTTTGCCAGCAATTACAGCTTCGAGTCTTCTTGGGTACGACGCTACAATCAGAGGTCCTGAGCGCTCTGCAGTAGGTTTTCATTAAGGCTCTCTCTGTATTTTGCACCGTTCATCTTTCCCTTGATCCTGACTAGTCTCCCAGTCCCTGCCACTGAAAAACATCCCCACAGCATGATGCTGCCAAGACCATGATTCCCCATATGGATGGTATTGGCCAGGTGATGAGTGGTGCCTGGTTTCTCCAGATGTGACACTTGACATTCAGGCCAAAAGAGTTCTTTAGGTGCCTTTTGGCAAAATCCAAGTGTGCCTTTTACTGAGGAGTGGCTTCTGTCTGGGCACTCTACCATAAAGGCCTGATTGGTAGAGTGCTGCAGAGATGGTTGTCCTTCTGGAAGGTTCTCCCATCTCCACAAAGCAACTCTGGAGCTCTGTCAGAGTGACCATCGGGTTCTTTGTCACCTCCCTGACCAAGGCCCTTCTCCCCCGATTGCTCAATTCTCCCCCGACTGCTCAACAGTTATCAGCTCTAGGAAGAGTCTTGGTGGTTCCAAACTTCTTACATTTAACAATGATGGAGGCCACTGTGTTCTTGGGGACCTTCAATGCTGCAGACATTTTTGGTAGCCTTCCCCAGATCTGTGCCTCTACGGACGATTCCTTCGACCTCATGGCTTGGTTTTGGCTCTGACATGCACGGTCAACTGTGGGACCTTATATAGACAGGTTGGTGCCTTTTCAAATCATGTCCAATCAATTGAATTTACCACAGGTGGGCTCCAATCAAGTTGCAGAAACATCTCAAAGATGTTCAATGCAAACAGGATGGACCTGAGATCAATTTCCAGTCTTATAGCAAAGGTTCTAAATACTTATGTAAATAAGTGAATTTATTTTTATTTTTAATACATTTGCAAACATTTCTAAAAACCTGTTTTCATTATGGGGTATTGTGTGTAGATTAAGGCTGTAATGTAACAAAATGTGGAAAAAGTGAAGGGGTCTGAATACTTTCCGAAAGCACTGTACATTTTAGTTTATTCATGTTTCTGTGGACGGGCTTTGTCACTCACTCTGGGTCAGGGAGAATGCTGAGCTGTTGCTGGTTGAGGAGCCGCTAGCCCCGGTGCTGGAGCCAGCTGTGCCCCCTAATGGGGGCAGGTTTAAGAGTGAAGGAAACTGGAAGGGCAGGGACACAGGAACCAGCCCCCCCAACATCCCAAAGCCCAGTGGGAGAGACGGAGCAGAGCCAAGAAGACTGCTGCTGGCTGAGGACACCTGGAGAACAAAGGCATATAATTAAGCAATAAGGCCCGAGGGGGTGTGGTATATGGCCAAAAATTCACAGCTAAGGGCTGTTCTTATGCACGATGCACTGCGGAGTGCCTGGATAAAGCCCTTAGCCGTGGTATATTGGCAATATACCATAACCCCCTCAGGTGCCTTTATTGCTATTATAAACGGGTTACCAACGTAATTAGAGCAGTAAAAATAAATGTTTTGTCATTCTAGTGGTATACGGTCTGATACACCACGGCTTTCAGCATTCAGGGCTCGAACCACCCAATTTTTAATTAGAAATATAGACCAACAGACAACATATACAAACAGAGATAAAATACATCAATATACAGACAACAGTAGACAAACTCATTTTGAACATTTGCTCCATCATGACCTTGTCCCACCCAGCTACCATCTTATTTCTCACTTACCTGTGGCAACTGAGAAGAGACAGACTGTGTGGATACAGATTTAATAGGCTTAGCCCCCTGAATGGTTCCACCTGCCGGCCTTTGTCGCTGATTGGTTGTGGTAGGGGAGGGACTGGATCCCGAATGCTTGCTGATGGATGAGGTGTTGGTAAGGCTGGTGTTGGCGCTGCTGCTGATGATCTTCTGCCCTCCTGGCGGGGTGTAGCTGCCCTGGACAAGTTTGGCTGGCCCTCCCGGAGCACCTGAGAATGGTGGGCGGAACCCTGCTGGGCTTTTGGAGGAGTACTGGTGCATATTGGAAGCTGCCTGAGGCCTGGGATTGGTGGAGGGTGAGAAGGTGGTGGGCGTTAAGGGGTTGGGGAGGCGAGGGGTGAGTTTGATGATGGGCGAGGTGCTGCTGTGGGAGGACTTGGTGAGAGTGGCCTGCATGGGGGTGATGAAGTTGGACTGCTGCTGAGCTTGGGCTCCTAAGAGAGAGTGGGAGAAGGAGGGAGAAGGGGAGGAGAGGGGGGTGTCACCACTGTTGGCTTTAGTATTATTGCTGCCAAAGCCCTTCTGATTGGGGGGCGGCCGCGGCTTAAGCTGGGAGTGAGAGCCGGGAGCATTGCCAGGAGCATTGGCTTTACTCAGTCCAGTCCCAGCAAGCCTCTGAGTGCTCTGCACTGATTGTCTGTGAGCCTGAGCCAGAGCACCTCCACCCTTCATCGACCCCAACCCCTCGCTCCTCGCTGAGGACAGAGAAGGGGAGACGGTGGGAGGCCGAGAGAGAGAGGAGGGGGAGGAGGAGGTAGAGACGAAGAGAGGTGTGTTGGAGCTGGGTGTGTTGATGGTGCTCTTCTTGTGCTTCTGGAGGAGAGGTGAGGCATGGAGGGAGGACGGGGCAGTCTTGGGCCTATCAGGGGAGGGGGGACTGTCCCCTTGGACCAGGCCCTTGGCTGCATTGCTGAGGAGGGCCAGGGCCTGGGAGATGGAATCCAGGGCGGGGGCGGTCAACTCTTCATCCAGGGAGTCCAGCAGACAGATGGTCTCAGCGGGGGACTGGGAGGGCCGGCAGGCCACTGGGGCTGCAGGGGAGGGGGTCGCACCAACTGAGGGGGTGGATCTCTGGACCCAACTACCCTCCTGGGTCACCAAACAACATAGGGGATAGAAAGAGCAAACAATTAGTGTGATCTAAAACTATTCAAACAACAAATGGTATTGAAATGACAAGCATGCAAGCAATGCATCAGACTGCAAAACACTAACTTTGGGTTTAGACTTGGGAGTAGGAACCATCTTTTTCTTGGCTCTGGATAACAGTGAAATCAAAAGGAAAAAGAGTGCATAATGAAGAACTCCAATGTTAACCTTCACTTTAATATAGTGATTTTTAAAATAAGCAGAGTATATCAAAGTAATGACTCACGGATTGCCAGTGAGGTGACAATGAACCATGAGGCTCTCTTTGAATAGCATCCTGAGGAGAGGAGAGATTTTTTTTTAAACCTTTATTTAACTAGGCAAGTCAGTCAAATTCAGCCAACCAGGGAACAGTGGGTTAACTGTCTTGTTCAGGGATTTTTACCTTGTCAGTTCATGAATTTGATCCAGCAACCTTTTGGTTACTGGCCCAAAGCTATAACCACTAGGCTACCTGCCGCCCCATGTGGTGTGGTGAAATGCAAACTAGGTTAAATGGTCAAATTGTATTATTTTATGCAAACATGCATACTGACCTGCCCTGCATCCAGCCCTTGGGCCACAGTGGTTTCACCTCAGTCTCCATGAAGGCCTTGAGATAGTCCTCTGGAGACTGGGAGCTCTGGCCCTCCAGCTCATAGCAGCCCAGCTTCACCCTCACCAAGTTACACAGCAACATCCTACAGACCAACACACGTTCCACCAACTATGCATTACAATTTCAGCTCCACTGTTGGCAAATTATCTTTTTGGACAACTCTTCTCACTGACTCGAGAGTCATGATTCACTTTTCTGAGTGACACATTCATTTTAGTCATTCATTTGACTTGCTGCATTTAATTCTACAGCAGGATTAATACGCACTCCTTCAGTGACTCCGGAGATGTGCTCTGACCAACAACTGTTCGTCATGAGTGCAGGTAAAATAGATCATGCTGCAGGCAGCATAGAAAAGAAAAAAGACACGTTTAGAACTAATAAATTATTGCATGGTGCAAGAATGAATGCAATGATGGACACAGCTTTGTAGAACCAAAAGATACATGGCTTCTGTTCAACAAACTCAAATCGTCGTGAACTGCGAACAATATTGTGCTCATCACCCTCACGCCACTCAAGCAATGCATTCCGCCAAGAGTCGTTCATAACACGTTTGCATTTACAAAATAGCCTCCAATACTCTACTCAGCAAATTGGATGCAGTCTATCACAGTGCCATCTGTTTTGTCACCAAAGCCTCATATACTACCCACCACTGCGACCTGTATGCTCTCCTTGGCTGGCCCTTGCTACATATTTGTCGCCAAACCCACTGGCTCCAGGTCATCTATAAGTCTTTGCTAGGTAAAGCCCCGCCTTATCTCAGCTTACTGGTCACCATAGCAGCACCCATCTGTAGCACGTATAGCACCCATCTGTAGCAGGTATATTTCACTGGTCACCCCCAAGGCCAATTCCTACTTTGGCCGCCTTTCCTTACAGTTCTCTGCTGCCAATGACTAACGAACTGCAAATATCACTGAAGCCGGAGACTCATATCTCCCTCACTAGCTTTAAGCACCAGCTGACAGAGCAGCTCACAGATCACTGCACCTGTACATAGCCCATCTGTAATTAGCCCATCCCCCATAATGTTATTTATTTGATCTATTTTGCTCCTTTGCACCCCACAGTATCTCTACTTGCACATTCATCTTCTGCACAACTATCAGTGTTTAATTGCTAAATTGTAATTATTTCACCACTATGGCCTATTTGTTGCCTTAACTCCCTTAGGGAAGTTCAGGGAAGTCAGGAACCAATACACGCAGTCAGTCAGGAAAGCAAAGGCCAGCTTTTTCAAGCAGAAATTTGCATCCTGTATCTCTAACTCCAAAAGGTTCTGTGATACTGTAAAGTCCATGGAGAACAAGAGCACCTCCTCCCAGCTGCCCACTGCACTGAGGCTAGGTAACACGGTCACCACTGATAAATCCATGATAATCGAAAACTTCAACAAGCATTTCTCAAAGGCTGGCCATGCCTTCCAATCCAGATAGCAGATGTTCTGAAAGAGCTGCAAAACCTGGACCCATACAAATCAGCTGGTCTTGAAAATCTGGACCCTCTATTTCTGAAACTATCCGCCACCATTGTCGCAACCCCTATTACCAGCCTGTTCAGCCTCTCTTTCATATCGTCTGAGATCCCCAAGGATTGGAAATCTGCCGCAGTCATCCCCCTCTTCAAAGGGGGAGACACCCTGGACCATAACTGTTACAGACCTATATCCATCCTGCCCTGCCTATCTAAGGTCTTCAAAAGCCTAGTCAACAAACAGATCACTGACCATCTCGAATTCCACCGTACCTTCTCCGCTGCGCAATCTGGTTTCCGAGCCGGCCACGGGTGCACCTTAGCTACGCTCAAGGTACTAAACGATATCATAACCGCCATCGATAAGACAGTACTGTGCAGCCGTCTTCATTGACCTGGCCAAGGCTTTCGACTCTGTCAGTCACCATATTCTTATCGGCAGACTCAGTAGCCTCGGTTTTTCTAATGACTGCCTTGCCTGGTTCACCAACTACTTTGCAAACAGAGTTCAGTGTGTCAAATCGGAGGGCATGTTGTCCGGTCCTCTGGCAGTCTCTATGGGGGTGCCACAGGGTTCAGTTCTCGGGCCGACTCTTTTCTCTGTATATATCAATGATGTTGCTCTTACTGCGGGCGATTCCCTGATCCACCTCTACGCAGATGACACCATTCTGTATACTTCTGGCCCTTCCTTGGACACTGTGCTATCTAACCTCCAAACGAGCTTCAATGCCATACAACACTCCTTCTGTGGCCTCCAACTGCTCTTAAAAACCAAATGCATGCTTTTCAACCGTTCGCTGCCTGCACCCGCACGCCCGACTAGCATCACCACCCTGGATGGTTCCGACCTAGAATAAGTACCTAGGTGTTTGGCTAGACTGTAAACTCTCCTTACAGACTCATATCAAACATCTCCAATCTAAAATCAAATCTAGAGTCTGCTTTCTATTCCGCAACAAAGCCTCCTTCACTCACGCCGCCAAACTTACCCTAGTAAAACTGACTATCCTACCGATCCTCGACGATGTCATCTACAAAATAGCATCCAATACTCTACTCGGCAAACTGGATGCAGTTTATCACTGTGCCATCCGTTTTGTTACTAAAGCACCTTATACCACCCACCACTGCGACCTGTATGCTCTAGTCGACTGGTCCTCGCTACATATTCGTCGCCAGACCCACTGGCTCCAGGTTATCTACAAGTCCATGCTAGGTAAAGCTCCGCCTTATCTCAGTTCACTGGTCACGATGGCAACACCCACCCGTAGCACGCGCTCCAGCAGGTGTATCTCACTGATCATCCCTAAAGCCAACACCTCATTTTGCCACCTTTCCTTCCAGTTCTCTGCTGCCTGTGACTGGAACGAATTGCAAAAATCGCTGAAGTTGGAGACTTATCTCCTTCACCAACTTTAAACATCTGCTATCTGAGCAACTAACCGATCACTGCAGCTGTACATAGTCCATCGGTAAGTAGCCCACCCAATTTACCTACCTCATCCCCATACTGTTTTTATTTATTTACTTTTCTGCTCTTTTGCACACCAGTATATACCTGCCCATGACCATCTGATCATTTATAACTCCGGTGTTAATCTGCAAAATTGTAATTATTCTCCTACCTCCTCATGCCTTTTGCACACAATGTATATAGACTTTTTTTTCTTTTTTTCTACTGTGTTATTCCATGTGTAACTCTGTGTTGTTGTCTGTTCACACTGCTATGCTTTATCTTGGCCAGGTCGCAGTTGTAAATGAGAACTTGTTCTCAACTAGCCTACCTGGTTAAATAATGGTGAATTTTTTTTTTTTTTTTTAATTTTATCCTACCTCATTTGCACACACTGAATATAGACTATTTCTATTGTATTATTGACTGCATGTTTGTTTATTCCATGTATAACTCTGTGTTGTTGTTTGTGTCAAACTGCTTTGCTTTATCTTGGCCAGGTCGCAGTTGTAAATAAGAACTTGTTCTCAACTGGCCTACCTGGTTAAATAAAGGTGAATTTAAAAAAAATAATCTAGCCCGGTTGCGGTCACAACTAGACTTTGTTTCAAATGTACCAAGAAAAAATCATATTTGTATACCTAGCAAATCAACAAATATACATTGTTTAAAGCACCATTTTACAAGTCTGTCACCAACGACATCTCCAATAAGCCCCTTATGGCGAATGACCTATGAACGAGAGGCTTGTAGAATTATGACTATTTCTAGTTTTTAGTTATCGTTCGCTGGGGTCCTGCATGCTCTGGGCATTACTGACTCAAATGAACAAAATTAGTCGAAAGATTCATTCATTTGACTGAATGAGTCGAAAAAAATCATAGTCAGTAAAAGGAGTCAAACGTCCCATCACTACACTAAACCAAAACCCCTATATAAACATAATTGTATGATGTTAAATTCACAAATGAGAGCTCACCTGAGCTTCTCATCCCAGACAAACTTCTTGCGAGGTCCCATCACTCTCTTCCCAGGCTTCTCCTCATCCTCCTCTTCTGACCCGTTCTTTTCCCCCTCTTCTGACTGCTGCCTGTAAATACACAACCAAGCGATAATATTGACAAGGAGTGGAAAAATAGACAGCAAGGGACAAAGGGGGAGGTATGAGAAGAAATAAGAGGTGAACAGAATGCAAGAGAAGAAAGGAGAAGGCCTTACTTGGCCACTTTGGCGATGCAGTCCATATTGTATCTGGCAATCTGCTCTGGCATCACGCTGCACACAGCTAACTTCAGCTTCAGTAGTGGAGCACGCAGACGGTCATCCTGGATGACAAAAGATGGAAAAGGTTACAATCACAAACACCAGATGACACTGACACCACACACTCCGTTAACAAACAATCTACAATTAGATAGAAGAGAATAACAGGCATATTATGTGCACACACAAACATAAACATAAAATGTCAAACATTTTAGTGCATACACACACACCTGGATATTGAGGCTGAGTTTCTTTAGGCGTTTGAGCAGAGCCTCCTTGTTGCAGGGCACAAAGGCCTCGAGATGGGAGTAGACTGAAGAGCGCACTGCTGCCGGCTGCTCCTGGACCTGCAACTCAATACTGACCAACACACAGAAGAAGAGGGTTAGACATTGAGAATAACACTGACTAACACATGCAGAGAGATGGTCAGGGAAGGAAAGAGGGTTTGTTCTGTTGTAAAGAGCTCAGAGCAGAGACTCACTCCAGTAGGATGTTGTTCATGTCCAGCGTGAAGAACTTTTTCCTGCCCTCTTGATCAAACTGATGAGAAGCCTGTTAGTTGGAGAATAATTCAACTTCAGAGATTCTCTAAAACAAAATATAGTATGCTCAAAAGTACACAAATGTAATGCAAATCAATCAATTGCCTGCCATTTCACTCCTCTAAGCCTCACCTTGTCCTCTAAGCCTTTATTTTTGACTTCCTTCATTACAGTACCTCTCGCTTGCTCTTGGCCTCCTCTCCGCCTCCACTCCTCTACCTTTCTCTCCTCTTCCTGATATTCCCCTCTTGCCCATTCCCTTCACCCTCACCGTTCTGTCAGAGAGAGTTGGCACTTGTTTTCCCCTCATCTCCCTCAAAGAACATCCCTGCTCTCTTGTTGCCACAGCAACCTCTACTTCTCACTCCTACTTGCGCCTCTGAGAGAATGCATGTGTTATTCCGGTTTCTTTATGGAAGGAAATATCAGAATGGTGACTATCACTTTGTTTTTAAAGGGGGGACAAAAATCAATGCATTCCATGTCATGTGCTTGAATGTTTTCAACGAGCAGCGAGGGCCTTTAGACCCTACAAATCAAATAAAGAAACTGACTGAAGACCTAAAATATCTCTAAATATGAAATATAACTGGATTTGATTGAAGATGTCAGTCACTTACCACACGGAGGTCCTCAATACGCTTACTGAGAGGGGCAGGCAGTCCATTAGGCAGAGGAGGAGGGGGCAGGAGACCTCCTTGTGCCCCCTGGACCCTACCCTGGACCCTACCCGGAGCACCGTTCTCCCCCTGCGCAGGACTGGGGGGCTGAGGAGAGTCCAGCAGCCCAAAGTCTAGGTCGCCCATCATGTCCTGCAGCATGTCGTTGTTATTGGCTGAGCCCAGCAGTGACATCATGGCAGGGTCGTTAGCCAGATCGGCCATGCTGATGTTGCTGGGTTTAGGGTGTGCGTTGAGCAGGGCACTGTTGGCATTGTGCTGGCCACGGGGCAGGCCGGGATTCTTCTTGCGGTTCTCCTCCTTCTCCCGCGTGAAGCGGCGGAGCATGGCAGCCAGATTCAGAGAGTCCTTCATCAACTTCTTCCTTTTCTTCTTCTCTGGCCGGTGGACATTCAGGCCAGACACTCTGGAAGATAACATAGGACCGTTGAGTTGCTACACGGAGCTTGTTACAAGCCATAGACACATAGCATAACTATGAAGCACGGCTCAAGTCAAAGTCAGGCAATAAGTTTATACATCATATGAGCTTATACATCAGTTAACTTCAGAAGTGGCACAACAGATGTAGAACATTGCTCACCCTTGCTTTGGCATCCTGATCTTCCTGGGCTTTTTCTCATCCATGTTACTGCCATCTTGCTTTTTCATTCGCTTCTTTATCACACGCTCCTCACCATCTTTCAACTTCTACAGACAGGAGGAACAAAAACTGAGCTTGTCACATGATATAGAAATAGAGTTTAATAATGAATAACATTTGTTCATTTATTGAAAAGTGTGTGTGTGTGTGTGTGTGTGTGTGTGTGTGTGTGTGTGTGTGTAACCCACCTTGAAGTCCTCTCCCTCTGACTCAGAGGCTGCTCTGAACTGCAGGGTGCCAGTGTTGATGTAGAACCCTCCCAGCTTAGTGTTGAGGGAGGCTGGCACCAGCTCATCATACTGAGGGGAAGAAAGTAGCTAAGGGATCATCAACAAGGGGCTATGTATTCTCTGGAAAATAATAAACAACATGGAAGGTGTGTTCGACTACGCGCTAGTGGAGTGGGTCTAACCTTCCATGGAGTTGCATTATTTTCTGAGTTTTCCCTTTTATACCATGGTTATAATTTAACAAAAATTATAGTTAGAAATTCATTCAACATCCACAGAAGTTGCTAGCAAGTTTTCTTGATATAGTAGCTACAGTAGTTGCCTTGGTAACCAAACAAACAGCTTGCTATTATAAAAATCAAATTCAACAATGCCAATACTGTTCTCAACTCAACTTTTGCTTTCAAATGCAGCTCAAACATAGAACATGTAAAAATGAACTGTAGCTATTGAATTCTACCGTGCTGATATGCCGTGCATTATAGGGAAATAATGCACGCTCTAGAATGCCCTTCAAGCCAACCAGGAAATACTATTGAACAATGCCATGGCATAACCGCTTACAAACAGCAGAGAAACTAATAAGCAAGTATGGGAGAGAGGAATGCAATGTGCTAATGAAAAATGATCTATGATAGAGGGGCTAGGGGTAAAGTGCAAATATGTTAAAGCATATGTTGATGCTTGTTTACATGAGTCTTAAGTCTGTTCACAAAGGAAGGATTCTGCAGTATATGAGCAGACAGAGGGTACTTACAGCCTCAGAGTTATCAATGAATGGGTCAGTCTCATCATAGCCAAAACCAATGTCGATGAGATCCTGCACCCTGTCCTTCCGCTTCTTTTTCCCTGTATTGGCCTGTGACTAGAGGAAACAAACAACTACAGTTGACTAGGTGAAAATATACAACGCAAATTAAACTAATTCAATCTATTTGATCTATGTGTAGACCTATTTGTTTCCCCCACAAAGTAAAGGGACCTACATATTTGCTCTCAAATTTCTTGGCGAGCGCCTCTACTTCTTTTCTCTCCTTCTCGTTGTCTGCAAAGGGGTCGTTGGGGTCCAGGGCTGGCGTCAGGTCTTTAGGAGGTCCTGGAGCAGGAGGCTTCTTCACCTTCAAGAGACAACCAGGCATGTCAGGAAATAAGAGTAGGTAAAATGGGTTCAACAGTGGATTCTTAGTAGCTTAAAATGTCATCTTAAAAGTTGTACCTCTAAAAGATGGGAACTAGATGTGTCATTACCATATTATATGATTTATATAACGGTAATATAAACATTCATATCAAAATTAGATGAATATTATTGCCTACATGAAGTTGGCATGCTTACATCATATCTAAGAATACTGTAGCTACAGTTGGCCAACATCGCTCTTGTTGACAACAGCACCATAGCCTCGAGAGCTTACACTTCAAGCTGCCTACGCGTTCACCGGCCCAGACTGCTGTTATCACTTGTAGCCTTGACTGATTTCACGTCTTTACCTGAGTAGATTGAACAAGTTCACTGTAGTTGAATTCAGCAGATCCCCGTTCGCTGGGTTCGGGCAAGGAGAGGTTCAAGCGCACTGTTACAGGTTTTGTTTCCGCTGAATCCCCGTCACCGGCTTTCACGATACCGAATGGACTAGCACCAGTACCACCTCCTGGCCTGGTTGCTGCACTTCCACCCCCTCCATCTTCCCCCAAACTGATTTCGGCCTCATCTTCCCGGCGGCGTTTCTTTGAATCCGAAGGCGGTGCATTGTTGTTAAAGGAAGAGATTGTGACAAACGGTACTTTTCTCGGTTCGGCCATTTGATGCTGACAGTCACAGAGCCCCTCCGTAGGAACACACAAGGGAGGACGAGACTTCACTGAACTAACGTTACTGTAGCTTGCTATCTAAAATTGGGAATGTTCGACAACTAACGTTGGCTAGCTAGATGGTAAACTATGTCAGGTAATAAAATGCCTTAAACCACACATTGGTATCTTCTGCACCTCCCAGGTTAGCTCAGGGGGCTTTAAATCACGAGGAAGAGTAGTTTTAGTTGTTTCCATTAAATTGTTCAGTAGCTACCGCAAGGAGGCATCTGAAGTAGCCATCTTGACCATTATTATCATTATTCAGTGAGAGTAGTAACTGGGCGTGCGTACGAAAAGAAAGCGGAAACAGAACAGTCAGGGAGCAGTCTTTGACCAATCATAGGGCGAGAACGCCCTTCAAGAACCGCCCACTTTGCATACTAGCGCGAATATGCAGAATCGATTGTTCCCAGACTCTGGCACGCGGGATGGTTTGACGAGGTTCCTTTTGAACACTTCTCCCTGGACTGAACGCACTAACACAGGACTACCATTCATTAGAAAATATGCATTGAAACCAACAAATTCTCCTGTTTTATATTTCTGTATGCATGATAGGCACTGGTCTTTATGTGCTCTAAAACGTGATGTCAAGGCCAGAGATAGTAAAAGCACAGATGTGGTATAAGATTTAAATATTTATTCACATAGGCAAATATGTACAAAATAAATGTGCAAAAAAACGACACCAATACAATGTACTAACAAAATAACAAACAGGAAAGAGATGAATGTATAATGAACAAACTGGCACTTTCGATGAATTTTTGCATTTGACTGTCAGTTTGCCCAAAGGACCCTTTTCTTCATATAGGCTATGCATTCTTAAGTACGGAATGATAACATCACAGAGAAACCCTGTTGTCCTTGGCCCATTTCTTCAGAATCCTGATGATGTATTCCACTTGAGGATTCCCAGTGTGCCTCAGCAAGGGCAGCACTTCCCTCAAAACCTCCCTGTAAAATACACACAATTGAACACATTATGGAAACAAACACTCACATTGACAGACTTCAGCAATGCAAAATACAGCCCATCATGTCAAAAAAAAGTGTAGGTCACTGACCTGAGGACAGATTATTTTAACGCTATACAAAGTGGTGACATTCATGATCCTATATCAATCCAGTAGATTGCTAAGGTAGACATGGTACCTACCTGGGTTCTCTGCTGGCCAAAATTAGCTGAAAGATACCCACACAGGCCCCCCTTTTGCCCTCCCAGTACTCAGGGTTGGGGTCCAATCTCTCCAAGACATCAAATGCCTTTGCTGAGTAGTAGAACTGGCCCATCTGTAGATGAGAGAGAGAAGAGTTACACATGGTGCAAATCAGTGGTGTAAAAAAACACTACTTAAATTGTTTTTTGGGGTATTTTTGACAACTTTTACTTTATTACATTCCTAAAGAAAATTATGTACTTTTTACTCCATACATTCTCTGACACCCAAAAGTACTCGTTACATTTTGAATTCATATACTTATCAAGAGAACATCCCTGGTCATGCCTACTGCCTCTGATCTGGCGGACTCAATAAACACATGCGTCATTTGTAAATGATGTCTGAATGTTGGAGTGTCTGGAAATAAAAAAAACTAGAATAATTGTCCATCTGCTTTGCTTAATATTAGGAATTTGAAATTCTTTATACTAATATACTAGTATTTTTTTTAGCAATTACATTTACTTTTAATACTTAAGTATATTTCAAACCAAATACTTTTAGACATTTACTCAAGTAGTATTTTACTGGGTGACTTTTACTTGAGTCATTTTCTATTAAGGTATCTTTACTTTTACTCAAGTATGACAATTGGGTATTTTTTCCCCCGCTGGTGCAAGCGCTCTCAGAATGAAATAACTTCTGTCCTGATGGGGAAATTAAAACATTTAGGAAGTTCAGTGATTTTGGAATTAATAAAGGAGAGTAACCTTGTAGCAATCGTTGGCAATGAGCTGCAGGAGGCTGAAGGACTCTGCTGAGGTCTCCATCTTCATGTATAGCTCCCAGGCCAGACGGGCCTTCTGGTTCATAATGTCTAAATAGGACAACAGGGTTCATTAACAACAATAGAACAAACTGTAGCTCAGTTGGTAGAGCATGGCGCTTGTAACGCCAGGGTAGTGGGTTCGATTCCCGGGACCACACATACGTAGAATGTATGCACACATGACTGTAAGTCGCTTTGGATAAAAGCGTCTGCTAAATGGCATATATTATTATTATATTATACCAGCAAATGTTTACATTGTTTAATGAGAAGGAGAACATACAGCAGCGTGCCAGCCAGCTCAGGTACACATAGTCACTCTTGTTCCTGTCATTCTGAATCAACAGGAAGATCTGGGAGACAAAGAGAAAGCACACACTTTTAACAGACAATAAAACACATACAAAAAGTTAATAAAATGACATCAAATAATCCCAAAAGGACATGTCAAGGTTTTACCTCCTCTGCCTCCCTGTAGTTGCCAACAGCAGCTTTGGCCTGTGCATAGTTGAAGTTGAAGGCATCATCGTTGTAGAAGTAACTCTGTGAGCAATGAGAGTTCAGAGTATTTAGAATTCATTGAAGAATGATAATTATAGAACATCAATATTCTATGTGGACACAAATATGTGTCGGGGTATTATGCTGTGCTTACCTTGACAGAGTTGAGGTAGATGAGCACATCCTCAAACTGCCTGAGTAGAAAGAAACAAGAAGCCATGCACTGTCTGCCAGGGATGGTGTCTAAGACACAGGGAAAGGAATTGTTAAAGAAAGCATCAGTGTAAAAACATATTTACCATTGAATTAGTGCAGTACAAAAATGTCATTCTAGTCAGCATTTTAAATATCTGGAGGAGCACTCACCACATTCGCTAGCTGAGCCACCAACCAGCTGGAAAAACTGCTGAGCAATCTTCAGATGATCTCTCTGTAATGGAAAAATTACATGATCATGTCACACAAACAAAATCAGGTGGGTATCAAGGCAGAACTATATACAGTGGGGAGAACAAGTATTTGATACGCTGCCGATTTTGCAGGTTTTCCTACTTACAAAGCATGTAGAGGTCTGTAATGTTTTATCATAGGTACACTTCAACTGTGAGAGATGGAATCTAAAACAAAAATCCAGAAAATCACATTGTATGATTTTTAAGTAATTTATTTGCATTTTATTGCATGACATAAGTATTTGATATATCAGAAAAGCAGAACTTAATATTTGGTACAGAAACCTTTGTTTGCAATTACAGAGATCATACGTTTCCTGTAGTCCTTGACCAGGTTTGCACACACTGCAGCAGGGATTTTGGCCCACTCCTCCATACAGACCTTCTCCAGATCCTTCAGGTTTGGGGTCTGTCGCTGGGCAATACGGACTTTCAGCTCCCTCCAAAGATTTTCTATTGGGTTCAGGTCTGGAGACTGGCTAGGCCACTCCAGGACCTTGAGATGCTTCTTACGGAGCCACTCCTTAGTTGCCCTGGCTGTGTGTTTCGGGTCGTTGTCATGCTGGAAGACCCAGCCATGACCCATCTTCAATGCTATTACTGAGGGAAGGAAGTTGTTGGCCAAGATCTTGCGATACATGGCCCCATCCATCCTCCCCTCAATACGGTGCAGTCATCCTGTCCCCTTTGCAGAAAAGCATCCCCAAAGAATGTTTCCACCTCCATGCTTCACGGTTGGGATGGTGTTCTTGGGATTGTACTCATCCCTTTTCCTCCAAACACGGCGAGTGGAGTTTAGACCAAAAAGCTCTATTTTTTGTCTCATCTGACCACATGACCTTCTCCCATTCCTCCTCTGGATCATCCAGATGGTCATTGGCAAACTTCAGACGGGCCTGGACATGCGCTGGCTTGAGCAGGGGGACCTTGCGTGCGCTGCAGGATTTTAATCCATGATGGCGTAGTGTGTTACTAATGGTTTTCTTTGAGACTGTGGTCCCAGCTCTCTTCAGGTCATTGACCAGGTCCTGACGTGTAGTTCTGAGCTGATCCCTCACCTTCCTCATGATCATTGATGCCCCACGAGGTGAGATCTTGCATGGAGCCCCAGACCGAGGGTGATTAACCGTCATCTTGAACTTCTTCCATTTTCTAATAATTGCGCCAACAGTTGTTGCCTTTTCACCAAGCTGCTTGCCTATTGTCCTGTAGCCCATCCCAGCCTTGTGCAGGTCTACAATTTTATCCTTGATGTCCTTACACAGCTCACTGCTCTTGGCCATTGTGGAGAGGTTGGAGTCTGTTTGATTGAGTGTGTGGAAAGGTGTTTTTTATACAGGTAACGAGTTCAAACAGGTGCAGTTAATACAGGTAATGAGTGGAGAACAGGAGGGATTCTTAAAGAAAAATTAACAGGTCTGTGAGAGCCGGAATTCTTACTGGTTGGTAGGTGATCAAATACCTATGTCTTGCAATAAAATGCAAATGAATTACTTAAAAATCATACAATGTGATTTTCTGGATTTTTGTTTTATATTCCGTCTCTCACAGTTGAAGTGTACCTATGATTAAAAAAAATGACAGACCTCTACATGCTTTGTAAGTAGGGAAACCTGCAAAATCGGCAGTGTATCAAATACTTGTTCTCCCCACTGTATATACACTGTACATTAATCTATAGTTATATATTTACACTGAACAAAAATATAAAACCCAACAATTTCAAAGATTTGACTGAGTTACAGTTCATATAAGGAAATCAGTCAATTGAAATAAATGCATTAGGTCCTAATCTATGGAATTCACATGACTGGCAATACAGATATGCATCTGTTGGTCACAGGTACCTTCAAAAAAAGGTTGGTTCATGGATCAGAAAACCAGTCATTATGTGGGGTGACCACTATTTGCCTCATGCAGCAAAACACATCTCGTTCGCATAGAGTTGATCAGGCTGTTGATTGTGGCCTGTGGAATGTTATCTCACTCATCTTCAATGGCTGTGTGAAGTTGCTGGATTTTGGTGGGAACTTGAACATGCTGTCCTACACATAAATTCAGAGCATCCCAAACATGCTCAAGGGGTGACATGTCTGGTGACTATGCAGACCATGGAAGAAAGGGGACATTTTCAGCTTCCAGGGATTGTGCACAGGTACTTAGGACATGGGGCTGTGCATTATCATGCTGAAACATGAGGTGATGGAGGCCGATGAAAGGTATGCCAATGGGCCTCAGGATCTCGTCATGTTATCTCTGTGCATTCAAATTACCATTGATAAAATGCAATTGTGTTTGTCGTCCGTAGCTTATGCCTGCCCTTACCATAACCCCACCGCCACCATGGGGCACTCTGTTCACAACGTTGACATCAGCAAACCATTCGTCCACATGACGCCATAGACGTGGTCTGCAGTTGTGAAGCCAGTTGGACGTACTGCCAAATTCTCTAAAACAACTTTGGCAGCGGTTTATGATAGAGAAATCAACATTCAATTCTTTGGCAACAACTCGTGGACATTTCTGCAGTCAGCATGCCAATTGCACGCTCCCTCAAAACTTGAGACATGTATGGCATTGTATTGTGTGACAAAACTGCACATTTTAAAGTGGCCTTTTTTGTGTGTCCCCAGCACAAGGTGCACCTGTGTCATTGATCATGCTGTTTAAATTAATCAGCTTCTTGATATTCCACACCTGTCAGGTAGATGGATTATCTTGGCAAAAGAGAAATGCTCACTAAAATGTAATCAAATTTGTGCACAGAAAGCTCATGAAACAAGGGAACAACACTTTACATGTTGTGCTTATATTTTTGTTCAGTGTAGTATCTAAATGTATCTCTGGTACTCACCGACCCCATCTCCTGTCCAAGTGCAGCATTCACAACCCCCTTCAAGATGTACTCCTGAAAAAATGTCAGGGAGAGGTTACAGCACATATGCACTTACCATACACCACAATCCATTGAGTTTATGGCTGCACTAACCCTGGCAAAGAGAGGAGGAGGATAGGGAAAGAGGGGGAGATGGCGAGAGAAAGCTGGCTGCACACACACACTTACTGTACGCTGATGTACATTAAGACTAACACTGCCCTGAACCTGAGAAAGAGAGAGAGAGAGAGAGAGCGAGAGAGAGAGAGAGAGAGAGAGAGAGAGAGAGAAAGGGGGAGGTTAATACACAAACGCCTATCACGAATGACTACTCTGCAAACGTAGAACTACACCGCAAACGACACTATCCTTGTAGAAGGAGGAAGAAGAAAATGGAGAGCAGGGAAGAGAGTAAGATTACTGGTCCCTAAAATAGCTGAGAGGCAGGAAACGAATGATAGGCGGGTTGAAAAAATAAAAAGGGAGGGATAGAAATCTGGAAATGGTGAATGGAAATAGAGGAATGAACCTGTGGTGTGGTGGGTTCTAAGTCTTTGATGAGCTGGTAGGACTCCTGGACATCATCTGAGAGAGATAGAAAAATACAATTACTATCCATATATTAACAGTAAAAAAAACACACTTAGTTATCAATCAGTTATCATTAGATTGGCTAGTCAGTAATAAAAGTGGCAGCCAACCTTGTCTGAGGTAGTAGATGACCAGATTGAGACGAGCCTCAGTAATGACATCAATCAGTGCAGGCAGCACTTGCAAGGCCCCCTCCCCGCTACGAAACACCACCTGAACACCAGAGGAAGAATCAAAAGTAATTTGCTTGCATGCTGTTACACACGTGAGGTGCAAAACTGCTATGTTCCCTAGGCTGATAAATCATGACTCTCACCAGGTTGTGTCGGATTAACTCCTTGGCAAATTCAAAGGAGCTGGAGGAGATATCTATCAGGTTTTTCAGCTCTGTCTGAGAGAAGGAAAATGTGATTTTAGTTGTTTAATACTACAATGTTGTACATTGCTGAGTCACTGACTGAAGCCTTACAAACAATAACAAAGCAACATTCAGACAAACAAGGTTACATTTTGAGAATGATTTGCTCAGGACTCTCTTGTCAAGTTGCGTTACCTCTGCTGCTTTTCCGTTGTAGAGCCTGAAGTGGTTGCAGGCCTTGAGGTTGAGAGCGATGGTGGAGTCTGGGACGCTCTGCAGGTAAACAGCCAGCACCTCCTGGGACACATCGTAGTAGTCCAACTTGTAGTAGCACAGAGCCACATACACATTCAGGGCCAGGAAGTCTCTGTAGCAGACACAGTATGAACAGAGCATGAGCTCCGCCGACTCACAGTATGTACAATGAATCTCTCTTTCCCACCCTCTCACCTGCACAAGCAGTCACTATCCTCCTCTCCAGTCTCCGTTATCTTCTCTCTGTCTCAACACAGGGAAACTATCACTCTCCCTCCCTCCACTCACTCTCTAACTCCCCCTTTCATAGTCTGTGCCGCTACTCCCATGTGTCAGGATTACATTTGGAGTGTTTCCCGGTGTCTCTGTCACTCTGTGGTGCATTCTGTTGCCTGTCACCTGTTCTGCAGCAGGATGCGTTTGTAGATGTCGATGGCCTCCTGGTAGTGGGAGCGCATGTAGTGGATGGAGGCCAGGCTGAGCTGGTCCTCTGTCACATCCTCCAACTCCTGGTGGAAACCCATCAGCTGCTTCTCATCATTGAACTGAAAAAAGAAAATAGACCAGAAATAAGGGTATAATAGAACAAATTCTGTTATATAAGTTGTTTGGTACCATAGCACTGAATGAATAAGTTAGCAATAAGGGCGAAAGCTGACCTTGTGAGCCAAGTGGAACAGTAGTCGATTCTGCAGCTGGCATTTAGGGGCTGAAAGAGGTAGAGGAAGCACGTATGGTCAGGGAGAAAAGGTCTTTAATTTTCCATATCACCTTTTGTAATAAAGCAACAAAATGTGAGAATGGGGAACAAGGTGGATGAGGTACCCTTGCGTGAAGCCTCCTCTGCTTCTTTGTAAAGCCCCAGGAAGAAGAAAGTACAGGCCAGGTAGACCCACACATCTGGGCGGCAGTCTGGTTTGTCTGTCAGGGCCTTGTATTCCTGAAGAAGGAATAGACACATAGGTATTATGTCTCACGCAATCAAAAACAGGAAAATACTTTCACACATCCAAACCAATGTTACTGAATTCAATAAAGGTTTTCAAACCTCCATGGCTCTCTTGTAGTCACCAAGGTGGAAAGCACAGTAGGCCAACCACAGGTCTGCATCCTCCCCTCGCTCGCCAACATTGCGCTGAAACTGAGCAAATTCAACCATATTGATAGGATGAGCATCTTATTTTGCAGACAGTAATGTAAGCACTGCATTGTTCAAAGATTTAACAGCGCTATAAACCTATATTTCACACTTCAGGAGCCATGCAGCCAGAGTGGCATTTACCTCCAACAATGTAATGGCCCCCAGATAGTCTCTTTGAACTAGGAAGTCCTCGACAAGTGGTGACTTTTTTTCTTTTGCCTTCTTATTTACTGGGATCTCCCCACCAACAGCTGCTGGCTTTACTCTGGACAGAATCTGAGAGAATGAAAATTATAATTAGAATTATATAGAACTCCACAGCCGGTGATGTCCACAACAGAGCCAGCCATAATTACTAAGGACCCATCCAACTAGTTACTTGTCTCACACCTGTGGCTGGGCTGCAACCTGGTCTCAACGCATTTTGCATTATTCTCTATGTAAATCTGAGACACTCCATTTAGAATGATCTGTTATGTTTCGTATGAAATGTATTAATTTGTGGAGTTCCATCGCCCATTTCGTATGATATGTTATGAATTTGCTAAACATACACTTTGTAACCATACAACCTAAGTAACCATCTGTCATGTAACTATACCAAACATACTAATTTCAGTATCCCGGATTTAAGTGTACTGTTACATATGTTACGGTCTAGTCTATGAGACCAGGCTGGCATGCTAGGTAAAGTTAGATTTCTGCAACCAAAAAATATAAAAATAATCATCCAGCACGGCAATGTTTACAAACTTCTTTGTGTGGTAGCTAACCTAACATTAATGCTAAATTGCATAGACTACTAAGCAAAGTTTCAATAGCTAGCTAGCTAACTGGGACATGCTTAACACCCCGGCCGTCCTACAATCTAAACTAGATGCCCTCAATTTCACACAAATTATCAATGAACCTACCAGGTACAACCCCAAATCCCTAAACACGGGCACCCTCATAGATATCATCCTAACCAACCTGCCCTCCAAATACACATCTGCTGTCTTCAACCAGGATCTCAGCGATCACTGCCTCATTGCCTGCGTCCGTAATGGGTCTGCGGTCAAACGACCACCCCTCAGCATTGTCAAACGCTTCCTAAAACACTTCAGCGAGCAGGCCTTTCTAATCGACCTGGCCCGGGTATCCTGGAAGGCTATTGACCTCATTCTGTCAGTAGAGGATGCCTGATTGTTCTTTAAAAGTGTTTTCCTCGCCATCTTAAATAAGCATGCCCCATTCAAAAAAAATTGAACCAGGAACAGATAAAGCCCTTAGTTCACCTTAGACCTGACTGCCCTTGACCAGCACAAAAACATCCTGTGGCGTACTGCAATAGCATCGAATAGCCCCCACGATATGCAACTTTCAGAAATTAGGAACCAATATACACAGGCAGTTAGGAAAGCAAAGGCTATCTTTTTCAAACAGAAATTTGCATCCTGTATCACAAACTCCCAAAAATTATGTGACACTAAAGTCCATGGAGAATAAGAGCACCTCCTCCCAGCTGCCCACTGCACTGAGGCTAGGAAACACTGTCACCGCCGATGAATCCACAATAATTGAGAATTTCAATAAGCATTTTTCTACGGCTGGCCATGCTTTCCACCTGGCTACCCCTACACCGGTCAACAGCCCTGCACCCCCCACAGCAACTTGCCCAAGCCTCCCCCATTTCTCCTTCACCCAAATCCAGATAGCCAATGTTCTTAAAGAGCGGCAAAATCTGGACCCCTACAAATCAGCCGGGCTAGACAATCTGGACCCTCTCTTTCTAAAATTATCTGCCACAATTGCTGCAACCCCTATTACTAGCCTGTTCAACCTCTCTTTCGTATCGTCTGAGATCCCCAAAGATTGGAAAGCTGCCACAGTCATCCCCCTCTTCAAAGGGGGAAACACTCTATTCCCAAACTGTTACAGACCTATATCTATCCTACCCTGCCTTTCTAAGGTCTTCGAAGGTAAAGTTAACAAACAGATCACCGACCATTTCGAATCCCACCGTACCTTCTCCGCTATGCAATCTGGTTTCCGAGCTGGTCATGGGTGCACCTCAGCCACGCACAAGGTCCTAAACAATATCATAACTGACATTGATGAGACAATACTGTGCAGCTGTATTCATCGACCTGGCCAAGGCATTCGACTCTGTCAATCACCACATTCTTATCGGCAGACTCAACAGCCTTGGTTTCTCAAATGACTGCCTCGCCTGTTTCACCAACTACTACTCAGAGTTCAATGTGTCAGATCGGAGGGCCTGTTGTCTGGCCTTGGGCAGTCTGGTGATTCTCTGATCCACCTCTATGCAGATGACACCATTCTGTATACTTCTGGCCCTTCTTTGGACACAGACGAGCTTCAATGCCATACAACTCTCCTTCCGTGGCCTCCAACTGCTCTTAAATACAAGTACAACTAAATGCATGCTCTTCAACCGATCGCTGCCCGCACCTGCCCGCCCGTTCAGCATCACTACTCTGGACGGTTCTGACTTAGAATATGCGGAAATATCTAGGTGTCTGGTTAGATTGTAAACTCTCCTTCCAGGCTCACATTAAGTATATCCAATCCAACATTGAATCTAGAATCGGCTTTCTATTTCGCAACAAAGCATCCTTCACTCATGCTGCCAAACATACCCTCGTAAAACTGACTATCCTACCGATCCTTGACTTTGGCGATGTCATTTACAAAATAACCTTCAACACTCTACTCAGCAAATTGGATGCAGTCTATCACAGTGCCATCCGTTTTGTCACCAAAGACCCATATACACTACCCACCACTGCTACCTGTATGCTCTTGTTGGCTGGACCTCGCTACATATTCATCGCCAAACCCACTGGCTCCAGGTCATCTATAAGTCTTCACTAGGTAAAGTCCCGCCTTATCTCAGCTAACTGGTCACCATAGCAGCACCCACCCGTAGCACGCGCTCCAGCAGGTATATTTCACTGGTCATCCCCAAAGCCAATTCCTCCTTTGGCTGCCTTTCCTTCCAGTTCTCTGCTGCCAATGACTGGAAGGAATTGCAAAAATCACTGAAGCTGGAGACTCATATCGCCCTCTCTAAATTTACGCACCAGCTGTCAGAGCAGCTCACAGATCACTGCACCTGTACATAGCCCATCTGTAAATAACCCATGCAACTACCTCATCCCCATACTGTTATTTTTTGTTGTCCTTTGCACCCCAGTATCTCTACTTGCACATTCCTCTTCTGCACATCTATCACTTTAGTGTTTAATTGCTAAATTGTCATTATTTCGCCACTATGGCCTATTTATTGCCTTACCACCCTTATCTTACCTCATTTGCACACACTGTATATAGACTTTTCTATTGTGTTATTGACTGCATGTTTGTTTATTCCATGTGTAACTTTGTGTTGTTGTTTGAGTCGCACTGCTTTGCTTTATCTTGGCCAGGTCGCAGTTGTAAATGAGATCTTGTTCTCAACTGGCCTACCTGGTTAAATAAAGGTGAAATAAAATAAAATAAAAACAGTACGTTAATGTTAGCGAAAGTGATGTTAGCGTAGCTGCATTCAGTAAAGCAAACACTTACCATGGCCAATGGAGTTAGTCGTCACGAAAGCACAGTAACAGCGCTCAGATAATCAGACAAGATAAATGTTTTTCTAATCAAGAAATATTTGCTAACCCAGCTAGCTAGTGTAACAGATAGCTGTTGACAAGCATGGAAGCTCTTGTCGCCAAGCAACGTCCCCACCAGTCTTTTCCCCTCCCTAGCATACTGGTTCATCACTGTGTTAAGAGCTGGAGTTGTAGAAAGTGAATTATAGACGCATGGCGAGTATGCCAAAAAACATTACGGTTTTATACTGCTAACACTATTACACACGCTTGTCTTATAAATGGACATAAAGTCTCATATCCATTCATCATCACAGCAGATGAGGAATAGCAGATTCCTCAGTGGTTGAAAATTGTACCACTTCTCCCAATATGATGTAACAGGGTGATTCTGCAGCTACGCGGGCACTATGTCCTCAAGGGCAATTTTGGGGGATTTTATTAATACATGTTTTTATTCTTTATATGTTAAGTTCACATTACAATCACCCCTGATTTTTTAACACATCTCTATCAAGTATTTCAGCTACTTTTCAGATTCATTTTATACCTACATTTCACTGTTCTGCCTTGTCCCTGACCCATACTTTTGAGCTTCTACTATGTTTTTCTATGAGAAAACATGAATAACTGCACATTATAAACTGGGTGGGTCAAGCCCTGAATGCTGATTGGCTGACAGCGGTGGAATATCAGACAGGTATGACAAAACATTAATTTTTACTGCTCTAATTATGTTGGTAATCAGTTCATAATAGCAATAAGGCCCCTCATGGGGTTTGTGGTATATGGCCAATGTGTCCAGGCACTCCACAATGCGTTGTGCATAAGAACAGCCCTTACTTAGCCCGGTATATTGGCCACACCTCCCATGCCTTATTGCTTAATTATATAATGTTATCTAGTGGAGAAAGAGTCAATTAAATAAGTATGCCCTTTATATTTACACAAAATCAGTGGTATAAAGTACTTTAAGTAAAAATACTTTCAAGTACTAAAGTAATTTTGGGGGGTATCTGTACTTTCCTATTTATATTTTTGACAACTTTTAATTTTACCTCACTACATTACTAAAGAAAACAATGTAATTTTTACTCCATACATTTTCCCTGACACCCAAAAATACTCGTTACATTTCGAATGCTTAGCAGGACATGAAAATGGTCCAATTCACACATTTATCAAGAGAACATCCCTGGTTATACCTACTGCCTCTGATCTGGCAGACACACTTAACACACATGCTTAGTTTTTTAATTATGTCTTAGCGTTGGAGTTGTACTTTTTACTTATACTCGAGTCATTTTACTTTGTCATTTTTTAAAACTTTTACTCAAGTATAACAATTGCGTACTTTTCCCACCACTGCACAAAATACACCTATCCTTTGGTAGTGGTGTCATTTCCACCACTGAGTGTAAAATAAAAAAAGTTTTGTCAAGAGAATGTTAATTTGGTTACCATGGAAACGTAGTGACGCTGAAGCATATGGCTGCAGTGGACAGTTGTTCCACGTGTCATGTCCAGAAGTTGAAGAAAAATCTAGGTAAATATTGCTGGTGTAGAGAATATTTTTTATTATCAGTCATTTCCAAACAAGCTATAATTTATTTAATTTGCGGTAGAATTTAGATTTTTTAAATGTAATTTGTGTTTAGTGTTAACTATATCCTTGCTGTAATACTAGCCAAAGCATGCTAAGCAGTCTGTTGTTTTTCTCCAAAAACGGTAGAAGTGTCATTTCCATCACAAACTTACAGTGGCTTGCAAAAGTATTCACCCCCTTGGCATTTTCCCAATTTTGTTGCCTTACAACCTGGAATTCAAGTTTATTTTTGTGGGGTTTGTATCATTTGATTCACACAACACGCATACCACTTTGAAGATGCAAAATATTTGTGAAACAAACAAGAAATAAGATAAAAAAAACCAGAAAACTTTAGCACGCATAACAACTATTCACCCCCTAAAGTCAACACTTTGTAGAGCCACCTTTTGCAGCAATTACAGCTGCAAGTCTCTTGGGGTGTGTCTCAATACGTTTGGCAAATCTAGCCACTGGGATTTTTGCACATTCTTCAAGGCAAAACTGCTTCGGCTCCTTCAAGTTGGATGGGTTCCACTGGTGTACAGGAATCTTTAAGTCATATCACAGATTCTCAATTGGGCTTTGACTAGGCCATTCCAAGACATGTAAATGTTTCACCTTAAACCACTCGAGCG
The DNA here is from genome assembly GCF_023373465.1 of Oncorhynchus keta. Classification (NCBI taxonomy): domain Eukaryota; kingdom Metazoa; phylum Chordata; class Actinopteri; order Salmoniformes; family Salmonidae; genus Oncorhynchus; species Oncorhynchus keta. The sequence goes on along the minus strand of NC_068425.1, from coordinate 19,128,425 downwards.
TTGCTTTAGCAGTATGCTTAGGGTCATTGTTCTGCTGGAAGGTGAACCCCCATCCCAGTGTCAAATCTCTGGAAGCCTGAAACAGGTTTCCCTGTATTTAGCACCATCCATCGTTCCTTCAATTCTGACCAGTTACCCAGTCTCTGCCAATGAAAAACATCCCCACAGCATGATGCTGCCACCACCATGCTTTACTGTGGGGATGATATTCTCGGTGTGATGGGAGGTGTTGGGTTTGCGCCAGACATAGCATTTCCTTGAATGCCAAAAAGCTCAATTTTAGTATCATCTGACCAGAGTAACTTCTTCCATTTGTTTGGGAAGTTTCCCACGTGCCTTTTGGCAAACACCAAATGTGTTTACTTATTTTTTTCTTAAGCAAATGTCTTTTTTTCTGGCCACTCTTCCTTAAATCCCAGTTCTGTGGAGTGTACAGCTTAAAGTGGTCCTATGGACAGATACTCCAATCTCCGCTGTGGAGCTTTGCAGCTCCTTCCAGGTTATCTTAGGTCTCTTTGTTGCCTCTGATTAATGCCCTCCTTGCCTGGTCTGTGCGTTTTGGTGGGAGCCCCTCTCTTGGCAGGTTTGTTGTGGTGCCATATTGTATTTTTTAATAACGGACTTAACAGTGCTCCGTGGGATGTTCAAAGTTAGATTTTATTTTATAACCCAAACCTGATCAGTACTTCACAACTTTGTCCCCGACCTGTTTGAAGAGCTCCTCGATCTTCATGGTGTCGCTTGTGTGGTAGTGCCCCTTGCATAGTGGTGTTGAAGACTCTGGGCCTTTCAGAACAGGTGAGATCATGTGACACTCAGTAAAATATAGTCCAGCTGTGTGCAATCTATGTGTGACTTCTGAAGGTAATTGGTTGCACCAGATCTTATTTAGGGGCTTAATAGGAAAGGTGAATACATATGCATGCACCACTTGTTTGTAATTCATTTTTTAAATTTCACTTCACCAATTTAGACTATTTTGTGTGTGTGTGTCCATTACATGAAATATAAATACATTTAAATTACAGGTTGTAATGCAACCATATAGGCAAAACGCCAAGGGGAATGGGTACTTTTGCAAGGCACTAACTGTGGTGGAAATGACAGAACGTTTTGGAATTGACAAAAAAAAATAAACTTACTTTAATAATATTTAATAATAATAATAATAAGAACCAGCAGAAGTTCTTATATGGCACAATTCAGAACCGTCAGAATTTTAAGAGGGACTATTCAGAGATTAAAATGTCCTAGGAATTCTGCAAAATACTTCCTTTTTGGGTTGTCAAGCCAACAGTCCATGATAAGGACACATCTCTGCAAAACCCACACCAACCTCTAGTTCATGGTGGAAAAACTACAATAAAGTGATCAGCTGCAGCTTGAGTCTTTGTGCTGTGAGAACCTGAAGAGTGCATGTACAGAGTGCTCCCTTTGCCAACCAAATAAAATATCTGCCTTTAATGCTGGTGAAAATACATTGTGGTTTGAGTGGAAAACAAAGATGGGGGGAAAGAAAGAAAGTCCCTGTACATTTGTCAGTAAAAGAAAAGGTGGCACACTGCACTCTACTGGATAACTTCTTCAAAGGATTGACAAAAGTAGGGGAAACAAGTGTACAACATTTGACACCAATGCTCAGATTTAAAAACACAACTGCAGAAAGAGGCGATCGTGCATATTGACTTTGCAGATAATTAGCTGTGTAAATTCAATGAAATCCAGGCATTTCACTTTGGTGATGCTGCTTTACTTTGCTCACTGAGCTCTATGTGAATGACCCCTCTGCAATCTGGGCCCATCTCTCAAAAACACTGGCCTACTTCGTTGAGCATGGCCCATCAGTTCCTTTGTTTAACAGTGTGATGTCATCTCCACCTCACCTATATGATGGTAATTGAGTAGAATTCGTTTTAGATTGGAAAATCAATTATGTTGGGCGGAAATATCTTATTTCTCATCGTTTTCAGCTGTCACAAAGGCAAGTTTATACATTCAGGCATGTTGAGTTATGAAAACCCTAAAAACAACTTAATACACAAGTTCATGTACAAATGTATAAGTATATTAAATTGCATTTAATTTGCAACTAAGATTTATGTTTAATGACATGGAAATTACATTTGTCTACAGTGGTCTGAGAAATATATTCCTGAATAGTACTATCACAGCCAGAGATATTATTTCTTGACAAATCAGTCAACTGGTAAATGGTGTTTCAGTACGTTTTAATTTCCGAACGCTTACAGGGCCAAAGTGCCCAAAGTTGCTAAATCATCCAACAGTGTAATTAAAGAGCCTTACCCCTTTTGTCAGCATTAAGAGGGCTCAACATATGGCAACAGTCTAATTAAATGTTAGTAAGTTCTTTCAATGTGAAGTGTAAGCATAACAGTTGTGCTAATGTTCATGTAGTATTGCTGTTAAGGTCACTTGCCTACTACACTGTAGTGTTTAAATTGTCAGGGGTCAGTTTGTACACCAAAAAAGCTATTTAGTGTACTGTCAAACATTAGGCCACCATTGCTTAGGACCAAGTAGCAGTCTCCCCACCCCATTCAGAGACCTGGGCAGTAGGGGCAGCTGACCAATCCTCAGTGGCTGGCTGGGAACTCCAGTCCTCTGCAAGAGAGAAAATGTTAAAGATGTGCAAATACATGACCAACAATCACTAATTTGATATATTAGAGTAGGTTAATCAAGCAAGCCAACTGATGACAATTATGGCGAATCAATTAGAGGGAGGCTGATGTTAAGCTCACAACACTCACCAGTGAACCCCTCAGCAGCTGGCTTGGCAAGAGCAGCAGCTGAAAGTCAAGCGGAAACTCAATTAGGATTACAATTAAACATGAGACCTTTCAGACAAACACATTTGATAGGTACCAAGAGTCATTTACATCCAACTCAATTAGACTTTGAAAATGCTGCCAAGTGAATCAATCAAGAACCTAAAACCAAGTCGCAGCATAGTGGAACCAGAAACCACATCTTCACTATCCTTACCCGCTGAGAACTGCTGGATGGGGACTGAGGGCACAGCCACTCCCTCAGACCAGTCAGCCACCTCAGGCTGGGTGAACTCAGCTGCTGGAGCAGTCCACTCTCCCTGGAACTCCTCCTTTCCCATAGCTTTCTCAGCCTCAGCCTGCTCCTCCTTCTCAATCTGCCAGGGAAAACAATGAGTTGTCAGGCTAAAAAAACAGAACATACAAGATCCATTACTGTTGAGAAGGTAAGCTTGCCCTACTAGTAAATTTGGTGTATAATGGTTTAAGTAGGTGTCTAAAAGGCCTGCTTCTTACCTCCTCAGGGTCCCTGTAGAAATAGAGATCAGGCATGACCTCCCAGGGGTGCTCCCTGGAGATGGTGCCCCGCATCCTCAGCACCTCTCTGGACAGCATCCACCACATCAGACCCACAGAGTGGTGACCCTGGAGCACAGATCAGACCATGACCAACTGCACCGGTGAGACTAGAACACCTGTCTTTTACAGAAATATGTAGCAAGGCCTCTACCAAATTCCCCCTCCCTCTTACACACAGATGGAGCAAGGGGAGAAAAGAGGCACTGCGTTTCTGTAGCACACATCCTACACCCAGCACCGCACTGACAGGACTGCGCCGGGCTCTAACGGTGTGCAAGACAAACAACCAGTAAACTCACGTAGGTGTTAAGTGTATGAGGGCAAAGCAGTCTAACCTTGTTGTTGCAGGGGATGGCGATGTCGACATATCGGAGTGGGGAGTCAGTGTTGCACAGGGCAATGGTGGGGATGTTGACGTAAGAGGCTTCAGTCAGGGGCTGGTGGTCAGCACGAGGGTCCGTTACAATTAGGAGGCGGGGCTCCCTGAAGGCAGCCTGGATCTGATTGGTGAAGGTTCCGGGGGTGAAACGACCGTGGAAGGTGGTGGCACCAGTGGCCGAGGCAAACTTCAGCACAGCTCTCTACAAAAATGTATATGAAAGGTTATTAGCGAGCTGCAGACAGCATGCGTAACACCCATCAATTCCCTTGGAATCTAAAGGCAAGTAGCACGAGACAGCATGCAGAATTGAAACGGCTCAGGTACCTATCAAACGAAAATCATTGTGCGGAAGCCCTACCAATGTTACATCGAGAGCATCCTGACTGGTTGCGTCACTGCCTGGTACGGCAACTGCTCAGCCTCTGACCACAAGGCACTACAGAGGGTAGTGCGCACGGCCCAGTAAATCACTGGGGCCAAGCTTCCTGCCATCCAGGACCTCTATACCAGGTGGTGTCAGAGGAAGGCCCCAAAATTGTCAAAGACCCCACCTACCCCAGTCAGACTGTTCACTACCGCAAGCGGTACCTGAGCACCAAGTCTAGGAACAAAAGCCTTCGCAACAGCTTTTAACCCCAAAGCCATAAGACTCCTGAACAGGTAATCAAATGGTTACCTGGACTATTTGCAATCCCCCTGCAGAACCCCTCTTTCACACTGCTGCTACTCCGTTTATCATATATGCAGTCACTAAACCATACCTACATGTACATACTACCTCAACTAACCTGACTAACCGGTGCCCCAACACATTGGCAACCCGGACTATCTGCATTTTTCCCAGCCACCCACCAACCCCTCTTACACTACTCTTGTTGATCATAAACTCAACAAAAAAAGAAACATCGCTTTCTCAGGGCCCTGTCTTTCAAAGAATTCATAAAATCCAAATAACTTCACAGATCTTCAATGTAAAAGGTTTAAAGACTGTTTCCCATGCTTGTTCAATGAACCAGAAACAATTAGTGAACATGCCCCTGTAGAGCGGTCATTAAGACACTAACAGTTTACAGACATTAGGCAATTAAGGTCAGTTATGAAAACTTGGGACACTTAGAGGCCATTCTGACATTCTGATGCCCAGGGTCCCTGCGTGAACGTGCCTTAAGCATGCTGCAAGGAGGCATGAGGACTGCAGATGTGGCCAGGGCAATAAATTGCAATGGCCGTACTGAGAGACACCTAAGACAGCGCTACAGGGAGACCGCACGGACAGCTGATCATCCTCGCAGTGGCAGACCATGTGTAACACCTGCACAGGATCTGTACATCCCACCTGCAGGACAGGTACAGGATAGCAACAACTGCCCGAGTTACACCAAGAACACACAATCCCTCCATCAGTGCTCAGACTGTCCGCAATAGGCTGGACTGAGGGCTTGTAGGCCTGTTGTAAAGGCAGGGCCTCACCAGACATCACCGGCAACGACGTCGCCTATGGGCACAAACCCACCGTCGCTGGACCAGACAGGACTGGCAAAGAGTGCGGGATCGATTTGGAGGGTCCGTCATGGTCTGGGGCAGTGTGTCACAGCATCATCGGACTGAGCTTGTCATCATTGCAGACAATCTCAATGCTGTGCGTTACAGGGAAGACATCCTCCTCCCTCATGTGGTACCCTTCCTGCAGGCTCATCCTGACATGACCCTCCAGCATGACAATGCCACCAGCCATCCTGTCTTGCAGGAAATCACGCACAGAACGAGCAGTAATGTCAGTGTTCTGCCATGGCCAGCAAAGAGCCCAGATCTCAACCCCATTGACCAAGTCTGGAACCTGTTGGATTAGAAGTTGGGGGCTAAGGTCATTCCCCCCAGAAATGTCCAGGAACTTGCAGAGGCCTTGGTGGAAGAGTGGGGTAGCATCTCACAGCAAGAACTGGAAAATCTGGTGTAGTCCATGAGGAGGAGATGCACTGCAGTACTTAATGCAGCTGGTGGCCACACCAGATACTGACTGTTACTTAAGCCCCCCACCCCTTTGTTCAGGGACACATTATTCCATTTGTTAGTCACATGTCTGTGGAACCTGTTCAGTTTAGGTCTCAGTTGTTTGTATGAACATTCGATTCAACATTGTACGCATGTTAAGTTTATATGCATCTTCACTTTAACCATACCTACTACCTCAATTAGCACGACTAACCAGTGCCTGTATATAGCCTCGCTACTGTTATTATTCACTGTCTTTTTAGTTCCTTAACTTATTTATTGTGCACCTATTTTTTTACTTAAATTGCACTGTTGGTTAGGGCCGCTAAGCAAGCATTTCACTGTAAGGCCTAATGAACCGGTTGTATTCGGCTCACATGACAGAACCTTTTATTTGATTTGTTGACGTAAACCGGGCCCAATCATCTAGCAAACTTCCGACACCTGCACACAGACATCGGTGCAAGGCTTCGTGTGCATGCATGCAGCCACATCTACAGAAACGTGTTTACCCATCAATTAGACATATATGGAAAGTATTCACCATGTCCACTACGCTGCTAGTTGGAGCTGTACCTGTCCAGTGTTCCTGGAGGAGATGACGCAGACGTCAGCTGGGTTCTCAATGGCAACAATGGCACGGGCTGCCAGCAGTAGCTTCTCCCAGGTCTTCCTCAGATTGATGATGAACACACCTGAGGACAAGGGGCAGTCAGTACACCCAGATCTGTGTCCAGTTTACCCTGCCCAAATGTGCTCCATCTAGTGAGAGAAAGAATCAGTGATCAACTCTAGTTATGTGAGCTGAAGGGGACAGAAGCATTTGTTGTTACAGCCCAGCATTGAAACAGACATCCATTTCAACTATTCATCAAGACCTTGAATATCAATCAAATGTATTTATAAAGACCTTTAGACATAAACCGACATCAAAGTGCTATACAGAAACCCAGCCCAAAAATCCAAATCAGGCATGCTTGTGCTAGAACAGCAGCCTGCATATACAGTATCCCTCCACAACCTGGGTGGGTTGACCACTGGCTTATACAACTACAAGTAGTTTTGTTCCAAAGAGTGTTTTGGGTGTTCAGGACCACCAACCACTCACCATCACTCTTTCTCTTGTAGGTGTAGTGCTCCATCTGAAAGTCTGTGTTAGTTCCTCCCAGATGGGTTCCTGCAGCCAAGAACTTAAGCACATCCTCCTCCTTCATTTGAAGGACATCTAGATTTCCGGACATCTTGACCACTTTCCCTGCCTTGAGTGCCGGAAAAAAAGAGGAACCAGGAGTCAAGATAGAGAGATAGTATTCAACAATTATTCCACAATTAATCCAGTCCCAGACATTGTAGTTGATAGGTCCATCTACGCGTTGCGCTTATGCGCCAGTGGCCCATTGCTAGAATTAAATGGCCTGGCAAGTGTACTTGGCAGGACACAGTGCGCTAAACAGCATGTCAGGCACGTGTCTAATCGACATGTTAGTGTTAGCTTTCAAGTCATATAAAGCCTTCAAATTCAAACATCTCGATAGACTAATGTGAGACATTCTGGACATGGTCACTGATTACTTCGTCTATTTAAGTGATGTTTTACATCTAAAAAAAGCGTGAAAAGTAACTTAAAACTCACCACGAAACAACGCAAAACATGTACCACGCGCGCCAAAGAGAAAGACTAAAGGAAATTACGCCAAATATATACTCAAATTTCAAAGCACACGATTGGTTGTTTCGCTGACTGGAACTATAACTGTCTAATTGGATATTTCATTCACTAGATGGCGCAAACACTCCAGCGCACTAGCAGCACAGAGTAGCAGCGTATGGGTTGGGTGAACCGGTAACTGGAGGTCGGACAATGAGCCCATATTAAGACAATGCGATGGAAAGACCATATTAAGACAATGGGGAGACGTTGACTTCCCGGTTAGAGTGGCCTGTGTTGCAACTTTATTTGCTAGAGATACGGAGTTCCAGGTGAAGGTATCACAATATGTACATAGGGGTTTTGCAATATGTTTTCAAATTCATTTTTTTTGTATAAGAATAGATCAATTTCAAAAATGCCAACTTGCCTCAGGACCTCTTGGGATGGGTGCTGGAAAAGATCATTTCAATGTTTTGACCAATGTCAAGGTCATGGGGTAATTACAGGTGTATGGGTATGACATGTTATTGCGGGAAGTGGGGTTATGTGACTGAGTGAATAAAAAATAAGCTTTTATGACTTATTGAATAGGCCACTTAAAAAGGATAAGTTAATGGGTTGTTCTCAAAGTCCTTTCAGTGGCTCAATCTTAATGTATTTGCGGTGCATCTATTTTTTAAATTTTATTTAACCTTTATTTAACCAGGAAAAGCCCACTGAGACCCAGAGTCTCTTTTTCAATGGAAACCTGGCCAAGGACGCAGCAAAACAATCAATACATTACATAATTAAAACATACAGCAATACAATTCAACATGATCCAGCCTAAAAAAAAAGTATTTACACTCCTCTGTAACAAGTCTCCCATATTTTAAATTAATTCAGTGGCACTAACATATCTAGATGAAGCATGGATTTTAGATTATTCCATGCGTCTGGTGCACAAGAAATGGCCGTCTTGCCTAATACTGTGAATGGTATTCTCCACAGCAGGTTTACACACATATGTCATCTACGACCTCAATAAACTCCTAATCTGTGTCAAACTCACTTCATATGTCAGTGAACCCTATCTAACTTTGAAAGCAAAGGCCACTGTGACACATGCACGCACACTGCAGTCCTTGATAGAAGGTTCCTGATGAGAATAGCTGATTGCGTTGGAACTGGGTGTCATGTCATTAAGCTAAAAAGATAACCACAGTTGCACAAGTTTCCAATAGGTTAACAGTGTTTGTTTTACACAATGAGTTAGACATGTAATGCACAAACAATTAAATATGACTCATACTTAGCTAATAACAAAGTATGGCATACTAAGCTAATAACATGGTTTTAATGTACAAAGTGTCTAGATGAAAAAATAATCAAATAGAGACATTGTCAAGAAGAAAACTGGTTTAGATCAGTATAGCCTAATGCCTTACTTTGACTTGGCTCTTGCCTTTCACTCTCCTTATCATCATTTGATGTCACAACCCTGCCCCCTTCTCCCAGTCTTATGTCTGACAGCTCTGTGATAAGCATATTATCATCATGCACTGCTATTACTGTTGGTAGGTATAATGGCTGTGTATAAAGTGAAATGAAAATAAAAGCAACCTCCAGTAATGCCGTACTAATGTTGATACTGAGAATGACCCATGTACTAGAAACATTCACTGCTCTCAAGTACTGTGTGGGCTTTTTATATGACCTCGTTGAATAACGAGGGCAATGTTGGGTTGTAGGTGTACTTATTAACGCTCAGAGACCAACTGTCATGGGATTTATGGGCCATATAAGTAGGGGATTGGTGGAACATGTATCTGGACTAAGCTGAGCTGCCTGTGTCTCACAGTGACCCCCTAACCACCGCCTCAGCCAGGATTCAGTATATCAGGTGTCATTTCATTTCCTTCTGAGGACGCATGGGTTGCAGTGGTGGAAAGGTTTGCCAAGGCACTAATGTCATGTCACTTTGTTGTTTCACAGTGTGGAGAGAGAAAGGGAAGAGAACATGGAGAAAAAAGAGGTGTAAAGGGATACATGACAGACAAAGCAAATGCCTTATATAATGAATATTAGCAGACTCAGGTTGTATTCTTATATAATTTGATGTTTTTTTAATACATTTTTTACATTAAAATAATAAACATGTCAAATGTTCTCTTCAACACACCTGCATAATTATTCACCATTACAATAAACAGTAATAAATTATATCAAATATGAAAACATGAACCATTATAATACCCTTCTAAGGCAAATCAAATGGACAGCAAGCAAAGCTTATTATATGTTACAACATCTCCACCAGAATAATATCTTAGAACAGTGGCATTAGTTTGGCACAAAGGGAGGCAGGCAGACTGACTGCGGCATGAGACACTCCAGGGTTTTAGATTACGGAAGTGGTTAAAGTGCATTTCCAGCTAAGGATCAGTATGTTAAGCAATTAGTGTTCTTTAACTTCAATTTAAAGACAAGCAGATACAAGTTGTGCTAAAGTCTAGAGAAAACAGGTACCTAACATTGTAGAATTCTACAGTGGGATATATATCTAAAGCCGAGAGTAGCTTAAACCGTCAGGGTGGCTGGGAGTACAGTGGCTAGTTAGGGACCAACAATATCTTACGACTTATAGTGCAATATGGAATTTTGAAAGCAGCCCAGTAGAATAATAAATGAAAGTCTTGTTTGGTGTAGCCTCACAAACAATGACGACAGACAATATTGTGCAATGCAAAACTATTGCAATCCATTCAAATATACAGACATTTTAATAACACTACTAGTCCTCATCTTTCTGTCAAAGTATGGATACCAGTCCTTGAGGTATCATATCTTTGCAATGTGTTAATAATGTTATGGCAGAATACTGTATGTCAGTGAAGAAGTCCATTGGCACACTCTCAACTAGGCAGTCTTAAGACACAAACACAGCAGTGCCTTCCAGGGCACTCCTCACTGTACTGGTTTGTCCTCGGTGACTTGACTTTCACTTTCTACCTCGGTCCACATTTCATTCTCTCTCTTCAGGACTTGTCATCCCTTGTTCTTGTCATCCCTCCTCAGGACTTGAGCCCCATGCGGGCCATCATCTGTTCATACACCGTCCACGCCATGGCAGCAATCATCGTCCTCCTCAGAGAACGTGGCACCCCACCCCGGAAGAACCCTTGAAACCCGTGCTCCTGAGAGACGGAGAGAAAGAATGGCACACGTCAACTACTATAAATCAACCCTGATGTTTTATTACATAGTGTGACACTGTTTGCAGGCTAGAGGTCAGCATAAGGTCAGCATTTAAACACAGAGACAACAGTTTAGCCTGACCCATATAAGAACATCAGTATATTATAACAGTGCTATTGCCTTAAGCATAGTAACAACACTGTATTCAATAAAACACCCAGAGAGATAGTTACATTGTAAATGTATCGCACAGCGTCTGCAGTCCTCCTGTACAGATGTGGGCTGACTTGGACGTGGGTTTTGACCACGTCAGCTGGCTGGGTGACTAGGGAAGCCAGGACCCCGGCCAGAATCCCACAGCTGAAGTTAGCCAGGGCCGCGTAGGGAGACGTGCTTATCTCTGGGAGGAAGAAACAGAGAGACACTATAAATTCCACTCCACACCAAACAATTCACATTGAGACAGATGCGTCAAAGTTATCAAATGTGGGTTCTAGTGTAACCAATACTACTGCTTCATGTTTATGTCACCGGCGTCCCCATACTGACACTTCAAAGTGATCGCACACTAGTGAAACAAATACTAGTGTTGAGCATTAGTGTGGTGTTCTGATACTGACCCTGTGGCAGAGTGTTCTTGCCCTGGCTGTAGAACATGACATAGAGGCCTGAGAAGGGAGCATCTCTGAGGATGGTGGCGGTCAGCCCTGAGAACAGAGCTCTGGGTCCCTCTGTTTGACACACACTGCGCAAAGCCCCCGCCACGCTCACGTAGTTATACCTGCCACTCTGAAACAACAACAGACACTACAGTAAACACCCACACATTGGGGCGGCAGGGTAGCCTAGTGGTTACAGAGTTGGACTAGGAACCGGAAGGTTGCAAGTTCAAACCCCCGAGCTGACAAGGTACTAATCTGTCGTTCTGCCCCTGAACAGGCATTTAACCCACTGTTCCTAGGCCGTCATTGAAAATAAGAATTTGTTCTTAACTGACTTGCCTGGTTAAATAAAGGTAAAATAAAAAAATAAACATTAAACAGTACTCACGTAGTTACTGTAATCATACAGTATATAGAAAAGTATTTATATTTTCCTTCCTTCGCTCTACCTGAACATACCTCAAAGCGAGTCTTAAGGACAGTGACAGGTAGCATGCAGACCCCTGCCACAGTCCTGGCCCCAGCTCCCAGCAGCACAGACTCCATGGCCCCGGGGCCCTGCTCCAGGAAGTAGTGCTGCTTCAGAGAGTAGTAGGTGCTGAAGTAGATCCCTACGCCGGGGATGGTCCTCACAAATGACTGGAGGAGGAAGCAGAGCAGACATACTGTCAGAGTCATATACTCAACCCACAGATTCAACACAATTGATGTCTTTCTATTTATATTACTGATCATAAAGAGAGGCCAACTTACTGGTGAGACCCCTTTCCAAAGTCCTATGAGCTTCTCTGTCCGTACAACACTTAAGAACACAGTCACCATCCCCACTCTTGCTGAACTGAAAGAGCGTAAGGGAGAGAGAAAGCCATATTAACAGTCCTATGAAACGACCTAAAAGTTATTTAAGTGTCTTGCAACTACGCTTCATTTCAAAATAGCTGACATAGTGACATAGTGACATTGAGTTGGTACTAGCATACAGGCCATGTGGAACCAGCATTGAGTTTTATGACTCTTTGGACTCAATGTTCAGATCTACAATATTGCTTAGTCAATGAGGCAAGTCAATAGAGTAATGCAATGCTAGTTGGTCACATGGTCTAGGACAAGACTGTAATCTTGAGCCAGAAATCTTACTACAAACGTAACCTCACCTGATTACTATGTGGAAGTGTGGACTATGCTGTAGAGGTGTTGACTGAGCCAGCTGAAGGCTACTCACCCAGGCTGCATGTTGCTGTGAAGGGTCTGCAGGCGGGTCTTGACCAGGTCCAGAGGCTGGAAGAGCAGGGTGGAGCATGTTCCACTGAGAGAGCCACACATAAAGGCTTTGAGAGCCGGATGACCCTGAAGGGAGAGACAAGCAGAGAGGGGAGGAAGGGAGAGTGATAACACCGATCACACATCAGTCATGGTAGAGTGCTCTTCAGCGAGAGCCCAAAGCATGATGGGACTTATGATTGTTTACGATGGAAAGCACCAGGCAGAGTGGGTCCTGGGAAATAGTGTCACACTACATCAAGTATGTGTTATAATGCATTATCATAATTGGCATGCTTAGTTCTTTAAACAATCTGCCAACACAAATATCAACAAAGAACTGGATGGCTGCTGAAAAAGCATCATATACACCATACCCAGTCCATCCAATTTTCACATGCTGTTATTACAGACAAAAAAAACAAGACACCACACACAGAACATACAAAGCAACACACACATCCCTCCTACAGCCCACATCCCTACCTTCCCCGGGCTACTTTTCAGTGGCTGATCCTGTTTTTCCTGCATTTGTCCGTTTCCTTCCCCTCTCCGGCTAAGCTGTTATGAACTGTGGTGGGTTGTCAGGGCAAAAGCCTCCATCCCGCTCTTCACTTCTCTATAAGCTTTCCTCAGTTTCCCTTCACAAAGCAGCTTAATCCACTGGCGTATGTTTCCACTCTCTCTCACACACAACCTCTCAATGCTGCTTCTCCTACTCTACCCCTCATCTTTCGGCTTCCAGCGAATGCACATCTCTGCAAAATGCCATACGTCATACATTGTAAATGTCAGTGTGTGTGTATGAGCGCATGCGCATGTTTTTTGTATGTTCTGGCTTCCATAAAACTTATCACGGTTCACATTCTAGAGTGTATGTTCTTAGGGCATGTGCTGCTCTAGAACTAGTGTAAAAGTGCATGAATTCTAGTACATTTCAATGTCCTCAGCTCTGGTAAATGACTTGAAGCTCTGGTAAATGAATGGTAGTTCCTGTACTGTGATGTAACATTGACAACCTGTACTCTTTCACTGGGACTTGAAACCCACACTTTCTCAACATGTCCCTGCCCCTCCCTTAATGAGGGTGCTATGGCAACAGCCCACCAACAGTGCTTGCTGACCAATGGCAGTGTTGGCACAGGGGAGGCTTGGCAAAGCCTTGCTCACTTGTTTGGCATGTCTATGAAGATTTAAGGTGGCACACCGGAGTTTGACCTACTTCAGGGCAGAGGACAATACTGAACTTGAAAACATTGAATATTATAGAACAGCCTGAGAAAGTGCATAGTATGAAATTGTACCGAAACTCCCATCAGGTTAGAGGGGTAAGGACAACTGGGCCAATCAACTATGTCACAGAATGGTAATGTGATTAACATAGGGGCTGGATTGAGAAAGTAGTCCTGGGTGACCCTGATCCAAAATCACAGCCTGACATAAAATGCATGTGAAATCTTAACTGAGATATTAAATATTATAACCCAATTAAATATTATAACCACATCAAGAAAACACTCAGATATTCACAGTACAGTACATGTACAACCGTCACTGAAGTTACTCTAGAATTTGTCCTTCTGACTTTCATTATGGATCAAATACTAAATTATCTATAAAAAATCCCACTCACCAGAGACAGTTCCATGGTTATTTTGAAAGTTGAGAATAAATTCCAATCCAATGATGTTGTCCTTGTATGATCAAAATCCTCTTGTCTTTTCCTCTTTTTGAATCACTTTCTCAGTCCTTACTCTGCCCCTGTCCATTCAACTTTTCAAAAACACTCCTGTACAAGAGATTACAAGTGAAGATCTCAATGGGCATTTCAGCTGCACAATCCATTACATAACAGACAGAATAACCTTTCAAAACTGATAGAATGTTACAGGCTGTAACTTAAAGCACGGGTGTTTTGCAATGTTGATACAGTGTGTCCCTTACAGCAGATACTGGAGAGCTGCACTGCCTCTGATTGATCCACCGAGGGGTTGAGGCACTCACCACAGCACAAACCCAATGTAGGAATCACCTGATACACACTATGGTTCCCATTTAAGACACACAGTTACTTATTAACTAATCAAAAGATCACCACCCAGCACATTAGCATTACATACACCCTGATCACGCTGCACATGTTTCTCATGAGTGTGTGTGTGCACATCTGTGTGAGTATGTGTATATGTCTGTGTGTGTGGTGTGAACATGTGTGTATATGTGGAGGGTGGCCCTGAAGCCCTATGCTCTCAATTTGAGGCACAGGAGGACAAATTAAGTTTGAAAGTGCTTTTTAGTCCAGGACTGTTTTTAATGTGTCCAGACTCCAGACCCTTAAATCTTGATCTACATTTATGGAATATGTTCTGTCATTTCAAGACATTACTTTAAATGGGTACAGACAGACATGTCAATCGGCATACATCTTTGACTGATTTTGTGATTGAGTCAAGTGACTCAGCACACATTATATACATGGAAACAGATTAATACAATGCATGACTATTGTTAATGTAACACAGACATCGCCAAATGACTAGGTGCACACTCATTCAGCCAAAACTTAGCACGGAACTGGAATAGGAGTGATGATTATCCGGGGTTATAGAACTGTTGCAGAATCAGGACAGTACAGGAAAGACTGACAGGAATGAATTTGCACTCCCATGTCAACCTTTAATGCACATGTCGACTAACATTCAAGGTAATTTAAAAATATATATATTAATTTTAACAAATATGAGCAACATTTGTCACAGGTCTCACACTACATAATTTTCAATCATGTTAAACAGAGGCCTACAGTGATCTTCTTTGGAACTATATGCATCTCAGGATTCCCACGCAGTTATTTAGGAGTTTATGCCTCGTTCTCGTGCTTGTCGGCACTAGGAAACTGACTTGGAAACATGAGCTCTGAGTTTCCAATTTGAAAGTACCAGAATCAACGAATAGTAAGCTCTAATACAAAACCCTAACAATCATGAACAGGATAGTTGTCAGAAGCGTTTCCCAGTCCAAAAAAACATTTACCGAAAATCGTACCTCTAATACTATTTCAATTCATTAGAGTGAGAACAAAACCCGAAGACAAGTTTGTTACAAAACGTACATTTTTTTATTTATTTCACCTTTATTTAACCAGGTAGGCTAGTTGAGAACAAGTTCTCATTTGCAACTGCGACCTGGCCAAGATAAAGCATAGCAGTGTGAGCAGACAACAGTTACACATGGAGTAAACAATTAACAAGTCAATAACACAATAAGAAAAAAAAGTGGGCTATATACATTGTGTGCAAAAGGCATGAGGAGGTAGGCGAATAATTAAAATTTTGCAGATTTACACTGGAGTGATAAATGATCAGATGGTCATGTACAGGTAGAGATATTGGTGTGCAAAAGAGCAGAAAAGTAAATAAATAAAAACAGTATGGGGATGAGGTAGGTAAAAATGGGTGGGCTATTTGCCGATAGACTATGTACTGCAGCGATCGGTTAGCTGCTCAGATAGATGTTTGAAGTTGGTGAGGGAGATAAATAATGAGAATAAACTCACATTTATAAATGTATAGAGCAAAGCATTGAACTGGAGAATGGACAAAAAGATGTAATCAACAGAAACAGGTATCTGTAATTATTTGATTAAACAATGAGGGCCATTCGCTGAAATAGTGTAGTTTACAATAGGCCGTTGAATTAACACAATATACAAACGACATTCAGTTCTCACCCAAATCTGTCCACCCGTGTGCAATATTCTGTTTAAACCGGTTGAGACTTGCTTCGTTATGTCGTTTGTCCTGGGGAACCATTGCAACTGGGATAGTCAAGACTATCCTCTTGTGGTCATGTCTGAGATCACGTTACCTAAAAATAAAGACGACAGGACAATATTAGATCAGATAGTCTAGTGGATTGCCAGTTTAAAGCGGCAATCAGCAGTAGACACATTTACTCGAAATCCCAGCCCGTTTCAGTAAACAGATGAGGGATGGGGCTGGAGGAATGTAACCACTCAAATTCATAGACAAAGCTATGGATGCAAGGACTAACCATCCATGATAACATTTTTAACCATGTTTCGAGGCCATTTGTTGACATTTACTTTGAACAAAGCTCATAAGGAAAGGGGGGGGGGGTAGTAACTGCCCCTTTATGGACATAACAATTGTCAGGAGTCAATGGTTGCAGTTTAGAAAGCCATCTTTATTGCAATAATACCAACAATACACAACTCAAGATTTCATTTCAGAGCTGCAGAGAAAATGACAGTACAAAATTGAGATTTATTTTCTTTCTTTTTTGCTTCCAAGTGCGAGAGAAAGAGAGTGATCCTTTGTCTGTTATCCATCATTAATAACAAATTCCTCTCACTTCCCAGCAGTGTGAGCAAAAAAGGCAACCCTGAGCACAGCCTGCAGGGGTCAGTTCACCCAGACCTAAAGCACATTCACTCATCTACGTCACCCCATCCCTTAAATACATGGGATAAACACCTGGCCAGGCATTTCAACAGGGAGTCATCTTCCCAACCTTTGTCAGAGTAAAGATGCCATCAGGATATCATGTGATGTGTTAAGACTACAGCATTGCAGAATGTAACAACGTCCCACTTATCCCAACATGCTTTATTCTGTTCAACCACCCCTATACCCTGCAAAGCAGAGCTCTGAGAATAGAGCGTTCGTGAGTAATAAAGTACCCCACCACCCCTATACCCTGCAAAGCAGAGCTCTGAGAATACAGCGTTCGTGAGTAATAAAGTACCCCACCACCCCTATACCCTGCAAAGCAGAGCTCTGAGAATACAGCGTACCCTGCAAAGCGTGAGTAATAAAGTACCCCACCACCCCTATACCCTGCAAAGCAGAGCTCTGAGAATACAGCGTCCGTGAGTAATAAAGTACCCCACCACCCCTATACCCTGCAAAGCAGAGCTCTGAGAATACAGCGTACCCCACCACCCCTATACCCTGCGCAGAGC
Source organism: Oncorhynchus keta (assembly GCF_023373465.1). Taxonomy (NCBI): domain Eukaryota; kingdom Metazoa; phylum Chordata; class Actinopteri; order Salmoniformes; family Salmonidae; genus Oncorhynchus; species Oncorhynchus keta. The sequence goes on along the minus strand of NC_068425.1, from coordinate 19,110,949 downwards.
TCTGAGAATAAAGTACCCCACCACCCCTATACCCTGCAAAGCAGAGCTCTGAGAATACAGCGTTCGTGAGTAATAAAGTACCCCACCACCCCTATACCCTGCAAAGCAGTGCTCTGAGAATACAGCGTTGGTGAGTAATAAAGTACCCCACCACCCCTATACCCTGCAAAGCAGAGCTCTGAGAATACAGCGTTGGTGAGTAATAAAGTACCCCACCACCCCTATACCCTGCAAAGCAGAGCTCTGAGAATACAGCGTTCGTGAGTAATAAAGTACCCCACCACCCCTATACCCTGCAAAGCAGAGCTCTGAGAATACAGCGTTCGTGAGTAATAAAGTACCCCACCACCCCTATACCCTGCAAAGCAGAGCTCTGAGAATACAGCGTCCGTGAGTAATAAAGTACCCCACCACCCCTATACCCTGCAAAGCAGAGCTCTGAGAATACAGCGTTCGTGAGTAATAAAGTACCCCACCACCCCGTAATCGTCACCCTGCGCATCAATAAAAACATTGATAGTAAAGAAATGCAAATTAAAAAATCAATACCTGGATCCAGGAAAAAAACAACCTTTAACAGTAGAATTTGACTGAGAGGCTTTAGTGTGTGTTGGCATGAATACAGAGCCTGCAGTTTCTCAGAATTAGTCTTTTCTTGTTTGAGGTGCATCTGCTGTCTATCAATGTCTTCATTTAATGCACAAATGCAGTTGACTATCATTTCTAATCCAGAGTCCTAAATCTCAGTGCAAAAATAAGACAATTTGGCACAAATCAAATTCTCCAATTCTGTGTGTGCTTCGTGTGTGTCTATAGTTGTATCGTTTTCTTAAGCACAAAAGCATATTCATGTTTTAAGTACTATATGCAGCTAAATTAATACAGTACAATTGAGCACATAAACCTCCATTATAAACTGAGGTGAGAGCGAGCAAGAGCCATAGACGTGTAGTACTTTCATACTTAACCATTATAAAAACTATAGCATAAAATACAAATCTATAGATTTCGATATTACTTTGGTCCCCTCGAGTAATCCTTCTTCATTTATATTTCTTTCGTTCGTTCTTGCTTCAGTTAGAAAAAGATCCCCAAAACAGGATTATTTCTAATGGAATGTTTCCTTACAAAAATATCATTCATTTAAATTTTTTTCCCAGAGAATGAAGCAAGAGAAAATAAATTTGGCCCACAAGTTCATAGGAGTTATGTCAGTATGGCAATTGTCTGAAGTACTGTTGTATTGGCTTATATGGAATACAAGTGTACAGAGATTGTCAAGTCTCTTATTAAAGAGAGACTGAGGTCTGGCTGGGAAGTATATTTACTGCCTCTAAATCATACAGTATCATGATGTTTGTGTCCCTCTAAGTGTACTTTATGTGGTATGTGTGGGTTTGTGTGTTGTGTATGACTGTTGCATTTCCATCCTATGGACAGCAGGGAACACTGTGGCTGTTCATTCAGTCTTGGGCTCGGGGGTCTCGCTCTTGGGCTCGCTCTCCTCGTCGCTCTCAATGCCTGCGCGGCTGACAATGCGGCGCATGGTGAAGGGGAGGTCCCCACGCCTGGAACAGACGGTAGAGATCAGTGATTAGGGCAGAGAGATCGTGACAGAGGCACAGCACATACCATGGAGGCCCTCTGAGGATACATGATCAGTAATGTAGCAGAGGGAATGAGTTTGATACATACATTGTAAATGCAGGTATGCTGTGTAGGGTACTAATACAGACAGCTTCATTTACAACAGAGTTCAGTGCATCAGCATTTAGTCTGGTTGGGTGATGTGTACGTACCTGAGCTTGCTCTTGAGGGTGCTGACCTCACGGTTCATGGCGTCGGCCGACTCAGTGGCGTCCTCCAGCTCCCTTTGCAGTTTCCTGCGGTTGGCGTTGGCTCTCTGGGCCTCCTCCTCAGACTCCTCAAGCTGCCTCTTCAACTGCTTCATACGAGAGTTCAGCTTGTCCGACTGTGTACACACACAAGCATTAGCAACAAGTACCAAGGTGGATGCTACATATAAGTGGTGAATAGGGTGAGTTCCAAGACAATGTAAAGTACAAAGACGTAGTGTGAAAGCTTTATATAAATGTACTCCATTAAAATCATTCACATACATTCAAAATAGAATCACACAGGGGAAAATAGAGACTAAGTTTACTGGTGTAAAGCTGTTGGGCTTGTGTTGAAACTTGTTTGAGTCCTGACCTGGTCTTTGTACTGCTCTGTGTTGCGTCTCTCGTCGTCCACTGCGAGGACAACCTCCTTTAGCTTCTTCTCTGTGCGGCGCACCAGCTTGGATGCCTGCTGCCTCTCCCTGTGGAAACATACATTTGGGTCACATGGACAGGCTGAAAGGTCTACTTAACTTCTCCATGGCTTGTGGGATTTTCACCATCTGATCTCACCCATGCTGCAATTTCGGTAATTTTATGCATTATGGAGAGCACATGAGATGTGGGTTCTGAATGAGGATGCAGGTGGTCTAAGGTCAGGCTCAGACCCACTCACCTGGTCTCGATGTCCACCTGCTCCTCCAGCTGGGCGATCTTGGCCTCCAGGGCGGCAATAGTGGCCTTGTACTTGGACTTCACGGTTCCCTCCAGCTCCTGCAGCTTCAGCTTCAGCTCCTTGTTCTGGCGCTCCAGCTGGGAGCGGGCCCCCTCCAGGCGCTGGGAGGTACTGCGCTCTGCCGTCAGTTCCACAGTCATCTGGTCAGTCTGACAGAGACAGGGGGTTAAACTGCCCGACTCACCTTATCATTAGAAGTACACCATCCCAGTCTGTACACATGGGGCATGAAAGTCACTTGCCGTCCTTGGCTGTCCTACCTGCAGCAGAGCTCTCTTCAGCCTATCGTTGACCAGCTCAGTGTTACACTGCTCCTCCTCCAGCTCCTCCTCTAGCTGTGCAATACGAGCCTCCAGCCTCCTTTTCTCCTCCGCAATCAGAGCACTGAGGGGAAGAGTTAAGGTGGGAAAGAAAGATGGGGAGAGAAGAAGAAGGGATAGACATTTGGGTCATTAGAAGCAGAGATAAACAGTAGGTTATGAAAGCTTTTGAAAATGGTTCCTACTTCTTGGCGGCCTGGTTGTTGATCTCATCCTGCAGCTCGTCTCGCTCTTGCTGGGCCTGTCTCTTCACACGCTCTGCAGAAGCCAGCTCCTGGGGGATGGAGTGTGGCAGAACCAAAGTGTGTGCGTGGGAGTGAGACAAATCCTAACTTGAGATAAGTTCTCATAACTTTCCACATTAATCATGATTTCAGTGGCGGATTTGTGCAAATACAGTTTCACAGTAAAATGTATAAAGACCTAGTAGTAGGTTTTTTATTGTTTGGGAGGACGAGGTGTTAGTTGAGAATCAAACGAGAGACTAGTGTGAGATGCTTAGGTGAGGGGCAACAGCGCAGACTGACCTCGGTCATCTGGATCATGTCGGCCTCCATGCTCTTGAGTTTCTTCTCGTTCTCCTTGGCCTGGGCCATGATCTCATCTCTGGACATACGAGTGTCCTCCAGCTCCCTCAGAAGCTCCTTCATCTGGGCCTGGTGGAGAGGGAGAGGTTCAAAGCATATTTCAAGCAAACTATTCACCATCTGCATGCATCTTGATTAGAGTAGAATGTGGTCATGGTATAAAAACTATAGTCAGAAGCTGGTGATAATTTAATTGGTTGTTACCTGGAGCTTCTTAAGCTGTTTGAGGGCCTCATCACGGTTCTTGTTGGCCATGTCGATGGCTGCCTCCAGCTCCTTCAGGTCCAGCTCCAGCTTCTTACGGGCTGCCACAGCAACAGAGCGCTGCTTCCTCTCATCCTCCAACTCCAACTCCATCTCCCGCACCTGAGGACCAGAGCGATTCAAGCTTTCAATCACTGGACTACATGTCCCATCATGCAATGGACATAACACAGTAAGAAACCACTACCTACAAAGTTACACCTGTAGCTACTTGTGTACCTGTTTGACCAGTTGTCTCTTCTTCTCCTCGCCCATCTCATCTCGTCCTGCCAGGTCTCTCTCGTACTGGGCCTTCATGGCCTGCATGTTGACCTCCAGACGCAGCTTGGCGTCCTCCGTGGCCTGGAGCTCGTCCTCCAGCTCCTCCAGCTGAGTTCTCATCTCCTCCAGCTGCTGATCCATGCCACGCTTGGACTTCTCCAGCTCATGTACCTGAAGGCGAACAGTGGAGATTGTGATGAGAAATAGGACTTTGGGACCCGTATGAAAATAGAGGATTTGAATTGATTTCTACCTAGAACAACCCCCCCCCCAAAAAAAAAAAAATTGACACTAGGATGTTTTACACTCTTGCCAACGTCATCCTTGGAGGAGACCAGGTCCTCCATCTCAGCACGGAGAAGCTTGTTGGCGCGGTCCATCTCGTCCTTCATGTCAATGAGGGATTCCAGCTCGCGGGTCAGAGCCAGGGCCCGGGTCTCCTTTTCCCTGGCCTCAGCCTCAGCCTTGTCCCTCTCCTCAGCATAGCGGCATGAGATAGTCTTCTCCTCAGCCAGCATCTGAAGTACAATGGAGGAATGCGAGAAATGGTGAAATGCCTTTATGCACAAATATTGATAAAGTAACCATCATATCAAAGTAACTTTGAGTAACGCGATGACGATGACGTGTGCTCCTCCCACTACAACTCGGGAAAGCAGTTTACTAGGTTAGATGAAGTAAGTTGGGATGAATTTCACAGGGTGGTGAAATTACACAGTAATGAGCTTGATGCTCCTTTCCAATAAATATTGAGGGCCTTATTCTGGTGACATGGTCGATGCTTGGCTGCCGTTTAACAAATAAAAATCTTAACTCTGTCCATAAAAACCTTTTGTTGGCAGCTTACCCGCACTGTATCGGCAAGCTGTTGGCTAAAGCGCCCATATCAAGGCCAGAGCGGGCACATTAGTTGTAGAAAATCCCCCCAAAAATGAGGAAAACCCATTTAACATATCTTTCTTTTTTCCCCCTCGGTACATGGGAATTCACCCACAAAAGTTATTTTTATGTGCACTAGGTCGTCACGTACAGCCTTTGATTCACAACAAGTCAATTTGATGGAAACATCTCTGCTGGTAAAATGCATATATTGTTTTTAAGCAGAGTTTTGAATATTTGCATGAAAATCTGTCACAAATTGGATGGAAACTTAGCTAGTGTTACAACTAACCTGGTCAAACTTCTTCTGCTTCTTCTCCAGGTTGGTTACGATCTGTCTGAGGTGGTCCTGGTCCACCACCATGTCATCCAGCTCCTGCTGCAGACGAGTCTTGGTCTTGTCCAGTTTCTCAAAGGCACTGCACTTCTCCTCCATCCTCTGGCCGAGCCCCTCCAGGTCCCTCTGCAGCCTCTTCTTCCCCTCCTCCGCGCTCTCCAGACAGCCCGCCTCCTGCTCAGACTTCTTCTTAATCTCTGCCAGCTATAGGGGGACACCGCTTGTCACTCAAACATTCTGTGGTGCGGTTTATGGTTCTAGTGATGTGTTGAACAAAAACATTCTAATAGCACATTTGCAATCCAATTTTAAGGTGTATGTTGCTGTAAGTATATACCTGAGCCTGCACGGTGAGCAGCTGCTTCTCCACATTCCTCTTGCCCTCCTCCTCCTCCTCCAGCTGTTCTCTCAGAGTGTTCTGTTCATCCTCCAGCTGACGCAGACGAGTGCCCATGGACAGCTTCTGACGAGTCTCCTCCTGGAGCAGCTCCTGTAGGTAGAAGGGAAAGACTGGCAGAGTTATAGCAGCTTAATGACCGAGCTTTTACAACCATGACAAAACTAGTGCAATATTGAATACTTGGATCTTTTGTCGTCTATGGAGTACTATACCTGCACATCCTGCAGCTGAGACTCCACAGAAGAGCAGTCCTTGGACGCTTTGATGGACTTACCCTCCACCTCACTGAGCAAGCCATTGACAGTCTCCAACTCAGCCTGGGGAGGAACACAAGAACCAAAATAGTCATCAACATTGGCCTTCCAGCTCGTGTACAGGCCAGGCCATTTGCTCCGAATCAAACCTGAAAAGAGATTAATAATACTGTACCTGCATCTTGGCCACTTTCTCTGCCAGCTCAATCCTCTGGCGCTCGCTCTCTCCGTGTTTGACCTGTAGCTCTTGGACCTGGCCCTCAGCCTTCTTCCTGCGGTGCTCAGAGTCTCCCTTCCCCTGCATCAGGGTCTGCAGCTCAATGGCCAGCTCGTTACGCTCACTCTCCAGGGCCTGCTTAGTCTTGTCCACCGACACCTTGTTCTGTTAGGGGAGGGCAGAACACCAGGGGTCAGTGCATGTACAGATGCTGTGATACACAGGAATTCTTGAGGGTGTGTGTGTATATATAAATAACTCACTCGCTTGGCCTGCTCCAGTTGCTCGTTGAGCTCGTCGAAGGCCTGGCTATGTTTCAGTCTCATCTCCACCACCTGCTGCTCGTGGACCTTGGCTTCATCCTCTAGAACCTTCTTCAGCTGGTTCACCTCAGTCTCACGCTTTGTCCTGACAGACAGAAGTAGAGAAATGAAGGAAAGAGGGAATTAGAAATTGTCAGATTGTGCGCTAAGCTAAATACTGGGAAACAAGGAAAATAAAGCAATTTGAGAGTCTATGAGAACTGTCATCAACTCATGTAATACTTTTTCTAGAAGGTCAACATGAAGGCATCTAAACAGAATCTTATTTCACAATAAACCAGTTTCATTGAAACACAGTAGCCAACTACGTAACTGATCTCCTCTGGGTGTCAGTACCTGAGCTCTTGCTGGGCAGCGGTGGAGTCCAGTGTGTCCTCCAGCTCAGTCTTGAGGGCCTCCAGCTCCTCTCCCAGGTCCCTGCGGTTCTTCTCAGCCTTGGTGCGTGCGGCCCTCTCTAGCTCCAGGTCCTCCTGCAGCTCAGAGAGCTGGGCTTCCATCTCCCGGATCTTCTTTTGGGCCAAGTTCTTCTGGGCTGCCTCCTCCTCAATCCTGAGGGGAGGAGAGGGAAAATGGAGGGAGTTATAACATTCATTACGCCACGAAAATACAATTTACAGAGTGATCACACTAAAGCCACTATGTATGTATGCATGTGATTGCAGAGATCTTGTAGAGATCCCACCTGGCCAGGGCTGCCTGCAGCTCCTCCTCCTTCTTGGCCAGCTGGGCGCGGAGCTCAGCGATCTGGGCCTGCAGCTCAGCTATCTGGTCAAGGAGATCAGTAGAATCTCCCTCCAGCTTACGCCGGTTCTTCTCCAGCTCCTGACGGCCCTTCTCCTCCCTGCGCAGGCGGTCTAATAGAGAAGGAGAACGTGTTGAGGAAATAAGAGCAACTTGGTCAACATGGTGTGTGTGCTCCACTTACCCTCTAGGTCAGTGATCATGGCCTCGTGTTTGTTCTTGAGTTTCTGAAGGCTCTTGGACTTCTCCTCCTCCTCAGTCAGGTTAGAGGTGAACTCAGAGATACGCTCTTCCATTAGCTTTTTCTCCTGTGGGACACACACAACCAGGAGTTCACAACATAATTGTATCCATCCACACACCTGTCTGCCCATTGGTTGTATACGGACCTTCGTGAGTTTGTTGTTCTGGTCTTCAAGAACCATGACGTCCTCCTCAATCTTCTTCAGCTTGGAGTCTGTGGTCACCTTCTCCAGCTGCAGCCTCTGCCTGGCAGCCTCCTCCTCATCCAACTGCTGCTCCAGGTCCTATACACACACATACACACAGGAGGGGAAAGAGTTAGTACAGTATGTACCTGCCATGCTGCACACAAAGTGTGTGTTGGTTTGTGTGTGTCCTCACTGTGATGTTCTGCTGCATCTTCTTCTTCTCTGTCTGCAGATGTGTGGCTCTCTCCTCCTCTTCCTCCACTCTGGCCTCCAGGTCATGAAGGATCTCCTCCAGCTCCTGCTTCTTAGCGGCCAGACGGGCTCTCATCTCCTCAGCCTCGGCACACAACTCTGTCTCAGCCTGCAGCTGCTCCTGCAGGGCCTGCTTCTCGGCACTCAACTGGGGGAGACAGAAACAATATGGTGTTACGGGTTCATGAATGCATTTTCAAATTAGCTTGAGCAATTATTGTTTCATTATAAAATCAACATGTCACTTCAGGGCTGTTTCAGTGATGGAGGGCCTCCATCTTACCTGGTGCTGTTTGACCTCCATCTCCTGCAGCTGTATCTCAGCATACTCCTGCCTCTCCTTCACCTTGCTCAACTCATCATCCTTGGCCTGCATCTCCTCCTCCTGCCTGCTCACCTGCAGCAGGGGCTTCACCTGGGGAGGGGGACAGTTCAGAGGAGAAGAGAAAGGCAGTTATACGCCAGTATTCCCCAGGGTTTGGCTGAGTCAAGTAGCATTGTATAGGAACAACATTAGCATAAGTATAATGTGTACCTTGGTGAAGAGTCTCCACCACTGCCAGTTCCTGAGTTTGAGGTAGGCAGAACAGTTCCTCTGGATCACCTTCATGGCAGTCAGCTGCTGCTGTCTCCTGGCAAAGGCCCTGCAGAGCAAGCAGAGAGAGAGCGAGAAACACTTTGGTATCGTCCAAATACAGTTAAGACATCAGAACATTTCCACTGCAGCCATATGATAGACAGTTGAAGTCAGGGGGTCTCCTTACTTGCGGGCCACGTAGCCTCTGCACCAGGCCTGGAAGCTGATGATGACATCAGTGATCTTCATGTCTCTCTCCTCCTCCAGGTGGGCCAGCACTCCAGCCCTGAAGAACACCTTACTCTGACCAATCCTGAACAGGTTGGGATCCAGCTCCAGGCTTTTGATCTGACAGGAGGGTGAGGTATACAATCAGCTAAACTGACAACATTCATCTCTTCATTCTAAATGAGTGACAATGTTCTAGAACAAGATATAATGCCCCTCTCTTACCATGAGCACACAGGCCTGTTTGCCATCCATGAAGCCCTTGGGGATGGAGTTGGGAGTGAGGATCTCATACCTTATAGAGAGAAAAGGTATATGCATGGGATCATCAGTTGGACTCAACTCACTAAAAGCAACATACACAGCATGATGCAACAACAATATGAGGTTAAGTTGGGGAACTGGTGAAAATAGACATTTATATACAGCCACAATGGGAGTGTTCACGGTACCTCTGTCTGAACTCCTGGAAGACGATACGGTTGGGGAAGCCCTGTCTGCAGATACGGATCCCCTCCAGAACACCATTACACCTCAGCTGGTCCAGAACCAGGTGGGGGTCTAGCTTACCAGCCTGTAGGGGAGGAAAGAAAGGGAACATGTTTAGATATGTAAATAAAAAAGCTGCCAGCACCACTAACATAAGCTGCGGGTGTCCATGTTGCGTATTGTGTTCGATGGCATCTTGAGAGAAACTATTGTTTGAATGTTTTCACTGGTGGAGTTGATCTACTGGTACCTTCTTCTCGTGGTTGGGGATGATGCAGCGGACGAAGTTGGGGTTGGTGTTCCTCAGAGTGGCCATGAGCTTGGACAGCTGCTCCTTGTAAAGCTGGCCCACCGTGCGGAACATGCCTTTACGGGTCTTAAAGGCACCAGGCATCTCAGACATCCCTGCAACCTTATCCAGGCCCACGATACGATCCACTGAGAGGGGGAAGACCGAAGAAAAAGAGGAGGAGAAAGGGTGACGTGAGATAGGAGGCTTTCACATTTGAGGATATCTAAACCAGGCAAACTCTACACAGTGAAAACAAACCACAACATAAAACACATGAAGCAGAGTATAATGGCAATGGGGGGATCCCATCTCTCCATGAGAGAGATGACTGACGGGTTCAAAACCAGTGACACCACAACACTGGGTGAATGCAGAGAGGATAAATACAGTAGGAAGGGGGATTTGGGGAATAAGAGGGGTCACAAAATGCCAGTGAAGCGTGGGGGGAGGAGGGAATCACACTAGAAAGAGACGCAACTCGATGCAGTGAGTCAAGTGTGTGTGTCTATACACGTAACTGCTTACACTATGCGACCAGCTTAATATGTCAAATGTGTGGTGCGAACCAACATACTATGTGGAAATCAATGTGTGACAAACTGTGCATTTGTGGGCATGTTTTTATTGGTGACGACGGAACCAAACCCATGCAGTATATACCCATTGCTGCAGTACCCATGAGCAACACCAGGGGTCCCAAACCACACTATTACACAGAGGGAGAGAGGAGAGTCCAATGAAAGAGCAACAAGTAGTAGTAGTAGTAGTCACTGCACAGAGCTGGGGGGGGGGGGCAGTCATTACAACCCCTTGTAAAAAAAAAATTCTGATAAATCAACATTGAGCCACATGGAAAACAGGGTATGAGCACAGGATAAAAACAGGCAGTTGTTGCTGAGAAGAGGGAAAGGTTCATGTTAGTGTTAACAGAAGGATGAGCAGAATTGGAGTAAATAAAGGAGACTGAAAATATATGAAAAAAAAACAGTCACCTGAATCTGAGTGGAGAAAAGGAAAACGCTGATAAAAATAAGCTCTCTGAGACCTCTGTACCTCTGAGACCCAGTAAGAGGGAGAATAACAGACGAAAACGGGTCGTACAGAGGAGCAGATGGATGGAAACCAAAACAGAGAGTGAACAGGTAAGAACAAAGGTCCAAACACCAGACATTGGATACGAGACGAGAGAGAAAAGTGGATATGAGACAGGAAGAGACCCTTCACTGAAAACATAGCAGCAATTCCCAGCATGAAGGTTAATCCACTGAAGTCTGTTCTTCTTACTGGTTGCTAACTCATCATTGGCTGCACTCACCATCCTTCCACAGTTCAGACACAAACTTGTCAGTGGACTGGTTGAGCAGCGTGGCCACGTTGTCGTTCAGAGGGTCCATGTTCTTCATCAGCCACTCGTCAGCCTTGTAGTCCACCTGAGGAGACGGCACAACATATACAGACAGTATTACACAAGGTTTGCCTGGGACATGATGTCCAAGTGCACACAGTTTAAGCAGAGTCTAAACGTCGTCTTGATTACTGGTCCGTTTACCTTCCCGGCATAGTGAATGATGCAGAAGTCAGCCTCATCTTTCAGTTTCTTGGGCTTGTGGAACTTTGAGTGGGTGCCCTGCTCCTGCAGGACCTTCTCCACAAAGCTCTTGTCAGTGGCTTTGGGGAACCAGCACTCCTCATCCAAAAGGGCCAGGATACCCGGGGGGCTAGCCTGAGGGAGAGCAGAGAACAAGGCTTACAGAGAGACCAGGGAGCCTGGAGGTGCAGCATAGCATGGGACTGAACTGAAAGAAATAGAGGGAGGAGGAGAGAGAAAGGGAGGTAGCAGGTGGAGAGATATGGGAGAAAGGGATGAGACTGTAGGGAGTGAGGTTAACCAGGAGTTACATACAGGGAAGAGTGAGTGAGAACAGGAGTATACAGTACATGATTAAAGGTAGGGAGATACAAAGGGTCAGAAGGGTAGACTCACAGGCTTCTCAATCAGGTCGATGCAGGGCTGCAGGTCCAGGCCGAAGTCGATGAAGCTCCACTCGATGCCCTCCCTCTGGTACTCCTCTTGCTCCAGGATGAACATGGTGTGGTTGAACAACTGCTGCAGCTTCTCGTTGGTGTAGTTGATGCACAGCTGCTCAAATGAGTTCAGCTAGAGGAGAAAGAAATTGTCAGAAAGTGCATTCACCATCATGAACAAAAACTAGGAGGCTCAAGTGTCTATTTGTCCCCTTTTCCTAATTCGCAGTGATGTGAACGAACTAGACCGGTGAAAACAGATTCCCTGTAGGCATCCACCCCCATTCTGTCTTTGTAGATAAGTGGAAATGGCGAGAGAAGAGGAAGTCCCTTTAAACAAATATACCCTCTGGGTCTTACTCAAGACATTGTAATCTCGTTGGTCTTCCCCCACTCCAGTTTACCTCAAAGATCTCAAAGCCAGCGATGTCCAGGATGCCGATGAAGGAGGCTCCCTGTCTCTTGGTCTTGTCCAGGGCCTTGTTGATCCTCATCACCAGCCAGCGGAACATCCTCTCGTAGGTGGCCTTGGCCAGGGCCTCCACTGCAAACTCAGCCTGTTCCTGGGTCTGGGCCTTCTGCACGTAGTCCCTGCCCACCTTGATACGAGGGGACAGGATGGCACGGGTGAAGTCTGTCACGCTCATGCCCATCAGGTGGCACACCTTCTGAGCAGCTGTGATAGGGAGGGACGGGGGACAGAAAGACGGGGAACAGAAAGACGAGACATAGGGTTGAGAGGGAGGGATCCCCAGGGAATAACAGTTTGATGCCTACAGCAGTGTATGGAACTAGACTTTGAAACCAGAAATAAATCACTTGTAAGCTCGCTTCGAGGCAAGCAACACTGAGGTATGCATGAGAGCATCAGCTGTTCCGGGCAACTGTGTGATCACGCTCTCCGTAGCCGACGTGAGTAAGACCTTTAAACAGGTCAACATACACAAGGCTGCGGGCCCAGACAGATTACCATGGCGTGTGCTCCGGGCATGTGCTGACCAACTGGCAGGTGTCTTCACTGAAACTAACATCATGTCCCTAATAGAGTCTGTTATACCAACATGTTCAAGCAGACCACCATAGTCCCTGTGCCCAAGAACACAAAGGCAACCTGCCTAAATGACTACAGACCCATAGCACTCACGTCCGGAGCCATGGAGTACTTTGAAAGGCTGGTCATGGCTCACATCAACACCATTATCCCAGAAACCCTAGACCCACTCCAATTTGCATACCGCCTAAACAGATCCACAGATGATGCAATCTCTATTGCTCTCCACACTGCCCTTCCCCACCTGGACAAAAGGAACACCTATGCGAGAAAGCTATTAATTGACTACAGCTCAGCGTTCAACACCATAGTCCCCTCAAAGCTCATCACTAAGCTAAGGATCCTGGGCCTAAACAACTCCCTCTGCAACTGGATCCTGGACTTCCTGAAGGGCCGTCCCTAGGTGGTCAGGGTAGGTAACACATCTTCCACACTGATCCGCAACACTGGAGCCCCCCAGGGGTGCGTGCTCAGTCTCCTCCTGTACTCCCGGTTCACCCACGACTGCATGGCCAGGCACAACTCCAACACCATCATTAAGTTTGCAGACGACACAACAGTGCTAAGCCTGATCACGGATGAGACAGCCTATAGGGAAGTCAGAGACCTGGCCGGGTGGTGCCAGAATAACAACCTATCCCTCAACGTAACCAAGACTAAGGAGATGATTGTGGACTACAGGAAAAGGAGGACCGAGCACACCCCCATTCTCATCGACAGGGCTGTAGTGGAGCAAGTTGAGAGCTTCAAGTTCCTTGGTGTCCACATCAACAAACTACAATGGTCCAAACACACCAAGACAGTCGTGAAGAAGGCATGACAAAGCCCATTCCCCCTCAGGAACCTAAAAAGACTTGGCATGGGTCCGGAGATCCTCAAAACGTTCTACAGCTGCAACATTGAGAGCATCCTCCTGACAAGTTGCATCACTGCTTGGTACGGCAATTGCTCGGCCTCCGACCGCAAGGCACTACAGATAGTAGTGCATACGGCCCAGTACATCACTGGGGCTAAGCTGCCTGCCATCCAGGACCTCTACACCAGGCTGTGTCAGAGGGAGGCCCTAAAAATTGTCAACGACCCCAACCATAGACTTCTCTCTATTACTGCACGGCAAGCGGTACCGGAGAGCCAAGTCTGGGACAAAAAGGCTGCAACTCTACCTCAATTAGCCCGGTTAACCAATGTGCGGGGAGCAGTGGTTGGTTGGGCTATCTGCATTGTGTCCCCCCACCCACCAACCACTCTTTTACACTACTGCTACTCTGTTCATCATATATGCATAGTCACTTTCAAAATAACTACATTTACATTCTACCTCAATCAGATCGACTAACTGGTGTCTGTATGTAGCCTCCCTACTGTTATTTTATTTCTTTACTTACCCATTGTTCACCTAATACCTTTTTTGCACTATTGGTTAGAGCCTGTAAGTAAGCATTTCACTGTAAGGTCTACTAGACCTGTCGCATTCGGCTCACATGACAAATAAACTTATTTGATTAGTTAATTCTGGTGGACTGAAGTGTATAATCTGCTGGTCAGTAGAGTGTAATTGACAAAAAGGATCTCCTTTTTAGGATCAAACCAGCCCACGTAAATGTTTGCTGTACCTGTGTCGTCAGGCATGGAGGCCTGGTCTGAATGGCGCTCCTTCTTAAAGCTCATGTTGCCCAGCTGGAGCACTGAAGACACCACCTTCAGGAGACCTGCATGAGGAGACCAGAGGTTAGAGTCACACCTGCCAAAATAAACCAGTGAGAGGGTAGCGTGTCCCGTCCTCCCCCTCACCAATCTGCTCGTCCTCTGGAATGCCCATGATCCTAAAGGCCTCCAGGGTCTCGGTGAACAGGTCCTTATCCTGCTGGCCAGGGATGGTCACGTTTCCATTGACCAGGAAGCGGTAGTTGTTGTAGCCCTCCAGACACAGCTCGGCTGAGGGGAGCACAGAGTTATTAAATCTGATATGCACAGTTCGCTGTACTTGATAAAGGTGATAACGAAGGAGGCTTACAGCGCAGTTTGTCTCCAGCACCAGTGAGCATGTAATAGAAGACATGGAAGGTCCTCTCGTCTTTGGCCTGGCGGATGGCACGGGACTTCTCCAGCAGGTCTGGTGGTTAGACCATCAAGGAGCCACTCATTCAGACTGGATTGTGAGCTTCTACTGGGCGGGGCAAGTGTGTGTGACTTACTTGTTTAGCTTACTGTAAAGACTAACCGAGAGGTGTCTGGAGTTAAAAATTATGTAGGCTATAGATTTAAGTGTAGTTTATTTAACTAGGCAAGTCAGTTAAGAGCAGCAGGGTAGCCTAGTGGTTAGAGCATTGGACTAGTAACCGGAAGGTTGCAAGTTCAAACCCCCGATCTGACATGGTACAAATCTGTCGTTCTGCCCCTGAACAGGCAGTTAACCCACTGTTCCTAGGCAGTCATTGAAAATAAGAATTTGTTCTTAACAGACTTGCCTAGTTAAATAAAAGGTAAAAAAAATTAAAAATAAAAATAACAAATTCTTATTTAAGACAGCCTACCCCGGCCAGACCCTAACCTGGATGGCGCCGGGCCAATTGTGTTCCTCCCTATGGGACTTCCAATCAGTTATGATACAGCCTGGATTCAAACCAGGGTGTCTGTAGTGATGCCTCTAGTACTGAGATGCAGTGCCTTAGACCACTGCGCCACTCAGGACCCCAAACTATTGTATATTTCAAATGAGGGAGTGAATTTCATTGTGGTTAACATAGTATGAAGGATACAGGTTTCAATGTTGGCCCCCACGATGTATCCGTTGACGTCGAAGTTAATCCTGATGAATTTTCCCTGAGAGAGAGAACATAGTGAATGACTAAGGAAGCAGGAAATACTTGTCCAACAGAAAAAAAACCACAAAAAAAACAAGCATCACTGAGATTATTATTTTTTTTATAAAAAAAAAAGTTATTACGAATCGGGAGGAGTTGTCGTTCTTCACAGTCTTGCCGTTTCCAAAGGCCTCCAGGATGGGGTTAGCTTGTAGCAGCTGCTTCTCCAGCTCCCCCTAGAGGACAAACACAGAACCGCTCTATCAACCAATGACTTTATCCCATTGGATTCTTTAAACCACCACCTCCTTATAAGGACACATCTAGATTAGTACAAATTCTATAGTGACACTAACAGGATGTGCCATTTGTCATTTCTCAGCAGTGGGATCAAACTGTGAATACCTTTGGTGATTCCAATGGATGATTCATCGTCACACATTGTGAGAACTATAGTCATCTGCTTTTAATTTACTCTAGTTTCACTTCACTGTGAGGATTTCAGTTGTTTAAACATTTGATTTGCGTTTGGATGTTCCCTTTTTACACCAAGTCCATAATTTAAGTTAAGAATTCACACAACTGCATTACCTTACTTATGGAGAAAATAAAACAAACTGCATGCAGACCATTGAATATCACAACACATACACAAAATCCCCACACACAGCGCAGTGTTAGTGCCCACACCTTGACACCCAATGGACGACCCTGCGGCCCTCATCAGTAGCCCTTCACCCAGAGTAACCCCTAGACCCCATGCAGAGAACTGACTGTCAATATTCACTACACTGACATTAAGTATACACAACCCCTACAGTCAGAAATCTGTACATAGTTCACACTGAGCTCTACTGCAGACTGTTGTTGTACAGGTGGATCCATGCACATGACTCCATCTAAAATGCCACTAGTAATACTACAGTGAATTTCAATTTTAAAAGGATATATACATGGACAGGAAAGCCTACTGATAACCTTCAAGAGTCTGCTACAGCGGAGGCTGTGTCAACATGTGAGGAGCTTGACGCATATTGGGTGGAAATCACTTCAATCCGCCCAATAAAAATACAGACCTCACACTAATATTCTTACATGGCCAACCTCTTAACTGCTAGGCTAGTAACCGAAAGGTTGCTGGTTCGAATCCCCAAGCAACTAGGTGTAACATCTGTCAATGTGCCCTTGAGCAAGGCACTAACACTAATTGCTCCTGTAACTCTTCCTGGATAAGAATGTCTGCTAAAAAGACTGCTATAGTAGTGGCTTTGTCAATGTTATCAATCTGAGGCGCTCACTGAACCTTTTTCCTTAATCTTCAAGGACAATAGTTTAAAACCAATCCCTAACTAATCCTATACATTACACCACTATGAGGCTTTAAACAGTAGTAAGGAGCAGGGAATAATGGATATGATGACTGGTATGAAGAATCCCCAGTGAACGAACACACGTATACAATTAGTCCACTGGCGTCACAATGCACACAGCAACTCAGTGAGTTTGTCCAGAGATCTTTAAAATGGTGTAGACAAAGAGTGAGAAATGGAGGGGGAGCTGTGAGAGAACGTTGACCAGATCTCTGAACAGACACACTGGAACACACACACAGCAAGCAGACATGGAGTCGTAAACACATCAAGCACACTTCTGGAACCACCAGGGGGAAAACAAAGGATCAACAGCGTTATGCAAAATCCAGCCAGACTTGTCAAACTGCAGAGCTTTTTACTCATTAAAAATCTTTAAACATAGTATTTAAAGAATATCAAATCAACAATACAGAAAGGGATGCGCTCTCGGTTTTGTCTGGCTGAATTGTAATGGCAATTTCCCCTTTAATAAAGAACATTCCTTCCTCTGGACTGACACTGGTCATGTGTACACTTCCAAGTGACCCACTAGCCCACCACAGAGCACGCTCCAGCAGCACGGGGGAGGAGGGAGAGACAGCGCAAGAGCCAGGAAGAGGGAGGAAGGGTGTGGAGGAGGAGATCCAGAGATGTGTGATGGGAGAGGAAGGAAGGGGGTGATTGGGGGGGGGTAACTCACATGTGACAGGAACGAGCTGGTCTGTTGATGGGAAAAGAGAAACACACAACCTCAAAGGAATGATAGATACAGATACTGGTCTGCTTTCAGAAAAGACTGGGCCTCTCTTGAACCCTGTAGTCACAGCTGCATCTATCACAGGGGTGGCCAACTACAGCACTGCAGGGTTACATTTTGTCTCATGGCTTTATAGAGTTGACCGGAGGTCACTTTGATTCAGCTCAGCCGCTGGAGGAGGAATGTCAACAAAAGGAATAATAGTCAGTCCACTGTGGTTTAGATATGACAGTATAAACCAGCTACCAAGGGAGTTTAATCTACCTCCTGCTGTGCTACGGTCAGTCTTAAAGAACCAAGACTGGCCCACCCTTATTTAGAGGTCCTCTATGGCACCATAGAGCGGTGTGACTGATAGAAGCAGCACCTATCCGAGACCTGGAACAATATGGCGATGACTTGACAATGATGTAATGTTAAGTACCACTGGCAACACTATTTCTCAAACGCACATACAATCACAGTACAAGTAGTTGAGCATTGAGGACTCCGAAAAGCCTGGTTCTGAGCTGATAAAGGACCATAGCAAACCAGGCCCACGTCAGAGAGTGAGGGAGAGTTCGAGAGCATGGTGGAGAACAAAAAAAAGGAATAGGAAAGAGAGTAGAGGGAGAAACAGAGAGGAGAGGGTAAAGGTCAGAGGGAATTATGAGAAAGAATAGTAGAGTAGATGACTGACCTGGTCTTTCTTGGTCTTGTGGGAAGAGGCCACATGGGCCAGATACTGAATGACCTTCTTGGTGTTCTCCGTCTTCCCAGCACCAGACTCTCCTCTGTGGAAGAGAAAAGGAGGAAGGGGGGACAGAAGCAAAAAAAAGGAAGGAAGTCAATCAGTTGTCAGCAATATCACAACTAACGCTGTAATATTTCAAGGTTATGTTGAGAGACCAAGATTTGCTATTCAAAGGGTTTTGTGGTCAAGACTCACGTGCAAAGAATGGACTGGTCTTCACGGTCTGTGAAAAGAGGTGGGGCCAAGATTTTTTTTTAAAGGTACATATTTCATGGTTTAAGTTTGGATTGAATAACATGAGGGGACAGTTGAATTCAATAGTGACAATAGTTTCTGCTACTATGTGTAGCCCATCATGGGTGCTTGTTGTGCAGAGGAATGTCAGTTCCATTGTCAGAACTGAAGTATGTTGTTGCCAGCTGGCTTTAAATAAAATATGAATTCTTCAGTGTGCATTTGTTATCTCAGGGGCACATGCACCACATTTGTCTCTGAAACAGGAAGTGCATTGGTCACACAGGAAATCAATATCCAGCTTCCTGTGAATGGAAAGCCTTTTAACCAACAAGTCAATGAACCATCCCCATGCAAATACTGCATGGTAACTCCCTCTTCCAGTTAAATGATTCCCTTTACTTCAATGGGGGCCAACAATGGACTAACAAGACAAGAGGGAGTGAATGGACAGCCTGACAAAGCCAAACAGTACATCAAGATAATGGGTCTGGGAAAGAGTACTGAGAATGTACTGTATGTAACCTACATCGCCTTAGACTGACTAATGGCCTTTCCTTGGTTATAGAAGGCAGGAGCCCTCAGAAATCGAGGCTAATGCTTCACTACTTAAATGCAGACTTTCAGAGCCTAGTCTGCCTGGAGGAGTCTAAACCGATTCATATCTTAAAGGCAAATTATCTTACTAAACATGGATGGTAAAATACTACCAATAACCCTTGTATTCAGATGAATGAAAACATTTGCTAGATTACTTACTACGATGTGGTAAAAAAGGACCATGGCTTACCCTGCATCATGCTCCTGTAGGCCGTGTCAGTGATGGCATAAATATGGGGGGGCATTTCATGCCTCTTCTTGCCCTTGTACATATCCACAATCTCTTCTGAGTAGATGGGCAGATTCTTATAGGGGTTTATAACCACACAGAAGAGCCCAGAGTATGTCTGTGATACAAAGAGAAACATTAATATTAGTTACTGGACATACATGCGCTCCTCTATCCATGTCCTGAACCAAGAACACTAGGGATTATACAGTCGGACTTGACTGGTCTTCTTACAATGGATTTTGGCTCGAGACGTCATTTCAATTAAAATTCCACTGTTGATGTTTGTGAGAGATTGGCAGGTCAGAGTGATTCTACTGCAATGTAATAGTTTAAACTGACTGCATACTATATCACTGATGGTCTGCAGCCAAAAACAAGACCGGACAGATGTGAATGGGGAAATCATAGTGAACATTATCTTCTGAATCTAACCCTCTCGTCAACACCAGCTCCATACTTTATTTCCCAATCTCCCTCCCTGACTACAGCCAGAGGCTGGGCTAGATCAGGCATGTTTCACAATCACAAAGCGCTTCTACCAAACAGTGACATCATCCGAGGTGATTTCACCCCAGCCCCTCTGTCCCTTCCCATATACTCCTCATCTTGGTATGGGCATCTGGAGAGTCTCTCCTCCCCACTTCATTCATGTTCATCCGCCCTCCATATTTCTGTTTCCTTCCCTCTCAGCTACATTCCTGTCCTCCCCATTGCGCCGTGCCCTTGCTTCTGGTCTGGTAGTTGTCTCAGTTGCCTCTCCCAAGAGGGGGGTTTTCAGAAGGGTAGCCGGTCCAGTGGCGTACAACATGGCAATACCCAAACCCCAAGAGGGCCAGGGTGTGTTGACTTGACCGGGTCAAAGCCCAATGTAGCAGGCACCAAATCACTCCCAGTCGTGGACAGAGGAATAAATGGCATTATGGGGGAACAATAATTAGAGCACGATTTACATTCCATCTCCATTTAATTTCCAGCTCTGCCTGAAACTCAACTCTGAACAGCTTTACTCTCCATCCCCCCCATTGTGTCCCTCTCTTTCCTTCCCCCCCACGGGGGGAGTATTGTTCCCTGCAGATTCCTGTTTACAGCAGTACTCCAAACACAGAAGGAGAGTGTAAGAGAGGGGAGCCAGAAAGAGAGGACTGAACATACTCGTATGTTTGGTAAACAGATTACAGCATTTCGTTTGGGGTGGCAACCTGCACACAATGGGTCATCTGACACAATGGGCTTAATGGTGGTAATGAGGCTAGGAAGGAGGTCTACCTGGTTTGGAACCAGGCCAAGTTATGACATGAGAAAACAGTGCTTTCATAACCAGCATTAAGCAAAACCTTGAATAACATCTAAATCTTTTTTAAAGAGTCACATATTATCAGCTCTCGTATTTAAAAAATGTTTAACAACTATTTTACTAGGCAAGTCATTTAAGAACAAATTCCTATTTTCAATGATGGCCTAGGAACAGTGGGTTAACTGCCTTGCTCATGGGCAGAACGACAGATTTGTACCTTGTCAGCTCAGGGATTCGATCTTGCAACCTTTCGGTTACTAGCTCTAACCACTAGGCTACGCTGCCGCCCCGATGAGGGGGCAATAGTGAGTCAGAAGTGTTCACATGAACACAGTACTGATTGACACTTGTATCATACAATGAGGCGAGGTCCTTCAGTTCAGTGTGTGCCTGGTGTGTAATACTCACGTAGATGAGGCCAGAGTAATATCTCTCCTTGAGGTTGTGCAGCACAGAGGCCTCATTCAGGCAGGTGAGCTCGGCCATGTCTTCCACCTTGCTGAACTTGGGCGGGTTCATCTTCTGGATGTCGTCCTTGTTGACTTTCACCTTCTTGCCAGAGTCTGCCAGCTCCACCAGGCACTCTTCACCTCGCTCCTCCTTCACAGATCCCGCCTCGAAGCCCAGCCGCTCCGACGGCACCCACACTAGCTTCTTGGTGGCCCAGTCTGCCTGGGCCAGAGGGTTGTTGACCATGTTGCGGTCCACGTACAGGAACTTGTCTGCGTCCGTCGCCATGGTTGCTGTGGAAAGAGACCCAGAAGTTGGTTAGGGCTGGGAAATGGAGCATTTAGTTATAGTACCAATTTAATTTAGTTAGACCTCAACCAACAAACCTGATGTAAATGAGCAACAGTCCTGACATAAACTGAGCCAAGTTAACAAAGACTTCTCTTAAACTACAAAGCATTATCTTGCATCAATCCCCAAAACAATGATGTGGGCATGAACTGTCATCTCCCCATTGCGTCAATCTCTATCCGCAATACCCATGGGATTGTTCAGAGGTAAAGATAGCCACTGCCCAGAAAGTTTGTTGAGTTGTGAGTTGATGTCTGTCAGAGAGGTCTGGTCCCTGGCCATTTGTCTTAATGTAATGTCTGAGGAATGCAGAGGTTACCAATGTTTCCTCTACAACTTGGAGTGCTCAGGTTAGGTCAGTTCAACATGAAACAAACTAATCTCAACGAGGCCCCACGTTTCTGGCAACCACTACGGATGCTAATCAAATTACGGGACGCACTCCCTCTCCAGCCAAGGCGGCCTCTAACAAAATGTAACTTAGTGCTGTAAAACTTATTTGTGGTAATGTGCAACATGTGCTGACCATCAACCTAATACATGGTTTTGGGAAAGACTTCATTGATTACATGCTTGGAGGAAAATCTTCATAACAATTTGCGATTCGCAACGTTCGGTTTCTAGGGATGAGGAGCACTTCAGAGTGGGAGGTGAATTGACTGTTGTACATAACGAGGCCTGAGGAACCTCCCATATTCAAAAACAAAAGTTAAAGAACATTCATGGGACTTCAAGTCTAAATACACCCCCAAAAGAAAATTGTGTTAAAGGCCTAAACACAATGTTCTGTCTTGAATCTTGTTTACAAAGCTCGTGTAAAACCACCACAACGCCAGAGGTGAGCGACATGGCTTGCAGGCCCAAACAGGACCGGTTCGCAGCTCATGAACAACATCTGTCAGTTCCATGGTGTAACCCACATGGAAACACTAGACAAGTATTACCAGAATCCAGTGGGGGACGGGTGTTTCATAACGTTTAGCTATACACAGAGGTAGAGAAAAGGGAAGGCCCTTATCTGAACGTTCCAACAGGAGAGTTGTGCTTTCCCACCACCGCCAGGGTCATTAGCCTAAAACTTTCCTTCACTCCCTAGGGTAGAAATAAAAGTTGAAATTTTACAACAACTGGCTCCGTTATGTTTACATATTCAATGTTGCAAAACAGCAAACACTCAAAAAGGTTACAAGTTCAAAATATTTTTCCACTACCATACTTATGAGCTTTGTTGGCAGAGTTTGTTTGGATAATTTGGAAATACAATTGGTGAAAAAAAATAAACATTTGGCTGGGGGGGTTACAGGTGGCAAGTTCTCCTACATTGCCTACAATCATAAAGATATTCTTACGAAATAGCACATCATTTAATGTGAGATTTACCTGCTGTAGAATGGGAAAAATGTATTTTATATGCATGTTAACCTACACTGGGGGAAATGCAGTCTACTGCACACAAAGGCTAGGGCAAGTAGATGTTTGAGAATGTAGAGAAGGGCTGTACTGCATTGGATATGGGCATTGCTGACAGAGAAAGGGTTATGAGAAATAATAAATTAACCCTGATGTACGTCAGGCAACCAGGAAGGGAACCAAGACTGTCGCACCATTCCGCTCCCTCAGAGCTCCACAGCTGACTTCCATCACAACACCCTCCCCTTTCCCAACTCTGTTTCTCAACCCTTACTTCCCAGTTTCCTGCTTTAGAGTGAGGTACCCCACAAATTAGTCCAGGGTCACATTCCTCCCATACTGACCCTTTATCAGAGACAGAGAGCAAATGAACGCTGCACATTTCTTTACTCTTACCACCATCAGTCTCTCCTGGTCTTTCCTTCCAGTCCTTCTGCCCCTTCTTCCCCCATCACAGGGTCAGTCAACCCCGGGGGTTTAAGGGTTGCACACGTCGCAACGAATGTGGATCTCCCGTTGGTCTACTGATCGTTCAGCACGCTGTTGATGTCTGACGGATCACATTTTTGCACGATTATACATGTAAAGTATTTTTTGGCAAAGTACTCAGCAGGCAAACGCTATTGGTGTGTTGGAGCCCTGAAACACTCAAAATACATCACCTATCCCTGGCAATGCACCCACAGGCTGTACAGTAGAACAGTTAGACTGTGTGCAGTGGTGAAGCCAGTGGCCTTCAGACAGTCCCTTGACTGTGGCAGGGCCTAACTATCTGCAACGTTAGGCAAGCAATCAGCAACCACACCAAGGGGCAGTCTAGTCAGTTCCATGCAGTCCTAACAAAGCTAATTCCTGACTGCAATAGTTAACTGTATTGTTTTCCTGCTTGGCAAAAACAAGCAGTGGGGAGTACAGCCTCAACACACCAACGCTCTGGGATTGATTCTTATCAGCGTCAGCTAGGCTAACGTGGGCGTGCAGCATGAAGAGAAGAAAAAAAGTGTAGCCTACATGAAAACAAACTCAAACATGCAGCTCAAACATATACAGGCCATCTGTTGAGTGGAGGCAGGATGGGGGCCAGAGAGTTCAGCTTGCATGGTCAACCAGCAAGACATGGATAAGCCAGCAGGATAGGAATATAACCCAATGATATTGAACAGAAATAATGATAAAATGAGACTTCAAAAAGGAGAGCATGCAGCCGTTTTGGACGGCCCTGGGGAGGGAGGGAGCAGAGAGGCCTGTGCCGTGTCCTATACACGTCGTCTTGACACAGATTAGTCAGTGACGCATCTCCTCCATCCATCTCCTGAGAGCAGCACAGGGCTACATTTATAACCACATCTATTCTGTTCATAGTCATTCTATGGACGGTGCTCTACATTGAAAGGTGAAGACGAACTAAAGTGTGATGGTCAGTCGTTGCCATTGATGTACAGGCTAGGCAGTGTCTATGGCATTAAGAGAACACTGGGTAGACCCACGTCTTTAATTATGACTCAGAGTCCCCACCAAAGTCGACAGCTTTCAGTCTGGCCACCAAAGTCCACAGCTTTCTGTCTGGCCACCAAAGTCCACAGCTTTCTGTCTGGCCACCAAAGTCCACAGCTTTCTGTCTGGCCACCAAAGTCCACAGCTTTCTGTCTGGCCACCAAAGTCCACAGCTTTCTGTCTGACCACGTCTTCACTCAACCTGGGACGCCACTAAGCCTGAAGCCCAGTACCACGCAGCTGCAAGGCCTCCCCATGTCTTGTCACATTAAACTCTGTTCAGCTGTACAAACAGATTCATCTATTGAAGGTTGGCTACATTGAGATTAGCCATTCTGGTAGTTACTCAAGCAGAGTTACACATTAATGAAGGCGACACGTGGAATACAAGGAAACCAATCCCTCCAACAGTCCCTAAATGTTACCGGACCAATCACAATCAATCAACATGTCACTGAAGGCTAAGAAAACCACCAACATCTAGGAAGAGTGGTGCTTAGTCAGTGAAGTGGTCTACTATAGAAGTGGAACCCTGTGCCGAACAACAAGAGGGAGGAGAGAGGGTGGTTTTAGAACCGACGTCACAGAGACAAGAATGAAGGCACAAAGGGAGGAAGTAAAGAGCGTCCTTGTCAACGCCTGGCCGTCTCGTTAAAAAGGGACACCAAAGGCTGTTTGCTCTTCAGAGCCATCCCTCCCTCCTTCCCCTGCTCCACTCATTCCATTCCAGCTCAGTGCCTTCCCACCCAGAGTTATGCTGAGTAGCTGGAAAAGCCAAGGTCTTGACCCTCCATCTCATCAGTCGGCGACCAAAGGCAACATTTAAAGCCTGACCATATACAATAAGCCTTGTATCCCACCAGCCACATTATAAAGTGGTTAAACAGACATGGCCAACTGGCCATGGTATGTCTCCATTGACTGGAATATTAATAAAACCGTTAATACATCCTCCTCTCATATCACATCCCGTCTGTCCTGCCTGTCCCTACTCTAGTTCATCAGATGGTCTCTTGTTGGGTCCAGTCTAGCATGGTCAGTCTTTAACGCATGTTAAGCTTCAACGGCCTATCCCTCCATCCCTTGCCCTCTGACCTTACCTCTGGCTTTCCTAGTCCTCTCCACTGTGACGCCCTGAGGGAGAGAGTGTGACCGCCAGACGAGGCCAAAGGGCAGGAGAGGTGGAGTGTGTCTAAGTTCATTATGGACTCAGACACAATCACTCTGCCTAAAACAGGGGAGGGGGCGAGGAGAGAGAGAGGGAAGAGGAAATGACAGAGGGAAAACTGTTTTGCCATTTGTGGAACGTGGTTGTGTGAATTCTTGCAGAGTGCGCCAGGGGACACCGTTGAAACGAGAAGTTCTCAGCCCTCTGCAGACTGCAGTATATTAAGTCCTGGAAACTAACCACACTCCATGACAAACCCTTATCCACTATTTTTCCACATTCCTCACTAGAGATGCACGTAAAACTGGAACTCTAAGCAACCTGTTACTCTCGCAGCACCATAAAGTGAATAACTGATTTGAACTGTCCAGTTTAGATCTAATAACAGACATTACCTTTAGAACTGTTCTATTAACTGTACTGGTTGACAGCCAGTAGGTGTCAGTTTGACAAACGCCTAAAAACAATGATTTGGGGTCAAAGGGATTTTGGGGTCAAAGGGAAATTGCTCATATTTCTGTTGTCGTTTTGACAGCCATATTGGACACTGTTGGCTTTTTAAATTTGCACCCACTTGCTGAACAAGCGAAAGCACATTGATATTAGAGCATGGTTACATAAGCCTTTTAACTGTTGTGAAAGAATGCTGGAGGGAGTCATATATATATACCCGCTTCTTCGGTCACTTAAATAAACATGTCTTTCTAAACCCTACTCAGGACACAAAGCATCTTTCACCTGACCGTGAACACTGAACATTTCTCCTCATCATTATTTTCACTTAGGGGTTAGCAGACCAAAGGGAGGGGATGGTTTAGTCTCTCCTTATCTCTGACTAGAAGTCTTATCTACAGTATAAGAGCACTCCCTTTGAATCACTATAGTCTAGGCTACATGCAGACAAATAGTGTGCAGCGTTTATGGAGGCTATTCACAAGTCAAAAAGCACTTACGGCGAGTTGAACATGTGCTGTATTCAAACTAGTGGGGTATATGGAACCTGACCTGCATTTATGTTGACAGAGAAATAAAATATGGAGTGGCAGTCAGAGGGATGTCCCTGTGCATAGAGCATTTCAGTGTGAAACTGTGTTCGAGTGCTCAAGTTGATTGCGTTAGGCAATGGCCAGTCTGACGCATACATGTATACACGCCTACAAAACCAAACATCAAGTGCGCAGATCACACAACAAGGTCTATTTGACATGCAAGGTAGCTTTTCACCACCCACATGGTGTAAAAGACCTCCACCCATCTAATAACCTGCTTCTCTCCATTAGTTACATAGAATTTAAAAAATAACCACTATATATAGTTTTGGTTCTGTTTCATGAGCTGAAATAAGTTTGCAGAAATGTTCCATATGCACAAAAAGATTCTCAAATGTGGCTACATCACTATGAGCCTTTCTCCTTCGGCAAGATAATCCACCTGACTGGTGTGGCATATCAAGAAGCTAGTTAAACAGCATGATCATTACACAGGTGCAACTTGTGTTGGGGACAACAAAAACACACTATAAATGTTAAATTGTCACACGACACAAGGTCACAGATATCTCAAGTTGAGGGAGTGTGCAATTGGCATGCTGACTGCAGGAATGTCCACCAGAAATGTTGCCAGAGAATTAAACGTTAATTTCTCTACCATAATCGGCCTCCAACATCATTTTAAAGAATTTTTGCAGTACGTCCAAATGGCATCCCAACCGCAGACCATGTATGGCATAGTGTGGATGAGCGGTTTGCTGATGTCAACATTGTGAACACCCCATAGTGGTGGTGGGGTTATGGTATGGGCAGGCAGGCATAAGCTATGGACAACGAACACAATTGCATTTTATTGATAGCAATTTGAATGCACAGACACTGTGACGAGATCCTGAGGCCCATTGTTGTGAAATTCAGCTGCCTCCGTCATCTAATGTTTCAGCACGATAATGCACAGACCCATGTCGCAAGGATCTGTATACAATTCCTGGAAGCTGAAGGACCATTTCTTCCATGGCCTGCATACTCAGACATGGCACCCATTGAGCATGTTTGGGATGCTCAGAATTGATGGGTACGACAGCATGTTCCAGTTCCACGAATATCCAACAACTTCACACAGCCATTGAAGAGGAGCGGGACGACATTCCACAATCAACAGCCTGATCAATCCTATACAAATGAGATGTGTCACACTGCACGAGGCAAATTGTGGTCACACCAGATACTGACTGGTCCTCTGATCCACCCCCCACCTATTTGTTTTTTTAAGGCATCTGTGACCAACCAATGCATATAAGTCTTCCCAGTCATATGAAATCCATAGATTAGGGCCTAATTAATTTATTTCAGTTGACCGATTTCTTTATATGAAATGTAACTCAGTAAAATCTTGGAAATTGTTTCATGTTGCTTTATTTTTGTTCACTATAAATTAAAAAGGACAACTATCCCCCCACCCAGCATAGGCCTGGCATGTATCATAAACAAAGCAGCAATCAGTGTTGCCACAGTTAAGTCCAGAGAAGTGAGAACAAGCCTTGTTTGTTTGTAACCCCAGTCATAGATTAGTCATTTCCTGCCATTGTTGCATTCAGTGGAACCCTACAGGTGTGCACTGTGAGGGAGAGGATGGGAAGGGGGCCCAAAATATGTGGTATGGAGAAATTGACAGAATGGAGAAGGAGGAAGGAAAGAAACAAGCAAGCAAACAGTAGAATACACCTAGTAGTGGGATTTGCACTAGGCCTTTTTAGCTGATACATTGGGTGTCCCTGCCAAGTTGACCAAGCCGATTGACCCAATTGAAATCACGTTTTTCAAACCAGACTGAACTAAGGAATGAGTGTATTACATATAAAGAGATGGAAGTTTATAGCGAGAGTAATGGCACTAAAATAAGTTCGAAAGAGGTTGACTGGCAAGCCAGCCGCAGTAAAATATGACTCAAATCTGAATCAGAGAGCAGAGATGTATGCACGCACGTAATATCCTGTGTTTGATGTCTGCATTACTAAGAACCCATGATATCAAACTTGTTTTATTAAAAGTAGTGATGTGAAAAATGTACTTGAACTTGATTTAAAAACTCCAGTATTTTTCCTTCATAGCTTGTTCCCCATCTTATTAAATAGGGAGCCAATTTGTTTATAGGACTTTTATTTCCATAATCCATTTCTCATGCTATCACTTGCATCTCAGCAGCATACATATGGTGAGCAATATGTTTGGACCGTCAAAACCCAATAATTATTCATATTTATTTTTTAAAATCACTGACCAAATCGTAATACATATTCAATTGTGAGAAACACAATACATATCATATCAGCACCCGAGTATCATGAAAATATTGTGAGGTCCCTGGCAATTCACAGCCCTATTTTAAAGATGGAATCCGTATGAGGGGAAACCGCTCTACTGTCCTCCCCAGCACCGTCGTTATCGTTTTGTGAATGTAACAGAGGTGAGGTGCATCGAGCAGTGTAGTTAAAAAAGGTTGCAGTACATATTCTGCTGTTGTATCACACAATGGTCTGATGAAGACACTTGTTTACAGTAACTTTGTTGTAATATCCCAATCTGACATGACAGTGTCACCATTAAGGATTCAAGCTTTAAGAGAATGTGCCCCATGTTTATATGCTGATCTGTGGCTATGAGCAGGTCTGTCTGTATACATTACTCAAATGATAGACTCATGTGGATGATTGACCTTTGCCTTCTACTTGCCTCTTTCACTGGAGATTTACTGTACATTATGCGAGAAGGCTCATAAATATCATTGTAGCATAAACTGCAGTCCTGTCCAGATGATGACCTTTGATCAAATACATCTGATCTGCTGTAGCTAGTTGAATTATCGGGCCTAAAATGAATATAAAATGAGGATTGTTTACTTAGTGAAATTACCTAATTGTAATGGTATGGTAAAATGTAGGGCTCATTTTTTTCTGGATTATCAGCAAGCATTTGCCCATGTTAATGTCCCTCATCACTGAAAGGGCAACTATCGTCCTGTAAATCACCTGACAGAAACACCTTGGGACTGACTGATGGCATCAACTCAAGAATCACAGCTACCACTGAACCTTGGATAACTGTGGGTCCCTTTTGTGCCACGGTGGCCTTGACCCAAATGTTTCCAATTGAAACAAAAGCAAGTTGGTTCTACAGTAATCTACCTTAGCCAGGATGTCTGCATCCTAGCTGGCCTTAAACACCTTAACAGGCATTTGTCCTGTATGATTTTAAGCAGACTTTTAGGCTAGACTACATATGGATCAAATGTGGTCGACCCACTGTTCATGAACTGGATACATTCTAGTAGGGACATCATTGAAACAGTCAAATGTAAGAGGATCGCGACAAGTTAGACTAATCAGTTTATATCTAATAATAATGGTGAATGCCTTTCCAATGAGCAATGTTGAAATCCAGAGGATTCTTTTCAGATGCTGCCAGGGGTTTTATTCACAGTTCAGTGCAGTGAAAGCACAAACAGGAAATTATGTTATCATGACAGGAACAAAACCCTATCTATTGAAATAGAAAGACACCGGAGAGACCAAGGATGTATGCAAGAAAGTCATGAACTTGACTTTGCATACTGTTGCCTTCAAAAGACAGGAACCCTGTTCTAAGACACAGGCCTGTGTTTCACTTGAAATAACATGTTTGAATTAATGGGCATGATATTCAAATGTGGCCATATCTGTGGGGCAGATATTCACTCAATGCAGTGGGAACAGACTTTTGCACAGGCCTAGACTGAGCCATGTTCCTATATCAGGAGAATTGCCCACGCTGACTGGAGAAGCATGTGTAATTTGTGAGACCCGGATTGCCTGACGACTCAAACTGAATTCTTCCTGTGCTCTATATTTGCTACACTTCAGCTCGAGTCTGCCAACGTTGAAGTCGTTTGTGGTGGAAAAACCAACTTGCTTTTCCCAGTGATTTGATCATCTCAAAACAAAAAAAACAGTATCAAAGCCAATGACACTTTCAAAATGCTCTGGTTCTGGCCCAAACCATTGGTTTCCGGGACCAATCAGAATGTTAAAACGAGTTTGTGTTCTAGTAACCTAACTAGCAAGTGTAAAAGAAACTCCTGAAACTAGATCCCCTACATACTGGTCTTGATTAGAAAACAAAACTTATGGAGAGATTCTCTTCTGTAATGTTCAACCAATCCGATAAATGTGTAGGAGGAGTAAAGATGGAGTCACATTGTTAACGTCCAAAAGTGAAAATGGCATCACAGATGCTTTCCATTCACCCTGAAAACACCCTTGTTGGGGACTCTGATTTCTAGAATGCTAGCCTCTGCGTTGGGGAGGTACTCCGATCCAGACTCACTGTGGAGAAAAAACTAAATGTCAATGGGCGTGGCGTAGTGTTTACCCGGAGCAACGAGTTTGGGTAGCCAGGCAAAGTCCCTGAGGTCGAAATAATCGGAATCAAAGTACTGCAGCAATCTATAATTTCACAACACAAAACACTGACTAACCAAACCCAAATTACTGACAAAGCACTTAAATAGACTGGGGTCATTGCATATATAATGTCTGGTCGTGTAACAAGGTTCACTAGGCCTACCGAGTAAAGTGAATCTACTCCAATTTAGTTCAATTACTTAAGCCAAGATAGATACATTCTCCTAACTCTCAGAAAAAAATACATTAACTGCACACGACTGGTTAGATTGCCATTTCACGCATAATGAGTTCATTGGAGTGTAGGGTGAAATGCATGAGACATGCAAACAAATTAAATGACGTAGAGCTAAAGCATATATCGAACAGGAAGCGTGGACGTACACAGCGAATCAATTAAAGAGTGACGTAATGGTGCGCAACAACACTCGCGGGGTACGTTAGCCTACAAACTTGTTTGCTTGCCCCGCGACTGATCACACAGCGAGACCTAAACAATAAAACATGTTAATCCGCGATGAAATAGACACGCAAAAAGGGTTCTAACAGGACCTTGCTTATAGTTGATCCGTTCCATTATTTAGCGTTACTTTTCATTCCCTCCCTTTCTACATCTCATTCATGCGAATCACTTCCTGTAGTTAGCAAGTTAGCTTACGTTACATGCAACATTTTCTCGCCATTGCGTCTTTAGTCGCTGATTTAATTTTGCTGTGACACCGCGCCTGGTAAAATGAAACTACTTTCCACCTTAAATTGTATAAACTATGTACACAAAAAAAGTTAACAATTCATACATCTGGGTTATGAGGTCCCACCCAGTGAGGTGATGAAGTTGCTGTTCTCGTCCTTCCTGGTTAGGTACACTTGCTCACCGCTAGACACAAGCATGTGAAGAGCCAAGGCTGAAGGAAATGAGAATGTAGCTAGAATAGATATCTAGCTAGCGGGACTATTACCTGCTGTTGAGATGCAGAGGCTTTTGGGGTTGGCTAGCTACAACCGGTGGCTGAGTCTGGCTTCGTGTCGCCGCGAAACAAACTTATTTTCAGTCGACAGCAGCCTCGCAAAGAACTCGGATCAGACTATAGTGTTCTCTTCTTCCCTCTCTTGCTCTCCCTCACTCTCTTTTTTTCTCTTTCCTTTTCCTTCTCTCTTCCACTAGCTAGTTAAATTCGCTCTTTGCGTTGTCAGTCGGGGTGCGGTCCAGAGGAGGCGGGGCCTATATGTTATGTCTCCGCCCTCCCAGCTTCTCCCAGCCAATGTTATAATAATCCTTACCGTCTGGGCCAATAATGTTATTGAAGGGGCGTTTCCCAGTGAACGAACAAGTGCCACTGGGCAAAAAAATCATGAACATGAAATAGTTGAGGGGAGGAGAAGGGGGGCACAGATAAGGTGGTGTTTTAATGAAGGAGGTATGTGCACTGTAAGGATTTTTATGACCATATAAGTACCAGTCCATTCAGGATGGGCTACATCATCCAGGTTATCCCCTTGTGTCATTCGAATGGGGCTAGACTGGGGCTGCTTTGAAGCTCACAGACACTGCTTAGAGAGAACCTACCAAGCTTCATGTCAAGGAATCTACCACTACACAAACTGGGCTATAACTGTAGCCTACTGTTTTACTCTTTATCCATTTACCTTTATTTTGACAGGTAAGTTAACTGAGAAAACATTTTCAGTTAGTGATAGTATTACCATCACCACACTAATAATAGTGATATTTAGGGACACAGAAACACTATTGTCCGGAGAAACATAGTGAAACTGAAACCACACTGAGGCATAATAAATGTAGGTGTATGTGCATATGAAAATGCACACCAAATAGACAAACAACAATTCACATGATTTTTCCACCCTAAGAAAAAAAAGGTAAATTGCATTACATTGGTCAATAGCATTCCACGTGACAGAAACTTGACCTGTGCAAAGCACTTATTGTGTGATTGTGTGAATTGATATGTTTCAGATTATTGACAGGTAGACCTGGTCCACAGGGAAGTGTCTATTGTCAAACAAAAAACTATGTACAATGCTGATAACATAGAAAGCTGTCAACAGTGTCTTGCTGAATGATCAAGAATCTTCCAGGAAATATAAAAATGGACAAAAACAATAACAACTGAAAGAAGGAAGGTAGATTCAACAAACACAGGTGCTTTCCTGTTGAGGTGCAAAAGCCCACTCAGCTTTTTACCGTCAGGGGCCGTCTTCTGGACATCTTTTTCGGTCCTGTCCGGACCGACGGTCTTTTTTAGGTATTTTTTTGGTGCGGTCCAGAATGGCCTTGATTTCAACGTCTATGGACGTTGATTTTTGACAATAGACACTTCCCTGTGTATCAAGTCTATCTGAACCAATCATAGACGTCTACACTGAGTGTATAAAACATTAGGAACACCTTCCTAATATTTAGTTGCACCCCCTTTTGCCCTCAGAACAGCCTCAATTCTTCATGGCATGGACTCTTCAAGGTGTCAAAATGGTTCCACAGGGATGCTGGCCCATGTTGACTCCAATGCTTCCCACAGTTGTGTCAAGTTGGCTAGACATCCTTTGGGTGGTGGACCATTCTTGATAAATACAGGAAACTGTTGCGTGTAAAAAAACCCAGCAGCATTGCAGTACTTGACACAAACCGTTGCACCTGGCACCTTACTACCATACACCGTTCAAAGGCACTTAAATAGTTTGTCTTACCCATTCACCCTCTGAATGGCACACATACACAATCCATGTCTCAATTGTCTCCAGGCTTAAAAAGTATTCTTTAACCTGTCTCCTCCCCTTCATCTACACTGATTGAAGTGGATTTAACAAGTAACATCAATAAGGGATCATAGCTTTCACCTGATCAGTCTGTGTCATATACACTCAGTGTATATTTGGTTCATGGTCCTTGATTTCAACGTCCACAGATGTCCGGACCGGCCTATACTTGGGCCAAACATAGAAGTGTATAATTGGTTAAGATTTGGTCTCGTCCGAATAGGCCATGATTTGGGCCAAACATAGATGTTCAGATTTTGTCCGGTCCAGCCTTGATTTAGCCCAAACATAGACGTCTATAATTGGTCCAGATTTGGTCCGTCCCATATCAGATCTAATCTGAACCAATCATCGGCATCTATGTTTCACAAGTTTGATCAGCACATTACATCACAGTAGATCACAGCAGTGTAAGGTATATTACAGTACACAATACAGTAAAGACAAGTAAAGTATAGTGCACTGTATTTTACCCTTCTTTACTCTAATGTACTCTACTCTACTGAACGAAACTGTACTGTACTCTACTGAATTAAACTATACTGTACTCTACTGCACTGTACTCTACTGAATTAAACTCTATTGTATAGTACTGTACTCTACTGAATTAAACTATACTGTACTGTAGTTTATGCTACTGTACTAAACTCTACTGTACTAAATTAAACTCTACTGTACTGTGCTCTACTGAATTAAACTATACTGTACTCTACTCTAATGAATTCAACTCTACTGTACTGTACTCTACTGAATAAAACTCTACTCTCCTGTACCATACAGTACTGTATCGTACTGTACTGTATTCTTCTGTGTTCTACTGTACTAAACTGCCATACAGTACTGTGATGTTCAAACCTGTGAAACATAACCTAGACGTCTGTGATCCTCGTTCAGATTTGAATTTGGTCCACAAGACCACATTTGTACTTGTTTGTGGGCGGAGTTCATTAGAATAATATCCAGCATGCTTTGCACACGTCTTGTTAAATTTACATTTTAGTCATTCAGTAGACGTTGTTATCCATAGTAACTTAAAGTCAGTGCATTCAACTAAGGTAGATAAACAATTACATATCACAGTCATGGCAATAAAACAAATCTGTAACCAATCTCTGTAAATTACATATTTTCACATTTTGGAAAACATGTACTGGAAATGTCACGTTTTTTACTTTTTCAACACCTAAGATGCACCTGATTTCAACATCTGGAAAAATGTTTATTTTTGACATCTGGAATATACGTCTTCTAACCTTCCATTCAGCACCTGAAATGCATGTGATGTCAACATCTGGGAAATACTTATTTCATTGTAATTTTGCTTACTGAGAGTAGTCTAGATACAGTAGCTGAGATTGCTAAAACTATGGCTGTAGTGAGAAGGGCAAGTTTTGCCCCCACTGGAAGCCAAGAGATGTACAGCAGGCTGAAAAAGTGGAGAGAACCAGATTCACTCCCAAGTAGAGCACTGCTGTGTGTATGTATGTGTGTGTGTGGGTGTACCAAGGCTGCACAGTCTAGGCATATCCAGATCTCTGGACAAGTTTGCCTGGAAAGGAACCTTAAAATAACAATACTGGAAAACATAAGACAACAATTTCAACTTCATGGTTAAGTGATGGGGGAAGGGCTGGAATTGGGGGTAGAGAAGCATAAGTGAAGAATGAGACTATGAAAGGATGAAAAAGAAAGAGGGGATGATATGAGCTGATGGATGCTAAGAGGGTAGAGAGCGTAAGTACATAGAGAGTGGTTCAGTACCACGTCTACCTAGTCATTCCATTGTGTTCCCCTGAGATCTGGAGAAGGTGAGACAGTCTGCCGGAACAAAGGCATTGGACCAGTGTACAGGCCACTAACAGCAGGGAGACAATACCCTTTGCAAAGGAAAAAGGAAACGTGGCAAAGGAAATACATTGAAGAAATGCCCAGGTGAAAATGAGCATGGTGGAACAAGGAGAAAAGGGATAGAATAAAGATGAAAGAGGAAGAATAAGGTAATTTAATACTTTGCACTCCTGACCTCACTCGTTCTCATCTTCACTCTCTCCTAGGGGTGACGCCGGCTCTGTACGCGTTCCAAATGACCTGAATGTGAAACAGATGATGTTGTGACCTCATTGGATAAACAAGGGTTACACACAACCAACATTGGCAAAAACATCCTCGACACAGGTGACATCAACATATTGACATACACAACCTATATCTCATGTGCACTTAACAGAAGCAGTCTGGGTAAACAGCTTTATTAAAACCATAGGATGACATAACGATTATTAGAGAAAGGAGTTTTTCCAGACCACACAATATGATCAGCAAAAAATCAGGACCCTAGATATAGCCTAGCACTAACTAAAAGGATGAGCCAATAAAGGTAGAATGTCTGTTGATAACAAGCAGAGAAATATGTTCAATGTTCAATATTATACTGTTCAATGTGTCAGCAGGTGTGGAATATCTCTGTGTTCAGGGGAAAATAATAAAGAAGGAAAATATATTTGAAAATATATATATCTAAAATAACAAACTCAGCAAGAAAAGAAACGTCCCTTTTTCAGGACCCTGTCTTTCAAAGATAATTCGTAAAAATCCAAGTAACTTCACAGATCTTCATTGTAAAGGGTTGTAAACACTGTTTCCCATGCTTGTTCAATGAACCATAAACAATGAACATGCACCTGTGGAACGGTCGTTAAGACACTAGCAGTTTACAGACGTTAGGCATTTAAGGTCACAGTTATGAAAACTTAGGACACTTAAAGAGGCCTTTCTACTGACTCTGAAAAACACCAAAAGAAAGATGCCCAGGGCCCCTCCCTGCTCATCTGTGTGAACGTGCCATAGGCATGCTGCAAGGAGGCGTGAGGACTGCAGATATGGCCAGGGCAATAAATTGCAATGTCTGTACTGTGAGATGCCAAAGAAAGCGCGACAGGGAGACAGGATGGACAGCTGATCGTCCTCACAGTGGCAGACCACGTGTAACAACACCTGCACAGGATCGGTACATCCGAACATCACACCTGCGGGACAGGTACACGATGGCAACAACAACTGCCCGAGTTACACCAGGAATGCACAATTCCTCCATCAGTGCTCAGACTGTCTGCAATAGGCTGAGGGAGGCTGGACTGAGGACTTGTAGGCCTGTTGTAAGGCAGGTCCTCACCAGACATCACCGACAACAACATCGCCTATGGGCACAAACCCACCGTCGCTGGACCAGACAGGACTGGCAAAAAGTGCTCTTCACTGATGAGTCGCGGTTTTGTCTGACCAGGGCCAACTTGCGGGTGCCTTGGTGGAAGAGTGGGGTAACATTTCACAGCAAGAACTGGCAAATCTGGTGCAGTCCATGAGGAAGAGATGCACTGCAGTACTTAATGCAGCTGGTGGCCACACCAGATACTGACTGTTACTTATGATTTTGACCCCCCCTTTGTTCAGGGACACATTATTCCATTTATGTTAGTCACATGTCTGTGGAACTTGTTCATTTTATGTCTCAGTTGTTGAATCTTGTTATGTTTATTCAAATATTTACACGTTACGTTTGCTGAAAAAAAACATTTTTTTTTTTGCTGAGTTTATATAGTGGATT
Source organism: Oncorhynchus keta (assembly GCF_023373465.1). Taxonomy (NCBI): domain Eukaryota; kingdom Metazoa; phylum Chordata; class Actinopteri; order Salmoniformes; family Salmonidae; genus Oncorhynchus; species Oncorhynchus keta. Next base: position 19,073,758 of record NC_068425.1, on the reverse strand, counting down.
GGAAATGATGCAGACAATTACATGATAGAAGCCAACATCTATCTGCAATATTAAAGCTAATCTACCCCCTAATGACATTTTTTTTAAGCAGAAAAACATGGTTAATGTTCGACTTGTTCAACGTTATACTGTTCTGTGTGGAATGTGTCTGTGTTTGTTCCTGCATATTTTGCAACTGTGCATCACATATAGCACACGACGACCCTGACAAACATGCCATGTAGTTGGAAAAATCAATACATCGCTCAGTTGGGAAAAACAAGGAATTTTGCCCGGGGGTCAAGGGTCTCCTCTGAGCATTACCAGATGCTGAGGGAGCAGAAAGGAAGGGATTTGGGAAAGATATGTGCAGCCGCCCATCCAGACCTAATCTTAGTTCTACATCATACTCTGCACAATCATAGTCACAACAGGAGTGACAGGACACAACAAAGTGATTTGGGCCCAGACGGCAGCAACGAGGGATTAAAACAGAAGACAAGCAGCCTATAACTAAGAGTAGATAACCAAATATGGAGACACACTCCTGACCTCACTGTCCCTTCTCCCTTGCTATGACAGTCTCTCTCTCTTTCACCTGCAGTTGTAATAGCAACCGGGTGTGTCTGTAATTTTGGGTCTGTAAAGTCACATCATCTGCTCTGAAAGAAAGGAACCCATTGACTCGCACAATGTGAACAGGCTGGTATGAGTTCATTGAGCTCTTTTACACACCAATAGCTTCTGTGAATTCATGTGTGTGTATTCATATGTGAGAGTAATGTGTGTGGGCCAGCCTGCATGTGTGTCAGATTTATAAGTGATTGGAGTGCTGTATCCTGTTCATTCCAGATAAAAACCATATCTAAACATGGTGTGACACATATTAAGCATACAATACATTTGAATATGAGCCTAACGGCTATCTGTAGAAACACATTGTTTTGATTGTCAGCATCCAGCACCTTACTGTTGTTTTACACCATTCACCAATAATGTCAAACCCCCTGCCAAAACTATTTACGCAGCTCACTTAAATTTAGCCAGCTTGTCTTGACATGACAGAGTATGGCTGTGTGATAGTATTTTTGTGTGTCCTTAAATGGCATAGAGCATCCCTGAGGGGCAATGTCCAAACACAACCGCAAAGTAATTAAAAACAGCTCCAGCATGCCAAATATGCTCTCATGAAATTATAGTAGTTGAACACATGGCAATTTATTCCTTCTTTTGTCCTTTTCAGCATCCCTCGCGTCTTCCCTTCCCCAGTAATCAGTGCACAGGAAAGGGTGATAAGACAGACCCATGTTTACTCACAAAATACTGGAATGTAGAGAGAAGGGGGGGGCTCCTTTTCTTTCATATTCTCTTTCCCACTCAGCAGTAATCAACTCTCATAGCCAAAATATAAGTTCAGATCATGTATACAGTATGTATAAAAAGTATACATTGCTCATTGAGGCAGCAGGTAGCCTAGTGGTTAGAGCATTGGGTCAGTAACCGAGAAGTTGCTAAATCGAATCCCCAGCAGACAAGGTAAAAATCTGTAGTTCTGCCCCTGAATAAGGCAGTTAACCCACGGTTCCTAGGCCCTCATTGTAAATAAGAATTGGTTCTTAACTGACTTGCCTAGTTAAATAAAGGTTAAATATAAAATAAATGTACATGGTGAGGAAAAGGTGGGGGTGATAAAGAGAAACAGTGTCTGCTTTGTGTATAGTAAATTTACATTTGTCTGGAACAGAATGGACATTCAACAAGCTGGAGGGTGATATGTGCTTGAAATATAAATAGAGCTAAGTATTTACTATAAACACAGAATACTCTTGGGCTGTGCCAGGTATGGCCGTTGTTACAGCATCACACACATTCCAAAGGCATTTTGACTATGTGGCACAGGCAGGGCCAGTCAAATTATCCCACAACAAACATTACAAGTTTTAGAGTATGAGAAAAGCAGAGAGAGATGGCAGAGGAATTCTGCAACTCTCCCTTCTCAGCCCGTTTGTTCAGCAGTCACTGGCTTCCCCAGTCTTTTTTGCCTTATATGGTAACAGAGTGGTTAAGAGAGAGAGAGAGACAGCGGGAGCGAGGATGGAGGTGTGGTCTATTGTTTTTGGCGGAAGAGGTGTAGGGTTACACTACTCATGAACCTTTCCAGCATTCCGTCATCTCTTCACCTCATTCCTATGACTAATGTCACGTTCATAAACAAGTGGGAGGTGGGAATTTACCAGTTGTGAAGTCGTAAATACAAGGTGGATGCATTCATGTGCTTTGAACTTGTTGAGAAACGCTGATTGGCTAATGACCAACAAGCTGCATAAACCAAAAACTAAAACTACAGCTATAATGCTTGTAAAGAAATCATAGTGTTCAAAAACCTTATTAATAGATTGCTTTTTATAAAATGTTTTGTTATTGCATTTATCTGGTGAAAATGCTGTTAACGAGGTCATTTCTTTAGTAGTTGATGTCAGAGGTTAGCATGTGGGAAAAGTGGGAGCTCAAGATGATAGACGAGTTTCCCACTAGTGATTACCAGTTGAAGGGGCTTAAAAGTGGATTTTTCCCAGACATATGTGGTAAATTCTCATTTCCCACTTGGTTACAAACACAGCACAAGTCAGACAAAGAGTAGTTAAAGGCCCAATGCAGCCTTCTTATATCAATAGCAAATAATTTCAGGGTAACAATTAAGTACCTTACTGTAATAGATTTTCATTAGAACTCTCTTTGGAACTCTTTGTTATTAGTCTAGTAACTAATTTACTGCAGTGTGGGAATGACCCTGTGTGTTGTCATGTGCGACGGAATGACAACTGGAGAGGGGGAGTCAGAGCCAGGTGCCTACCTAGACAGCTTGGTGGTGTTGGGGGTGGGGTAGAGAGGGCTAATTTAGAGGAGTTAAGTGGAGGCTGGGGTGGGGCATGCTTCAGCCTGCCACACCATCACACTGATGAGAGGGGGGTGAAACAAGTAAAGATAGACAGAAACAGAGACAGACTGATTAAATAGAAACTGAAGTAAAGGATAAAACTGAAAATACAGGATGGAGAGAGACATGAAATGGAAAAGAGAAACTGAATGGGGGATAAATAGGCCGTCATTGTAAATAAGAATTTGTTCTTAATTGACTTGCCTCATTAAATAAAAATAAATATTTAAATGAGAAGGAAAAGAATGTGGCAAGGTAGCTATAGACAGAAGACTATTCCAGCTCATTAGGGCCATACAGAAGTTTGTCAGTAATGGTGAGATCACACCCATTCTACTAGAAATAAATATGTAAATTAATCTGCGTGACAGAAAACATCCCTGCCTCCCATACAAACAAACATCACACCATCATCCTTAGTCAACATTCCATCACCACTCCCCAACTAGACTGCCCCCATAGTTAACCAGGGAATAACATGGCTGAAATATTACCACAACTGATTAGATGTAAACTTCATAGTTGGCATACCCCCGAAAATAAAATGATAAAGAATATTATTTTACAGCTAAAGAAGTCATATATAGGTCTAAAGTCCTCCAATATTACTATGAAACCACTTCCTCATGATTCTTAGTCCTTTACCGCATGTAATAGTAGACCACAAACCAATTCACACTCCAAATATAGAACACCTTTAATATATTTTATTTATTCTCTTGGTCATATTACATAGTTTGAAATAAAATCTCAATCGAACCCATATAACCATATTTGTGTTTCCCGATTATCTCAAATTTCTCAGTCAAAACCAAGAGACAGACTGAGAAACTCGTACACAGATACATCCATCCAACTCACATTAGGCATAATGGTGTAAAATGATGGTGCAGCCAACAATGCTTGGGGAAGGCCACACTCGAGTGGACTAAGCAGGAACTGCAAGGAGAGCGTCATCACAGCTCATTCACCAATATCACATTTCTTGTTAACGTCCCTCCCCACTTAATGCTAAACGACTTGTACCCGTACAATGCAGTAAAGTACAGCAGTGCAGTTGCCCACCATAAACAATTATTGTAGTAAACTGGTACACTGGCTCAGGCTGCTCTACCAGTTTCCACAGGGTGGGGCCATTATATTACAGGTTGGGGCCATTACATTACAGGTTGATGGAGGGAGGAAACCGCTGCAAGATGGGAGCATTATATGAGTAAAGAGGGGAATTGAAGTTCACACAAGCACACACCCATCACTAGACAATAGACAGACAGAATAATACAAAGCAGAGAGGTTAGGGATGGGTGTGAGCGTGTGCCTGTTTTTCAGGTGGGGTTGTGGTCAAGTGGGGTTGTGGTCAAGTGGTGGGTGGGTTGTTAGTTGTTTTAAACAGGTTCAACATGGCCATGAAGCACTGAGGACCAGGCCAGGCTCAGACAACAATGGGGTCATAAGGGGTTTGATCACAGGGATGTGATTGACATGTTCATTGTCCAACAAGCTTGCTGACAAACGAGTCTAGCGCCTCATCATCTTTGATTCCCACAAACTGGTCGATGACATCACCTCCTCGCATGGCGATTACCGTGGGGACCGCCGATACCTGTAGAGAGAAGTAGAGGTCAGTAACCACAATGACATCAGTCAAAGGCACTGTTCCAGAACAAAATTCATCCTTCCTTCCTTCCTTCCTTCCTTCCTTCCTTCCTTCCTTCTAGTAATCCCTGATCTGATCTGACTGGGTTGCTGTAAGCTATTTAGTGGAATTCCTGCTTTCACAAATCCCGCCATTTTAGATCAAGAATTACTTCAAGAAAGGGAGGAAAGAAGGTCACATTTTCTAACTAACATTTACAATATAAATCAATAATGTCAACAGCTTCCACTTACCCCATATTCAATGGCCAAGTCTGTGTGATCGTCTATGTCGACCTTTGCCATGGCAACTTTGCCTTTCTGTTTGGCGACAGCTTTCTCTAATCTTGGCCCCAGTATCTTGCAGGGACCACACCACCTTCATAGAACAAACATGGGATTTCTGGTTAGAACTAATAATACTGAATGCATTTGTGAAATTTCAATCAAAAGTCTCCACAAAATATATAACACATATACACAGCTCAAAAGAATAAAAGGGAACACTTAAGCACAATGTAACTCCAAGTCAATCACACTTCTGTGAAATCAAACTGTCCACTTAGGAAGCAACACTGATTGACAATACATTTCACATGCTGTTGTGCAAATGGAATAGACAACAGGTGGAAATTATAGGCAATAAGCAAGACACCCCCAATAAAGGAGTGGTTCTGCAGGTGGGGACCAGACCACTTCTCAGTTCCTATGCTTCCTGGCTGATGTTTTGGTCACTTTTGAATGCTGGCGGTGCTTTCACTCTCGTGGTTGCATGAGACGGAGTCTACAAACCACACAAGTGGCTCAGGTAGTGCAGCTCATCCAGGATGGCACATCAATGCGAGCTGTAGCAAGAAGGTTTGCTGTGTCTGTCAGCGTAGTGTCCAGAGCATGGAGGCGCTACCAGGAGACAGGCCAGTACACCAGGAGACGTGGAGGAGGCCGTAGGAGGGCAACAACCCAGCAGCAGGACCGCTATCTCCGCCTTTGTGCAAGGAGGAGCAGGAGGAGCACTGCCAGAGCCCTGCAAAATGACCTCCAGCAGGCCAAAAATGTGAATGTGTCTGCTCAAACGGTCAGAAACAGACTCCATGAGGGGGGTATGAAGGCCCGATGTCCACAGGTGGGGGTTGTGCTTACAGCCCAACACTGTGCAGGACGTTTGGCATTTGCCAGAGAACACCAAGATTGGCAAATTCGCCACTGGCGCCCTGTGCTCTTCACAGATAAAAGCAGGTTCACACTGAGCATGTGACAGACGTGACAGTCTGGAGACGACGTGGAGAACGTTCTGCTGCCTGCAACATCCTCCAGCATGACCGGTTTGGCGGTGGGTCAGTCATGGTGTGGGGTGGCATTTCTTTGGGGGGCCGCACAGCCCTCCATGTGCTCGCCAGAGGTAGCCTGACTGTCATTAGGTACCGAGAAGAGATCCTCAGACCCCTTGTGAGACCATATGCTGGTGCGGTTGGCCCTGGGTTCCTCCTAATGCAAGACAATGCTAGACCTCATGTGGCTGGAGTGTGTCAGCAGTTCCTGCAAGAGGAAGGCATTGATGCTATGGACTGGCCCGACCGTTCCCCAAACCTGAATCCAATTGAGCACATCTGGGACATCATGTCTCGCTCCAACGTGGCGTTGCACCACAGACTGTCCAGGAGTTGGCGGATGCTTTAGTCCAGGTCTGGGAGGAGATCCCTCAGGAGACCATCCGCCACCTCATCAGGAGCATGCCCAGGCGTTGTAGGGAGGTCATACAGGCACGTGGAGGCCACACACACACTACTGAGCCTCATTTGAACTTGTTTTAGGGATATTACATCAAAGTTGGATCAGCTTGTAGTGTGGTTTTACACTTTAATTTTGAGTGTGACACCAAATCCAGACCTCCATGGGTTGATAAATTTGATTTCCATTGATAATTTGTGTGATTTTGTTGTCAGCACATTCAACTAGGTAAAGAAAAAAGGATTTAATAAGAATATTTAATTCATTCAGATCTAGGATATGTTATTTTAGTGTTCCCTTTATTTTTTTGAGCTGTGTATATGAGTACAGAATAGAACCTGACAATAACATTAAATTGTTGCAGAGCAAGACAATGTCAACAAGTTGGCAAAAACATAAACCAGGGCAACACTAACCACCATGCATATCAAGGTCACGTGTATCATGTTTACTGTATATACATACATACAGTGCCTTGCAAAAGTATTCACCCCCCTTGGCATTTTTCCTATTTTTTTACATTACATACTGTAATTTAATTACCTTCAGAAGTCACATAATTAGTTAAATAAAGTCCACCTGTGTGCAACCTAAGTGTCACATGATCTCACCTGTTCTGAAAGGCCCAAGAATCTGCACCACCACTAAGCAGGGGGCACAATGAAGAACAATGAGCTCTCCAAACAGGTCAGGGACAAAGTTGTTGAAGTACAGATCAGTGTTGGGTTATAAAAACAAAATCTGAAACTTTGAACATCTGACAGAGCACCATTAAAGACATTATTTTTTGTAAATGGATAGAATATGGCACCACAACAAACCTGCCAAGAGAGGGCCACCCACAAACTCACGGACCATTATGTATGTACATATTCTTATTCATTCCTTCACACTTGTGTGTATAAGGTAATTGTGAAATTATTCTGAGATTACTCGTTGGATATTACTGCATTGTCGTAACAAGAAGCACAAGCATTTCGCTACACATCTGCTAACCATGTGGATGTGACAAATAAAATTTGATTTTGATTTGACCAGGCAAGGAGGGCATTAATCAGAGAGGCAACAAAGAGACTAGAGATAATCCTGAAGGAGGAGTATCTGTCCATAGGACCACTTTAAGCCGTACACTCCACAGAGCTGGGCTTTACAGAGGAGTGGCCAGAAAACAGCCATTGCTTAAAGAACAAAAAATAAGCAAACACGTTTGGTGTTTGCCAAAAGGCATGTGGGAGACTCCCCAAACATATGGAAGAAGGTACTCTGGTTAGATGAGACTAAAATTGAGCTTTTTGACCATCAAGGAAAACGCTATGTCTAGCGCAAACCCAACACCTCATCACCCCGAGAATACCATCCCCACAGTGAAGCGTGGTGGCAGCACCATGTTGTAGGGATGTTTTTCCCCATCGGCAGGGACTGGGAAACTGGTCAGAATTGAAGGAATGATGGATGCCGCTAAATATAGGGACATTCTTGAGGGAAACCTGTTTCAGTCTTCCAGAGATTTGAGACTGGGAAGGAGGTTCACCTTCCAGCAGGACAATGATCTTAAGCATACTGTTAAAGCATCCCTCGAGTGGTTTAAGGGGAAACATTTAAGTGTCTTGGAATGGCCTAGTCAAAGCCCAGACCTCAATACAATTGATAATCTGTGGTATGACTTAAAGATAGCTGTACACCAGAGGAACCCATCCAACTTGAAGGAGCCAGCGCAGTTTTGCCTTGAAGAATGGGCAAAAATCCCAGTGGCTAGATGTGCCAAGCTTATAGGAACATACCCCAAGAGACTTGCAGCTGGAATTGCCACAAAAGGTGGCTCTACAAAGTATTGACTTTGGGGGGGGGGGTGAATAGTTATGCACGCTCAAGTTCTGTTTTTTTTGTCGTAATGCTTGCTTGTTTCACAAAAAAATATTTTGAATCTTCAAAGTCATAGGCATGTGTAAATCAAATGATATTTTTTAATTTTTTTAAATGGGGGGGGGGGGGGGGTGTAAGGCAACAAAATAGGAAAAATGCCAAGGGTTGAATACTTTCGCAAGCCACTGTGTGTATTCATGCATGTATATTCATTCAGGCTGTGAATGTAATTTTCTAGAGCAGGGGTGTCAAACTCATTCCATGGAGGGCCTAGTGTCTGCTGGGGTTTGTTTTTTCCTTTCAATTAAGACCTAGACAACCAGGTGTGGGGAGTTCCTTACTAAACAGTGACCTTCATTCATCAAGCCCAAGGGAGGAGCGAAAACCCACAGGCACTTTGCCCTACATGGAATGAGTTTGACACGTTGTAGAAGAGCATGAACCCAATGTGGCTGTCCTGGCATTGCCTCTGGTTGTGTAACCTCAAATGATCTCCCTCCAATGGAAACACCATCAGATGTCAAGCCATGCAGCCAGACACATACAGTATGGGTAAGGTGCTGTTATCACACATGATATGTACTCAGTCACAACTTTCACTGTTATGCTTTAGTCTTACAATAGGAAAGCTTGTTATGCCAACTCAATATAATTGATAAATACATTCACCTGTTGGGTGCATTGTTGAAAAAGCTATGGTCAGGTTTACAAGCCTTGTTGTAAACCATCATTTGATACCTTCTATAAAAATTGTTTCCTGCTGTCTTCTCAGTTGTCTAATTCCAACAGCCAGACAGATGATTATCCATGTATTCTCTCTTAGGGGCTTTGCTTTCTCATTAGAGGGTAGTTTGTAAATGCTGTGGAGCCTAATATCCCCTCTAGGGGTCCATGAAGCATATTCATTAATTAATCTATTAGCTACTCACTGGGCATGGAAGTCAATAAGCACAGGCAGCGCACTGTTGATGACTCTCTCTGTGAAGTCCTCATGGTCCTGCACATTGAAGGAGACCTCTCTGCGGGAAGTGTGGGGCAGGGAGCGGGGCAGAGTGCGTTTGGGGTAAAGGAGGGATAGAGGGGTAGTGGATGAACGCAGAGAGGTAGAGAAGGAGGAGGTGGAGGCCGGGAGACAGCGAAGGTCTTTTACTGAGAGGGTCCAAATTCTACGGACTAGCAGCCGGTGAGCCATCTGAAATGAGACATATAGGGGGAAGAGAACAGAAGAATGATCAATCAATGTAATTTCATGTCACCATAATAGAAGACAGGGCCACTCCTCAGGCTGAGCTACTATGGTTGGACAGTGACATCAGGGGGAGGCCACCTATAGAAGACATTAATGTTTACCACCATACAGTGGTATAGGTGTGTGAGAGATGGCTGGCTTAGTGGCTATGCACAACATAAACAGCTGGGAACAAGATTCAAACTGACTGACAACTGCTGATGGGGGGAGGCAATAAACCACCACAAAGAGTTTAGTTATTTTTGTGGCTTGACCATCCAATAGAACGGCGTCGTGTTTCGCACCCATTGTGCGAGTATTTACGAACTGGGTTTAGCTTTTTCTTCGAATAACCTCCGTGTGACTTTGCCTCTCTTCCTTCTCTCTTTCCACGCGCCTGTGTTCTCCCATTATAAAACGCCCACATCCAAAAACCGGAGCAAAACTACTGCCATTACGTGCCAATGTCACCCAGAATATCATTGTAGTGGCACAGACAAATAACACAAAACACTTACCGTTCTGTACACTATCGTCCTGTATGAAGTACTTCCGTTTACAGTTCAGATTAAAGAGAACGCACAGGTTATTTGTAAATCTCATGTTTGAGCGAGTAGCGCCGCCACGAGTTAAAATGCAGAACTACAGTGGCACCAGTGCACTTGAAGGGCTATGAAAGGTTCTCTGGCAAAACAATGGGAAGACCTGGAGATAGAGGTGAGGTGGATAATGCAAATCGTGGAGACCCCACCACACGGTATCACAGAGGTACTGGCGGCTGCTTTAATAGACGTCTACGTCATCGGTGCCCGGGGAGCAGTTCTTTGGGGTTAACTGCCTTTCTCAAGGACAGAACGGTATATTTTTTTCACCTTTTTTTCACCTTCACGGATCAGGGATTCAAACCAGCGACATTTCGGTTACTGCCCCAACGCTCTAAACCGCTATAAGCTATCTGCCTACAAAGTTCACTGCATTGAGCTCAGGCACCTATACATTCACCTAAGCGAAATTGTCAATATGGGTACCATGCTGGCCCTTTCTCTTCAGAGAGCTATTCATAATTGATGGGGAGACTAAAATGAAAGTGAGAAGTGAGGCTGTCTCGACCACCTTTCATGTCAGATGGCCACGGGATGAAAGGTAGAGAGATGTGGGTGTGTGAGGTGCAGAGACTGAGACGAGATGTGGAGAGAGTAAAGTAGACAGCAGACAGACCGACAATGGATTCAGAAATGGGGGCAAGGCATTGCTGCTGCTGCTGCTGCTGCTGCTGCTGATGATGATGATGTGGACAGAGGGACAGGAGGACCAGACTGCTGCATTAACAATGAATGGATATTCAATCAGACAGCTCATTCCTGAAGTTGAGAACTGAGAATGCAGAGAGAATACTCCTGACCCTGTGAGTGGCTTTCACGTATTCTTTGTAGACCTGTAGTACTTCTTACCATTAATTAGCTTTTGTACACATACTCATTGCACTGCACTCAATGTTTTCTCTCTGACTGTCCTTTCCTCTTTGTGTTTATTATTCTGTCTTTTCACAGCAGTGGAGGCTGGTGGGAGGAGCTATCGGAGGACAGGCTCATTGTAATGGCTGGAATGGAATTAATAGAACGGAGTCATACCTGTGGTTTCCATATGTTTGATGTGTTTGATACCGTCCCATGTATTACATTCCAGCCATTACAACGAGCATGTCCTCCTATAGCTGCTCCCACCAGCCTCCTCTGTTTCACCACTGCTGTATTATGTCTCAGTGATTTCATGGATTTCATGGATCCAGATTTTCTCTGAATGTCGTGCAGTACCATAGATTTGATGACTTAACTCTGAATAACTCTGTGTCAGTGGAGGCTGCTGAGGGGAGGACGGCTCATAATAATGGCTGGAACGGAGCAAATGGAAACCATGTGTTTGATGTATTTCAAACCATTCCACTAATTCCCCTCCAACCATTACCATGAGCCCGTCCTCCCCAATTAAGGTGCCACCAACCTCCTGTGCTCTGTGTTAATTCTGTAAATTTGTATCCACTGTCTACTTATAGGGTGCCTTGTTGAACGAGATGTTTATGACCTATCCGGACATTGGTGAAGTGACTTCAGGATTTTTAAAAAACTAAGTACATTTAGGAAAAGTCTAACGAGGTCTTTCCTGACCAGAGGTGGTCATTTTACCAAGTGAAATGTTTTACCCCATCCAATACTATTAAACACAGACTCCCATCTACCACCACCTGTAATAAGAGAAAATGTCCCAGCCTTCCCGACACTGGCAGTTTGAACCTGTAGACAGATCTGATGACTTCTGCAGGCACCTTCAAGAGGGGGAGGAGGAGAGAGGAGCAGATGTAATCCTCCAGAGGACGGGTGAAGAGATGAGACCCTCTATCACCCTCTGCCCCCCACCCTTGTTCCGGAGCATCGGACCATCGGGGCTGTCGGCCAGCCTACCACCCCACCGACGTCTCCGCTCCATATTCCGCAGATCAAGAGCGGTGCTGCCTGCGAATACACACGCCGGCAAGGTTTCAGGAACACACACCCTCCAAGATTTACTGTCAGGCACCCACATCAACACACTCCCACATCAACTGACTCACAATGACGTAGTGTCAGAGAAGGACGTTCACATAAACACAGACTCAGAGACACAAACACAGCCCAAGAGACTCATGAGTGCACATGGGCTCACTGTATTAGAACCACCAACAGGACCTCTCACAGATACACTCTCATTCATAGTCAGTGCTGAAAGCAGACAGCAGGGCGGACAGCCTTTTTCTCAGCTTTCCCCACCCCTAAGGACCCATATCAAAGGCAGGGCAAGATGGGGCAGAGCAGTGTCTCCTCTTAAAATGCGAGATGATCTTGGGACTGGAGAGGGAGGAGTGAAAGAGAAGCAGAAGTTGAGAAGGAGGAGGCTGGACTGTAAAGGAGAGGACCAAGCCAATGACAGATATGTCCCGTCCTTCACCCCAGAGACAGAGGGAGATGGTGGACTGTGCCAGTGGTTACAAAGTCTGGGGATTGGAGATAGAGAGGAGGAGGCAATTTCCCCCAACAGAAGTAAACCGCAGCAGAGTGGGTTCAGAGAGAGGATGGCTGAACACAGAGAGGGGTATTCACATCCAGCAGCCAACCACAGGAGAGACAGACGCCCCCACTTCCTCCCGCCTATCTGTCAGTCTGGCTCTCTCCTGCATGTACCCCTGCTGCTTCCCGAAAACTCTCCGCCACCCTCGCCATGCACCTCCCCACACGCCCCCTTCCACCCCTTGCCTGTACCCCTCCTCCACCCTCTGCCCTTCAGGAGGAAGTGATATTGTCCAGCAAAGGAAAGGGGTCTCAACTCAAGAGGCCCATTTGTGTTTACGCTGTATGCGGTTTTCTGTCTTGTTACTTTGGCATATTCTGACTGACTGATGTAAGGTTATATAATGTATTTGCCTATAGCTCATTACACCTACACATCCTTAACAAGTCTTATCCAGGTATAATGTATTGCTCTTGCCTATTATACTGTATGTCCTTTACAAATAATCACATGAATAGTTTCTAAGGATATGTTGTCCTGTCACATTTCAATTGCATTAAATTTAGCATGTATAGTTTGAAAGATCCAGGGCATTGTTGTTTCTCAGGATTAACATCAACAAGTGAACCAACCTCAGCGTTTCAGTAATGATGTGCTCTGCCTTGACCGTCTATAGACCTTGTCCAGATATCCCCCGCAGAGGCCCCCCTCCCCTGATCAGAGAGGAGGCCCATGTTGTTTTTGAGGTGTTTGTTGGGGCCTGAACAGCGCTGTGCTCTGTGTGCAGCCTGTGGTGGGAGCTGCATGTCAGGGCCAGAACACCGGCGTCTCAGTCCTCCTCACTGCCCGCCTCGCACAGCCTGCCGTTTATGTGTTTACCCTCAAACGCAGTCCAAAATGTTTGTGAGTCAGGCTCTTTTTTTAAAAAGTCCCCCCGCCCCTCTCCCATTAGCCGCCAAACAAACATTGCACCGGAAATTTCAGGGATATCTGGGATTTTTGAGGGAACCCAGCAGACAGGGGGCGAGTTCGAGAACAAGGGTGCTTTCTGTGACATCTTAGAGGTGAGGTGGGGGGGGTAGTGGGCCAAAAGAGAGGGTGTGACCAAGGCTGGGTGGCAGGGGGGTGGGCAGAGTCAGTAAGCTTCATTATGACTGATCAACAGGCACAGGTGGCCCAGTTTCCGGTGCCCTTTGACCTTGTTACGTTCCTTGAGCCCACAGTACGTGCCACCCCTGACCTCACTCATCACCAAGCTGACCCGAGCGCTAGGCTAATGGTAACCATTGACGTAGCTGTTATAAGGCCCCATGTCACATGTAGCAGCAACCTCTTTTTTGGACTGCGAACTGGTCTAGCTTGTTTCCTCTCATTCCTTCTTCCCCTTGCCCATTCACTCCACAGGACAGACAGGACAGTGGGCCCAGAACAACCATTGATGAGGCTGAGATTTTATGTCACCCCCAAACAAAGGAATAATGAATGAGAAAGTGTACACTCTTTGTTCACAGGGTGCTATCTGGGCTTTGTCCAAGCCTCATCCTCGCCAAACCCCAATGTCCTTACTCATAATAGCCTGGTGACACATATAGTACATGGCACAGTAAAATGGCTGTTGTTAGGTTAAATTGTTCCCAACAGGGCAAGTACAGTAAATAGCCTTGTACTTATTTAAATGAAAGTGAAACAGAAACCAAAGTCCAAGTCCACTTTTTCTCAGTCTCTTCATTTTCACTGTTTCTGCTCTGTCATCTGTGCTGCATACAGACGCAGAGCCTTTCTCTCTCGGTCCAGACACAAGCTCTCTAATTTAGACCTCTGTCTGCTCTTTATTTCCCCTCTATACATCTTAAATTTTTGTCAATTAGGAGATTGTTTGACTTCAAATGCATAGCTATTTGAAAAGGGCTTTGTTTGATTGAAATGAATGACTACTTGGTCTATGTTTTGTGTGAAGAGTGAAAGTGTACACAGTCTGTTGATATATAGGAAAGCATATTTACACGTACAGTATAATGCTAATGTGCACATGTGTTGAAGAGTGAGTGTGAATATGTGCATGCACACATACTGTAGTGTAGTAAAGTGTACCTGCATAAGGATGTAAATGCATGGAGGGAGCTAAACCTGATAGTGTGTAGCAGTAGAGGCGTGCACACATGTGTAGGTGCACAAGGGACATGTGTGTGTATGTTTCTGTCCTCTCCGTCTCTGTGCTGCTCTACTCTTCTACCAGTGTGGAAGTCAACAGAAGAGTTCCTGTTCTAGGTTTAAAAATAACTGTGGTACTTAAATTCCTCTCTTTCCTCTTTTCTCCCTCTCTCTCTCTTTCCTCTTTTCTCCCTCTCTCTCCCATAACCTCTCTCTCTTCACTTGTTGTAGAACAGGCTGTGTTCTTTCTCTCACTCCTAGTCACCCTGCCCCTTCCCATGTGCCAGCATTGAGACACACACCCAAAGCTGATGTGATTTGAACATATACATACAGTTGTAGTGCACAAAACTGTGTGTGTTTTTGTGTAACAGAATGCACCTCAACAGGTGTGGCAAGCAAGAGCTCCCTCCTGACCTTAACAAACACTCCACACCTGTCCCCCTTCTCTTCTGATCCTCCCCCTTCAACCTTGCATGTGTAAACCAGTGGAGGCTGCTGAGGGGAGGGCGGCTCATAATAATGGCTGGAAGGGAGCAAATGGAATGGCATATGGTTATGTGTTTGATACCATTTCACCAATTCCTCTCCAACAATTACCACAAGCAGGTCCTCTCCAATTGCTTCTATTTTTTTTTGTATATATTTAACCTTTATTTAACTAGGCAAGTCAGTTAAGAACAAATTCTTATTTACAATGACAGGCTACCAAAAGGCAAAAAGGCCTCCTATGGGGTGGTGGCTGAGATTAAAAATATAAAATTAAAATATAGGACAAAACACACATCATAACAAGATAGACAACACAACACTACAAAAAAAGGGAGACCTAAGACAACAACATAGCAAGGCAGTAACACATGACAGCACAGCATGGTAGCAACAACATGGTCAATTAAGGTACCATCAACCTCTTGTGGTTTAAACATACTATCTATACCTCTTACACACCCCATGCCTTCCCTCCAGTGGACCGTCTCTTTTTTACCTTTCTCATGGAACCAACTTGTTCTGTTGTTTTGGAATAAAAGTTGGTAATGGAGGAATTGGGTCTGAACTGCCAGTCATGAAATGGCAGACCTCGTCTTTCTTTTCAGTGATCTCACAGAACTATCCCCCTTCTTTACTCTCTCTCTCTGTTCTCAGTCTCTCCATCTCTTTTTCTATTTCCACCACATAAGCTTTGTGACACCTTAATTGGGGAGGATGAGTTGAATGGTTTCAAATACTTTAAACACATGGTTTGATGCCGTCAGCTCTCTGATTCAGAGGGGTTGGGTTAAATGCGGAAGACACATTTCAGTTGAATACATTCAGTTGGACAGCTGACTAGGTAACCCCCTTTCCATTCCATTCGCTCCGTTCCAGCCATTATTATAAGCCGTCCTCCCCTCAGCAGCCTCCACTGATTTCCACAGACTTGTTTATGAAAGTATAATGTTTGATCTCTTCCTCAGCCGCCACCGCCCACCTTCTTTCCACTCCTTCCACTCCCCCTTTACCTTCCCGCTTACCGCTGTGAATTCCATTTGATCATAAACAGGGAGGGATTTCCACTGAAGTAGTCAAAGATCTGAAAACAAACCAGTGTCACTTTAGCTATTACCAGTTGACGTTTGCTATCAACATAGAATGCAAAGGTCAGCAGAAAGGTCATTGAATACTTGCAGTGTCTATGCGTGAATATCCATCTCATTAGAGAGAGAGAGAGCGATAGAAGTGTGTGTGTGAATTTGAGTGTCTGTGCAGGTGTGTTTTCTGTTGGTGTTATATATTGGAAAGTGTATGTGTGCGTTGGGTGGAACCAGTTCAGACTACAGTGGAAAGGACACATCCTTTGATGAGTCATGGTAGCCTAAGCTTTGAGGAAATATGAAAACAACAACATGGATGTGAGTGTGTCCATCTTTTACATACCCCTCCATTTTTGCTCGCTGGGAGGGATCTTCTTACCTTGACCAATTACATCACCTCATTACACAGTCAGGAAGAGACAGATATGGATTGAGTGGGAAGAGGATAAAGGAGTGTGTGTATGTGTGTACAGTCTGCCTGTCTTACTCAGTAAAACAGCGTGTAATGCGGCACACGTTGTCGTCACAGTTCGTGTCAGTGTACAGTACTAGTTAAAAGTTTGTACACACATACCGGTACTCATTAAAGGATTTAATTTTTTTACTATTTTTTCCATTGTAGAATGATAGTGAAGACATAAAAACGATGAAATAACACATGTAGTAACAAAAAAAGTGTTAAACAAATCAGAATATATTTATATTCTTCAAAGTAGCCACCCGTTGCCTTATGACAGCTTTGCACACTCTTGGCATTCTCTCAACCATCAGTATCAGTGTGTAACGGGGCACACTATGTGGTCAAAGTGTGTTCCAGCTCAGGTAAAACCGAGAACTTCCTGTGTCCGTGTCGATGGGAGCGAGCCCTGGATTAGCCCGACTGTTCTCACCTCAGTTCCGCTCTGCTTTGGTCTGGACTCACCACCACTGGACCTTTAGCACACTCCCTTCAATAGATGTCTGTGAGAGGAAGAGAGAGCGACGAATGAAGGCCACCAAGGGAATCTATGAAGGGTAGAGATGGATGTTGATGTAACAGAATAACTTTACGTCCGTCCCCTCGCCCATACCCGGGCGCGAACCAGGGACCCTCTGCACACATCGACAACAGTCACCCTCGAAGCATCGTTACCCATCGCTCCACAAAAGCCGCGGCCCTTGCAGAGCAAGGGGAACTACTACTTCAAGGTCTCAGAGCAAGTGATGTAACCGATTGAAACGCTATTTAGCGCGCACCGCTAACTAAGCTAGCCGTTTCACATCCGTTACACTCACCCCCCTTTTGACCTTCCTCCTTTTCCGCAGCAACCAGTAATCCGGGTCACGGCACCAATGTAACAGAATAACTTTACGTCCGTCCCCTCGCCCATACCCGGGCGCGAACCAGGGACCCTCTGCACACATCGACAACAGTCACCCTCGAAGCATCGTTACCCATCGCTCCACAAAAGCCGCGGCCCTTGCAGAGCAAGGGGAACTACTACTTCAAGGTCTCAGAGCAAGTGACGTAACCGATTGAAACGCTATTTAGCGCGCACCGCTAACTAAGCTAGCCGTTTCACATCCGTTACATTGACGACAGACAGGATATGGAAGGAGGAAAGAGTGATAGATTGAAAGGGGAGTTACCGCTGTCATTTCCACCACCACCTTGGTAGATTTGTGCAATATTTTGGTATATCAGAGCTAATTCCACTGAAACGTCTACACGCCCATCTATATGTATACTTTATCCGTCTCGCTCTCCTCGTCAAGTATTTCTATAAAGAAGGGGACCAAATTCCTAACTGTTTTCTATGGCTGTTCCAGTATTAATGTAGCACACACTAGCCAGCTGAGTATATTTATCTTGCCTTTCACAAAACAGCAGCTGGACAGAGGTATGCGTGTGAAAACAACTTAAAAGCATCAATAATATTATTTTAATACAAACAAAAATAAATAAACACCAAAAGCCAGGTCCTCTCTGGAATGTAGTAATTCAGATTATTTTATGAATGAACGCATTCATAGTTGGCCACGCCTCAAACCTCTCATCCCCCTTTGGAATACCCTGGCCTCATGCCCGCCTCTTAATTGGCTAACCCGAATGTGGTAGGCGGAGCTGCAACAAAAAGCACGGGGACAATATATAACCGAGCTGCAAAAATGAATCGATTAAAATATGTCATGTTAATATTCTAGGAAGAACACTACACATTAACTTTGGAATTACTGCGCCTTGTTTGACAGTTCCCGTTGTGGGCTTTTGTACGTGGACGAAAACAACAATTATCTTCTTGTGGCAGAAGTTATATTTTCTTAATTTTTTTCATTCAATTGTCATTTGACAACATGAGGACGTTAATATTGCTTGTTCTGTTTCAAATGACGACTGTTGCCTTGGTAAGTGTTTTTGTACTTTGGCTTCAGCCAAGCTTGTGTAAACATTGTAAATAGAAGTTCACGTGTCGGGTCGGTCTCCTGTCACCAAAGTGGCGGGTAGTCAACAGACTGCACCACCGACAAGCGTACTGGTCCTCTTGTCTTCAGCGTTATAAGAAATGCCTTTGTCTCTGAATATTGCGTTAATGTGAATGCACTGTGAATTTGATGTTACAGTTGAGTAAATGCTGTCGTTTTACCTTTACAGTGAACATTTATGGCCAGATGGTACCACCACACTACTAAAATATGTTTCCATAAAACAAAAATAGGGTACTGTACTCTTAATGAAAGTGATGTTGACCACAGTATCTTCTATACACTCAGATAGAGACAGAAAGGTCAGTTATGTGCAGTTATCTGAATCTAATGCATGACATGACAGATGATGATAACCTGACTCAAGTGCTCATGTTTTACCTGGGTTCCTGAATATCATTGGAATATTGGACCACCTTCTGCCCTTTAAACCCCCAGTGGTACACAAGAACCCAGTTAGGGCTCCCAAACTGAGATGGAAAGTGACACATTCAGGTCTGAAAATAGATGGAACCCGCTGTGTGGAAACAATTTAGACCCCACCACTCAATCCCCCTGGCCCAGGATGGCATGGCAGCAGAGGGATACTTAGGATAGTCTTATCCTGTAGACAGGCTGTAGACAGGCAGACCCAAAACCTTTTTATCAGGGTTATGGGGGGGGGTGTGGTGTTGGGACTCAGGGAGGGGGTCACATTGAATTTCTCTTTCATCCCTGCCAAGAGGAAGGCGACAGCAACAGAGAGTGGGAAAGTGTCCCAGGGGGTTAGTGCTACTGGATATTTAGTGAATATTTAAGCCAAACACACTTTGAAGATCTTCTGTGCTCTGTGTAGCCTGACTCCACTTGAAACAAAGTTTCTCGCTCTATTATTGTTTAGACTATGAACTGCCCTCATTGAAATCCTTTTTTTAATCCTCTGTATTGCACCATTCCCTCCAACCAGGTGAGAGCTGGCTGCCCAGTGATGTGTGAGTGCCCGGGTGGACCCCCCTCCTGTCCCCCGGGGGTCAGCTCTGTACCTGGCGGCTGTGGCTGCTGTAAGGTGTGTGCTGCCCAGCTCAACCAGGACTGCCACGACTCACACCCCTGTGACCACCACAAGGGGCTGGAGTGTAACTATGGCAATGACGTGGGCCACACTCATGGCATCTGCAGGGGTATGTACACATTTCAAACAGGGTTGTCAGGGTTCACGAGGGATGGGTTTAGTCTGGGGTTGGTTGGTTGTTGGTTGTCTTTGATATGGATCTGGGGTTTGAAACTGCCATGTTTAGAAGAGAGAGCATCTTCCTGAGCCACACTGCTGAGAGCAGACGGGTATTTTTATATGATGGGGGTGGTTTCTATATAAAGGAGGGTATTTGGGGGTGTTTTATGGAAGTCCCGCAGAGGGACTGAAGCGGAACGACATCGTAAACAAGTCAAAATTCCTCTCTGGACTAAGAATAGAGGCTCCTTCATTAAACTAGGGATAGTGTCTACCTCCTCTACTGTCACTTCCTACTTCTAATGCACAATTAGTTCTGGACCATCCTTGTTGATGTGCCCATTTTTTTTCTCTCTCTCTCTCTCTCTCTCTCTCTCTCTCTCTCTTACTCTCTTACTCTCTTTCTCTCTCTCTCTCTCTCTTACTCTCACTCTCTTTCTCACTCTCTCACTCTCGCTCGCTCGCTCTCTCTCTCTCACTCTCTTACTCACTCTCTTTCTCACTCTCTTTCTGACTCTCTTTCTCTCTCTCTCTCTCTCTCTCTCTCTCTCTCTCTCTCTCTCTCTCTCTCTCTCTCTCTGTTGTCCCCCTCCTCCACTTTGTTTATTACCTCACTCAACTTGAACTCATTGTGTTTTAAGCAATACAACCAAAGGCATGGCCATAGGCTAGTGATACCTCAGATCCTTCTACATACAGACATAATTGTCTTTCCTTTTTTTAATCTGTCTCCCCTAACAGCGAAGCTTGAGGGTCGCCCCTGCGAATACAACGGACGGATCTACCAGAACGGGGAGAATTTCCAGGCTGGCTGCAAGCACCAGTGTACGTGCATTGATGGGGCAGTGGGCTGCGTGCCTCTGTGCCCCAGCCACGTGCCTCTGGCATCACCCTCCTGCCCTGCCCCTCGCATGGTCAATGTGCCTGGGCAGTGCTGCCTCAGTATCGACTGCCACAAGGGCTCATCCGTTGTACCCCCAGTACACGGGCACCCACTGCCTCCAGCCTACCCGCCATTCCCCTTCATGCCCCACCCTGCCTACCCCTACAAGCCATACCACTACAAACCCAAGGATACCATGGGAAACGAGCTGGTGGAGGTAGAGAAGACATGGGACAAGCTGCGCAGGCACAAGCACCTGGCGGGTAAGAGAGGGCGCCGTGATGTCGCCTTAGAGCGCCGTCTGTTTCCTCCCTGCAGTAAAACGCCATGTTTGTGTTTTCGCCCCCGACTCACAAACAGACCCACTGTGCACTTCTAGCCTTTCCCCTGCATCTCCCTGTGTGTGTGTGTGTGTGTGTGTGTGTGCACCATGTTTTCCACTGACTACTTGTCCACCAGAGGCACACACACCACTCTCTCACAGCGTATACCTCTGTCGTCCAGCTTTTCCTTCTCTGTAATCACCCTCCTCTATGCGTCAGTGTTGCCTGTTCTGTGAATGAGGCCAGTGTGCTTACATCTCTCTCTGCCTCTCCCTCTGGTCCTCTCTCCCCCACTCTCTCCTTCCATCCAGCATGGAGGCAGTTTGGAGGGCAGTGTGTGGTCCAGACCACGAGCTGGTCCCAATGCTCACGCAGCTGTGGGATGGCCGTGTCCTCTCGTGTCACCAATGACAACGCCCAGTGTAAGCTAGTGAAGGAGACGCGTCTGTGCAACATCCGGCCCTGCAGCTCCATGTCCATCCCCATCAAGGTAGTGTGTGTGTGTGTGTGTGTATAAAGGGTATACAAATTGCCAAAATTGACTACAAAGTGTAAATAGGATCATTTGGGTCATAAAGTCAGTCTCATCCCAAACTGAGATTTGTGAGATAATTAGGAAAAAATGGTATGTCACAGAATGAAGGGTACCACAACAGATTTTTGGGGTTTATTTCAATCCTGCCCACAGCACCCAAGTAATCATCAATTCGGAAACCAGCTGCACACACCCCAATCGTAATGCCCCAAGGTAAATTTGGTTTGACATTCAATATCACTATGGGGCTTGCTAAGGACCAGTAAATCACACAATGTACATGGGACAATATTTTAAAATGCCAACAGCTACAAATTTGATTTAATTAGAAGCTGAAGAAATTAAATGCATATATTGAAAGTACTTAATTAGACAATTGAAAGATGTGCAACATGAAAATATTGTCCCATTTACATTGTGTAATTTATTGACGGTCCCCATCTAGCCACACAGATATGCTATCAAACCAAATTTGCCACGGTTGTTCACTGGCCAGCTGAAGCTAATCGGCGAAAGAAGTTGGCTAGCTGGCTAGCTAGTCTACTTCCAGACAAGACTTGGTTAGACTGTTTAACGTTATCTAGAATAGGGGTTCCCAACCTATGGGTCACGGCCCCCCATAGGGTATGAAAACATTTCGTGGTGGGGCGTGGGACATTCCTTGTTTTGCGATGACGCATACATCGGTGACACTTTAGGCTAGAAACAAGTGGTAAAATGCCAGAGAAACACTCGACTGATGCACATGGGAATATATTTGGTTTGGCTCTATAACATTCAGAAGCGGAGCTACGACCTTCTAAAGTCGAGGACTCAAAGAAATTGGACTGTGCTTGAGAGGTAATCTTATACAATGTGTGACTGTCGCTATCAATTGATCTATTCACTTAGTTTACAAGAGAATATATATATATATATATATATATATATATATATATATATATTCACTTAGTTTACAAGAGTATATATATATATATATATATATATATATATATATATATATATATATATATATATATATATTCACTTAGTTTACAAGAGTATATATATATATATATAATTAAATTGAGAGTTCATATAAATATCATAAACCACATTTGGTAGCGGAATAACAAGGGTCTAGAACTTATTTTGGATTATTATCAAAAAGATGTCGAGTCTTGTTAAACTACGGAGAATTGCAGGAAATTAGCTTAAAATAATATTTTCCTAAGTACTTCACGTTAAACCAAATCAAGCTGGTCGTGTAATTAATAAAGGCTAAATCAATAAACAATCATGTAAAAAATAAAGGGGGGCCTGACTTTAAAAGTTTTTTTTTTTTTGGAGGAAAAAAGGTTGGGAACCCTTGATCTAGGAGAATGAGTGACTGTGTACTGTTTTTGGCAGAGTGAAAGTACAAACGCTTCCCACATTCTTAAACACATGAGACACCCACATCAAAGCACTCCTCCATGACCCAAATCTCGTTCTCAGTCGCATTCTCTAATGAGGAGAATTGAAACCGAGGCTAATTCAGGTAGTTCAGCCCGCCTTTAAGGAAGGGATTGCAGCGGTCACCATTTTGGTGTGGCAACCATTTAATAGTCCCCCGGTCTTCATACATTGCAGGTACGTGTATTTAGGTCAATGCCTGCATCCCAGTCTAAACCTTAAGAGACTGTGTGGACAGGGGTGTGCCCACATCCGCATTAAGTGCCCCTCCCTCTGGCAAGCTCCCCCAGTGTGTGTCTGAGCCCACTCTATTCACAGTACTGTTGCTGTGGAACAAGTTCAACTGAACTGTGAATGGAAAAAGCATCATTAGAAGACCTGACGACCAACAATACAAGGCACCAAATAGTTGTGACAGTGGAATGTAGAGACTCTTATCCTTGAGTTCTGTGGGAGCTAACATGTAGCCACATCCACCATGCTACCAGCCTCTCCCACTCTGCACAGGTCTCTGTGTGTTGTGTTAATAGGCTCTTGTGTGTATGACGCAAAGCGCTCTCTATTCTCCCACTCCCTCGCTTTCTCTGGTTTCATGTAACACCCTTAAATGCTCTCCACATCTCACCAGAGCAGTTATTCACTGATGAGTCTGGTTGTTAGGCACCTGTCTTAATGTTCTCTCTGTGTTTTGAGAGTTGTTGGGGCGTTAATGTGACACTATGCTACCTCATAACTGTTGGATGCCCACCCACCCATACTATCACCATGCCCCGCTCTAGCCCTGGTCTTGTTGTTTTGACCTTTCCTCAGATTTTCTCTCCCTGTGCCAGCATAACTGTAGTTGTGATTCACTGGGATTGTACAGTGACTAACCCAGGCTCTTTCTCTTCTCCACAGAAAGGGAGGAAGTGCTCCCGTACCCACAAGGCCCCAGAGCCCCTGCGTCTGTCCTATGCTGGCTGCCGCAGCACGCGTCTCTACCGGCCCAACTACTGCGGCGTGTGTGTGGACGGCCGCTGCTGCTCGCCCCGCCGCACACGCACTGCCTCCGTGACCTTTGCCTGCCCTGATGGCGAGCGCTTCGACCACTCCGTCATGTTCGTGCAGTCGTGCAAGTGCAGTAATAAGTGCAGTCATCTGAACGAGGTTGCCCTCCCGCCCCAGCATTGGCTCTACGGAGACACACACAAGTTCACCGACTAGCATCCCCCTCAAATCCCTCACTCGCTCCCAATCACTTTACACCCCCCTACCAAGCCCCTGATAGAGTAGTAGTCCTAAGAGTATCTTTGAGTAGACACTAGCCAGATGCAAAGATCCCCCACCACCCTCCTGGAGCATGTTTTGGGAGGCCTGGGTGAAGGAATTTGATTAGTTGATCTGCATTCTGGACAGAGATGAGTGACTAGTGCCGGCCTTAGAGTAGACACCCGGTCCTTTGAGGTTCATCAACCGGAATCACCAAAGTGTGTAAATAGACAAATATGGATTTGCCCAGTCACTATTTTGTCACTCCCCATGCACTCCTGTACTCTGGGACAGAACCCACACTTTGGGGACAATAGAGAAAGGTGGGACACACCCAATGCAGACTCCAACCCAGCTGCTGCACACACACCCAGTAGACTTGTGGACGTAGGATGGTAAGGTGTTTCATTTCATGGTGATGGCCAGCATAGTAGGCCTGTCAATGGCAAGCAGGTCTGGTTTGACTGGAAGGAGAATCAGACTTGCATAGAAACAGTGACTTCTCCAGTAGATTTCCAATACCTGCTATTTGCGTAACCAAATGAAGACACTAAAATAATGTTTTTGTGGGACAGAAGATGGACACTCCACAGAATGCTCTAGAAGGGACATTTTTGTATTTGTAATGATATTTATTGTTGTGACAGAGACGATGACGCAGTGGTTGCCAATGAGAGAAGCGATGCTGCTGTTTGGAGCGGCATGACCGGAGGGCCCTGAGAGAGACAAAACAGCTGAGATCTGTCAGCAGAGAGAGGGGAGATCCATGAGGTCTGGGACTTGACCCCTGGTCTCACCAGTGTTCACTGTCAAACAGCCACATTACCTGAGCAATAGTGGACGAAGACAACTCTCCAAGGAGAGATGTTATGGTTAGAGACAGACTGGCGCAGAAGCTGTTGGCTGAGGCTTTGTGTGTGTGTGATAGGTCATTAGATGTTGGACCAGTCCCCATTTTCTTACTCCTCCATGCCTCAGCCCTGAAACAGTGAGACATTTAACCTAGCGCCAGCGGAACAAGCCTCGGATTCTGGCATTGAGAAGTCGTGTTGCTGATTTGAAGCAAATTACAATCCTGACGGAGGGGTAGAAAGAACCTCAGCCAGCCTCTGGTTTGTTATAAAAATAAAAATGCATGCATATGAAGTAAACATGTAATTTGTAACTAGCGGGCGGGACCGTTTCACTCAATCTGGCCTGTAATATAGCAACTGAATCACAATACTCCACATTTGCACCAATTTTGTGAGTCGCTCTGGATAAGAGCGTCTGCTAAATGACTTAAATGTAAATGTAATGTAAAACAAAACTCATGTTGCTTTATGTTTGAGGTGTCAAAATCTGCTCTCTGCCATTGAAGGTTGACATGTCGACGATATCATGCTCATTAGAGACTGAAGCGGACATGAGGACACTACAAAGGGGTCAGCACTACATGATTACAAATGGCCTCCTTTGCATAGACATGTCAGTCTGTTATAGCACAAGTTGTTTGAAGTTGAGGTTAAGATTCTGTATTGGTGAGACATGGACCTCTTTAGAATTACTAAAATGCCAAATTCTTCCCTATTTTGGAAGGGTTGATAATTCATGCACCTTAACCTTGTTCATGACTGAATCTGAGTGGTGTATCTTAGAATAAAATATGTAATTCACTTGCTTTTCCCTCTTGACTCCATGAAAAGTATTAGAGGATTCAAATATTGAAGCCCATATTACATTAGTCCATGAGTGTTATTTTTTATGACTCAACTTTTTGTACAACTTCTAGGTTGGGACAGGCAATCATAGTAGCCTCACACAGCCTGTTAGGTGATAGACTTTGTAAGATAAAAATGGACGTTCTGAATGGTTAGACACTGCCATCACGCTTACCTATGTAGATTGTGATTTGAGAAGTCTTTGGTTTTATAAAACGACACTATAGAGCAGCCATATACAGACCAATCCATTTGAGTTATAACTTAACCAATTAACCAGTCCATGTATAGCTAGCACTGAGCAAGTCTGGGCTCTGATGTGGGCACAGCACACACTGCCATTTCCAATCTCTGCGCTTTATTGAGCAAGTGATTGAAAACTTGTGTAAAAGCATATCTGGTTGTTTTGTCCTAACTTCGATTTACAGGCTAATTGAGTTCATGCTGCATTTGGAATAAAGTATGTTGATGTATTACCTAATGAACAAGTGCACCCTTTCAGTTCCGCCTAGAGTACCGCTACAACCGGAAGTGAATTTCGTAGCAGGTTGGGAGCTTTAGGTTAAGCTAAAAATATTTTTTTAAATCCTAAACCGCTACAAAAGTCACGCCTGCACTCCTAGCTCTGTCGGCCTTCTCTCTACAGTTCTCAGCATCGCCCACGACTGGGTCATGTGAACTACAAACCCGACGTGGAGTTTCACCGTTAAGAAACGTCTGTTTGCGATACAGCTTTCGAAAAATAAGGCCCTCATATTTAATCAGCGAGAAATAATTCTAATAAGACTGTATAGCAGTGTCACAGATCTATACAGGTGCCTCTGACAAAGCTACTCTTCCACATGTTCGGGGCGAGCTAGATATCCCGCAGTTTCCCGTAACAAACACTAACATGGAGATGTGGTCTGGTGGGAACACAAACCCGAATAAAAACCATAACACGCATTGCTTGCGGTAATGTTCAGTCAAGCCACTAAACATAACTCCCTTACAGAAGACGCCTTCATCCAATGACTTCTGTAATGGAAACGGCTATAGTCTGTCACAACCCGGTTTCACTAAAGATATCTGGGAAAATATGGTTCAAACACTACAGAGATGTGGCCAATTAGCATTAATAGGTTGTTTTGTGTGATAGGACACCCTTATAACAGTTTGATTCCTGTATGAATAAGTTTACCATTAGGCAGATATGCGATTACCCAATGGAAGGACGCTCCCATTAAGAGCCATGATCCATGGGGTCAGTCATGCACCAGCAGACACTATGGCTCTTCCAAATAAGCCGTGATGGTCCCTCCTTTTACAAGCCCTTACAAAGAGTGAAGGTGTGCCCAGATTTCCCAGCTTTGACAGTGAGCCAGCATGCAACCACCACATGCTTGGGACTCACAGTAAAGAGTAATTTCGAAGAAGCTTTTTATACACTTTCCTGATGCGTTTTAGATTGGGCCCAACGTTTAAGCTCGCATGAAATCATTCTGAATGGGGAATTTATGGTCCCATTTAACTAGAAAAAATAAAGTCTTGAATTTCTTAATACGCTTTGTAAGTAACATGTAACCTGCCAAATTGGATCAGAAACTGGAATTTTATAAAAGTTTTAATTTCATTGACCAAAAATAAACCACAAAATTAAAACCAGACAACCCCCCCAATGATAAAATAAAAATACATTTGGTGAACAGTCAAGGAACAGAGCTTAAAATAAAACAGCGAGGAAGGTTTTTCATCCAAACAAGGACAGATTCAGGGTTAGTGGACATTTCTTCTGGGATGGAGGACTCATCTGGACTGCTCAACTAGAAAAAAAATAGAAGAAAAAAAGTGGTGGGTGAGAAAGGCAAGAGGCACTTCTGAAGACCATCTCCATAAGCACCAGCTGGGCATTCCAGCTTTTCACCATACGTTTAAACATGTACGGAGTCTCCATTCACTAAGACCTACCCAGTTTAGGGCTGACCCCACATTTGTCTTAATGGCACATAAGAAACCCGTGAGTCGAGCATGTCTGTGGACTAATCCACTAGAGGCCACAGGGATGGCGGCGAAGATGCACAACACCTCTCCAGAACCCACTCCCGCCAATTCATTATGAGAATCGTTTGCCCTTTGTTAGTGTCTATCAATTCCCCATTAAGTCACCAGTAGTACATGGACGATTGAGTCAATTTCTAATCTAGTGTTTGTTTACCATAATTTCTGTTAATGCATTTAATATTAGTCTTATTGTTCATTGTCAGAGAGCACAACCTATGCTACACTTGTGAGAAACAACTTTAGTTAGTAAATGGAATTAAATGCATCTTTTGTTTAAAGTGCTCCTGTCAATGTTGACTAAGGATGCTCAACTGACTAAGTATACATTTAGGCCTAAGGCTACATGGTCTGCTTGCAAATGTAGACATTAAAAAAAAAAAAAATGTTTATATAAAGTGCCCATTTGGGGATGTGCTGCATTTCTGATTGGCTTAACTCACCACCACTGATGAGTTGAGCTCTAAAGTAACTTGTCACCTCAAAAACAAATGCATTGAGAGAGTGACAATAGTTACTCAATGTATTTGAAAAATCTTTCCTGCCCTGTCTCTTTTGTTAACCACTGAGTGAAAGGGGAAAATGTTGTGCTCTGATCCAGTGGAAATGTTTTAAAAAATATATTTAAAAAAGGCCTACCTGATTACTTCTTATCCCTTGCACAAATAGCCTACAGTGGTTTCTGTTCAGAGTTCACTGGTGCAGCAAAACAGGGTATTTTATTTAATGTTGCAAGTTCACTAGCGCACGGGTCGGGCTGGACCCAATTGATGTTTTGAGTTTGTTGCAGACAGGCCATGCGTAGCCAATGTGATTTATAGGATATTTACAGTTGAAGTAAGAAGTTTACATACACCTTAGCCAAATATATTTAATCCTAGTAAACCATGTTTGCAACAAACTGTCCTAGGTCAGGTCAGTCACCACTTTATTTTAAAAATGTAAAATGTCAGAATAATAGTAGAGAATGATTTCACATTCCCAGTGGATCAGAAGTTTATACGCATGCAATTAGAATTTGGTAGCATTGCCTTTAAATTGTTTAACTTGGGTCAAACATGCTTGCACATACCTTTTCAGTTCTGCCCACACATTTTCTATAGGATTGAGGTCAGGGCTTTGTGATGGCCATTAATACCTTGACTTTGTGGTCCTCAAGCCATTTTGCCACAACTTTGGAAGTATGCTTGGGGTCATTGTTCATTTGGAAGACCCATTTGCGACCAAGCTTTAACTTCCTGACTGATGTTGCTTCAATATATCCACATTTTACCTCATGATGCCATCTATTTTGTTAAGTGCTCCAGTCCCTCCTGCAGCAAAGCACACCCACAACATGATGCTGACACCCCCATGCGTCACGGTTGGGATAGTGTTCTTCGGCTTGCAAGCCTCCCCCTTTCCTCCAAACATAACGATGGTCATCATGACCAAACAGTTCCATTTTTTTTTTTTTTCATCAGTCCAGAGGACATTAATCCAAAAAGTATGATCTGACACAGATCCCCAATGTGCAGTTCAAACCATAGTCTGGCTTTTTTTTTAAATGGTGGTTTTGGAGCAGTGGCTTCTTCCTTGCTGAGTGGCCTTTCAGGTTATGTTAATGTAGGACTCGTTTTACTGTGGATATAGATACTTTTGTACCGGTTTCCTTCAGCATCTTCACAAGGTCCTTTGCTGTTGTTCTGGGATTGATTTGCACTTTTCACACCAAAGTACATTAATCTCTAGGAGACAGAACAGGGCTCCTTCCTGAGCAGAACAATGGCTGCGTGGTCCCGTGGTGTTTATACTTGCGTACTATTGTTTGTACAGATGAACGTGGTACCTTCAGTCTTTTGGAAATTGCTCCCAAGGATGAACCGGACTTGGAGGTCTACAATTTTTTTCCCTGGGGTCTTGGCTGATTTATTTTTAGTTTTCCCACAATGTCAAGCAAAGAGGCACTGAGTTTGAGGGGAGGCCTTGAAATTTTGACCCAAATGATAGCCTAGTGGTTTGAGCATTGGACTAGTAACCGAAAGGTTGCCAGATCGTATCCCCGAGCTGACATGGTAAAAATCTGTCGTTCTGCCCCCGAACATAAAAGTTAACTCACTGTTCCTAGGTCGTATTTGAAAATAAGAATTTGTTATCTGACTTGCCTAGTTAAATAAAGGTTTTTAAAAAAAGCCTATCAGAAGCTTCTAAAGCCATGACATAATTTTCTGGAACTTTCCAAGCCGTTTAAAAGGCACAGTGAACTTAGTGTATGTAAACTTCTGACCCACTGAAATTGTGATAGTGAATTATAAGTGAAATAATCTGCCTGTAAACAATTGTTGGAAAAAATTACTTGTTTCATGCAAAGTCCTAACGGACTTGCCAAAACTAGTTTGTTAACAAGAAATGTGGAGTGGTTGAAAAAAAAGTTATCACAATATTAATCTGCAGCCTACAATGTTTATTTGTTGGCATCTTTTACATAGTTGGCAATAGAAGTGACTTATATTTGTATATAATTTATTACCACTGTTCCATGAAAAAGTGCATATGAAACCCTTAACTGGCACACAAATTGGTAGAAGAGAGCATAATGGCAGAATCTGTGAAGGCTAGTAGGATGTTCAGGTACAGGTTCTCTGGCTCCGGAGTCATTTGTTTATTTCATCAAAATGTGTACTTAAAGCACGTGTGAAACTCATTCCAGAGGGAAGAGTGTCTAAAGGATTTCGCACCTCCATTGGACTTAATTCATCAAGGTCAATGTTTAGTAAGGAACTTCACATCTGGTTGTATAAGTCTTAATTGAAAGGAGAAACCAAAACCCAGCAGACACTAGGCCCTCCGTGGAATGAGTTTGACACCCCTGGCTTAAAGCATCAGACAAGCGCTATGGAAAAATATATAACACTTTAAAATGTCAACCAACTGATTGGTCAAAAGAACAAATGACTTTCGGGTGGCAAAGATATTGTGTGGAGGACAGCCCTATGTGGCAGTCCAATTCTCTCTAGTCACCACCATTACTAAGGGAGTTATTATACCAGGCAATTATCTTGGGGGTTTCAATGAGCTGACAATATCCCCCTGACCTTTCAGGCCCAGCATTAGAGTACTAATGATTAACAGATGCGGCTTACCCCAGACACATTGACATTTGTTATGATCGCCAAGTCACTTTGA
Source organism: Oncorhynchus keta (assembly GCF_023373465.1). NCBI lineage: Eukaryota > Metazoa > Chordata > Actinopteri > Salmoniformes > Salmonidae > Oncorhynchus > Oncorhynchus keta. Next base: position 19,042,622 of record NC_068425.1, on the reverse strand, counting down.
CCCGCTACACTCATTCCCTTTAAACATTGAATTAAACATCAGCAGACAGTGACAAAGATCACTTTTTATTCTTGCAAGTTGAGTAATAGTTATGTCAGTTTGAGTGTATAAGGATGGAGAAAGACTTACTGTAAGTGGAGATGTCGATCTCTTCTGGCAGCTCGGCAACATTGACCTCAAAGCGGTCCTGCACGTCATTCAAAGTCTTGGCATCGGTCTCGTCTGACACAAAGGTCACAGCCAGACCCTTGGTTCCAAACCGCCCAGCACGGGCCACCTGAAGGGCAAAAGGGTCAAATTGGAGTGACAACTCAAAGAATATGAGCCTTTGGAGGGAGATATACAGAGGCCAATGACAAGTTGATGAAATCGTCAGATGCAATCGGTATTTGGAAATACCATTCACAACCAGAACACCGGTGTTTGAGGCTCCTTCAGTTATGTGACTCACCCTGTGTAAGTAGGTGTCCGAGTCCTCAGGCATGTCGTAATTGAAGACAATATTGACTCGCTCGATATCCATCCCTCGGCCAAACAGGTTGGTGGCCACCAAGATCCGCCTTTGGAAGTCCTTGAACTGCTGGTAACGGGACAGCCTGGGGATAGACAGCCAGAGAGGATTAACACAGCTGTTATAGGTATTACTAGATGTAGAGGCTGCCATTTGAAGGAAACTGTGCCGAGTTAATTGAAGAGGCTTTCAGCTATATAAAAAGCCAGCATTTGGGGCTCCATTTCATTTGAGATGTGAGAGAAAAGCGTGCACGTAAGCAAGAGAGACTGACCTCTCCTCCTGAGCCATGCCCCTGTGGATGGCAATGGCAGGGAAGTTTTGTTCCACCAGTAGCTGAGAGAGCGCCACACAGCGCTGCACTGACTTGACAAAGATCACCACCTAGAGGTACACAGGAGACATTAGAGGTATAGCAAACAAATTTACAAGGAAACAGCACAAATAAGACTTCTTACAGGGATAGAAGTTATACCATTAGTGTGTGGGTTTACCTGGTTGAACTCCAGCACATCAAGCAGGTCAAAGAGCTTGCGGTTCTTCTCACTGTCCTTCAGCTTGCAGTAGTACTGCTGCAGACCGTGCAACGTCAGCTTGGTCTCATCATCTACAAACACCTCCATGGGCTACAGGAGACAGAGCATGTCACTTCAGAACCACAAAAATACTTCTATGAAGTCAATGCAAAGTTGTGCTGTTTTACAAACAACTTGAGTCCATAACCGCATGAAGTGGCAGTGCTACTCCCTGCACTCACATCCTGCATGAACTTGCGGCAGACCGGTCGAATCTCCTTGCTGAGGGTGGCGCTGAACATCATGCACTGCTTCTCATGTGGTGTTAGCCTGAAAATGTCCTGTACGTCACGCCTCATGTCTGAAACATGAGAGAAATGGGACCATAGATAAAACAGCCAAGTCTCAAACTACCCCCCAGAACAGCCAACAGCCAAGAACCAAGACATCCACTTTACTCAGTCTATATGCGACAACAGATTTCCATTGGGGAAAGCCAAATCAAGATTGCAATTGATAGAAAACATTTTTCAGGGGGTAAATTACAAAAATGGGTTGGATTAACAGTCGAGTGAAGGAGCATTTCCAAAAAGGACATGAATAATAAGCAAGGACTCACCCAACTGCTCCAGCATCTTGTCACACTCATCCAGGACAAAGTGCTTGACGTTCTTTAGGTTGAGGGTCTTGTTGCGGATGAGGGCCAGGATTCGGCCAGGGGTTCCCACCACAATGTGAGGGCAGTTCTTCTTCAGCACATCCTCATCCTTCTTGATAGACAGGCCCCCAAAGAACACGGCTGCCTTTACTGTGGGCATGTACTTGGAGAAACGCTCGTACTCTTTACTGATCTGGAAGGCCAGCTCTCGTGTGTGGCACATTACTAGAACTGACACCTAGAGAAAAGAGTAGTATTTGATGCGAATAGATCACCTGTGGGTTATGCATAACAAATATTTGAAACTTGACATAAGAGACATTTGCAGATACTGACCTGTCCATCCACAGGCTCAATCTGCTGTAGTGTGGCAAGAACAAACACTGCCGTTTTGCCCATACCAGACTTGGCCTGGCAAAGGATGTCCATGCCCAGGATGGCCTGAGGGATGCACTCATGTTGAACTGGAAAACAATGAGGCATTTGGTCAGTACACCTGAATGCAGTTCACCACCTTTATCTGAACAAAAAAGCCATTGTTTACCATAACACACCTTGGACAACACATGCACTGTTTTGACAAGTGGTCCATCAACACCCAATGACATTGGACACAGCCTCCCCCAATACAGGCACTCCTTTGTATCCACAGACATGCCACTGCTATTCATGACCTCCATTTATGCCACTCCCAGCACTCATCCACCCATTGCACTCACCTTCAGATGGATGCTCAAAGCCACAGTCGACAATAGCGCGGAGCAGCTCTGGTTTGAGCAGGAAGTCTCTGAAGCCAGAGCTGTGGATGGAGACATAGGAGCCCTTCACCTCCTTCTTGCCTGCTGGGGCAGTAGTCTCTGGGGCTCCCTGAGGCTCCTCATCCTCTTCATAGTCCAGCAGCTCATTGTCAACGTCATTCTCAGCCATTCTGTCTATAGAAAAAAAATGAGGGTGAGGGGGCAATAATGGCTGGTCATTCACACTAGCGGTCACCATTTGTTTTTGACTAAAGATTGTCCCCGAGACCATATTTTTTTAAATAAAAAGATGTACTCAATTAGGAGATTTGAAAGTTAAGAGACCAACATCGCCACTATCCATGGTAAGGCTAGTCTACATCAGAGCACTATTAAGTTAACATTCAGTAACACCAAACCATAACGTTTAACAAAATCATGACGTTGACAGTTGCAGGAAACGTCTCAAACTAGCTAAGCCATGACTATCCAGTTAAGTTACGTAGTTAACTAGTTGCAAACTATCCACGTTCAACAGCTAAATAAGCAGCTCAATTATGTATTACAAACAAAACCAGGGGCCATGGTTGCTAGCTAGCATTTTGTTATAAATGGTAAGCAACTACAAAAGGTTGTCAACAACGGTTGGTATTGTCGAGCTCCGTAGGTTGTTTACGAGTAAAATCAGAGATACCTCTGGTAACGTAACATCCGTATAGTAACGCAAACAATGTCATGAATCGACGCTGCTTTTGCCGCAGCTCAGCTCAGGCCAACCTAGTTAGCTAAATTACTAGCAGTTCTGGTAGCTAACGTTAACTAATAAAACTATCAATGTAGCGAGCTATCGAACTAAACCAACTACTGTCCAAATTACACAACATGTAGAGCCACACGTGGCTAACTCCAATGTTTTGCACGACTTTGATCGGTTTTGGTTAGCTAACGTTAGCCCTAGCCTAGCTAGCAAAATAGCCATCGTTACTTCCAGATGCCTTGCTCAGAACTAACAATGCATTTGCCAATATCTTGCTTATCCGAAAACCATCAAAAGCAGTTGGTGATTTATTATACAACTACGAGAACCAGAATATTCCCAAAGGGACACAAATAAGCAATATTAGCTACCGTCTTACCTTACAGCGATGTTACAATTCAACCTCAAAAAAATACTCCTCAAAACCACATGGAGAGGAGGCCTCAGTTTATACGACAAGCCGGAACTTCCGCCTTCACCAAATACAGTAATATCATTGGTTGGTTTTACGTGTCAATTTGACGAAACTACTTCTAATTCTATCACGATTGGCCAAGTCAAGCTGTCAATCAATAGTGACGATCAGCACTCCTGTCAGAGATTTTTTATAACTTACCAAGATAGCCCACAGACTGTCGTTTCCAATGGGAAATAGTGAGCAAGAGCCAAGCACGAGCTAGCGAGATCCTTTTAGCCAGTTCCAGCATGCATCTGTATTTATCCGGTAGGGAACGCCTACTCTGTGAAGTAAGCGTGTGCAATAGCTCGAGTCGCCTTTGCTTCTAAACAATGCGATTTTTTTTTTAAATTGATAAAGTCTACACAATCTACAAATATAAGTCCGCCTGTTGTCTTTCAATAACATTTTAGATTGCGTTTTCTATTTTGTAATCTAATACCTTATAACAACGTATTGGGCAGAAGTAAATTAAGCCACGAAAACAAATATAATTTTACATATATCATAAATGATCGCGTTTTTATGAATTGTATGATTCCATGTTGAATCTCATAAAAAAAAATTATGGAACATGATCCAGGAAGTAGGCTGGACTTTCATAGTTTATTAAATTAATTCCATCACTAAGATTGACCATGGTTGGTCTTGTGTACAGAAGAACACAAGCACTTAATTTATTCAATAATATGTTTTTTTGCAACGATTCATTGGAATGTGTTTTGTATTACGTTGTAGGTGTTGCAATAAAATAGTCCCAAAAGTCACCAATAAGGGTATGTACTGTAATTAATATTATTAGCCATACAAAAAAGTTAAACAAGTTTTCATAATTTCTATAGTCACAATAATGTGCTAATGTTCTGAACAAGCACACTATTGTATTAGTTTCACAAAAGGTTGCACCCAATGCTAGTAAGATTAATTTGACTTTTTTGAAGATTAAATATGTACAAAACAAGTAGGAATAAATGTTAATGTTAATCTTATTGGTCTTTTAAGTCCTTTCAGTCTGTCTAATTTCAGTCTTTCCACATGTACAGTTTAGGCCTTTGAACTTCATAAGCTCATTGGAGCTCAGGGTATTGTCCTCCTCAGACAAACAAGTCCCAGAAAGCACAGAATTTCAGTAAGCCTGTGGAGGGATCTCTGAGCTCCACCATCGGGATAATAACGATCGTTCCATGTCAATGTCTAATCCAATGTAGCAGGACATGCATTCATCCAGCTCAGCCTCCTTCAAAATACTGTTTTTACCTTGAAATGAAATTAATAGAGGACCCTCAAAGTGGAAGCAAAGACTTCTCAGTTTTTCCAAAGGGTTACGTATATGGATGTTATATAAACTGTACAGGGACATAAAGGCATCAAACATTTCACTGCAGCAAAGTCTATGAACTTTCATGTAAAATCACTTTTTGTCTAGAAAGATTGGGAATGTGTCAGAGCTGCAGTGATGTACCCCACAAACTCAACAAGTAAACATAGAAAAGAGTGGTCAAGAAGAAAAAGAGGTGTTAAAAAATTAAATGTAGGAAGAAATAAAATAAGCAGTAAAAAATATATGATTTGTCGGAAACAATACAGACACTACAAGATGTTGAATGTATTCTATGAATGGTTAGACAATATTAATCTCTAGATCTATATCCGTGATTCCAGAGCAGAGGAGAAACTCCACTGGGTAGCCGAGAAGTAGGGGAAGCTATCTGAGTCTGGACGGGAGTGTGATTCTAAGGATTTGCCGGTATGAGAGCCAGACTGGGTTAGGAATTCCTTTAAATGTCGTGGCAGTGCATGGAGCAGCCAGTCCTCCACCAGCAGACCTTCTCCATGCAGTCCTGAACAGCAGCCCAGCTCCATGGGCAGCTCTTCTAGACTGTTGCTGCGCAGGTCCAGACGGGACAGGTGACTCAGGTTTCTCAGCCCTGGAGGCAGGGAACCCAGGGAGTTGTGGGATACATTCAGGCTCCGCAGCTCCAAACAGCGACTGAAGAGCTCTGGGGGCAGGCTCTCCAGCCTGTTCCCACTCAGGTCCAACTCTGTGAGAAATGTCAGCGCCCCTACCTCTGCTGGCAGCTCGTCCAGCAGGTTTCCAGCCAGTAGGAGGCGACGTAGGTGGTGGAGGTTGAAGAGGGCCGGGGGAAGGCTCTGGAGCTGGTTGTACCCCAGGTCCAGGAGCTCCAGAGCACGCAGTACACCAACACTAGCCGGTAGGGCCAGAATACGGTTATGGGCTAGCCTGAGGCAGGAGAGGCGGCGGAGGTGTGCCAGCCCTAGGAGCTCCTCCAGGGTGCGCAGGCTGTTGTGCTGCAGGTCCAGGGTGCGCAGGCTGGTGAGGGCCAGCAGGGCAGAGGGCAGGCGCTCCAAGTGGCAGTCCTGCAGCTGCAGCTCGGTCAGGCCGGCCACACGCCGCAGGCCCGTCAGCACCAGCAGCCTGGAGCCCTCGTTGTGGATCTCCAGCCTCACCAGGCTCCCTGCCACCTCCCCCAGCTCCCCGGGCACACGCTGCAGCATGCCCCTCAGGACCAGCACCCGGAGGTGACGGAGCTGCCGGAGGCTTCCCAGGGCCCAGCCACGGCCCACCCCGCCCTCGCAGCCCAGTCGGCCAGAAAGGTGCAGCTCCTGCAGGCCGCGGAGAGAGTAGACCCAGCCAGGGATCTCTGCAGCCTGGGTGAAGGTGAGGTGCAGGGCCTCCAGACGCTCCTGCAGAACCACCAGGGAACCAGGCTGCATGGCTGCAGTACAGTGGTACAAATGAAGCTCCCTGTTGTGACATATAAAACAATTGAAGCCCCTTGTCTAGAACACACCAAACAAAACACTTCTATAAAGTGTATATTGTATGTAGATTATTTCAATATTTGGTGGCTTCAATGTTGGCTATATGGCTCACCTGAGTGAGGTCATGTTGGCCACCTGTGCGGGGAGCTTGGCGTCCGTGATGAGCTCCAGCTTGAGAACTACCAGCTGGCTGAGGGTGAAGAGGGCAGGGGGCAGGCGCGGCAGGGCCACCAGCTGCAGCAGGGGCCGTCCCTCTGGGTCGACCGTGGTCATGGAGCGCAGCCTCTCGGCACCCCAGCGCCTCTCCAGGCTCTCCTCCAGCAGGCGTGTCTCGCTGACGGGTGACAGGAAGACGGAAAGACGCTGGGCCAGTAGGGGGTCGTACTGGTCAGCCATGTGTAACAGGAAGGCCAGGTCATTACATAAGTCAGGGACATCCCTCATGGAGCCCAGCTCCCTCAGTTTGTTAAAGGAGTATTGACGCAGGGAGCTGAGGGGTGCACAACCACAAACAGAGCACTGTATAGTTAAGAACAAAGGTACTAAGAGTCTAATATGCTGCAGACAATGGTGGAAAAAGTACCAAATTGTCATACTTGAGTAAAAGTAAAGATGCCTTAATAGAAAATGAATCAAGTAAAAGTGAAAGTCACCCAGCAAAATACCACTTGAGTAAAGTAGTAGTCTAAAAGTATTTGGTTTTAAATATACTCAATTATCAAAAGTAAAAGTATAAATAATTTCACAGTCTATACATTAAGCAAACCAGACAGCATGATTTTCTAGTTTTTTAAATTTACGGATAGCCAGGGGCACACTCCAACACTCAGACTTCATTTACTAATGAAGCATTTAGTGTTTAGTGAGTCCGCCAGACCAGATGCAGTTGGGATGACCAGGTATGTTCTTTTGAGAATTGCGTGAATTTGACTGTTTTCCTGTCATGCAAAGCATTCAAAATGTAACAAGTACTTTTGGGTGTCAGTTGTAAAAAGTACATGATTTTCCTTAAGAATGTAGTGAAAAATAAAAAGTAAAAGTTAGTAAAAAAAATATTAATAGTAAAGTAAACTACTTAAGTAGTACTTTAAAGTATGTTTAATTAAGTACTTTATACCACTGGCTGCAGAGCAAAGCCAATTAAAATAGATGGGAAAATAAAATGCAAATTACAGTCACAACACTCATAAAAATGTTGCCACAAATCTGCTATCCAGACCTGTGGAGGATCCAGCTGAGGGTGTAGATGCTCAGCAGGCCAAAGAGCCCCACCAGGCTGATGTAGGCCAGCAGCAACTTGTGGAGGACAGAGGCCAGGGCATGGGTACACTCAAAGGCACTGTAGCCAGTCAGGGCATGGGCCTGGGGCAGGCAGGTGTGGGTGAACGAGATGGAGCTCATCAGAGGAGTGGTGTAGCCCACTATCAGCACCACCAGCAGTAGCTTGAACACTGTCTGGGCCAAGTACACCTAATGCAGGAGAGAGCAGAAATCAGGGATAGTGAATGTGAAGGTGTGGTATGGTAAACAGATACATCAAAAAATAGTTCAGACACGTTCAGTAAATGACCCCTGACCTTGTAGATGACTTCAGAGTTCTCACAGTGGGAGCGGAAGCGGCGCACCCTCTCGAACAGTGCCCTGGCCTGCTCCCCGTCACTCCGGTCCAAACTGGCAACCCGCCGTGAACCATCCAGCACCACAGGAGATTTGGAAGCCGGGACATGGGCCCGGGACAGAGACATGGTGGACAGGGAGGAGGTCCGGGAGAGAGTGGAGGGGCAGGGCGAGGGAGGGGCGGCAGTGGACGCGCTATCCGATCTCACCAGCAGGGGGCTGTCTGTGCCCGAGTCCAGGCTGGACTGGCGGTTGCGGGATACGGAGAGTGAAGACAGGAGAGTAGGAGGAGGCATTTGGAGATCCTTGGGGCCTGTCTCCTCCCCTCCCTCTCCTCCTGGCGAGCGGCATGGGACAGGGCGCGGGAGGTCCAGGGAGACTCACAACACTTGGCCAGGATGGTCAGGAAGTGCTCTATGCGGGCAGAGGTGAGGGGGAAGTGGAACCAGAAGCAACCGCTGGCCAATAGCACCAGGGACTGGAGTAGAGCCACATAGGGGAAGAAGCGGGAGTACCAGGGCAGGGCCTCGTGGTAGCACACCTGGCTAATGTAGACATACTGCTGGTAGTCCAGGTGGGTGCGTCTGCCCCTAGCAGGGGTCCAACGGTTGGCTGGTAGGGGGGATGCTTTGGTGGGGGGCCTGTTAGGGGGGTGGGGTTGAGGTACGGCACCACTGCTGGAGGAGGTGTTCTGGTTAGTAGGGGTGGTAGTGAGGTCCAGGGGGAGACACACCACCCTGTCTCGAGATAGCAACAGGGTGCCTGACAACACAGATACCATGAGCATCATCACCACCAGGTACTCCATGAAGACCTCCCACCAGGGCTTCAGCAGCTTGGAGCTGCCCTGACGCTCACTCAGAGAGGCCAGCTCTGACAGGCTGAACATGGCTTATGCTAGGTGAAGGACTGACTAACAAAATGGTGGAATAGTGATTCTGCTGTCACCAACTCCAATGATTATTGTGCCAGGATCCAGACCTGAAAGGAATCAGTTGTAGCCCTCCAGTGGGACCAGACCAGCATTTTAAAAACACTGGTGTAGGAGATTTAACTGTTGGGAAAGAGACAAAATAATCAGAAAAGGAAGTGAGAGGGAAAAAAGCACTTTATAGGAGACAGACTCATTTATAAGACTGGCCTCCAGTTCAATCCAGTACGTTTTCCCTCCAACGAACAAGTCTTGTGGTTTAGAACTGTTACAGAGAGCTTTGTTAAACAAAGTTAAAAGTGGTTACCCGACCTTGCTGAAAAAGAATATGATTCAAAACTACTTGTGTAATATAGTTTAAGGTAATAGGGTAATATGTGACATGTCGTTGACTGTAGATTTAACTGAATGAGAGGACGTTTCTGGTTCCTGGTTGTCTTCTTTATCCCCCTGACACACACTGCCATATATAAGGCAGTAGTCTAGTCAGTATACCAGTGTGCCCTGGTTATGACAGGCAGGGCCATATATTAGGCAGTTGTCTAGTCAGTATACCAGTGTGCCCTGGTTATGACAGGCAGGGCCATATATTAGGCATTAGTCTAGTCAGTATACCAGTGTGCCCTGGTTATGACAGGCAGGGCCATATATTAGGCATTAGTCTAGTCAGTATACCAGTGTGCCCTGGTTATGACAGGCAGGGCCATATATTAGGCATTAGTCTAGTCAGTATACCAGTGTGCCCTGGTTATGACAGGCAGGGCCATATATTAGGCAGTAGTCTAGTCAGTATACCAGTGTGCCCTGGTTATGACAGGCAGGGCCATATATTAGGCATTAGTCTAGTCAGTATACCAGTGTGCCCTGGTTATGACAGGCAGGGCCATATATTAGGCATTAGTCTAGTCAGTATACCAGTGTGCCCTGGTTATGACAGGCAGGGCCATATATTAGGCAGTAGTCTAGTCAGTATACCAGTGTGCCCTGGTTATGACAGGCAGGGCCATATATTAGGCATTAGTCTAGTCAGTATACCAGTGTGCCCTGGTTATGACAGACAGGGCCATATATTAGGCATTAGTCTAGTCAGTATACCAGTGTGCCCTGGTTATGACAGGCAGGGCCATATATAAGGCAGTAGTCTAGTCAGTATACCAGTGTGCCCTGGTTATGACAGGCAGGGCCATATATTAGGCATTAGTCTAGTCAGTATACCAGTGTGCCCTGGTTATGACAGGCAGGGCCATATATAAGGCAGTAGTCTAGTCAGTATACCAGTGTGCCCTGGTTATGACAGGCAGGGCCATATATTAGGCAGTAGTCTAGTCAGTATACCAGTGTGGCCTGGTTATGACAGGCAGGGAGGGCCATATATAAGGCAGTAAGTAGTCTAGTCAGTATACCAGTGTGCCCTGGTTATGACGGCAGGGTACGCTCGAGGAAGAGTGTACCACAGAATATTGGACGTGTCATTCGCATTGTATTACACATTTATGTGAGTGTGACATTGTAATGCAGTATTTTAGTAGCCAATATTTAGGCTAAGATTTGCATTTAAAGTTAATCAGTTAATCAGATTCGTTAATTATTCTCAAGCGTTGTTAAATAACAAGCAACAATAGTAAAACTTACATGTAACCACAGCACGTTTGTCAGACAGCTTTTTCTTTCACAAAAACGTTTTCTTGTCTGGATGCTGCTCAAACGGTGTCTAGAAAAACAACAGCGAATTGCACGGTGCATCGCTCTGGGGTGACTAGTCCGGTGCGGTCCGGTTCTCTCAAGAATGAAACTTCATAAAAAACGTTTTCTATTGCGGGCGGTGACTGGTGTTGAGAGTGGAGCGCCGCAGCAGTGGTGACAAACACGGAGTTTTGGCTCTTTAACGGTTGTCATGACGAAGTGAGATGTTGAGAAGAAATCTAATTCATTTCAGCCCAGTCCGTAGCCAAAGCCTTTTATTGCAATAGAAGGCTCTGCCTGTAGCCTAGTCCTACTCCCCCCCCAAAAGTATTATTACAAACAAACAAAAATGTTAAAAATGTTAAAAATAATTGACTACAACAGTGCCTTTTGTGCTTATTTATTTCACCCTGGCTGGCACATGTTCCCTCTTACAGTAGCTTATAGGCTTACAATTTGTATAATGAGACTCCAATAAACCGAAAAGATGAAGGCTACTGTTCAGCTGCCGGGGCCAGGGAGATGAAGCCTTAATGAGCTGTTTAGCTAGGCTAAATATAATTAAAATGATAATGCATCAAATTTCTTGTGAGATTTGTATTAATTGTACATTGTCCCTTTTAAATAAACGTAATAAATAAATAAAATGAACTCATGGGGTTACTTATTCGAACAATCAATGGACATTTGGAGACGAATGAGCGGGAGGACCGCTGTAAATCAAGGGTCAGTGCTATCCGGGATCCTTGGGACATACCCCATTGAAGTTGACATTTAAAAGGTTTATGGTAAGAGTTAGGTTGTGGTTAAGGTTAGGATAGTGGTTGAGGTTAGGGTTTAGGGTAGGGATTGCACTGCATAAATCAAGTAGTCCAGAGCGCGCAGAGCCGATTATGACGTACCCTGGGCTCCTTCTACGCAACAATGTAAATAACGTTGTAATTGCAGTTTTCAACACAGTGGCTCATTTGCAAAGTTTCACTTGCTCTCGTTACATCTGATTTTACAGACTGCGAAAATTACTGTAGCCTATGATTGCAAGACTCCGGTAAGTAGAAGGCTATTTATATCTGAGATAAAATGCCTGGTTTTAGTCAGTAGGCCTCTTTGTTTAAAAGTAGGCTAATTTGAAATCCACAAATAAATCTCTCTTGCCCCCCAGTCATGCACAGGAGAAGCGCGAGGCTAGTAACCGGAGGGTACTATAACCAGTCCTCCGATGACGAGTCTTCCTCCAGCATCTCCTACAGGGAGAGCCCCGTCAGGTGATGAGTTCATCTTGCGTGTCATTTTTTTGTATTGAACGGTAGTGTTAGAACAGTGTTAAAACTGTGTGTGTCCCTCTCAGGGTTTTCAATAAGAAGAGAACTGGGGGACATAAGGATTCTTCCCGATCCAGTCAGGCCAGCAGCACTGTCAGTGCCACCAACTTCACCAATGAGCGAAACATCAATGCCGATGACATTGGTACTGCAGACATCACTTCCTGTCCTAGCGAGTTGGTGTTCACATTGCCAACCTCTATTAGCCCCTTGTGTCGACTAGTCGGCTGGTCTGAGATCGGTTTGTTCTGTCCTTCCAACTCCTGTGGTCATTGTCACGCCATGGCAATGGCCATAGGAGTTGGCAAGACAACATAAACAGTTCTGGGACCAGGCCTACCCTCTAACCCCATTGCTTGGATTAGTAGACATGTGTGTCAGTCTGAATTAATTGGATATGTATACACAATATACTGTATATGTCTAAAATACTCAACCTCCCTTATCTTTCTCATCTCCCTCCCTATGTCAGACTTGGCTCCGACATTGAGGGCCACCCAGAGAAGGCAGACCTTCCTGTCTCCTCCTAGTGTGGCCCTGGAGCCCAGCCTGAGCTTCTCGAGCATGAGCTACAGCTCTGGCTACTGCTCTGAAGAGCCACAAAGGCTTAGGACATGCTCCAGCAGGAGCTTCTCTAGTGGAATTGGTACAAGGACCGGTGCTAGCTGCAGTGAGTGCAATGTGTTTGTGTTTGTGTACAAGAGACAATATTAGAGACAGCTGGTCTCTATGCTCGTAGTTTGTTTGTTAGCATTAGCTGAGCGTTAGCTTTTCTCTCTGCTTGTGCCTTGTTTGTTAGCATTAGTATTAGCTTTGGCTCTATGTGTTTCCCCCTGTAGCCCGTTCATGGTTGCCTTCCTGGTTGCCTTTCTGGTTTGCCATCCTGCTCTTCCTCCTCCCCTTTCTTCTGACCTTCGGTGAGTGCCACATCACATTTACACATCTAAATGTCCTCCTAATCAACTAGATGTCCTCTGTGTAACTAGTACTACGATGTCTTCCCAGCCGTATTCCTGTTTTCGACTGCATTCCCCATCATGAACCTTAATCTGATGACCCGACCGACTCAACCTGACCCTCGACCTGATCAGACTCAAAAGACTACTACGGTAGGACCTGTTTTTCATCTGTTTAATACTGTACTTAGCCCTACTGTTTGTCTCATATCTATTATCTATGCCTTGATTGGGTGACTGCAGCATTGAAGTTATGAGCCTAATTGTCCAATAAATATTGTTGAATCTCTTTCCACAGCATGGAACTCCTATCATGAATTCAGCTTTCGAAATGAAAATGGACACTATACTGGTGAGAGAGAGAGAGAGAGAGAGAGAGAGAGAGAGAGAGAGAGAGAGAGAGAGAGAGAGAGAGAGAGAGAGAGAGAGAGAGAAAGGGGAAGAGCGAGAGCATGCCGAAAATAGGTTGGGGTCAATTCCATTTTAATTCCTTCACTTCAGGGAAGTACACTAAAATTCCAATTCCTAGTCTCTTATGCTATTCAATTACGAACATTTTTCATTTAAATTGGAGTTTGGTTCACTTTCTCAATTGACTAGAGTTTAAATGGAATTGACCTTAAGCCTGATGGACATATTCATTTGGTTATCTGACTTGTTGCATGTGTGTGTCTTGCAGAGAGAGATTGAAATGATGAAACAGAAAGAAAGCCAGCAACGGGACATTTCTGAGGTGAGACGCGTCAATCTAACCCTTTAAATTGACATACCTGCAAAGTTTAAAAACACTGTGTTTTGTCCAATATTCTTTAATTTAGGTGTCAATAATTGCCTCTCAGGAAGGAATGAAGACAATTTAATCTAATTGAGTTTGTCTTCCCCTATAGATGTTACAAAAAATGACTAAGGACCTGAGGTGTGTGAAGACCGAGATTGACGACATGAGAGTGAGGGTGGACAGGTGAGTGTGTGCCAGTCCTGAAACTATCTCAGTGCCTTGCCTCTAGCTCCTAGCCCCTAACCCCTAGCCCCTAGCTCCTACTCCTTAAAGTTATGTTGGATTCTATTCTACAAGACAAACCTCTCCCAAAATGGAAAATAAAGTTGTATTGTATTGGTTTGTATTGTATTGTCTCTAGTGTGGACTTTGAGAGTGTGAGCTTTGATCGCCGCCTGGATCAGGAAGCTACAGAGTTCAGCAAGCAGGTGGCTGATCTACAAGAACACCTACTCTTTACTAGAGGAAGAGTTAGGGCCCTGGAGGATGTCAGCGACACGCAACACACACACACACACACACACACACACACACACACACACACACACACACACACACACACACACACACACACACACACACACACACACACACACACACACACACACACACACACACACACACACACACACACACACACACACACACTTTATTTCATAATATATGTGATCTCTCTGTTTCGGTAGCTGCAGCATCAGGTGACCTCTATAAAGAACCAGCCTCCTCCCGCTCTGACACCAACCAACACACACCTGACCCCTGAGTTCATAGAGGCCATGGGCAAATGGCTTAGAGATAGATTGGCCCAGGTACAGTGGCTTACGAAAGTATTCACCCCTCTTGGCATTTTTCCTATTTTGTTGCCTTCCAACCTGGAGTTAAAATAGATTTTTTGGGGGGTTTGTATCATTTAATTTACGCAACATGCGTACCACTTTGAAGATGCAAAATTTATTGCAAAATTTATTGTGAAACAGACAAGAAATTACACAAAAAAACAGAAAACTTGAGCGTGCATAACTGTTCACCCCCCCAAAGTCAATACTTTGCAGAGCCACCTTTTGCAGCAGCAATTCCAGCTACAAGTCTCTTGGGGTATGTCTCTATAAACTTACACATCTAGCCGCTGGGACTTTTGCCCATTCTTCAAGGCAAAACTGCTTCAGCTTCTTCAAGTTGGATGGTTCTGCTGGTGTACAGCAATCTTTAAGTCATACCACAGATTCTCAATTCGATTGAGGTCTGGGCTTTGACTAGGCCATTCCAAGATATTTAAATGCTTCCCCTTAAACCACTCAAGTGTTGCTTTAGCAGTATAATTAGGTTAATTGTCCTGCTGGAAGGTGAATCTCCGTCCCAGTCTCAAATCTCTGGAAGACTGAAACAGGTTTCCCTCAACAATTCCCCTGTATTTAGCTCCATCCATCATTCATTCAATTCTGACCAGTTTCCCAGTCCCAGCCAATGAAAACAATACCCACAGCATGATGCTGCCACCACCATGCTTCACTGTGGGGATGGTGTTCTCGGGGTGATGAGAGGTGTTGGGTTTGCACCAGACATAGCGTTTTCCTTGATGGCCAAAAAGCTACATTTTTGTCAAATGTCATCTTCTTCCATATGTTTGGGGAGTCTCCCACATGCCTTTTGGAGAACACCAAAATATATATTTTTTCTTTAAGCAATGGCTTTTTTTCTGGCCACTGTTCCATAAAGCCCAGCACTGTGGAGTGTGTGGCTTAAAGTGCTCCTAGGGACATATTCTCTAATCTCCGCTGTGGAGCTTTGCAGCTCCTTCAGGGTTATCTTAGGTCTCTTTGTTGCCTCTGATTAATGCCCTCTTTTTTTAACCTTTATTTAATTAGGCAAGTCAGTTAAGAACAAATTCTTATTTTCAATGACGGCCTAGGAACAGTGGGTTAACTGCCTGTTCAGGGGCAGAACTACAGATTTGTACCTTGTCAGCTCTGGGATTTGAACTTGCAACTTTTCAGTTACTAGTCTAATGCTTAACCACTATGCTACCCTCCTAGCCTGCTCCATGAGTTTTGGTGGACGGCCCTCTCTTGGCAGGTTTGTTGTGGTGCCATATTCTTTATATTTTTTAATAATGGATTCAACAGTGCTCCGCGTGTTGTTCAAAGTTTCGGATATTTTTTATAACCCAAACCTGATATGTACTTCTCCAAAACCCTTGTCCCTGACCTGTTTGGAGAGCTCCTTGGTCTTCATGGTGCTGCTTGCTTGGTGGTACCCCTTGCTAAGTGGTGTTGCAGACTCTGGGTCCTTTCGGAACAGGGGTATATACTGAGATATATACTGAGATCATGTGACACTTAGATTGCGCACAGGTGGACTTTATTTAACTAATTATGTGACTTCTGAAGGTAATTGGTTGCACCAGATCTTATTGAGGGGCTTTATAGCAAAGGGGGTGAATACATATGCGCGCACCACTTTTCAGTTTTTAATTTGTTTAATTTTTCGAAAGAAGTAATTTTTTTCATTTCACTTCACCAATTTTGACTATTTTGTGTATGTCCATTACATGAAATCCAAATAATATTACATTTAAATTACAAGTTGTAATGCAACAAAATAGGAAAAACACCAAGGGGGGATGAATACGTTTGCAAGGCACTGTGGTTGAATTATTTTTGATATGTTGTATTATTTTCCCCAAAAATGAACATGAATTGTGTGTAAATGTATGTTTGTTTGTGTGTGTGTGTGTGTCAGGATGAGAGACAGGATGTGAAACAGGTGGTGAAAGACTGCAGTCGTCCACTGGCTGACAAAATGCCCAACTTCGCCCTCGAGTCCCAAGGTTTGTGACATCATCACTGATCAGCACCATTGTATACGGTATAAAACATAAAATAAATCTGTTACCAAGTATTCCCACACATACTAGAGAGACACGTGATTGTATACAAATGTAAGCAAGGTTTGAAGTGATCATGTTTTTGTCAAATATTATATCTGTTTGGAATTATTTTATGTTCCAGCCCCTCGATCATCCGCTCACGAAAAAATCTACTCACGGCTGAATCTAGTTCTAGATCCCTGGTATAGACTATACTATTGAATATGCTCAGAGCTCTCTGTGTATGTCTGTGTGTGTGTGTGTGTGTGTGTGTGTGTGTGTGTGTGTGTGTGTGTGTGTGTGTGTGTGTGTGTGTGTGTGTGTGTGTGTGTGTGTGTGTGTGTGTAGGTGGCAGCATTGTAACCAGTCGGTGCTCTGAGACATATAAGACCGGTTCGGCACGAGTGAGTTTCCTGGGGATTCCCCTGTGGTCTCCATCAGAGAGCCCCCGGACTGTAATTCAGGTAAGTATCTCTCTCTCTCTCTCTCTCTCTCTCTCTCTCTCTCTCTCTCTCTCTTCCTCTCCCCTGCCTCACTCCTCTACTCACACTTTCTTTCGCTCCCTCCATCTGTCTCTCTCCTTCCTTTGTAAACTGTAATGTAATGTGCCCATGATTGAATGCACTTTAAAGATCACTGTCAGCCTGACACGCCTCTGTCTTGCTTCCCCCCTACTCTTCCCTTTCTCTCCTCTCCAAAGGGCCAGCTGGTGCAGCCTGGTAAGTGTTGGCCGTTCCGCGGGGCCCAGGGCTCCATGACTGTGGCTCTGTCTCACCCTGTCCACGTCACCCACGTTACCATGGAGCACATCTCCACCGCCATCTCTCCCACCGGACACATAGACAGCGCTCCTAAGGACTTCGCCGTCTACGTGAGTCACCTCTGACCCCTGTGTATTTGATCAGAACCACACAGGAATGTTTTTGGAGTGTTATGCTGAGTACCTTTCATTCTCTCTCTCTCTCTCTCTCTCTCTCTCTCTCTCTCTCTCTCTCTCTCTCTCTCTCTCTCTCTCTCTCTCTCTCTCTCTCTCTCTCTCTCTCTCTCTCTCTCTTTCTCTTTCTCTCTCTCTCTCTCTCTCTCTCTCTCTCTCTCTCTCTCTCTCTGTGTAGGGCATGACTACTAACAGTGAAGAGGGAACACTGCTCGAGACTTTCATGTTTAACCAGGCCGGGGATCCTATCCAGACATTTAAACTGCCTGTGAGTCAGACACTAACAAAGAGATATTAGAGATACACATGGTAGAGACCCACAGGGCACACACTGGTTGAATCAACGTTGTTTCCACGTCATTTCAATAAAATTATGTTGAACCAAAGTGGAATAGACGTTGACTTGACATCTGTGCCCTGTGGGGATACACATGGTAGAGATACAGAGAACATGATTCCAGACATTGACACAGATTATTCCAATTACATTTGGCTTTAAGCAGTTTAACTTTTGGGGTGATTGTTTGTGCAACAGGCGGGCAGATATAATAAAAGTGTCAAAATGATTATAACAGTGGACTTCTCTCTCTCAGAACCCTAACAGTGTGTATCGCTATGTGGAGCTCCGTATCCTCAGCAACTGGGGTCACCAGGACTACACATGTGTGTATCGCTTCCGGGTTCACGGCAAGATGCCTTCTGCATGAGACAGATCCTCTGTCCACCCCAACCCCAGTGTGTGTGTCATCCACCCCAACCTCAGTGTGTGTGTCATCCACCCCAACCCCAGTGTGTGTGTGTCATCCACCCCAACACCAGTGTGTGTGTTATCCACCCCAACCCAATAATATCTTATTTTCCATACTGGAGCGTATATTTTGCCTCTAGCAAAGATGTCAATCTAAATAAAATCTCTATTTGGTTGATTCTGGGGTGATTTAATGCGTACAAACTCTCATGTATAGATAGTACTGACACACATGATAAGATGCACAATAAGATGCATTGATGCTCCATATCCACCAGGGGTCATTGATGATTAGGCAAAGACTCCCAGAGTGTCAAGCACCGCCACTATAGGCTTCTAACTATGCTGAAGAGTCACTAAATGAATGTGGGAGGAAATGTATTTCTTGGTCCATTGTCTTGTCCTGGTGATCACACATAGGTAGTCTACTGTGCAGTAACAGCATGGGATTGTGTTTTTGGATTTGCCATTTGTTTGATGTTATTAAACTTCCATTTGTTCCATTTTGCAGGTGTGTGTGTGTGGTATCTGGGTCAGGGGGAGTTTTAGAAGGCTTACAGTAACTACATGGAAGGAGATGGCCAATATGATGTAGCGATTGTACACAGTGGTGTGTTTCTTAGTGTGTATGTCTATTTGTGATGGCCTAGAGAGGTTAGAAAAACCAATGCTGGGACTGGATGGGTGCGACCTTGCAATGATGGGAACCAGAGCGGATGTGAAAGGGATGTGTCAAGTCGAGAGAGAAAATCTCATGAGAGTGTGAATCGCATCTGTAAGAGACAGAGGAGGATTGTGCAGATTATTCTGCCTACAGTGGGGAGAACACGTATTTGATACACTGCCGATTTTGCAGGTTTTCGTGAGAGACAGAATCTAAAACAAAAATCCAGAAAATCACATTGTATGATTTTTAAGTAATTCATTTGCATTTTATTGCATGACGTAAGTATTTGATCACCTACCAACCAGTAAGAATTCCGGCTCTCACAGACCTGTTAGTTTTTCTTTAAGAAGCCCTCCTGTTCTCCATTCATTACCTGTATTAACTGCACCGGTTTGAACTCGTTACCTGTATAAAAGACACCTGTCCACACACTCAATCAAACAGTCTCCAACCTCTCCGCAATGGCCAAGAACAGAGAGCTGTGTAAGGACATCAGGGATACAATTGTAGACCTGCACAAGGCTGGGATGGTCTACAGGACAATAGGCAAGCAGCTTGGTGAGAAGGCAACAACTGTTGGTGCAATTATTAAAAATGGAAGATGTTCAAGATGACGGTCAATCACCCTCGGTCTGGGGCTCCATGCAAGATCTCACCTCGTGGGGCATCAATGATCATGAGGAAGGTGAGGGATCAGCCCAGAACTACACGGCAGGACCTGGTCAATGACCTGAAGAGAGCTGGGACCACAGTCTCAAAGAAAACCATTAGTAACACACTACGCCGTCATGGATTAAAATCCTGCAGCGCACGCAAGGTCCCCCTGCTCAAGCCAGCGCATGTCCAGGCCCGTCTGAAGTTTGCCAATGACTATACGGATATTCTAGAGGAGCAATGGGTGAAGGTCATGTGGTTTGATGAAACAAAAATGATTGTTTTTCGGTCTAAACTCCACTCGCTGTGTTTGGAGGAAGAAGAAGGATGAGTACAACCCCAAGAACACCATCCCAACCGTGAAGCATGGAGGTGGAAACATCATTCTTTGGGCATGCTTTTCTGCAAAGGGGACAGGACGACTGCACCGTATTGAAGGGAGGATGGATGGGGCCATGTATCGAAAGATCTTGGCCAACAACCTCCTTCCCTCGGTAAGAGCATTGAAGATGGGTCGTGACTGGGTCTTCCAGCATGACAACGACCCGATACACACAGTCAGGGCAACTAAGGAGTGGCTCCGTAAGAAGCATCTCAAGGTCCTGGAGTGGCCTAGCCAGTCTCCAGACCTGAACCCAATAGAACATCTTTGGAGGGAGCTGAAAGTCCGTATTGCCCAGCGACAGCCCGAAACCTGAAGGATCTGGAGAAGATCTGTATGGAGGAGTGGGCCAAAATCCCTGCTGCAGTGTGTGCAAACCTGGTCAAAAACTACAGGAAACGTATGATCTCTGTAATTGCAAACAAAGGTTTCTGTACCAAATATTAAGTTCTGCTTTTCTGATGTATCAAATACTTATGTCATGGAATAAAATGCTAATTAATTACTTAAAGATCATACAATGTGATTCTCTGGATTTTTGTTTTAGATTCTGTCTCTCACTGTTGAAGTGTACCTATGATAAAAATTACAAACCTCCTCATGATTTGTAAGTAGGAAAACCTGCAAAATCGGCAGTGTATCAAATACTTGTTCTCCCCACTGTATATATGATAAGCTGGTTCTTCTAAATGCATGTCCAATTCACCTCTATCCTTTTATGCAGATAACTGCCAGAATAAAGTAAACACCAACATAATGTGTCTTAATAGGGTGTTGGGCCACCACGAGCTGCCAGAACAGCTTTAATGAGCTTTGGCATAGATTCTACAAGTGTCTGGAACTCGATTGGAGGGATGCGACAACATTCTTTCATGAGAAATTCAATAATTTGGTGTTTTTTTGGTCTTAGGCAAGGCTCCAAATCTTTCATAAGTGTTCAATTGGGTTGAGATCTGGTAACTGAGACACACACACACACACCCTTTATTAAATCCTCTATGCTCCTTTGAGACCCCGCTTTTAAAGTCACTGAAATCTCTTCTTCTAGCCATGGTAGCCCAAATGTAGTTGATTGTATTTAACCTTTATTTAACTAGGCAAGTCAGTTAAGAACAAATTCTTGTTTACAATGACAGCCTACCTTGGCCAAACCCTAACCTGGATGACGCTGAGCCAATTACGGCCGGTTGTGACACAGCCTGGAATCGAACCAGGGTCTGTAGTGACGCCTCTAGCACTCAGGAACCACACCTGTGTGGAAGCACCTGCTTTCAATATCCTCCTGAGATATGTGTTTGGGGTGATTGGGGTGAAAAAAAGCATTACCAAGAACATTTAAAAATATATATATAGTTATCTTTTATTGTAATTGCAAAATTGTCTTCTGTAGTGGTCATTAGGACATAAATATGAACACTACAGTCAATGGGTTACGTCCGTCGTTGGAAGGAGACCAAGGTGCAGCGTGGTAGGCATACATTTTTCTTTATTTTCAAATGACACCAAAAACACGTAACGAACGTAAAGCTCTGTAGCGCTAAACAGCAACTATACAAAGACAAGGTCCCACAAACAAGGGTGGAAAACAGGCTACCTAAGTATGATTTCCGATCAGAGACAACGATAGACAGCTGCATCTGATTGGGAACCATACCCTGCCAACAAAGAAATAGAACACTAGAATGCCCACCCAAATTTAGGATATTTCTGTTGTTGATATTGTCTCTATACAAACATGCAAAGTCAGTTGAATACAAAATACTCTGTTTATTTGGTGTGTTGGCTATTTGTTTGTGTTTGCTTATTCATGTGTGTGAGGCAGAGAGACTGATGTTTTGGGTGTGGTGTGTGTGACAGGCTTCACACGTCCACCCCGTGTGTTTGGGTGTGTGTGTGAGTGCTTGAGTGCACTTGTGAGTATGAGTGTCAGTAAATGGACTTCCCTCCATCAGAGTTTTTTTATATAATGTTTTATTTTAGAAGGAAATATATTGCAATTCGTACATATCACATTCAACATCAATGTGGGGTAGAGAGCAGAGACCCGAGTCACCTGGCCAAAACAACAGTCCCTTCATACACATAGAGATCCACTCCATCAGAGTTTAGAATACAGTGCCTTTCTTTCTTTTTTGCAAAGCCATTGGAAAACCTCCCTGGTGTTTGTGGTTGAATCTGTCCTTGAAATTCATTGCTCGACTGAGGGACCTTACAGATAATTGTATGTGTGGGGTACAGAGATGAGGTAGTCATTGACAAATATGTTAAACACTATTATTGCACACAGACTGAGTCTATGCAACTTATTATTCCTGAACATATGAAGGCTTGCCATAACAAAGAGGTTGAATACTTATTGACTCAAGACATTACAGCTTTTCATTTTTAATTAATGTGTAAAAAATATAAAAAAACATAATTCCACTTTGACATTATGGGGTATTGTATGTAAATCAGTGACACAAAATACCACTGTAATCCATTTTATACGCAGGCTGTCACACAACAAAAGGTTGAGAAAGTCAAGGGGTGTGAACACTTTCTGAAGGTACTGTACATCGTTTTACTACCATCAACGCCCAAAATATTAAGTGCCTTTTTTTGATCTCATAACACTTTTGCTGGATCAAGATTAGCGAGATTTGTGACATTGAGACAAGTGCTTTTTAACACTATGACTGATATCTTAGCTGTGAATGAGGGGAAGTGTTAAGATGGGACCACGCAGAGCAATCACCTCCTCTTCACTCATCTACAGTATGACAGATGATAAATGCTAAACCAATTAGGATACATGACATTTCCATGTGGTGGTGTTAGGTTATTATACTGTAATGTAGTGTACAGGGAGGTATGAATGCCTTGGGTACCATAGAGTATCAGAGTTCTCACACCCCCTGACCTCCCACTATCGTTTCATAGTATTAGAGAGAGTAGCATCACGTGATAGGCTTCTAGGCCATATACACAAGACCAGAAACAGAGTGAAATGCCATGAAGAAAGATTTAGAGAGAGAGAATATAACAGGAAGGCTGAGCTATGGAGCAGCCACGACACATAGATGTGTCAAGAGATGTCTGGTAGTGGGCGTGGCCAGGAGACCTCTTCAGTGAATGTAATCTATTTTTATACCACGGTTCGTTTTTCTGTTGTTCTCTCAATCTAGAGTAGTCACAAGCTCCTGTCCTCTCACTCACCTTCTCACCCTTTGCCATGCAATGTGTGAGAAAGAGAAAGAGGGGAAATGAATGTGTGAGATGGGTGGGTGGGGGAGCGAGTCCTGTTGGTGACAGAGAAAAAGAAGATGTGGGCCATGAGAAAGTACACCCAGCCCCCTGACTGAAACCACAGCCACCAACCAACCACATATACAGAGATATACACAGCCAGCTGTAATCATGGCCTACTGCTGACGGCAGCCCTCTGACCATCTCCGTCTCTCTCCCTCTTACTCTCTTTGCATGTTCATTTGTTGGATATGTTTTATTGATTAATGTGTGGTAATGTGTGATTAGTGAGGCAAATTCGGACTCCTTGTTGCTATCAGCGAAAGGCGTTATTTTTCATTACATCATTTCCTCCTGTGGTTGCCCCATGCAGAGAAAATGTGCTCGTGTGAAAACGCCTATTGTTTCTCCTCTATTCTGTATCGGACGATTTTGTTTACAGAATTTGGATGTCTTTACTGTTTTACTGTTTGTACGTCTTCAAGGGTGTGTCCTGAATGGTGTAGCCTGTGTGACTTTATGCCTGTGTGGGACTGTTCACGTTTGTGAGTGTGTGCACTGTCGGCATGCACATGTGTATGTGACTTTGCCTGTTTGCATTGGACTTTGCCTGCTTGCAGATGCACAATAACGTGTGGTATGTGTGTGTATGTATTCATTTGTTTGTGTCTCTGGGAGAGCTTAAGGCCATCTCTGGTTGATGTGTTATCAGCTGATGTACGAAGGGCTATATAAATAAATTTGATTTGATTTGATTTGATGTGTTAAAACCACAACAGTCAGTGACATTGGGCTGGGCCCAGCACTCGCTTATCTGGCCTCACACCCAGCTATAGAAAAAAATACTGTTTATTTTCTTGTTTATTAGATACAGACAAGTTGTTTTGCATCATATCTTTTTGCTTTTTTAGTTTTAATATAATCTTAATTAAGTATCTATTTTCAATCAATAATTAATACAATTCATGAGTTGAAAATATTTTTAAATACACATTGCAAAATAGAAGGCACACATTTAAAAAATACTTACATTTGTTGATCATTAGAGATAATCATAATAAATACTGATAATAAAAATCCTGTAATTATTGATTAAGTTTTGCTTGTATGCAGTCTATTTTAGGGTACTCATTTAGAGCAGTCTTTTTAAATTAGAGGTGGGTAGCAACCAGGGAGGGAGGTGGCCGGACTACTGGCATGGTTTGGTGGGTCGTCATCATGAGCTTCCATTTGAGTGGACCTGACTGCTGAAGAACCTGTGTCATCAAGATGGGGAGAGTCTTAGGATGGCTCTTCACTGGCGGACTCAAAGCTGTCATCGTTCTCCTCGTCACTTGTTCTCTGGTGTGCTGTCAGACTGACTGCAAGACTGGCTGTTGCACTCTGGTTCGTGTTGTTTCACCTCTTCACTTCTCTCTGTTAACTTGTCCCTTTCTTCCTCACCTCTCTCCGCTCCCTTGTCCCCTTCTTCCTCAACTCTCTCCGCTCCCTTGTCTCCTTCTTCCTCAACTCTCTCTGCTCCCTAGTCCTCCTCCGCCTCACCACTCTGCTGCTCAGCTTGTTAGGGGAGGGAGTGATCTGGAGGTCATCGGGCTTGTATGCTGGCTGAGTTAGTGGTTGAGCTTCAGGTTCTGCTCCCCTTCCACCATCCTTTGCTCTGTTGCTGTAGGCTTGTGGACAGTTGAAGTAGGTGTGCCCATCACCATTGCAGAGTGTTCACTTGCTTTCATTTGTGCACTCTCTGGACTTGTGGTTGAACTCACTGCATCTCCATAACTTGACAGTCTTGCAATCCTTCAACTGGTGGTCACTGGCTTTACAGACAGTGGGTGGTCTGTCCTGGGCAGATGATTCTGCAGCTGTGTGGCCCCAGCATGATGTTGTTGGATATCTCTACAGCTTCACCATCTGTTCCTCTCTTGGTCTGGACCTTGTACCTCCTTAGCCCATAACATACTGGTTTTAAGGCAAGCTGAAGGAGAGTGCAGTATTGTTGCAGATACAGTTCTATGTCATGGTCAGAGACTCTTCCTGTCCAAAAATTACCATTATAGTCTTCTCATCCACGTTGAATGCGGACTCCACTTCCCAGTCACTCCAATTCTGCTCATGTACATTTGCTTTGCGGTGAAACTGGCGTAGGGGGTTGTTTGAGAAAAAGCATATTTCATATTCTTGCCGGATTGGGAGGGCTATGTAGGAATAGACATTTGCAGCAGTAAACCACAGTGTTACGCAGAGCAGAACAGGTGAACCCAAGAGCAGACTCAGACGAGGAGACTGGGATGAGGTATCCAAGGTAGTTGCAGGAAACCAGGTGCAGAGGCTGAGGCTGGAGAGAGAGTTGTTGGGACAGGGTAAGCAGGTCCAGATGAGAATCCAAGGGAGCAGTAGAGTGGGGGATCCAGGACAGAGTAGCAGGACTGACGTGGGACTGGAGACAGGGACCAGAGTCAGAGCGGGCAAGGGAAAACAGGCACAACAGGATAACAGGATCTAAACAGGAACAAACGTCTAGAAACGTAGACTGACTGAGCAGAGATTACAATCTGGCAGCGTAGAAGTGGCAGGGCTGAATATTTGTAGAGGTCTTGATTATGGAACAGGTTGCAGCTGGTGGGGATCTGCTCTGACTCCAGCACACCTGTCTCTGCCCACACAATCACAGAGAGAGAGAGAGTGAGAGAGAGGGAGAGAGCATTGGGGGAGTAGTGGCAGGTCAAGAAGACACAGGATGAGCAGTAGAGGGTGTGGCAGGAGCAGATTTAACACACTGGGAGTTGAACAGTAGGTTTTCAGCCACATACTCTCTACTAGGCACATATCCTTCCAACAAGATTGGGAGCCATGGAAAATTTGCTCAGTTGTGATAAATGAGGGGGACCACGGCACCGAGACCGCATCCTAACATCGTGTATTCACTGGTTGAGTCCAACCCCAGGTCGCTCTCTGACCAGAGAGAGTCTTGTGTTTGCATCCTCACCTGTCGCTTCATTCGTGCTTGTGATGCTGATTTCATAACCAAGCCTTAGACAGACTGCTTCATTGGAGCTCAGAGCCAGGAGCATACTTGAACGCAAGGGAACATATCACAGTGGAAAGCAGAACAGGTGAGACAAAAACAAAGAAAGGAAAAGTACACTAAATGCCAACCAGCCATAACCCCCTCCCCCTCCCTAAACCCCTCCACCCCAGACCCCAAGATTCAGGTTCCTAGAAAGACAGGAGCAGCAGCAGGGGAGCAGAGGGACGGATGTATGAAGAGAAGCCCCTGAACCCCCCCCCATCTGAGACGAGACACAAACCCACTGAGCCTACCACTCCGTCTCAACAACCTGCCCCCCCCTCGCCTGCACTCCCTGAAACCCTGGGGAGAAGGCTGCCAGCCCCCCGCCACAGTAACCACAGCGCTTTGCCAAGCTCCACTCCAGAACATCAAGGCAGTGGTACACTCAACTCCACTGTCTGCTGCTCACAGGATACAATACAATGAGTGTACAAAACATTAAGAACACCTGCTCTTTCAATGACATAGACTGACCAGGTGAATCCAGGTGAAAGCTATGATCTCTTATTGATGTCACAGGTTAAATCCACTTCAATTAGTGTAGATGACGAGGAGGAGACAGGTTAAAGAAGGATTTTTAAGTCTAGAGACAGGTGAGACATGGATTGTGTACGTGTGAAATTCAGAGAGTGAATGGGCAAGACAAAACATTTAAGTGCCTTTGAATGGGGTATGGTAGTAGGTGCCAGGCGCACCGGTTTCCATCAAGAAGTGCAACGCTGCTGGGTTTTTGAAGCAGTTTCCTGTGTGTATCAAGAATGGTCCACATGAGAGTCAACATGGGTCAGCGTCCTTGTGAAACACTTTCGACACCTTGTAGAATCCATGCCCCAATTAATTGAGGCTGTTCTGAGGGCCTCTGACCTGTTTCAATCTAAGGTGTCATGTGCTGAGTCATACAGTGATCTCCAATGTGGTTTCTCTGTAATTCAATGGATATCAGCTGTAATACAGTTATCTTTGCCATCTCACTTCTTGACTTCACTTGATTAGTAAAATCCTGTCATCTTCTAGCAGCTCTTTTCACCTTTGTTCTAGTGTTGGAGAGTGTTTCTATTTTCTCTATTTCCTAAATTACCTCAGTCACAGGAAGAGAGTTGTGTGGGTTGTGTACTATACACATTCCACACTGCATAGACACCAGTGATGTGTGTGTCAATAATCTCACATAGCAAGATTACATGGTTAAAGTAAGGTCCCTATTTGTACGTGAGACTAAGGTATTTAAGCACAATCAAGTTACCTTAATGTACACACTTCCTACCCTCAGTCAGGCTGTTGCTACCGGTATCTCCAAGTTACCTGTGATTCAGTAGCATAGAACATTGACTCTCAGACCAAGATGGACATGTTTGGATATGTGCTTGGTCCTTTCTAGTGTACGGTAGCAGGATCAGTCGTCTCTAGAGGTAAGACAACAGGCAGGATGCGAACAACAAGCTGAACACCGAGCACATGTTTCCATTACAGAAGTTGGTTAACAACTGGGAATATCAGATTTGTTTTATTCAATCAAAAACTAAAACAAAGAAAAACAGTTTATCTAGCTGATAGACTATTTCTGATTAGAAAATCTCTGGTGTAGATTAGAATAAATCTTGAAAAATAACCAATGTTCTGTATCATTGTCACATACTGTAGTTATGTGTGTAAGAGCCAAATTAATGTTACAGTATGAGTTTAACAGATTAACATTTGTAATTTCTAGCCTTTAGGTAAATGCTTTGAATTGTACGCTGAGGTATAGACTTTGAATGCACTGTAAAGGCTGGTGGGTTTGTTGTTGTTGAGCTTTCCCACAATCCTTTGTTCAGCAACTGCTTCAAAATCAAACCAAATCAATTGTTTTCTGTCATGTCATCAGTTAATGGGTGCGAGGGTAAAGAAAAGGGGATGTTAGCGACACCAAAGAGATAGCAACCACTTCAGATTCAACTGTGCATACAAGTGGTAAGTTAAAGAATTCAGCCTCTCTCCAGATTTCAACTTTATAATATGAGATTGGTGTTTAATGTTTAGCATGGTTTTTATTGAATTTGAGGATCAATTCAGTGCAGATATAAATCATTTTAATACTTTTAACTGACGAGAAATCATATTTTTAGGATTGAGCGTGACTGAAAACTGACCAAAATAGGTTATTGTTTTTGCAAAAGTTTGTGTCGTTTATTAATATACAGCTAGGTGATCAATGGTAAAAAATATATTCTGATAATGTGTAGAATTGTGAATATCATTGGGAGAATTGCAAAGGAAATATGTTGCATTTGTAATTTGATTGCATTATATGGTAGGATTGTATGCTATTTTATGAATGATTTGGTTACATGTGTCATATTTAGAAACGTTTGAAAACTTATAGAGACGTAGATCTATTTAGTAAAAAGCTCAAAATGTATATATCACAACAGATGGTGAGATTTCAGTTTGAATTGCTTGACTCTAAAACAATGCCAGAGTAGGGTCCTCAGAGAAAGAACTGCTTTTGAAATGGGTTTTTAAAACAGTGTGCAGGTGGGCATGATGCATTTCTTACCCAAACCACAGGCTTTGGCATTTTAACTGAATATTTATCAACAGGTGTGTGTGTTTGACATTTACATACGAAGATAAGGAATACTAACTCAGAGCAACATGAGTGACATTACAGCTTACTATAAGTGTGATGTGTGTAAATGTGTGCCAATCTGTATATTTTCACAAAGCAATTTTTAGAGATAACATATTATTCAAAATTTGGTGAATGACTTTGTTACATTACGTGGAAAATTCATTAATGAAAGTTAATGTTATCAAAAAATGTATTATCTCTAATTTCGCACTCTCTTACAGTAGAAACACATATTTATATATCAAACTATTTTATGTCCATTACTTAATTGCAGCAAAATGTCATTACGATCCAAACACATTTCACATTCTCCAGAAATTCTATAAGTGAGGTGAATGATTCTGTGGATAAATATACTGAGTGTACAAAATATTAGGAACATGTTCTTTTTTCATGACATACAGTAGAGTGACCAGGTAAATCCAGGTGAAAGCTATTATCCCTTAACGATGTCACTTCAATCAGTGTAGATGAAGGGGGGGAGAGACAGGTTAAAGAAGCCATGAGACAATTGAGACATGGATTGTTTATATGTGCCATTCAGAGGGTGAATGGACAAGACAACACATTTAAGTGCCTTTGAACAGGGTATGGTAGAAGGACCGGTGCACCGGTTGTGTAAAGTACTGCAAGGCTACTGGGTTTTTCACACTCAACAGTTTGCCGTGTGTATCAAGAATGGTTCAGTACCTAAAGGACACAATTGTGGGAAGCATTGGAGTCAACATGGGCCAGCATTCCTGTGGGACGCTTTCTACACCTTATCAAATCAAATCAAATTTTATTTGTCACATACACATGGTTAGCAGATGTTAAATGCGAGTGTAGCGAAATGCTTGTGCTTCTAGTTCCGACAATGCAGTGATAACCAACAAGTAATCTAACTAACAATTCCAAAACTACTGTCTTATACACAGTTATAGATACCTTATAGAGTCCATGCTCCGACAAATTGAGTGCAACTCAATATTAGGAAGGTGTTGTTTGGTATGCTCAACGTATGTCTTTAGGGCATTGGTATTTGTAGAAAAATTAAATAATAAATCTATAAATTATATTAGTTCGTTGTTGTTATTTAGTACAGAGGAACACTTTGTCAAAGAATCTGTCATTAAGTTGTGAGTAAATTTCGAATGACCCCTCGTCTCTTGTCTGTTCTGTAGGTATTTATCTCTCTCACGCTCTGCACCTTCCCCTTGCCTCAGCTCTGTCATGCCTCGCTCATTCCTGGTCAAGAGTAAGAGACCAGGGTCTCATCCCCCTTGCTTCTCTAAAGGCACCAGACACACAAACCCTGACCAGCCACAACCTCATACAAATCATCACGACAGGCAGAACAGGGCGTGGCAGGAAGTAAGGTCCCCACATCGGAGCCCCTTCCAGGAGGACCAGGGCAACCTGTACTCAGGGTCAGAAGTCAAGGACACCCTGGACTACCCCTGTCCTAGCTGGGACGCCATGGCAACCAGACCACACAGCACCTCGCCAGCTGACCTCTGGACCAGCAAGTCTGCAGGTATCCGACGGATCCTGACTTTATGGCTCTAAACTCTATTTATTGTAAATAATAAATAAGTAGATGTAGATATTTGCATTTATTTGTATTGCATCGCATTAAACACTTCAAGTTGCCTCAATTTGATTGTCATAACTATCTTTATCAAATCAAAAATACTTTTTTTATTTCAAACTCAATCTACTAGTATGCCACTTACTCCACAGAAACACAAGGGTACGATGGTGTGGAGCCTTCCGAGTCTGCCCTGCCCTGGTCCCTACACTGGCCCCGGGGCCCTGACAGAGAGAGGGAGCTGGAGAAACTGGTCCATGTCTTACTGAGCCACAGGCCACATATGGACCTCAATTCCACCAGCCCATGCCCCCTCTGTGAAAAGGTAAGAAGAACCAGCCAGGGTCAGGAATTACAATATAATCAGAACAGCACATCCGCCCTTGTAGGGTGTATCGACCAAAATTGTGTGGTTCCAAACCATGCAAACCCCTTCAGGCATGACTAAAATAGAATAAATGAGATACTGTTTGGTGTTTGTGACCTGAGACAAGATTGACAGTAGAGTGGTGAAAAATGTACTCGACAGGGCTCTGTGACATGTCAGAAAATTACATAATAGATTTGTTTGGTGTGAGAATTGAGGCTGTGAGGGGTAATTGTGTTGACTATGGTTGACATCTCTGGGAGTATGAGCTACATCTTCTGTTACTCTTAGCTTTCTCCTTTCTCAGGTCTTGTACTCAGGAGCTGTACTGAAGACTCATTTACTCAGGTCCCGTACATGCGTGCATGCAGTCCCATTGGCCACATCAGCCAAAGCCCCAGAGCACCCCTACGAGTTCAAACAAGCTCTGGGCACGTACGGAAGACCAAAGGTATATCTGGCAGAAGTAAATTGGTGGAGGTCTCTCCACTTCCCAACACAAACTATATAAACATACTAAAAGGCAAAATCCTGACCACATCTCTGTGAATGTGTGTGTTCCAGGAGCGTAGCCATAGCTGTAAGGAGTGTGGGAAGGTATTCAAGCGCTCCTCCACCCTGTCCACCCACCTGCTCATCCACTCTGACACCAGGCCCTACCCCTGCCAGTACTGTGGCAAGAGGTTCCACCAGAAGTCAGACATGAAGAAACACACCTTCATACATACAGGTATATGTTTATACTGTATCTTATACCATCTATTGCATCTTGCCTATGCCGCTCTTACATATATTCATATTCTTATTCCATCCCTTTAGATTTGTGTCCATGAGGTAGTTGTTGGGGAATTGTTAGATTACTTATTGGATATTACTGCACTGTTGGAACTACAAGCACAAGCATTTTGCTACATTTGCATTAACATCTGCTAACCATGTGTATGTGACCAATACAAATATATTTGATTTGATTTGAGGTGCAGGGAGGTACACTGTAAGGACACATACACAAATGAGCATAGTGTGACTTGAACATAGGTCAGCTGGTGTGTGTACATTATAGTACAACTGACATACACATTGTGCAAAGGTTGCTTACATCTGAAGTTAGGATTCTGCCCTGCACACTGGCTGCTGTCACAGAGTATCTCTCTTCTTGAATTATATGTCATGTCCTGCTGTCTGTCCCTGTCTGTCTCAGGTGAGAAGCCCCATGTGTGTCAGGTGTGTGGCAAGGCCTTCAGCCAGAGCTCCAACCTCATCACCCACAGCCGTAAACACAGCAGCTACTGGCCCTTCAGCTGCACGCACTGCCAAAGCAGCTTCCAGCGCAGACTGGACCTACAGCGCCACCAGGAGACACAATGTGTCCATAGCAGCGTGTACACACAGAGCTGAGGCCACGGGTATAATGGAGATTTGTATTACATAAGTACTGTATGTAGCACAAGAATGAGTGCTTTGTATAGATTGTTGACTGGTATTTGCAGCTCCATTTTTATATGGTACTTTGATCAGTGACTGAGGCTAAGCACATTACTTATGTTCAAGTTAATTGGGCATTTGTTTTTATGGATTTGCTTTCGCTCACAGCTTTTCAGGTTGACCGTTTGGATAGTGCCTTGAGGGGACCTGATCACTTTAACATCTCTAGCAATGTCATATAGTGTACAAGCTGGATTCCATTATTAGCGCAGAAGATCAGCGTTGTAGCCAGTTGAAATGTAAAGATAATTTTCGATTCAGCCAACATATGCAACATTTACCACGAATGCTGTCTCCGCCAACACGGAAACGTTTCCTTTAAATGTCAGTCACGCTTTAACGCTACGGATTGAATCCAGCCCTTTAGGTCCTGGTCTCTACTATGCTGTATGTCTAAAAAGACACCTTATTAAAAAAAAGGTGGTTTGTAGAGTGACAAAGCAAACCCCTATTTCTCACTGTAATTGTCAATTTTCCTCAGAGAGCCGTTACAATTGTAGCTCCCATTGTTGGTGTATGAATGAAGCTGCCATTTTCACTTCACTGTGGCAGCCCACCCAAGGGCATAATAATATACATTCAGGCCATGGGGAACATGACAGCAGTACGAGCAGAGAGAGACAATGATTATGTTGAAGTGATGCTCCACAATTATGGCGAGACAACGTGACTGCATATTTTCAGTGTCACAGCCTGGTCAGCAGGAGTATATATAAAAAGGGATTTAGATATAAAATAAAAAAATACTCTGTTTAAGTTTAGAATTTCTGGGGCTTCATTCACTGTTCTCTCCCGCACTTTATTTGAAGATAAAACACAAAAACTCAGCCACAGATATTTAATTTAAATAGCAACAGCACAGATAATATCAAACAAAGGGTCACAGTTACAACATAGATATATACAATAAGGATCTGGATAATGGCAATTGCCCTCACACACATTCTACTCAAGACATATATGACTTCATGTGTTCCTCCTCTTTAAACTCTGTAGTGCTTATTTCTGTTTTAACATTAGGCTATGTTCAGATTCATGTTCGTCCTATAGCCAGTAATCACACCATTCCAATCTATGAGCCCAGGTTATGACATTGTAGATACAGTGTAATGGATCAGATGCACTGAATAGTATTTCTTTCAACACTTTGAGGAGTTGCTGAGGCCATGTACCTGTAGACATTCATTTAGCCTCAGTCTTTCAGACCTTTATACATCTCATTGCTTCAAGCATATGTACACCAAGTATACAAAACATTATGGACACCTTCCTAATATTGAGTTGCACCCGCCCTCAGAACAGCCTTAATTATTTGGGGCATGGACTGTACAAGGTATCGAAAGCGTTCCACAGGGATGCTGGCCCATGTTGACTTCAATGCTTCCCACAGTTGTGTCCTTTAGGCAGTGGACCATTCTTGATACACACGGGAAACTGCGGGGAGGGGGACTCAGCAGCGTTGTAATTCTTGACAGAAACTGGTGTCCCTGGCACCTACTACCATTCCCCGTTTAAAGGAACTTAAATATTTAGTCTTGCCCATTCACACTCTGAATTTCACACACACAATCCATGTCTCAATTGTCTCAAGGCTTAAAAATCCTTCTTGAACCTGTCTCCTCCCCTTCATCTCCACTGATTGAAGTGGATTTAACAAGGGACATCAATAAGGGATCATAACTTTCATCTGGTTAGTCTATGTCATGGAAAGAGCAGGTGTTCTCAATGTTTTGAATACTCAGTGTATATGTATTTACACACATCAGATATGGGTTCAAAAACTATTTAGGGTATTTCAATTACTTTCAAAGACATTTTGAAGTAAGTATCTGGATATTTTTCAGTACTTAAATATTGGAATGAATTTGGAAATGCTCAACTATCAAATACAAATATTCAAATACTGCATGCATTTGAACCCAGGTCTGTTTGGTCCTAGGGTTTTTTAAATAATGTATTTGCAAATATGTTATGCTATTTATAGGAAGCTATTTTTAAATACTTCCAAGTAAAAATAGCTGATTGGCCACATTATTTGAAAATACAAAAATACACAGAAAATAAGTATTTAAATAACAAATACTTAAATACGCATGTATTTCAACCCAGGTCTGATACACTCACATACACACCAGGTGTTTCATCTTCTGTCCCACTTTACCCCCAGTCTCAGATTTACCAGAGGAAACACTGAAAATTAGATATTTAGAGTATTTATTACACATGATACGAGATATCACTATTGCAATCTGCAGGTGCTTGACTAATTCACAAAGGGCGCTAAGTGCCACCATGATAAGTCTATAGAATACTAATCTAAATTTGACAATCTCTTTACTTTGTGGTCCCCCAGCTGCTGTGTGTGTTGTTCCACTCTTATCACGTTCCATCTCACCTCTACACAGAGCTGTTGGAAGAGTCTAATAAGGCAGGGTTAGTATTCTCGATCAGGCCCCCTCTTCTGGTTGGTGGAGGAGCCCCTGCAACCAATCACATGTCAAGTGTTTCACTAACATGTATTCATGGTGAAAAAACCCAGCATTTCTCTCAAAAATAATAAGAAAGTTGTCATAGTATCTTCTCTTACATTAGGTCAAATAAAATAAAATGTTATTTGTCACATGCTTCGAAAAAACAACAGGTGTAGACTAACAGTGGAATGCTTACTTACGGGCCCTTCCCAACAATGCAGAGAGAAAGAAAATAGAGAAATAATAAAATGAGTAACGATAACTTGGCTTTATATAAGGGTAACCAGTACCAAGTGGATGTGCAGGGGTACGAGGTAATTAAGGTAAATATGTACATATAACTAGAAATAAAGTGACAGATAATAAACAGTAGCAGCAGGTATAGAATGTTCTCTGGGTATTTGTGAATATGGTGGTATAGCTCAGTATTTTGGCCTTTGGTCCAGGATAGACTTTAAGAACTGTCCCGTGTGGTTACCTGTGTGAGAGTAGATGCACCATAGCGCCCCCATCAGGCTGATGCCCAGAAGGAAAGCAACAAACACAATCCCAAACACTGAGCTTGTGTCTACCCCAGAGCCTGGGTGACAAAAACATGGGAGGGAAAAGTAGTAGAATCCCAGTTACTATCACTGTTGTGATAATACACACATGTAGGAACATCCGGGAGTTGATATTAGGGTTAGGGTTGAACCGGGTGAGGACATGAAGCAAGGGTTAGGGTTGAGGCTAGGGTTAGGGTTGAACCGGGTGAGGACATGAAGCAAGGGTTAGGGTTGAGGCTAGGGTTAGGGTTGAACCGGGTGAGGACATGAAGCAAGGGTTAGGGTTGAGGCTAGGGTTAGGGTTGAACCGGGTGAGGACATGAAGCAAGGGTTAGGGTTGAGGCTAGGGTTAGGGTTGAACCGGGTGAGGACATGAAGCAAGGGTTAGGGTTGAGGCTAGGGTTGAACCGGGTGAGGACATAAAGCAAGGGTTAGGGTTGAGGCTAGGGTTAGGGTTAGGGTTGAACCGGGTGAGGACATGAAGCAAGGGATAGGATTGAGGCTAGGGTTAGGGTTGAATTGGGGTGAGGACATGAAGCAAGGGATAGGATTGAGGCTAGGGTTAGGGTTAGGGTTGAATTGGGGTGAGGACATGAAGCAAGCGTTTATCGTTGAGGCTAGGGTTAGGGTTGAATTAGGGTGAGGACATGAAGCAAGGGTTAGGGTTGAGGCTAGGGTTAGGGTTGAATTGGGGTGAGGACATGAAGCAAGGGATAGGGTTGAGGCTAGGGTTAGGGTTGAATTGGGGTGAGGACATGAAGCAAGGGTTAGGGTTGAGGCTAGGGTTAGGGTTGAATTGGGGTGAGGACATGAAGCAAGGGTTAGCGTTGAGGCTAGGGTTAGGGTTGAATTGGGGTGAGGACATGAAGCAAGGGTTAGCGTTGAGGCTAGGGTTGAATTGGGGTGAGGACATGAATCAAGGGATAGGATTGAGGCTAGGGTTAGGGTTGAATTGGGGTGAGGTCATGAAGCAAGGGATAGGCTTGAGGCTAGGGTTTAACCAGGGTGTGGACCTGAAGGTAGGGTTAGGGTTGAGGCTAGGGTTAAAGTTACAGTTACTCACTGCTGTGGGCTGGGATAGGCTTGGGCAGCTGAGACACACTGGGCATTTGACCTCTCTGACCTAGAGAGAGAAATAGAGAGTTGGATAAGAAGAGAGAAACACCCTTTTACACAGAGTGAAAGTGAATTACTTCAGGCCCATGTAATGAGGAGGTGGACCACACCACCAATGACCATCTACTACTCACCAGCAGGTGGCGCCAGCTGTCTGGCCACACCAACAGGCTGATAGACCAGCATGGGTCTGGAGAAGTTTCTGTACTCACACTGACAGAGAGAAGAGAGAGAGGAAGATAAGCAGTGGCGGAATTAGGTATAGGCGACATTGGCATCCGCCCAGGGTGGCATCCTGCAGTTAACAATTTTTTTTTTTGAGAATGGTGACATTTGCACGATTGGTTTTCTATCGCTCATTTGCACGCCACGTCAATAATATCATGTCACCGTGTGGGACTGTGGGTCAATCAACCTTGTCGAAGTGGGCGCCCTGATTCTAGTTTGTGAGCTAGGGATGGTCTCCCACTCAGAAGTACGAGATGTGGAGGGGGGCGGGGGTAGGTTAACCTTAGGTCTTCCAACTGGAAGCCTGAGGTAGGGGGAGCGGGGGAATTTATTAAATAGCGCACCTCTAACTATGTACAGTACTAACTCAATCATTAAAATCAGTCACACTACGAAATGCTACTAAATAAATCACAATGAATTCATAATACTGTGAATATATAGTTTCACAGACATTTTTCCGGGTTGTGCAAAACCATTAAGAATAATATAAAAGCAGTCTGCACACCACCAAGGTGAATTGGTTTAGTATTCACTCTTGGTTGACAGTGTTGGGGGATGGGTAATGTAGTGATGCTCGGGTGCCAAATCAACACAAATTTGTTTCTATTTGTCTTTTTTACTTCTTTTTGATATTAGTCTTATGTTTGTATATATTTTTATATTTCTATAATTTAAAAGTTATGATTATTTATTTGTGATTTGTGTTATTCCAATTGTCTGAATAAAAATGACTGTTAGTGCAGAATCATGCTTTTTTTGTTGCTGGGGTTGGGGGTCGCTGAAGGGAGCCCTAACCGCCACAGAGCGTAAGTCATTACTTTTAGTCATTAATACTACTAGTCATTATGAATATAGAACATGTACTGTACCTGTTGGTTGGGTAGTTTAGATACGAGGGCAGGGATATGGAGGCCCCAGGGATTTGGACAGCCACTCTGTATTATGGCCGTTGGAGGCCCCTGGGTCACTGACTCAGGGCCACAGAGACAGATGCGACAGTGCAGAAACTGGACAGAGTTGTTGTAGATGGGCCGAAGGACAAAACTGAACCTCAGTCTGTGTATCTGGTCCTCCTCTCCTCCCATTCCTCCATCGCTCTCCTTCCTTTTGGCTCGTCCTCCTCGTCCCCTCTTGCCAACGTGTTCTCTTTTTCTCAATCCTGCCTTGTTCCTCCAAGCCCTTCCTGGATGCCTGAATGATAGGACTCTAGGTACCTCCTCTTCCTCTTCATAATATTCCTCATCATCCTCATCTTCCTCTTGGCCATGTGCCATGTTGCTGAGTGTCAGTGAGGAGTCAGCGGAGCAGCCGTCTCTAATGACTGACCAGCCAGGGGACACACGGGGGTCTGATAGGGGAGACACCATGCAGGACCGCACCTCCACACCCCCACCGAGGGCCCCCTTGGCGGAAAGCTTGGCAAAAACAGTCAGAGACAATATGGGTAACACATTACTTTACCATGGTCTTATTACTGAGTTGATATTTTGTAAGTAGAGTGTAATAAGTATTGTAATTACACTAGTACTGTAATTTGTAGTACTCTGTTACAACCTGCTGTGCTCTAGTGCTGTAATAGCAGGGCTACAGGGTTCTTATAGAAATGACTTATTGTGACATTTCTAGATGTGATTATAATAGCCTTCTGGTAGAAGTCTTCTCTGAGCTTGAGGCAGCTGATACTGTAGAAGACGAGCAGAGGGTGAAACACAAGTAGCACTTGCAGCAGGAGCTACATCAGCAGACAGACAGGCAGACAGACACACAATTAAAACACACACACATAGCTTGGCAAACTGACCTCCACATAGACACGGTTGTCAGCAGTGATGGTACAAGGACCGGTCTGCCTCTGCTCATAGCCCTCTGTAACAAACAGCTGCAGTGAGACCAGTGGGCCGGCCCTGGCCCTTGGGAGAGGCCCCGGCCCCTGCAGAGTGGGCTGCTCCACAGGAAGGCTTGGGACACTGGGGACTGCAGCAAAACAGCTGAACTAAGAGGACAATGGAAAAGAGGGAGATGTATGGAATGATAAGGACAAGCATAGATATACATGTCTCTGTCTCATACACACACACACAACAAACACACACTAATATGTGGTGAAAATGGACCACACATACACAAACACACAACCTGTATCATCTCACATGTATGACCAGTGGAGTCCACTCTGTGGACTCCTCGTCTGTCTCATTGACCACGGCAACCAGAGGCTTGTTTCTCCATAGCAACACCTGAGAGGATGGATAGACACAAAACAGGTTAAGTCATGTATTGTAAGAGTTGAAACACTAGAGCAGATAGGTCAGTGAGAGGACAGTAAATATACAGTATTAGTAGATCGTAGTTCATTCACATGCTACATGTCTGTCTCACTGCATCCCTCCTCTCCTGCTCCCTTTCCTCCACCACTCCCACAACCCTCTCTCCCTCCCTCCAGCCCCCTGCTCCCACACTCCCGTCCCCAGGCCTAGCTACACTCAGGTTGATCAGCAGTGTTCCGGACACTCAGACCTAGGTCACCCATGTGGCGCCTGGGGGAGGTAAACCACAGGAGCCCTTCAGATCACACTAAACAACACAATTACAGCCCTGCTCTTCTACTCTCTTCTTTCGTCCTCTGCCTTTCTACTGTGCATATCTCTCAATCTCACACATAGATACACAGACAGACACACAGTGAAGGGCTCCATAGTGACCTGCATGTCCCTCTCCCCCTCCCCACCTAAGTGAAGCCCATCCCTGCTCAATCTCCCCATCAGATCTGCCTCTCAGATGAGGCTGCCGGACATCCCTATTACACAGCTCTTTCTCTTTCTGCTGACTTTGTTTAGCACAGAATCACTTGTAAACGGTTGCATGCATGGTTCAATTACCATTTTGGTGAGACAAGAACATTGCAAAACATGGTGAGACACAAAAATGTCACAAAACATGTTAAAATGTTCTCTGCAGATATTTTACCCCTTAAAACCACCTCTCTGTCTTACCGCATTTTTGTACTGTACCCCTCTGGGCTCTCCCTGCAGCACCCCTTCAGTCCCACAGGAAATGACCGGGAATGCCAACAAGAAATGGCTGCTGTTGGACTGGGCCAGGCACTGAGGATACCGCAGTGTCACCTCCGACACCGGGAGAGACAGGGTCTGTGTGAAAGAGAGCATCAAAAAAGCTACACTAAGTACCATCATAAGAACCTACAATACACTGTAGGTCTACATGCAGTATATTGGTATTTGTATGACATAACCTCGCTAACAGGCTAAACTACCAGTACAACCATAACCTCACTACCACGCTAAACTACCAGTACAACCGTAACCTCGCTAACATGCTAAACTACCAGTACAACCATAACCTCGCTAACACGCTAAACTACCAGTACAACCATAACCTCGCTAAACTACCAGTACAACTATAACTCTCTTTCTATCTTTCTTTCTCTCTCTCTTGGAGTACGGGAGCCCTAGGAACATGCCTCAGGACTACCTGGCATGATGACTCCTTGCTGTCTCCAGTCCACCTGGCCGTGTTGCTGCTCCAGTTTCAACTTCCACCTGACCGTGCTGCTGCTCCAGTTTCAACTGTTCTGCCTTATTATTATACGACCATGCTGGTCATTTATGAACATTTGAACATCTTGGCCATGTTCCGTTATAATCTCCACCCGGCACAGCCAGAAGAGGACTGGCCACCCCTCATAGCCTGGTCCCTCTCTAGGTTTCTTCCTAGGTTTTGGACTTTCTAGGGAGTTTTTCCTAGCCAACGTGCTTCAACACCTGCATTGCTTGCTGTTTGGGGTTTTAGGCTGGGTTTCTGTACAGCACTTTGAGATATCAGCTGATGTACGAAGGGCTATATAAATACATTTGATAACCTTGCTAACATGCTAAACTACCAGTACAACCATAACCCCGCTAAACTACCAGTACAACTATAACCTCGCTAAACACGCTCAACTACTAGTACAACCATAACCCCGCTAAACTACCAGTACAACCATAACCCTGCTAAACTACCAGTACAACCATAACCCTGCTAAACTACCAGTACAACCATAACCCTGCTAAACTACCAGTACAACCATAACCCTGCTAAACTACCAGTACAACCATAACCCTGCTAAACTACCAGTACAACCATAACCCTGCTAAACTACCAGTACAACCATAACCCCGCTAAACTACCAGTACAACCATAACCCTGCTAAACTACCAGTACAACCATAACCCCGCTAAACTACCAGTACAACCATAACCCCGCTAAACTACCAGTACAACCATAACCCCGCTAAACACGCTAAACTACCAGTACAACCATAACCCCGCTAAACTACCAGTACAACCATAACCCTGCTAAACACGCTAAACTACCAGTACAACCATAACCCCGCTAAACTACCAGTACAACCATAACCCCGCTAAACTACCAGTACAACCATAACCCCGCTAAACTACCAGTACAACCATAACCCCGCTAAACTACCAGTACAACCATAACCCCGCTAAACTACCAGTACAACTATAACCCTGCTAAACACGCTAAACTACCAGTACAACCATAACCCCGCTAAACTACCAGTACAACTATAATCCTCGCTAAACACGCTAAACTACCAGTACAACTATAATCCTCGCTAAACACGCTAAACTACCAGTACAACCATAACCCTGCTAAACACACTAAACTACCAGTACAACCATAACCCCGCTAAACTACTAGTACAACTATAACCTCGCTAAACTACCAGTACAACCATAACCCCCTAAACTACCAGTACAACCATAACCCCGCTAAACTACCAGTACAACCATAACCCGCTAAAACTACCAGTAAACACTAAACTACCAGTAACCCATAAACACGCTAAACTACCAGTACAACTATAACCTAAACACGCTAAACTACCAGTACAAGCATAACCCCGCTAAACACGCTAAACTACCAGTACAACCATAACCCTGCTAAACACGCTAAAACTACCAGCTAAACTACCAGTACAACCATAACCCCGCTAAACACGCTAAACTACCAGTACAACCATAACCCCGCTAAACACGCTAAACTACCAGTACAACCATAACCCCGCTAAACACGCTAAACTACCAGTACCACCATAACCCCGCTAAACTACCAGTACAACCATAACCCCGCTAAACACGCTAAACTACCAGTACAACCATAACCCCGCTAAACACGCTAAACTACCAGTACAACCATAACCCCGCTAAACACGCTAAACTACCAGTACAACCATAA
The DNA here is from genome assembly GCF_023373465.1 of Oncorhynchus keta. Classification (NCBI taxonomy): domain Eukaryota; kingdom Metazoa; phylum Chordata; class Actinopteri; order Salmoniformes; family Salmonidae; genus Oncorhynchus; species Oncorhynchus keta. The sequence continues at coordinate 19,000,712 of NC_068425.1, read as the reverse complement.
CCCCGCTAAAAACTACCAGTACAACTATAACCCTCGCTAAACACGCTAAACTACCAGTACAACCATAACCCCGCTAAACTACCAGTACAACCATAACCCCGCTAAACACGCTAAACTACCAGTACAACCATAACCTCGCTAAACACGCTAAACTACCAGTACAACCATAACCCCGCTAAACTACCAGTACAACCATAACCACGCTAAACTACCAGTACAACCATAACCCCGATAAACACGCTAAACTACCAGTACAACCATAACCCCGCTAAACACTAAACCAGTACAACCATAACCCCGCTAAAAACTACCAGTACAACCATAACCCCCCCGCTAAACTACCAGTACAACCATAACCCCGCTAAACACGCTAAACTACCAGTACAACCATAACCCTGCTAAACACGCTAAACTACCAGTACAACCATAACCCCGCTAAACTACTAGTACAAAAACTAAACACGCTAAACTACAGTACAACCATAACCCCGCTAAACACGCTAAACTACCTCTGCTAAACTAGCTATAACCTCGCTAAACACGCTCAACTACCAGTGGCTAAACACGCTAAACTACCAGTACCATAACCCCCGCTAAACTACCAGTACAACCATAACCCCGCTAAACTAAACTACTAAACAGTACAACCATAACCCTGCTAAACTACCAGTACAACCATAACCCTGCTAAACACGCTAAACTACCAGTACAACCATAACCCCGCTAAACTATGAAAAACTGTCACTCACACCCCCTCTGAGCTATGTGGAGCAGTACCATAACCCTGCTAAACTACCAGTACAACCATAACCCCGCTAAACTACCAGTACAACCATAACCCCGCTAAACTACCAGTACAACCATAACCCCGCTAAACTACCAGTACAACTATAATCCTCGCTAAACACGCTAAACTACCAGTAACACCATAACCCCGCTAAACACGCTAAACTACCAGTACCACCATAACCCCGCTAAACTACCAGTACAACCATAAACCCGCTAAACACGCTAAACTACCAGTACAACCACATAGTGAAAGTGACCTGCAGAATGTGTCTGTCCACTGCCACGTTGAGTCGTCCGTCCTGACACTGCACACTGACGGCCTCCCAGCCCCCACTGGTCCTTCCACCTCCCTCACTCAGCCACTGTCTCAGCCTGCGCTCCTGGACCAAAGGGGGCCTGCCATCCAGCATACGCACAGGGGGGTCACCTTCTGTGGGAAGGGAGAGAAAGCGAGAGAGATGTGCTAACACACAGAACAGCACTTTTTAGGGATAACATGACCTTCAATATTGGGAGACAACATAATTAATCAGGAGAAACACCAACACAAACGCACTGTTAGGAAACACAAAATAAACCATCCAGTTCACTCACACAATGAGGGACACAAGAGACACACACAGGTCCTGACCTGTCCCTCCCCCAGCCAGTCTGATCACAAAGTGATTGGCCAGGTCAGCCTCTGTGTATGAGGCCACTTTGGGAAAGCCACTCTGATTGGCCCAGTTCAAAAGGTCATGGGTGGTAGAGAGGTCAGAGGTGAGCATGCTAGTCAGTGTCAGGTCAGGCTCCGGAGGGTAGAGTGGGGACACGCTGTTGGAGGACTGAGAGGAAAGAACAAGGGAGAGAAAAATGGTCAAAGAAATGCATAAATGTGATGTTTGTGTTACAAGATAACCTGGCAAGCCCTGTCAAAGCCAAGTTGAATGTGTTTATTTATCAACAAGATAACCTGAGAGACATTTCCATTGATATTTGGAACTCACTTTGAGGTTTTGAAATCACGTTTAGTTTGGCCTTCACTCAATGACTGGATTGCTCCTTTCATTTATTTAGCTATTTTGTCCATTTCATCATTATTTTCTTTTTACTTATAACCCTTTTATGACTTTTATACCAAACTCCAGAACAGGTGAAGGACCCATTCTAGCCCACATGATAGGAGAAATACCATAACGTGTCAAGTTTTACTGGATAGGATCCTCACATAGACAGAGATGTGTCCCCGGAGCCCTGGCACTGTGAGAGCCCAGTTGACTGGAACGGCACTACTGAGGATCAGCACCAATTTGTGCCACCCAGCATTGGCCACTGGGGGCACCAGAGAAATAGTCACCTCCACCTGCAGAGAGCTGGGATAGAGGGAGAGACCGGTCACTGAAAGGAATAGAGGGAGAAAATGCTTTGAAAATGATTAAGGGATAACTCAATAGCTCAACATTGTATTACTTGAACAGCTTCAGAGATTGATATTCTCCACATGATTTTCTTCACATGCTGGAGATGTCCTAAACTTACCCACAAAGCCCTGACCCTGCTGAAAGGAGCTTGATGACATGCACTTCTGGGTCGCCTCCGCCAACTGGAGCACAGCCCTGTACTTCCTGTGGCTGCAGGTCAGAAGTCAGGTAGTTGTGTGACAGGAACAGAGACTGCAGCTGGCACACGCTGGGCATGGTGATATCTGGAGGTCAGAGGGGAGACTTGGTTGGAGAGGGAGAGAGGTCAGAAAGACCAGGGTTGTGTATTAGCTGTATGCATGTGGGGCGGGCTCACCCTTGCCCACACGGACGTAGACGCGGTTGGCACTGGCTGTGTGTGTGAGGGAGGACAGGGAGCCATGTTGATGCATTGCCCATCGCAGCAAAGCCCGCGGACGGAAAGGCAGAGAGGGCATAGGCTGCACCTGCACTGCCAGACTGTAGGGCTGCACTGTAGAGTTAGGAGAGACCTGGGGCAAAGGGGGGCCACTGTGGTTACATAGAGAGACATGATAACACACAGTAATAGAAACATTCATTTGTGGGGGCCTATGTTTCTAAAACAACACACTTGCACAGACATACACACTAACACACTGGAAAGGTCAGTACTTTTATCAGTTCCTCATGGGAGGAAGTAAATACTCTCATCAAAACTGTTTTTTTGGGGGGTGAATGATTAATGACTAAAAGAGGTACACACACCACACGAGCACGCACGCACAGACTGACCTGTACCAGCACAGGCAGATCCGGGGGTAGTCTCTCAGCCTCCAGCCACCAGCGTACTGGTTGCTTGGAGCTCAGTACCAGGATGAGGGTTTGACGGGGGGGGTGAGACAGAGACAGGGGTCTCAGGAGCACAGTCACCTGGAAGGGAAGAGAGGGGGTCAGGGCAGGGAGGCACAACATATTGGGAGTGATTGTGGATGTTTCCTACTGTGAGAAACAGAGAGGGAGCACCTGTTTGTCAAGGCTACGTGTCCCTCTCCCCACAGCGATCACATGGGTCTCTTTCTCCCCGCTCTCTCTGGCTGCACAGCCCGGGCCGGCCTCAAAGCGCTCCAACAGCCCCTGCACAGGGTGAAGCACCCCCGCTGGAGACAGAGAGCACTGCAGTTCCCCACAGTCAACTGCACAGTTGCAAAGACAACCAGAGGTCACTCAAATGGAGCTACGGCTGTATACTCTGTTTACGAGGAACATTGAGGACAAACTAATATAGATTGGGTCTCTTGTGGAAGAGATACATTGAAAAATAAAACACTTGATCTCCCTGAAAAAGACAACACAGAGAGACCATCTGAACTTGGTGTGAGATTTGGTAATAGGCAGGATGGACGGGGTCACCAGCAGACTCTCTGCTCTCACTGACAAACAGGAGAAACAAGTCTCTGTCAATCCGCCACATAAACACACTAGTGCTCCACTCGACTGCTCTGGTCTCAGACAAGCCCTCTCACTCAGCCTCTCTGTCTACGTCTCAGTCTCTGGTTCATGCTCTCTTCTTCCAGTCAGTGGCTGTTGGCCCACTATGACTAAAAGACAGCTTGTTGTTCTCGGACTGAACAGAGCTAACTGGGGAGTGCCCCCTGACTGAACTTTCTATTTTTTTTCCTTTACTGTCTCTGAATATTCCACTTTCACTTTGCTAAACCCAAATCTGACTATTGACACATAGCTCTTTGAAAGCAGAGTCACTTTGGGAGGTACTTTTGAGAGAAAGTATTAAAGTTGTACTATTCAGTATGGAAACATCCCGTAGAATTAACAGTACCTCTATAACTGTCTCCTACCTCTTCAAAGAATATCTTAAAGAATCCCACAGCACCTCCCCCCATTTCTTAAAATAAAAAATACAAATGGCTTTTCATGAACTCGCACTTGAATGTGTCAGTGAACGAGCACGGACTTTGCTGACAGCTACTTTATTGAGGAAAATGTACTTATTATGACTTCGATATGTGGTTGTCCGACCTAGCTATCTTAAGATGAATGTACTAATTGGAAGTCAATCTGGATAAGAGCGTCTGCTAAATGACTAAAATGTCCATGTAAATGTCTTGTTTCTCTTACGTCCTGTTCTCTCCCCCAGTAGAAAGAGGCAGAAGAGAATCCACCTCGTCCCTGAAACCATCATGACTATTCTCCAGGGGTGAATTCAATGGGAGAGTCCCTCTTGCGACATCCTGAGGGGGAAAAGAGAGTGATTAATACAGTGGTCTAGACAGAGTCTTTAACAAGAGACCAAGTTCTCCGTGTGCATAATGTTATATTGGACAGGCTGAGAGAACAGATGGATAATATGTATCCAAATAGAGGAGGAACAAACACTAGAGCAAGGACAGAGTTTACCCAGGGAACAAACACTAGAGCAAGGACAGACAGGGAACAAACACTAGAGCAAGGACAGAGTTTACCCAGGGAACAAACACTAGAGCAAGGACAGAGTTTACCCAGGGAACAAACACTAGAGCAAGGACAGAGTTTACCCAGGGAACAAACACTAGAGCAAGGACAGAGTTACCCAGGGAACAAACACTAGAGCAAGGACAGAGGGAACAAACACTAGAGCAAGGACAGAGTTTACCCAGGGAACAAACACTAGAGCAAGGACAGAGTTTACCCAGGGAACAAACACTAGAGCAAGGACAGAGTTTACCCAGGGAACAAACACTAGAGCAAGGACAGAGTTTACCCAGGGAACAAACACTAGAGCAAGGACAGAGTTTACCCAGGGAACAAACACTAGAGCAAGGACAGAGTTTACCCAGGGAACAAACACTAGAGCAAGGACAGAGTTTACCCAGGGAACAAACACTAGAGCAAGGACAGAGTTTACCCAGGGAACAAACAACATAAAGTCATCTCTCCCACTGGGTTCTCATTATCACTGCATTATCACAACTTCCTCATTCTTCTCCCATTCTGGACAGTATCACTCTTGGTGGATTTTTTTCTTCTCTGTGTTCTGCCAATTGCAACTCTACAAGCATTTGTCAATAACATGCTTTGAAGGCAAAATCTGTGATTTCAAAACGCCCTACTGATAAGATGAGTTACAGGGGTGGGGAAAGTAAGTACTCTAAACTTGATAGAAGCTTTGGATACCATGCAATCAGGTCTGACATTCAGTGAGATTGACATGATAGTATTATTAAACATATTTTGACTCCATTGTTTGTTTATATAGAATACAAATAGGTCTGTACATCTTTCCTTAGCCTTGTTGAGTATATAAATGCAATATGATCAAAGGTCATATACCCACTTATCTCATAATTGTCATGTGCCTATCTTTATTCTGTTTCTGATAGTGACACACATCATATAATGCTGTGAGACAGAATTGGGGGTCGTTGTTCGGGACCGGTTGACCAGTTTATTGTCCTTGAGTGGGCTCCCGAGTGGCGCAGCGGTCTAAGGCACTGCATCTCATTGCTAGAGGTGTCACTACTGACCCTGGTTCAATTGCAGGCTGTATCACAACTGGCTGTGATTGGGAGTCCCATGGGGTGGTGCACAATTGGCCCAGCGTCCTCTGGGTTAAGGGTTGGCCAGGGTAGGCCGTAATTGTAAATAATAATTTGTTCTTAACTGACTTGCCTAGTTAAATAAATACAAAAAATAAGGATCAGAGGACGTCCAGACAACACACACCGACCCATTGAGATAATGACATGTCATTAACTGGCGCGCCAAAAGGCTAATCTCTTCCACTCAAACTTGCCCAGAAAGAACTCACCACGAACTGCAAAATAACCGCGAATGGGGCCAGAAACAAAAATTTAACAATTGATTGGTCTTGATGGGTACTATGAGAATGCAGAGGAATAAACTATATATACTTTCTCTAACAGTGTCATTCAAAACAGTTATATTATTTGTCTCATGTTACCGAATCCCTTGGCTAATTCATGACAAATATTTAGAACTTCACTCGAAGAAAAAATGCATTAGCCCAGTCAGAATTCACAAGAAATAAAAAAGTCAATAAACATAAAATGATTCAATTTAAACGGACCACAACTCACAGCACTTCGAATATCTCTCCTGACTTCTGAATACAGGCTATAATAAAAGTCGTAACTCACCTGTGACAGCTCCCCGTGGAGCTGGACGTTGAAAGCAGACTGTCGATCAACTATTGATTCTCAGGTTAAGACCATTCAATCATTGGTGACCACAGGACTGTATTGGCGTATATCACAGCGGGCTACACACCCTCTGTACCCCCTTTCAATACTAGAGAAAATAACAGAAAATTGCCTTTACCAAATCTATGTGCTGCTGCTTCAGGCGTCCAGAGACGCACTGGGTGTCATTTCAGATGGGGTATTGCATTGACATCATCATTTTCGATAAGCCAAAGAAATCAAAAGTTAAGACAGCGTAATATTTTTAGAGGTGAGATACGGAATTTAAAGAGATTCCCTCGAAATAGTATAAAAGCCAGGGGAGGGGCAAGGAATGGGGCCATAGACGGGAGAGAGAAAAGAGAATAGGGTCCAAAAACGCACAGAAACGTAGAAGGCAACAGGAAGAAGAGAATGAGAGAGGACGAAGCGTAAAGGGGAAGAGGAGGGATGGTGGGAGGGTAAATAAATAGGAGCAGAAGGCTGGACTTGAGAAGTTGGAGAGGCAGGGGTAAAGTGAGAGGAATGCAGAGGAGGGAAATGAAAGAGAGATAAATGAGAGATGGAGAAAAATAATTAGTCCATGAAGTAGACTGTAATTGTTTTTATTCAGCTGCAACAGGATGGCGAGTTTGCTCAACAAAATTGCATTCCAGTTGATTCAACATACAATTGTTTGCATATTTCCAAGTGTAAAATTAAACGCTTTATGACAATACATTAAATATATCATAAGGCTTTTCTTTGAGGGCCTAGTTACACCCTAACACAGTGGTCTGAAACTCCTGGTTTATAGGCTGTATTAAGCCTGCAAGTCACATTCTGGTGTGCAAAATGTTGTTTAATCCCTTTTAGAATCCAGCCAGAGTGAGGATATCCAACAATTGGAACATTTATTTACCCGCAAACTGCATTGAGAATGATGGCCAGGGTAGCCGTATGGAATATGAATTATTAAGACTACTAACAGCTTGGATAAGTTTCGAAACATTTATGTTATTTATGTTTGTGTAGCATAAGATTACAAGATTAATCAACCAATCAATGCAAAAACACAGGTATTGAAACAAACAATTCTGAAAATCAACCTGCGATAGAGCATGCTGGGAAATGGTTTTGAGTAAACATACATTTGTAATTTTACTCAACAAGCTTGTTCAAATTCAGCTTACTTTAAGCAGAGTTTGTTGATTCACCATACAGCTGTAAGGCTGTGCTCTGACCTCTTTCTCCCCTCTCTCTCCAGATGAAATCTCGCGTCTTGTGACGGCTGGCCGCCCAACAACCTGCCCGCTTGACCCTATCCCCTCCTCTCTTCTCCAGACCATTTCCGGAGACCTTCTCCCTTACCTCACCTCGCTCATCAACTCATCCCTGACCGCTGGCTACGTCCCTTCCGTCTTCAAGAGAGCGAGAGTTGCACCCCTTCTGAAAAAACCTACACTCGATCCCTCCGATGTCATCAATTACAGACCAGTATCCCTTCTTTCTTTTCTCTCCAAAACTCTTGAACGTGCCGTCCTTGGCCAGCTCTCCCGCTATCTCTCTCAGAATGACCTTCTTGATCCAAATCAGTCAGGTTTCAAGACTAGTCATTCAACTGAGACTGCTCTTCTCTGTATCACGGAGGCGCTCCGCACTGCTAAAGCTAACTCTCTCTCCTCTGCTCTCATCCTTCTAGACCTATCGGCTGCCTTCGATACTGTGAACCATCAGATCCTCCTCTCCACCCTCTCCGAGTTGGGCATCTCCGGCGCGGCCCACGCTTGGATTGCGTCCTACCTGACAGGTCGCTCCTATCAGGTGGCGTGGCGAGAATCTGTCTCCTCACCACGCGCTCTCACCACTGGTGTCCCCCAGGGCTCGGTTCTAGGCCCTCTCCTATTCTCGCTATACACCAAGTCACTTGGCTCTGTCATAACCTCACATGGTCTCTCCTATCATTGCTATGCAGACGACACACAATTAATCTTCTCCTTTCCCCCTTCTGATGACCAGGTGGCGAATCACATCTCTGCATGTCTGGCAGACATATCAGTGTGGATGACGGATCACCACCTCAAGCTGAACCTCGGCAAGACGGAGCTGCTCTTCCTCCCGGGAAGGACTGCCCGTTCCATGATCTCGCCATCACGGTTGACAACTCCATTGTGTCCTCCTCCCAGAGCGCTAAGAACCTTGGCGTGATCCTGGACAACACCCTGTCGTTTTCAACTAACATCAAGGCGGTGGCCCGTTCCTGTAGGTTCATGCTCTACAACATCCGCAGAGTACGACCCTGCCTCACACAGGAAGCGGCGCAGGTCCTAATCCAGGCACTTGTCATCTCCCGTCTGGATTACTGCAACTCGCTGTTGGCTGGGCTCCCTGCCTGTGCCATTAAACCCCTACAACTCATCCAGAACGCCGCAGCCCGTCTGGTGTTCAACCTTCCCAAGTTCTCTCACGTCACCCTGCTCCTCCGCTCTCTCCACTGGCTTCCAGTTGAAGCTCGCATCCGCTACAAGACCATGGTGCTTGCCTACGGAGCTGTGAGGGGAACGGCACCTCAGTACCTCCAGGCTCTGATCAGGCCCTACACCCAAACAAGGGCACTGCGTTCATCCACCTCTGGCCTGCTCGCCTCCCTACCACTGAGGAAGTACAGTTCCCGCTCAGCCCAGTCAAAACTGTTCGCTGCTCTGGCCCCCAATGGTGGAACAAACTCCCCACGACGCCAGGACAGCGGAGTCAATCACCACCTTCCGGAGACACCTGAAACCCCACCTCTTTAAGGAATACCTAGGATAGGATAAAGTAATCCTTCTCACCCCCCTTAAAAGATTTAGATGCACTATTGTAAAGTGGCTGTTCCACTGGATGTCATAAGGTGAATGCACCAATTTGTAAGTCGCTCTGGATAAGAGCGTCTGCTAAATGACTTAAATGTAAATGTAAATGTAAATAGCATTGTGTGTTTTCTCAACATTTGGGCATATAGCTGAACCAACATACAGTGTTATCTTCCAAGGGCACACATGAATTAGTAATTCGACTCAAGTTTTTATACATTCACATCACTGTGAGCAAAGATTGTTGATGTTCACACATTAGCTCAATTTCTTGTCCTTCTGGCTTTTAAATGGCTTTTTTTTACTGTGTCGGCTAACATATATTTTCTCTGAAGTGTGGGTGAAATTACCCAGATTTCTATCCAAATTGAGAAAGTTCAGAAATAATTCAGAAAGTACTCAGAAAGTACTCAAGATGCATAATGTAAGGATTGTGTTTAATACGCATTTTTAGGTCCTCTTTGCTCAATTCTGTTTCGCAGGGAAACTCTTATTTCCTGCCATGAAATTGTTGTTGGATATGTTATTACTGATATGTTTTCTGGTTGATTTATGTCCCAGATATACATTTTTATAAATCTGAAATAAATAACAATGTTTCCAGGCTGTCCAATACAGTATTTCATATTCAATCTAAATTGAAATGTATCATGAGTAAATTAGTCTGTTTGTTTTGCGGACAACAATTTCTAATGTTCTTTTTTTTTGGTCAAGTTGCACTCCACTCTCTCCAGATCCGTCTGAGAAGCTACCAGCTGGGGCCATTTTGTAAGGAACCTCGTCCTCCTTTTCTGAGGAGGAGAAGCAAGAAGGATCGGAGGACCAAAACGCAACGTGGTAAGTGTCCATAATTTAATGAAGCAAAATGAACACTGAACAAAAACAATAAGCAACAAACGAACAGTCCCGTAAGGTGAATGACAAACACTACATTTTAAACATGTTTTATGACTTTGTCAATCAACTTGTTCTTAACAAATCTAAATAATTGTTTAGTGTTTCTCTATGAATATGGACTATTTAAAAATGTAAGTAAATTGGGATAATTTTGACCTCAGCCAAAAACATATACTTCTGCCTATATTAATTGGATAAATAGGACCTTTATTTGAATCCAGGTTTCTCTGGAGACATAACAAGTTACCCACCAGAGGGTGGAGGTGGACCTGTTAACCACACCACCAGAGGGTGGAGGGGGACCTGTTAACCACACCACCAGAGGGTGGAGGGGGACCTGTTAACCACACCACCAGAGGGTGGAGGGGGACCTGTTAACCACACCACCAGAGGGTGGAGGGGGACCTGTTAACCACCCCACCAGAGGGTGGAGGTGGACCTGTTAACCACACCACCAGAGGGTGGAGGGGGACCTGTTAACCACACCACCAGAGGGTGGAGGGGGACCTGTTAACCACCCCACCAGAGGGTGGAGGGGGACCTGGTAACCACACCACCAAAGGGTGGAGGGGGACCTGGTAACCACACCACCAGAGGGTGGAGGGGGACCTGTTAACAACACCACCAGAGAGTGGAGGGGGACCTGTTAACCACACCACCAGAGGGTGGAGGGGGACCTGGTAACCACACCACCAGAGGGTGGAGGGGGACCTGTTAACCACACCACCAGAGGGTGGAGGGAGACCTGGTAACCACACCACCAGAGGGTGGAGGGGGACCTGTTAACCACACCACCAGAGGGTGGAGGGAGACCTGGTAACCACACCACCAGAGGGTGGAGGGGGACCTGGTAACCACACCACCAGAGGGTGGAGGGGGACCTGTTAACCACACCACCAGAGGGTGGAGGGAGACCTGGTAACCACACCACCAGAGGGTGGAGGGGGACCTGTTAACCACACCACCAGAGGGTGGAGGGAGACCTGGTAACCACACCACCAGAGGGTGGAGGGGGACCTGGTAACCACACCACCAGAGGGTGGAGGGGGACCTGTTAACCACACCACCAGAGGGTGGAGGGGGACCTGTTAACCACACCACCAGAGGGTGGAGAGGGACCTGTTAACCACACCACCAGAGGGTGGAGGGGGACCTGTTAACCACACCACCAGAGGGTGGAGGGGGACCTGTTAACCACACTACCAGAGGGTGGAGGGGGACCTGTATCAGTGATTTCGACCAGATAGACAGATCATCTGCAGAGCTCCCCATGTACTCTAAGATGTAACTTTTCTATACCACGCATCATATGACTGTATACAAAACCAAAGGTATACAAGGTCTGGTAAGGGTATCAATACTTGATAGAACTGAAATACAGAACTCAGATAGGCTCTGAATCTACATAGAGAGCTGTATTGGTGTGTATTCTCCGAAATTTAGTTATTTTAGGGCCTATGGTTATAAATGGTTATAACTAGGTAAGACCACATACATGCTTAGTAGTTGTCAAAACAGCTGATAAAAGTATGTCAGTGCTATGAATACTTGATAAAATAATAATACAAAAACCAGCTACCCTCTAAATGTAAACATAGTGTTGTATTGGTGTGTATTCTCCAAAAAATACTTATTCTACTGAAAATATGATATTAATACCAGAATTCCTCCAATATTCTATCTGTGCAACTTGGACGTGTATATGTTGGGTGCTATATACTTTGGTTTGTAGTGACTTAGATGTGGGCATTCTTTTTGCAATAGTTTTGGTCATTGTCTCTCAGAATCACTTTTTGAAATTAATTGAATACTTTTTGTCAATAAAATGTATTTAAAATGTTGCTGTACTGCCTCTCGAAAATCTGATAATTTTGACCACATGAATATGACACAATTGATATTTACTTAGAAATTCTGAAAACTAAATGTAACTATAATTAAATTACGGTAAATTTCCTTTTTTAGTGCTAATGTGAATTGTACTTTGGAAAAAACTGCAAATTTTATAAAGGAAAAATGCATATATATGTCTGACAGAATATGCTGATTAACAGTAATTTTGCTAAAATAACAGTCTATCCTGGTCATCTTTTACTTCAGATAACATGTATCAAATGTTTTATGATGTTTTGATAAAACATAAGTTGATATTGTGCTGTGATTGATGCTTTTTCCAATAGTTTCTTCTTGGGGTCAAAATGACCCCAGTTGGTAAACGATGTCTATCAAATTTTATGTTGGTGGCTTGAGAATGAAATGAGCAGACATGCAATCTATCTATGAAAAGAAGTATGGCCACGGAAATGAAATGAAAATTCCAGTCTTGGCTGCAATTTATGTGAACATACACTATGTACTGTAGAACCTAAAAAGGTTCTTCGGCTGTCCAGATAGGAGAACGCTTTGAAGAACCCTTTTTGGTTCCAGGTAGAACCCTTTTAGGATCCATGTAGAACCCTTTCCACAGAGGGAGAACATCACCCTTGCTGACTTGTTTTCATCCTAACCAACTCACTTTTCAGTCTCAGTCAGGCCTTTTTTAATTTCCACCTTTCTATGAATAGAAAATGTATTTTTCCTTCCATAGCTGTCCTTTTCTTGTCAGCTAGGTTCACTGTTCAGTTGGAGCTCTCAGTACATCCTCAATCTCCTTTACACAGCTAGAGCCAAACCATCCCTGTCTCGCTTGATCACAACACTGTCCAGCTCATTCCCACCTACCTACAGCTCAGGAGCAGTAAACCCCTTGTGAAATCTGTGAATGTCTGGAAGCAGGACAGTATAGAATCACTTAAGGGATGTTCTGTGTCCAGATTGGGACATTTTTCATGAGTTAGACATGCACAAGTCAGCACAGGTTGTCACAGACTACATAGATTTCTGTGTTGACTCTGATATGCCAGAAGACATAAAGGCATACCCAAACAACACACACTACATCACAAATGAGGTCAAGGACATGGATCAATTGCAAGAGCCAAGAAGCAAGAGGCAACCATTCAAAAACAAGGACAAACAACAACTGAAATGGGTGCAAAAGGAGCTCAATCAAATGCTCAGAGAGACAAGGAAACAACACACGGAATCAGTGGGAACAAATAGTTCCTTATAAAGAACTCCAAAAAATGGTGGGAGTCGATGAGAACAATCAACAACATGAACCCTGCAAAATAAATCCTTGCACACACCAGATGAGCTGACCAAAGCTAATACGATTTGATGTACTCCATTGTGGCTCCATTGTTATTGATTATTGTGTTCCTAGGTTGGAAATCAACCCTGTAGTTGTCATTTGAGTCTTCAAGCATAAAAGAATAAAAAGATCATGGTGTGCGAGCTCCATTCAGATGTGAACCCTGTGTTAGATCCTTAGTAATTTGCCTATAAGAAAAGTTGTGAGACAAGATGATGCAATCAACACCATAGTGCATCTCATTGTTAAGCATCTGGAAAACCCCGGGGCCTGTTATTTATTTCAGTTCAGCGTTTAACACGACACAGCCACATGTCCTACTCAGTCAGTTTTAAAGCAGACAAGTGTTAACTCCTGTATCATAAGGTGGTAGCACTCATTCCTGACGAGCCATACTCAGAAGGTTAGTGTTAACAGAACCCTCTCTGAGGCTAGAGACATTAGCACAGGGGCCTGCAGGGATGTGGGAGTTCACCCATCTTATTCATCATGTACACACATGAATACACTAGCAGTAATCCTAATAACTATATTGTGAAGTTTTCTGATGATACGGCCGTCCTTGGTGTGATGTATAAAGATGCTGATACTACCGTGTACAGGTCAGAAATTCAAAGGTTTGTCAAGTGGTGTGATGAACACCATCTTATCCTCAATGTAAAGAAAACAGAGGAGATGGTGTTTGACCCCAAATCTGTTGGCAAAACCACGTGCCTGTGGTTGTTCACAATGCTAAAACAGCACAGCTTAGTTTGTACAAGTAGCTGGGTGCACACTGAACTGGAAGGTCCAAGTACACCGTGTCTTCTGCAGAGTTCAACAACGCCTCTATTTCCTAAGTAGACTCAGGGTTTTGGGATTTGACCAGAAAATGATGTAAAACGTACTCTGGCAATAGAGTTATTTTTTCAGAGTTGTGTACGCTCAATTTAGTGTTGATATTTAACTCTGCTTCATTGGGTTTCACTCTGTACAGTATTAATTCAAAATAATTGTTTTCAATCTCTGCAGTGTTGTTCAGTATTCTAGAGTTAATTATTTAGAGTAACGTTTACGCTCAATACAATCGCAAGAGTTAATTCAACTCCTATGTAGTCAAACAACACTATTTTGGGGTTTATATGGTTCCATTTGAGGTATAAGGGTGTAAAGTCTCATTTGCATATTTCTTCATGTGTCACATTATGGTGTCTTGCAATGTGACATCCAATCTCTAGTGGTATCCAGGGAGGATGTCCAGAACTTTTACATCACCTACAACTTACATTCAGAATCTATGTCAGAGCAGCGCAGAGCATAATGTTGCTTGAGACTACCTACATCATGTAATCTGAAACAGCCTCCTCAGTAATGGTTGCCATAAACCAAAACGCTTACAGATTAGTTTAAGAAAATGCATGTTACATAATGAAACAAACCATTTGTAAAAATCTACCTGCAGGAAAGAGCCACATGGAAATGCAGACAAAGTGTTTGAGGATGGTTAATGTGAGTGGGACTCTGAGGCAGACCAAGCCAGGGCAGATATCTATAATTGCATGCATGTAGAGCCTTCAGCAGGCCAAGTTGGTGACATTGATGTGTAGCAACCTGATGCTCTTTATCTACACCTGTTTGTCATTGCGTTTAGCCTATTTTCTGGATCGGTGACATTCACATATTTTTCCAACAATGACAATAAGGTAGTTATTGTAGGTAGTTATTGTTGGTCTCTGTTCACTGCACATGGTGCCCTAGACTGCTACAGTGTGTCCTACAGAGAGAGAGAGAGAGAGAGAGAGAGAGAGAGAGAGAGAGAGAGAGAGAGAGAGAGAGACACTCCTGTCTCTTCCTGGTAATGGTTTCTTATATTGGCTTTGACCAGAAAAGTGCAGGAAAAAATGAAAACAGTCTCCTTTTAAAGTAGGCTGCAGTGAAGATGGGAGTGAGGAAAAGAAGGACAGAACGAGGGAGGAGAGAAGTGTGTTCCAGGAACACCCTGACCCCCTCACTCCCACTGCTTGAGTGCCCCCTCTCCACACACACCATCAACACGTTCATCTCTCCTCATCTAACCCCACCCCCTCCACACACACCATCAACACGTTCATCTCTCCTCATCTAACCCCACCCTCTCCACACACACCATCAACACGTTCATCTCTCCTCATCTAACCCCACCCCCTCCACACACACCATCAACACGTTCATCTCTCCTCATCTAACCCCACCCCTCCACACACACCATCAACACGTTCATCTCTCCTCATCTAACCCCACCCTCTCCACACACACCATCAACACGTTCATCTCTCCTCATCTAACCCCACCCCTCCACACACACCATCAACACGTTCATCTCTCCTCATCTAACCCCACCCCTCCACACACACCATCAACACGTTCATCTCTCCTCATCTAACCCCACCCCTCCACACACACCATCAACACGTTCATCTCTCCTCATCTAACCCCACCCCTCCACACACACCATCAACACGTTCATCTCTCCTCATCTAACCCCCACCCCTCCACACACACCATCAACACGTTCATCTCTCCTCATCTAACCCCACCCTCTCCACACACACACCATCAACACGTTCATCTCTCCTCATCTAACCCCACCCCTCCACACACACCATCAACACGTTCATCTCTCCTCATCTAACCCCACCCCTCCACACACACCATCAACACATTCATCTCTCCTCATCTAACCCCACCCCTCCACACCCACCATCAACACGTTCATCTCTCCTCATCTAACCCCACCCCTCCACACACACCATCAACACGTTCATCTCTCCTCATCTAACCCCACCCCTCCACACCCACCATCAACACGTTCATCTCTCCTCATCTAACCCCACCCCCTCCACACACCATCAACACGTTCATCTCTCCTCATCTAACCCCACCCCTCCACACCCACCATCAACACGTTCATCTCTCCTCATCTAACCCCACCCCTCCACACACACCATCAACACGTTCATCTCTCCTCATCTAACCCCACCCCTCCACACCCACCATCAACACGTTCATCTCTCCTCATCTAACCCCACCCCTCCACACACACCATCAACACGTTCATCTCTCCTCATCTAACCCCACCCCTCCACACCCACCATCAACACGTTCATCTCTCCTCATCTAACCCCACCCCTCCACACACACCATCAACACGTTCATCTCTCCTCATCTAACCCCACCCCTCCACACCCACCATCAACACGTTCATCTCTCCTCATCTAACCCCACCCCTCCACACACACCATCAACACGTTCATCTCTCCTCATCTAACCCCACCCCTCCACACACACCATCAACACGTTCATCTCTCCTCATCTAACCCCACCCCTCCACACACACCATCAACACGTTCATCTCTCCTCATCTAACCCCACCCCCTCCACACACACCATCAACACGTTCATCTCTCCTCATCTAACCCCACCCCCTCCACACCCACCATCAACACGTTCATCTCTCCTCATCTAACCCCACCCCCTCCACACACACCATCAACACGTTCATCTCTCCTCATCTAACCCCACCCCCTCCACACACACCATCAACACGTTCATCTCTCCTCATCTAACCCCACCCCCTCCACACACACCATCAACACATTCATCTCTCCTCATCTAACCCCACCCCCTCCACACACACCATCAACACGTTCATCTCTCCTCATCTAACCCCACCCCCTCCACACCCACCATCAACACGTTCATCTCTCCTCATCTAACCCCACCCTCTCCACACACACCATCAACACGTTCATCTCTCCTCATCTAACCCCACCCCTCCACACACACCATCAACACGTTCATCTCTCCTCATCTAACCCCACCCCCTCCACACCCACCATCAACACGTTCATCTCTCCTCATCTAACCCCACCCCCTCCACACACACCATCAACACATTCATCTCTCCTCATCTAACCCCACCCCTCCACACACACCATCAACACGTTCATCTCTCCTCATCTAACCCCACCCCTCCACACCCACCATCAACACGTTCATCTCTCCTCATCTAACCCCACCCCCTCCACACACACCATCAACACGTTCATCTCTCCTCATCTAACCCTTTTTTTCTCTACAGTGATGTTCCCTGTCTCTCTTCCCCCCCCCCCCTTTTCTGCATCAAAATGATAATCTGACACATTATTCCTTCTGTCTTTCATTATCCTGTTCCTCTTCTCCAGGGCACAGTATTGTCATTAGCACATTGAATAATAACAATGGGACCACATCCTCTCCTGCTGTACAGTATCAGACTCAGCTCTGTTCTCAGGGCGCTAGAGTGCCGCTCCTATTTCTTTGTCCATGCCATATGTCACCATCTCTACACCTACCTACCTGCACTGGTTTCCCACTGTGTCAGTCTTTGTCTACTTTCTTGCTGGTTGGTACTCTCTGTTTCAGACATAGTTCCAGCCCCCTGAGATCACTGAGCACTGCTGTAGCTATTGCTCTGTGATGGCATAACACGCTGGGCTAAAATGACCTATTTTTTAATTTGTTGTATTTCACCCCCTTTTTCTCCCCAATTTCGACCTTGTCTCATTGCTGCAACTCCCCAACTGTCTCGGGAGGCAAAGGTCGAGTCATGCATCCTCCGAAACACGAACCGCCAAACCAAGCTTCTTAACACCTGCCCGCACCAATGTGTTGGAGGAAACCCCATTCAACTGACGACCAAGGTCGGCCCTTCACAAGAAGTCGCTAAAGCGCGATGAGCCAAGTAAAGCCAAACCCAAGTAAAGCCAAACCTCCACTAACCCGGACGACGCTGGGCCAATTGTACGCCACCCAAAGGGACTCCCGATCACGGCCGGTTGTGACACAGCCTGGGAACGAACCCGGGTCTGTAAAGACCCCTCTAGCATTGCGATGCAGGGCCTCAGACCGCTGCACCACTATGGAGGCCCTGCACTACTGACCGTTTCATTCTCATCCATTTTATTATATTGCATTATGTTGACCTTAGGCCTAGTCATTCATTGTTTATGTGAATCTACAGCAGAGGGATTCCACAGTGTGTTTCTGACCTGGAGAGAACACACACACACACACACACACACACACACACACACACACACACACACACACACACACACACACACACACACACACACACACACACACACACACACACACAATGATGGAAAAGACGTGTTTGGCCCATTAGGACTGAGTGTCTTCATGGTTTACCCGCTACTGCTAACGGTGTCTGGTGACATGCAGCACACTCTGCTCTGTTCTATTACTCAACATAATGAACGTAACGGCAGGCATTAACGTTGCTTTAAAAGGAGTTCAGACAATCCTGGATGACAAATAAATGTAGTTATATTAGTTTGGATTGTGTGAGACAATCCATAAAGAATATACACTACTGTACTCATGTTGTAGGTTGTATATCACAAAAATAAAAAATTAAGTTAAAATAATTGCTGCTAATGTAGCTGGCTGAATGGTAATTGGGCTGAAGAGTCACAAAGCTGCGAGTCAGTCCATTGAGTTCACAATTTTACTAAGTCACAATTCCAGACATAACATCAGCATGATTGAAAAATCAAACACCAGAATGAAACTAAAATCACAGAAAAATCATTCTAAATGATTGAGGATAAAACTCACTGACATACCGCGTGGGGACAGTAGAGGAGTATCCCATTTGAAGACGATGGGTAACATGATATAGTGAGGACCCAGCACAAACACAGAAAAACACCTCAACCTTCCAACCTCATCATCCTCACTAGCATCCCTTGACAGTCGTCATACACTGAATCTGCACCCCACTCATCTCAATTTCTTTGGAACACTTGACCTTCTCTATGGAGCCACCCTGTGGTCATTTATGAGAGGTGCAGGATTCTAGATGGACAGCAATGGGAACAGACTGAGGCAGGATCAGAATTTACACACAGAAACAGTAAGCAGCCTCAAACGATAAAGGGAGAGGAGAGACAGCAGACAGAGAGGCAATAGAGAGAGGTCCATTTGAGAGTAATCATATCTGATGATCCCTGCACCAACTGTATTGTCTTCTACAGAGAATATACTTTTCATCTTTTAAGTGGGCTCCATTACTTTCTATAGGGAAATAAACTTTACTCAGTTCCAGTGTTGCTATGCTGCACAGATACTGTGTCCCAGCACTCATCCACTGAGCGTATCTTCATGTATCATCCTATAAAAGGCCCTCCAGAAATCCATAGAGGTCAGTATCTCCGCATCACGCATTCACATCCTCCAGTAACTTTATCCTGTCTCTTCACAGTTCAGACAGGACAAAACAGCAGTAAGCCTCTCCTGGTAACATCCCCCTCGCAGTGCAGAGTTCCTTGTCAGTTCCTCTTACAGTATAAAGGGAGAGTCTGACCTTGACCCTTAGCAGAGGTCAGAGACGTAGTCAAAGTCTTTGAAGCAGTTCTGGTCCTTGCGGGAGAGGGTGCGGCGTTCACGGGGCGGTGTGAGGGCGGGGGTCTCAGCGGTGAACTCCTCGTCAAAGTTGCTGACGTCCTCTCTCCCCCTGATGTTGGGGACAAACGGGGGCGGGAGCCGCCTCTGCAGTAGCGCTTCCCAATCCACACTCTGAGAGGGGGAACAGAGAGACCGGATTGGTTCATAGAATCCAGGTGAATTGAATCATCTATGCAACTGAAAACAGCAACCCGTGATGTGACACTACCACATAGAGTTGGAGCAGATGCTGGAACTATTTAACAGGCTCATTGATTACATAAAAATAGTTTAAGCAGTGGTTTATAAGGAATGTTAACTAATGACACGTGTGTCTGTGTTTGAGAGAGAGAGAGCGAGGGAACTTGAGAGAGCGAGGGAACTTGAGAGAGAGAGAGCGAGGGAACTTGAGAGAGAGAGAGCGAGGGAAATTGAGAGAGAGAGAGCGAGGGAACTTGAGAGAGAGAGAGCGAGGGAAATTGAGAGAGAGAGAGCGAGGGAACTTGAGAGAGAGAGCGAGGGAACTTGAGAGAGAGAGGGAACTTGAGAGAGAGAGAGAGAGGGAACTTGAGAGAGAGCAAAAGAGGGAACTTAAGAGAGAGAACGAGAAAGAGGGAACTTGAGAGAGAGAGAGGGAACTTGAGAGAGAGAGGGAACTTGAGAGAGAGAGTGAGGGAACTTGAGAGAGAGAGATACCTTGAGAGAGAGAGAGAGGGAACTTGCGAGAGAGAGGGCACTTGAGAGAGAGAGGGAACTTGAGAGAGAGAACTTGAGAGAGAAAGAGGGAACTTGAGAGAGAGAATGGGGGAACTTGAGCGAGAGAGGGGACTTGAGAGAGAGAGCGAGGGAATTTGAGAGAGAGAGAGCGAGGGAACTTGAGAGAGAAAGAGGGAACTTGAGAAAGAGAGCGAGGGAACTTGAGAGAGAGAGAGAGAGAACTTGAGAGAGAGAGCGAGGGAAATTGAGAGAGAGAGCGAGAGAGAAATTGAGAGAGAGAAAGAGGGAACTTGAGAGAGAGAGCGAGGGAACTTGAGAGAGAGAGCGAGGGAACTTGAGAGAGAGAACTTGAGAGAGCGAGAAAGAGGGAACTTGAGAGAGAGCGCGAGAAAGAGGGAACTTGAGAGAGAGAGAGAAAGAGGGAACTTGAGAGAGAGAAAGAGGGAACTTGAGAGGGAACTTGAGAGAGCGAGCGAGGGAACTTGAGAGAGAGAGAGAAAGAGGGAACTTGAGAGAGAGGGAACTTGAGAGAGAGAGAGCGAGGAAACTTGAGAGAGAGAGCGAGGGAACTTGAGAGAGAGAGAGAGCGAGGGAACTTGAGAGAGAGAAAGAGGGAACTTGAGAGAGAGAAAGAGGGAACTTGAGAGAGAGAAAGAGGGAACTTGAGCGAGAGCGAGAGAGAAAGAGGGAACTTGAGAGAGAGAGAACTTGAGAGAGAGAGAGCGAGGGAACTTGAGAGAGAGAGAGAGATCGAGGGAACTTGAGAGAGAGAGAAAGAGGGAACTTGAGAGAGGGAACTTGAGAGAGAGAGAACTTGAGAAAGAGGGAACTTGAGAGAGAGAGAAAGAGGGAACTTGAGAGAGAGAGTGAGGGAACTTGAGAGAGAGAGAACTTGAGAGAGAGAATGAGAAAGAGGGAACTTGAGAGAGAGAGAGGGAACTTGTGAGAGAGAGAGGGAACTTGAGAGAGGGCGAAAAAGGGAACTTGAGAGAAAGAGAGAAAGAGGGAACTTGAGAGAGAGAGAGAAAGAGGGAACTTAAGAGAGAGAGTGAGGGAACTTGAGAGAGAGAGATAACTTCAGAGAGAGAAAGAGGGAACTTGAGAGAGAGAATGAGGGAACTTGAGCGAGAGAGGGGACTTGAGAGAGAGGGGACTTGAGAGAGAGAGCGAGGGAACTTGAGAGAGAGGGAACTTGAGAGAGAGAGCGAGGGAACTTGAGAGAGAGAAAGAGGGAACTTGAGAGAGAGAGAGAGAAAGATGGAACTTGAGAGAGAGAAAGATGGAACTTGAGAGAGAGAAAGAGAACTTGAGAAAGAGAACTTGAGAGAGAGAACTTGAGAGAGAGAACTTGAGAGAGAGAGAACTTGAGAGAGAGAGAAAGAGGGAACTTGAGAGAGAGAAAGAGGGAACTTGAGAGAGAGGGAACTTGAGAGAGAGAAAGATGGAACTTGAGAGAGAGAACTTGAGAGAGAGAGAACTTGAGAGAGAGAACTTGAGAGAGAGAGAGAGAGAGAAAGAGGGAACTTGAGAGAGGGAAAGAGGGAACTTGAGAGAGAGGGAACTTGAGAGAGAGGGAACTTGAGAGAGAGAGAGGGAACTTGAGAAAGAGGGAACTTGAGAGAGGGAACTTGAGGGAGAGAGAGAGAACTTGAGAGAGGGAACTTGAGGGAGAGAGAGAGGGAACTTGAGAGAGAGAGACCTTGAGAGAGAGAGACCTTGAGAGAGAGAGAGAGACTCACCCTAAATAAAGGCTGTTTCTTGACATCATCAGCATCTTTCTCACCAGAGCCTAGGCGACGCTCTGGGTTCCTCCTCAACAACTGGCAACAGAAAACAACACCTCAACCCAGACATAACAACTCACAGCACAGACCCAACACCAGCTAGCAACACACACAGATGGCTAACAGCTGAAAAAACATCAGAAACACTTTCTTTCACAGAAAACCCACTGACTGAAAACTAGAAGCAAAATGGCTCCACCTTTACAGTGACCAAACTGACCATGTCGATCAATGAGATTCTCTCTTAGTCCACTGGTGATTGGTGGGATGTGAATGTTGGGGGAGGAGCTTACCCGTCTCATGATGCCGATGGCCTCTGTGGAGAGGAAGCGAGGGTAGCGCACCTCGTCATTCACTATGCTGTCAAACACCTCCTCTTCATCATCACCTGGGAATGGAGACTGACACACACATAGACCACACTGTCACGCTCGCAGCCACACTGTCACGCTTCCAGCCACTCATTTAACCTATTATGGCGCCCCCGGTGATGTGGCCAGGGAATGCCACTGTTTGGCGTGTAAGCCACACCCCACAACCAGCATTTTTAGGCTGCAGTGCCAAGCCCCACATCTGAAGCCACTCAGCCTTGTTAGGCTGCAATACACCTGGGGCATATAAGGTGCAAGTTCAGTTCAGCATGAGAAGAGGAGCTACTGGCTGAATGCTGCAGGCTGAGCATTACAGAGATTTGGGAAAAGCTCCTGGCTACATGCTGAAGGCTGAGCTCTATAGACATTTGTTTGAAGCCCATGGACATTGTGAAGCTGGTAAGCTGGGTAGCAGCCCAGCTAGTTTTAAGTTTAGTTTAACTTTAAGTTCAGTTAAGCCCTCTGTGGGAGAGTGTTTTGTTTTCAGTTACAGTTTGAGAACTATCTTCATCACCCTTTTATTTTGAATAAATATGCCAGCTTGGCTTAAGTTGTGCCTCTGTGTTGGACTTCTGTCATTATTGCTCATCATTGCCATCTATCCATCCCCCCACCATGCCTAGTGAGTCGTTACACTATATTAGTTTATGTAACATATGGCTCAAACACATCACTTTATGTAATATAGACTAAAGTGCTGTATTACCATAAAGGCTTAAAGTATATATTACTGGCTTAAAGTATATATTACTTTAAAGGTAAGGGCTTAACTCATTAAAGGAATTCTCCGGTACTTTTGTATACTTTTTAGCCAGTAGCTCTGAAAGTGGTCCCCTGAAATTGCTTCTCTCTTGCTCTGCTGTGGGTGCATCTTGCTAGCTGTCACTCATATGGCGAGGGGCTGAAGCTCATTGGTTGAACTCGAATTGCTAGGGGGTTGGACCACGTGAGGGGAAAATGGTGCAGCACAGCTTCCAGAACTAGGGATTTCGTGGCTAACTGAGGTAAGACAGTAATTCTCCTAATGAACTATGCATGTATGAACTACACATTGACACATCCAACCCAAAGCGGGAGGTTTAAAAAATACTTTAGTAGTCGCCAAAGTTCCAGAGCATGTCTAAATAATAAGACTAGATATGTATGGAGTCATATTTATATAATTCTCTGAAGAGGTTTTTAGAGTCAAGTCTCTTACCTCTCCCACCAGCATCTCATACACCAGTACTCCCAGGCCCCACCAGTCCACTGCCCTGGTGTAGGAGGTGTCTGTCAGAACCTCTGGAGCCAGGAACTCAGGAGTACCACAGAACGTACTGGTCCTGTCCCCATAGCCCATACCTGGGGAAGTAGAGAGAGATCAGGAATGAGAAGAAGGGAAGAAAAGAGAAGCAGTGAGAGAGAGGTTGTTGTGAGAGAAAAACAGAGAGAGGAAGGAGAGCAAGAGAGACACAAACTGAGTCACAAATATATAAAAACATGAGCACATTAGCAAAAAGAGGCTTCAATAATAAGACTCAAAAGTACTCCAAACTACAACCGCTATGACCTTGCATCCTTACAGAGACATGAGACATGCTGAATAAGTTATAGAGAACATACCCTCTTTGCAGAGCCCGAAGTCTGCGATCTTCACGTAGCCCTGTGTATCCAGCAACAAGTTATCGAGTTTAAGGTCCCTGAGGAGGAGGGATGAAGATTAAGTCAAAATTTATGAGTACTCTGAGTATGAAGGGGTAGGAGGATGAGAGGGTGTCTGTCTTTCATGTGTTCTGTGTTTCATGTCTACCCAGAGTACTCACCGGTACACAATCTTATGGTCATGAAGAAACTGCAGGCCCAAAACCACACAGGCTGCATAGAACCTGCAGGACAGACAGACAGACAGACAGACAGACAGACAGACAGTAACAGCAGACCGTGGATGGATATGAGTACGCATACAGTACACAACCATATGAACACAAATATACATATCTCAAAGCATGTCTGTTCCTCCCCCATGTTCCGTTACACATTCAGTAGAACACAGCAAACACAGAAATACACAGCAGTACCCACACGGCTCGGGGCTCTGTAAAGACGTCTGCGTGGATGTGCATCATGAGGTCACCCCCAGCCGTGTACTCCATGACGAAGCACACATGTTCTGGGGTCTGGAAACATGCAAACAGGTTGACCAGGAAGGGATGGTGGGAGCTGTTCACCGTCTCAAAAATACGCTTCTCACACATCAAACTGAGGAGGGAGAGAGGAGAGGGAGAAGGAGAGAGGAGAGAATGATAGAAGACAACAGGAAAGAGAGACAACTGTCTAATGTCAAGTACAGTATGTAAACACACAGTTAACTTGTACAGTGTATATGTTTGCCATGGTTTATTGCTGATCAGTTTTGTGTTGACAATAATATTGTGGCACACTGTATATAAAACTAGAAAATCCAGTCATAGAAATTTCACCATGATGGAGGTCATATATTGACAGAGAAAGGCATGATATTCTGCCTTGATTCTGTCTTGGCCTGTGTTGCATTCTAGTGTAGATCTATACCTGTCCACTTCGTCCCGCGCCACAATGTCTCCCTTCTTCAGGGCTTTGATAGCGTACACACTGCCTGTCCTCTTGTACTCCGACAACAACACCTGGAAAACACCAGCGGTTCATGTGAATCTCAACCTGAATCCTCTGGATGGAGAACTTCCAAACAAAGGGAGGATATTTCAAATGTGAGGACACATACTTTGCCAAAGTGTCCCCTGCCCAGCACAGCGATCAGCTTGAAGTCCTGCAGACACAGAGGGCCTTTGCTCTGTCTAATACCAGGACACAAAGAAAATAATAATGATCACAATCACTGAAATAGCCTTTACTTTACCATCTTGAGGGTCATCTGCTAGCTGAAGAAACAGGATGCAGTATTATCTGGTGTTTTGTGCCTACCTATCACTTCTATAGAGAGCATGTTGCTGTGATATATGTCTCTGTGGTTACAGTAACGTGTTGTGGAGGAGGTCAGGTCATGTGGCCATATTGTGAGTGGGCGTGTTTCTCCAGCATCATACTGTAGGGGCCATATTGTGAGTGGGCGTGTTTCTCCAGCATCATACTGTAGGGGCCATATTGTGAGTGGGCGTGTTTCTCCAGCATCATACTGTAGGGGCCATATTGTGAGTGGGCGTGTTTCTCCAGCATCATACTGTAGGGGCCATATTGTGAGTGGGCGTGTTTCTCCAGCATCATACTGTAGGGGCCATATTGTGAGTGGGCGTGTTTCTCCAGCATCATACTGTAGGGGCCATATTGTGAGTGGGCGTGTTTCTCCAGCATCATACTGTAGGGGCCATATTGTGAGTGGGCGTGTTTCTCCAGCATCATACTGTAGGGGCCATATTGTGAGAGGATGTACTCAGGTGTGAGTGTGAGGACACACTGTGCCAACTCTGCATGTTACTGTACCTGCGCAAGGAACTTGTGGATAGGGTTCTGGTTGGCCGCCCTTGGGCGAGGTCCGGAGGGGACAAGGGCTCAATCACAGGCTGTTCCTGAGAGTGAGAGAAAAAGAGAGATGGAGAGAGAGACATATAAAGAGGGGAGAGGGATAGATAGAGAGAATGAGGGAGAAGGTGAGAGAGGGAGAAGGAAAAACAGACAGACAGGGCAACAGTAATTTTGTCACTCATCATTATTAGTAGCCAGTTCCCTGCTGGCTGGCTGGCTGCTCAAACCCCTCTCCTCTCCTCTCTTCCTCGTTACTGTTAATTAGTTATCGAAAAACACTAGAGTAACTAATCCCCCAGCCCCACTGACCATACCATCTGTTACCAAGGCCCTCCCTTCCTCCGCATCTCTCTCCCTCCATCACTCCCTCTCTGTCATCTCGTGCCAATCATGTTTTACACACTTGGAATCTAACACAGATTGGGCTTTGATCTAATTAAAGCTCATTCGATCCAATTTGGTCTAATTAGTGTGGATTTCTCCCTTTCCCCTCTTATTGTTACCTCTCTCCTCTCCTTCCTCCAAGGCCCTGCTCTGTCTCGCTCCAGATTCATCCTAGTCTAATAGTCCAATATGACTGAACCACTGTTTTTTAATCAAAGGCTTTCTGGAGGGAATGGCCAAAGGGAATGTGATACTACAGAGATGGCTATCAGATGATTATCACTCCATCGCCGCACCCCCCCTCTATCCTCCCATCCTCTCATCCCCCCCTCCCTCCCTCATCCTCCCATCCCTCCCTCATCCCTCTGTTCATCCCTTCCTTCTCTTCTTCTCACCAGGTGGGGTGTGTCAACAACGTCTCTCCTGATCTCAGGTCTCAGAGGAGAGTCGCTCTCCAGAGTCAGCTTCTCCACTGAGATCTCCCTACGACACACACAGAAACACCAGTCAACAGTCTCCCCATGCACAGTATATGTTGTGCTTGCTGTCTGAAGCATTAAAGAGTTATGAGAAAGGCTATCTGTGTGTGTGTACAGTACCCAGAATGTGAGTGTGAGTGTGGGGTGTAGCTGGGAACGTTATTTCCAGTAGGGATGGCGTTCCTCAGTAGGCGGACCCAGGTGGCGATGTCAACATTCATCTGATGAGCACGCAGAAACGATTTACCTGCAACACACACACACACACACACACACACACACACACACACACACACACACACACACACACACACACACACACACACACACACACACACACACACACACACACACACACACACACACACACACACACACACGGCATTAAGATATACTGATAAACACAAATCCCCCTGAAATGCAATCTATCCTGTTCACCCAGAAACTTTTAACTTGGTTTACTCAATCCATTAGGACTGCCCAGATTGCACTGAAGAAGTTTCAACCCTGACACACTCAAGTTGTCATACTCCAAAGCATTAAACCACCTAAAACCATCAGATGAATTCACAGCACTGCTAATTCCAACACTAGATGGCAATACAGAGCACAGAGGGATACAAAGTGGGTTCTGGGTGGAGGTTGCATGTAGTCACATATCTAGGACCTCCCCCAATCCCAATGTTAGGGGTGAACCACTAAACTGACTGTAGATCAGTGTCTAGGGGGCAACTCCATGCTACTCAGTGGGGAAGCAGTGGAGCGTCAGTGATGCAGGTGTGAGCCCTATAGGGATGCTGGGATACATGGAGCCAGGCTTGGCAGCTGCTGACAACATAAAGAACAAGATGGGGCTTTATCTAAGAGTTTACACATACTAACACAACACACACAAACTTATCTTACCATGCTGTTTGGAGAAAACCTTTTGTCTCTGCAGTCTTCGGCCTCTCACTATGACTGGGTTGAAGAACATTACCTGAAATACACACATATCAGTGGAGACTCATCAGAGGAGAAAGGGGAGGACCATCCTCCTCAGTGAATTTAATAAAAATAGTGAAACAACTAAAAAAGTTATCCTTTTTAGAGAAAACTATACTAAATATATTCACGTAACCACATAATTGATTAAAACACACTGCTTTGCAATGGTCTACAGTAGCTTCAACAGCACTCTGTAGGGTAGTATAGTCTAGCCGGTAGTTTCCACCCTCTGGGTACATTGACTTCAATACAAAACCTAGGAGGCTCATGGTCCTCACCCCTTTCCATAGACTTACACAGTAATTACGACAACATCCGGAGGGCGTCCTCCACCTATCAGAGCTCTTGCAGCATGAACTGCAAGGTAAATGTAAATTAATCTAGTAAAGCATAAACTACAGCTAGCTAGCACTGCAGTGCTTAAAACAAATGTAATGAGTAGTTGACTCAAAGAGGGAAAAAAATTTAACAAATAGATTTAGTAAAAAACGAAGAAGCAAGAAAGAGATATTTCATATTTTTTTCACTTTCACTTACTTAGCTAGCGAACGCAGCTAGCTAGTTTAGCCTACTTAAACACCCGGCTCAAACAGAGAGGGATGCCATGTTCGCTAGCTGGCTATGGCAATCCAACATTGGAACTCTTCCAAGTCAAGGTAAGCTTTTTGTTTTATTCATTTACTGCCACCGGTGCCCACCGGTGTAACTGCTAAACTGCTTGCTGACTACACTGTACTGCATGATTGTAATGGGTTTACTAACGCGTTAGTTTTAGTAGCTATGTTGACTATGACGTTAGCTAATAATGGTGACAATGATGTAGGCTGTGTGTAGTGGTTATGATATGAAGGTTTGAAAGATTTTTTCGCCTGGTAACAGACAGCTGATGTATTTGTGGTGCACTGAAGTCCACAAGTGAAGGCAAAGGGTGAGAGGAAGAGAGCACGTGGATGCAAAAAGGAATTAACAATCAAAGTGATCATAGTGTTTGTATGTGGCTGCTAT
Organism: Oncorhynchus keta; assembly: GCF_023373465.1. Taxonomy (NCBI): domain Eukaryota; kingdom Metazoa; phylum Chordata; class Actinopteri; order Salmoniformes; family Salmonidae; genus Oncorhynchus; species Oncorhynchus keta. The sequence continues at coordinate 18,971,692 of NC_068425.1, read as the reverse complement.
GAAAGTGACCTGTGTTTGCAGGTGATCAGGGGTGCATTCATTCCGCCGATTCAGTTGAAAAGCATTCTTAAATGGAAGCAAATGGAACGAAATGGGGATAAACATATTTTAATTTGTCCAATAGAAACTTGTTTGCAACTGTTGGACTAATGATTACACCCTAGATCAGCTAGATGCTGGAAAGTGTGTGCAAGGCAGTATTGAATGTGTCACTGTCTGTCACCTTGATTACTCAAATTTATCTCGACCTGTGCACCTACATTGTAAACTTTCATTTATAGGCTAGGTTGTAGAAACCTTATGATGGGTATAAGGAAAATTTGAGAATCATGTAGTAGCCGAAACCCATCGATGTTACATTGAGCTGGGGGAATGGAATATGAATGACTGTCATCCAATATGCTGTAATAGAAATAAGGCCATGCTCATAAAACAAAATGTGCGTCCTCCCTCATCTTAAATAGCACTGATTGGCACTGACACATACAGTACCAGTCAAAAGTTTGGACAAACCTACTCATTCAAGGGTTTTTCTTATATATATATATTATTTTTTTTATACCATTTTCTAATATATAATAATAATATATGCCATTTAGCAGACGCTTTTATCCAAAGCGACTTACAGTCATGTGTGCATACATTCTACGTATGGGTGGTCCCGGGAATCGAACCCACTACCCTGGCGTTACAAGCGCCATGCTCTACCAACTGAGCTACAGTTGGACCTACATTGTAGAATAATAGTGAAGACATCAAAACTATGAAATAACACATATGGAATCATGTAGTAACCAAAAAAGTGTTAAACAAATAAAAATATATTTTATATTTGAGATTCTTCAAAGTAGCCACCCTTTGCCTTGAGGACAGCTTTGCACACTATTGGCATTCTCTCAACCAGATTCACCTGGAATGCTTTTCCAACAGTCTTGAAGGAGTTCCCACATATGCTGAGCACTTGGCTGCTTTTCTTCACTCTGCGGTCCAACTCATTCCAAACCATCTCAATTTGGTTGTCGGGGGATTGTGGAGGCCAGGTCATCTGATGCAGCACTCCAATACTCTCCTTCTTGGTAAAATAGCCTTTACTCAGCCTGGAGATGTGTTGGTTCATTGTCCTAATTATATTCCCACTAAGTGCAAACCATATGGGATGGCGTATTGCTGCAGAATGCTGTGGTAGCCATGCTGGTTAAGTGTGTTTAGAATTCTAAAAAAATCACAGAGCGTGTCACCAGCAAAGCACCCCCACACCATAAAACCTCCTCCTCCATGCTTTACGGTGGGAAATACACATGAGGAGATAATCCGTTCACCCACACTGAGTCTCACAAAGACACGGTGGTTGGAACCAACAATCTCTAATTTGGACTCCAGACCAAAGGACAAATGTCCACCGGTCTAATGTCCATTACTCATGTTTCTTCGTAAGTAAAGTCTCTTCTTCTTATCGGTGTCCTTCAGTAATTGTTTCTTTGCAGTAATTTGACCATGAAGGACTGATTCACACAGTATCCTCTGGTCAGTTGATGTTGAGATGTTTCTGTTACTTGAACTCTGTGAAGCATTTATTTGGGCTGCAATTTCTGAGGCTGGTAACTCTAATGAACTTATCCTTTGCAGCAGAGGTAACTCTGGGTCTTCCTTTCCTGTGGCGGTCCTCATGAGAGCCAGTTTCATCATAGCACTTGATGTTTTTTGTGACTGCACTTGAATAAACTTTCAAAGTTCTTGAAATGATCCATATTGACTGACCATGTCTTAAAGTTAGGATGGACTGTCGTTTCTCTTTGCTTATTTGAGCTGTTCTTGCCATAATATGGACTTGGTCTTTTACCAAATAGGGCTATCTTCTGTATACCACCCCTACCTTGACACAACACAACTGATTGGCTCAAACGCATTAAGAAGGAAACAAATTCCACAAATTAACTTTTAACAAAATGAATTCCAAGAGTGTGCAAAGCTGTCATCAAGGCAAAGGGTGGTTAATAAAATCTAAAATATATTTTTATTTGTTTAACCCTTTTTTCCCTTACTACATGATATGTTATTTCATAGATTTGATGTATTCATTATTATTCTACAATGTAGAAAATAGTAAAAATAAAGAAAAACCCTTGAATGAGTAGGTGTATCAACTTTTGACTGGTACTGTATAGTTCAGGATTGAGCAGGGATGTATGTGTTGGTGCGTGTGTTTGCATGTTCGCATGTCTCTGTATGTGTGTATGTGTATACATGGTGGGGTGTGTGTACCTCAGCCAGCAGCAGGCCCTGAGGCTCCAGCTCCAGTTGAACTCTGTGTTTCTGGTTGTCCAGGAAGTCCTCCAGCTTCAGGTACTTGAGAGCACACAGGGAGCGGTAGTCCCTCCAGTACACTGCTATCTCCATCTCCCTGGACTGGGCCGAAACACAGGTCAACCCACATACTCTTTCAACCACAGGTGTACATACACTTCTTTTTACCTTTTCACGCTCTCTCAATTCTCAATGTGCCTCTCTCTCTCTCAATTCTCAATGTGCCTCTCTCTCTCTCAATTCTCAATGTGCCTCTCTCTCTCTCAATTCTCAATGTGCCTCTCTCTCTCTCAATTCTCAATGTGCCTCTCTCTCTCTCAGTTCTCAATGTGCCTCTCTCTCTCAATTCTCAATGTGCCTCTCTCTCTCTCAATTGTCAATGTGCCCCTCTCTCTCAATTCTCAATGTGCCTCTCTCTCTCTCAATTCTCAATGTGCCTCTCTCTCTCTCAATTCTCAATGTGCCTCTCTCTCTCTCTCAATTGTCAATGTGCCTCTCTCTCTCTCAGTTCTCAATGTGCCTCTCTCTCTCTCAGTTCTCAATGTGCCTCTCTCTCTCTCAATTGTCAATGTGCCCTCTCTCTCAATTCTCAATGTGCCTCTCTCTCTCTCAATTCTCAATGTGCCTCTCTCTCTCTCAGTTCTCAATGTGCCCTCTCTCTCTTAATTGTCAATGTGCCTCTCTCTCTCTCAATTCTCAATGTGCCTCTCTCTCTCTCAATTCTCAATGTGCCTCTCTCTCTCTCAATTGTCAATGTGCCTCTCTCTCTCTCTTAATTGTCAATGTGCCTCTCTCTCTCTCAATTCTCAATGTGCCCTCTCTCTCTCAATTCTCAATGTGCCTCTCTCTCTCTCACTTCTCAATGTGCCTCTCTCTCTCAATTCTCAATGTGCCTCTCTCTCTCTCAATTGTCAATGTGCCTCTCTCTCTCTCTCAATTGTCAATGTGCCTCTCTCTCTCTCTCAATTGTCAATGTGCCTCTCTCTCTCTCAATTCTCAATGTGCCTCTCTCTCTCTCAATTGTCAATGTGCCTCTCTCTCTCTCAATTGTCAATGTGCTCTCTCTCTCTCAATTGTCAATGTGCCTCTCTCTCTCTCAATTGTCAATGTGCCTCTCTCTCTCTCAATTCTCAATGTGCCTCTCTCTCTCTCAATTGTCAATGTGCCTCTCTCTCTCTCTTAATTGTCAATGTGCCTCTCTCTCTCTCAATTCTCAATGTGCCTCTCTCTCTCTCAATTCTCAATGTGCCTCTCTCTCTCTCAGTTCTCAATGTGCCTCTCTCTCAATTCTCAATGTGCCTCTCTCTCTCTCAATTGTCAATGTGCCTCTCTCTCTCTCAATTGTCAATGTGCCTCTCTCTCTCTCAATTGTCAATGTGCCTCTCTCTCTCTCAATTGTCAATGTGCCTCTCTCTCTCTCAATTGTCAATGTGCCTCTCTCTCTCTCAATTGTCAATGTGCTCTCTCTCTCTCAATTGTCAATGTGCCTCTCTCTCTCTCAATTCTCAATGTGCCTCTCTCTCTCTCAATTGTCAATGTGCCTCTCTCTCTCTCAATTGTCAATGTGCTCTCTCTCTCTCTCAATTGTCAATGTGCCTCTCTCTCTCTCAATTCTCAATGTGCCTCTCTCTCTCTCAATTGTCAATGTGCTCTCTCTCTCTCAATTCTCAATGTGCTCTCTCTCTCTCAATTGTCAATGTGCTCTCTCTCTCTCAATTCTCAATGTGCCTCTCTCTCTCTCAATTGTCAATGTGCCTCTCTCTCTCTCTCAATTGTCAATGTGCCTCTCTCTCTCTCTCAATTGTCAATGTGCCTCTCTCTCTCTCAATTCTCAATGTGCCTCTCTCTCAATTCAATTCAATTCAATTCAAGGGCTTTATCGGCATGGGAAACATGTGTTAACATTGCCAAAGCAAGTGAGGTAGACAACATACAAAGTGAATATATAAAGTGAAAAACAACAAACATTAACAGTAAACATTACACATACAGAAGTTTCAAAACAGTAAAGACATTACAAATGTCATATTATATATATATATATATATACAGTGTTTTAACTATGTACAGATGGTTAAAGGACACAAGATAAAATAAATAAGCATAAATATGGGTTGTATTTACAATGGTGTTTGTTCTTCACTGGTTGCCCTTTTCTCGTGGCAACAGGTCACAAATCTTGCTGCTGTGATGGCACACTATGGAATTTCACCCAGTAGATATGGGAGTTTTTCAAAATTGGATTTGTTTTCGAATTCTTTGTGGATCTGTGTAATCTGAGGGAAATATGTCTCTCTAATATGGTCATACATTGGGCAGGAGGTTAGGAAATGCAGCTCAGTTTCCACTTCATTTTGTGGGCACTCTCTCTCTCAATTCTCCATGTGCCTCTCTCTCTCCCAATTCAATGCAAGGAGCTTTATTGGCATGGGAATCTCTCTCTCTGTCTCTGTGTTGTGTGATGTAATGTAATATCTTACTCTCTCCAGTTCTACAGTGAAGGTCTGGTCCCAGGCCTGCTCTCCCACTGTCTTCCAGCACGTCTGTCCCACCACTGTGTTCTCCAGCTTCAACACCGCACTCACCTCCGCTGTTTAACACATGTTTAGAAACTCACTACACAACACAAATTGACAGATATGTACACACACACACACACACACACACACACACACACACACACACACACACACACACACACACACACACACACACACACACACACACACACACACACACACACACACACACACACACACACACACACTTACAGGAGAGTTCGTCGGTCTTGCCGGGGATCCTGAGGCTCATGCTGCTGGTGCTGCGGCTGTAGAGACCACTGAGTTTGAAGGAGCGTCCGTCCCCTGGGCTGTAGCAAGGCAAGACCACCGGGGTTCCTCTACTGCGCCCCGGGACCACCTCCAACACCCCCACACAGCCCAGCAAACGCACCTGCAGGGTACCTAGGAGAGAGAGCGAGAGAGAGAGAGAGCGAGAGAGTTGATATGTGATGTTTGAGTAGAAGTGAGAGTATCATACCTGGTTCAAAAGGTTTATAACTTCAGTCACTGGATATGGGAGAGATATTCAACTGAATCCATGAGTTTCTGATGCATTAGAGCCTTCAGTTAGGTATAGACAGAGAGGTAGTGAGAGACTATAGAGAGGCTGTACGTGTCAGTTATAGGGTATAGAGAGACTGTAAGAGTCAGTGATAGGGTATAGAGAGACCGTAAGAGTCAGAGATAGGGTATAGGGAGACTGTAAGAGTCAGTGATAGGGTATAGAGAGACTGTAAGAGTCAGAGATAGGGTATAGAGAGGCTGTAAGAGTCAGAGATAGGGTTTAGAGAGGCTGTAAGAGTCAGTGATAGACTATGAGTGTATGTACCAGTGAGTGGGGAGGGCTTGCAGAGGGTGCTGTACTGGTTGTGTACATAGGGGGTTCCGTGTCTGGAGCTGAAGGCTGAGGAGGAGGCCAGCACCAGCTCTTCCTTAATGAGGCAGGCCTTGGGGTGGTCGTCCGTCAGCTCCAGCAGATGCTGCTCCAGAGAGCCTCTCAGCAGGTCACAGCGCTGGGACGACTCACTCAGACCACACTGGGCCTGGGGGGAGAGAGGAGAGAGGGGGTTTACAATGGTGTGTGTGTGTGTATGTGTGCATTTAAATGTGCCCTAAATGGTGTGTGTGTGTGTATGTGTGCATTTAAATGTGCCCTAAATGGTGTGTGTGTGTGTATGTGTTCATTTAAATGTGCCCTAAATGGTGTTTGTGTGTGCATTAAATGTACGTTCATGTGTGAGATCCATACAGTAGTCTTGTGTGTGAACTCTGACCTCTGACATGGCCTTCTTGTCCGGGACCTTCCCTACTCCCAGCAGCCTCAGCATGTTCTTGGCTCCCTCAGCCATGGCGTGCTCCACACGGTAATGATGCCACAGCTCCTCCACACGCAGCTCCACCCCACACGTGTCTGGCTTCCCTGGGGAGAGCGATAACAAACCATTTACTGACCCCGTTACTTTTTACACATTTTGTTGTTACAGCCTTATTCTTAAATACATTTTTCCCTCATCAATCTACACACAATACCCCATAATGACAAAGCAAAAGCAGGTTTTTAGAAATGTTTGCAAATGTAAAAAAATATATATATAATAATTAAACATGACATTTATGTAAGTATTCAAACTCAGGACTTTGTTGAAGCACCTTTGGCAGTGATTACAGACTCTTGTCTTCTTGGGTATGACAGTACAAGCTTGGCACACCTGGATTTGGAAAGTTTCTCCCATTCTTCTCTGCAGATCCTCTCAAGCTCTGTCAGGTTGAATGGGGAGCGTCGCTGCATAGCTATTTTCAGGTCTCTCCAGAGATGTTCGTTCTGGTTCAAGTCCGGGCTCTGTCTGGGCCACTCTGCGTTGTCTTGGCTGTGTGCTTAGGGTTGTTGTCCTGTTGGAAGGTGAACCTTGGCCCAAGTCTGAGGGCCTGAGCGCTCTGGAGCAGGTTTTCATCAAGGATCTCTCTGTACTTTGCTCCGTTCATCTTTCCCTCGATCCTGACTAGTCTCCTAGTCCCTGCCGCTGAAAAACATCCCCACAGCATGATGCTGCCACCACCATGGTTCACCGTATGGATGGTGCCAGGTTTCCTCCAGACGTGACGCTTGGCATTCAGGCCAAATGTTCAATCTTGGTTTCATCAGACTAGACAATCTTGTTTCTCATGTTCTGAGAGTCCTTTAGGTGCCTTTTGGCAAACTCCAAGTGGGCTGTCATGTGCCTCTTACTGAGGAGTGGCTTCCATCTGGCCACTCTACCATAGAGGCCTGATTGGTGGAGTGCTGCAGAGATGTTTGTCCTTCTGGAAGGTTCTCCCATCTCCACAGAGGAACTCTGGAGCTCTGTCAGAGTGACCATCATGATCTTGGTCACCCCCCTGACAAAGGCCCTTCACCCCCAATTTCTCAGTTTGGCTGGGCGGCCAGCTCTAGGAAAAATCTTGGTGGTTCCAAACTTCTTCCATTTAAGAATGATGGAGGCCACTGTTTTCTTAGGGAACTTCAATGCTGCAGAAATGTTTTGGTACCCTTCCCCAGATCTGTACCTCGACACAATCCTCCTACGGACAATTCCTTCGACCTCATGGCTTGGTTTCTGCTCTGACATGCACGGTCAACTGTGGGACATATATAGACAGGTGTGTGCCTTTCCAAATCATGTCCAATCAATTTAATTTCCCACAGGTGGACTCCAATCAAGTTATAGAAACATCTCAAGGATGATCAATGTAAACAGGATGCACCTGAGCTCAATTTGGAGTCTCATAGCAAAGGGTCTGAATACTTACGTAAACAAGGTGTTCCTGTCTTTTATTTGTAAGAAATTTGAAAACATTTCGAAGAACCTGTTTTCGTCTTGTCATTATGGGGTATTGTGTAGATTGGGGTTTTGATGGATTTGTGTGCGTCTGTGTGTGTCCTAAGTTAGGGATGGTTCATGACTTATGAGGCTAAATGCCCTGCAGCTCTGATCTATTCCTAAACCAACGTAGGGAGGAAGGTAGAGAAAAGAAGGTAGGGAGAGGGAAATAGACAGCAATTCATTTAAAGATATGGGCCGAAATCTGTATCTTTACTTACTGTGCTTTTCTCATCTTCTCACTCTCTTTCTCGTTCTCGCTTTCCATATCTTACTATTTGTTTCCTTACCTTTCTCTCTCTCCCCCTTTTCCTCTGTCTCTAACCTTGGGTGAAAGAAGCATGACTTTTTGCTGTTGGGCAACATCATGGGGATGCAGGAACATCAATAAGGCCTTAACCTGCGGAAGTGAGCCCAGGTGTGTGTGTGTCTGTGTCTGTTCCTGTGTGTGTGTGTGTGTGTGTGTGTGTGTGTGTGTGTGTGTGTGTGTGTGTGTGTGTGTGTGTGTGTGTGTGTGTGTGTGTGTGTGTGTGTGTGTGTGTGTGTGTGTGTGTGGTGTATGGAGTGGAGTAGGTTATAAGAATGTCCACTCTGCACTTCTGAGGAGGCATTGATCTGTTACCCACACTTCATAAAACATTTCACGATAGATGTACAGATTAGGGACAGACAGACAAAGGGGGATGAACAGACAGACAGTCAGACAGACAGACAAGCAGGCAGGCAATCAGGCAGGCAGAGACAGACAGTCAGACAGACAGACACACAGATATTTACCCTGGATATCTTCAATCTGCTCAGTGGCCTGTATGGCCTTGCGGATCTGCATGCGGATGATGTCGATCTTGGTCTTGCTGTCCTGCAGCATCTGCTGGGCCGCCTGATGCATCTTCTTGTCCTACAAGCGACACCGTACAGTGAGGACAGTGAAATAGCAGACAGCTCACAAATACACATCCCAGCTAACCTTCACTACTCAGAGAAGAATCAGGCTGGGAGATGATCTGACTAGAGACATGAACTCAGAAGAGTGAGAAAGAGAGATTGTGGAGGGACTGGTTGTATTGTACATAGGCTACAGTAGATGTATATATTAGAGGGGTTAGGTGGTCCAGTACCTTGGTGACTCCATTGGCATAAATGGGGATCATCTTCTCTGCTCCCTGTTTGCACTTGAGCTCGATGTTGAGCTGGCGCTCCAAAGCCGTGATCCGGTCCTGATTGGCCAAGCGGCTGCGTGCCCCGGGAGACTTGGGGGCATCTGAGGGTCAAAGGTCATGGTATTAACTGACAGTTATTATAATCATTAACAATGGCCAACATTTTTCTACATTCTACATTTTACATTCTACATTCTACATTTTGTTCGAATCCATCCAATGGTATAAGGCTACACTACATTCGCTTCATAGTTCCATCCCCGTCAGTGATACCCGTGTTATTGTCGTCCCCTCCTTTGACCACAATGTAAGCATCCAGCTCCTGTAACTTAGAGTGCAGGCTGTCCAGTCTGCGGTTGGAGCTGCGAAGCTGGCTGTCCACCTGCTGGGCATTCTTCTTGTCTGTGGTGGCTCTCCTCAGGTTATCTGCTCCTTCCTTGATCTTCAGCTCCTTCCTGATCCAGTCAAATCACAGGGACTTTTCATAAGTTTGTAGCATCACACAATGAGTAGTTAATCAATACATCATAGAAATGATTGAATAGTAAATGAGTAATTAAGTAGTAATGCTAACCTGATCTCCCGGCGGATGTGGTCCCTCGCTCCGTCCAGTTGCTGCTGAATGCTGGAGTCAGAGAAGTCTGAGCTCTGGTCCAGACCCAGCTGCTCCAGCAGTGACAGCCCACCTGGGTCACTCTGACAGGGGGAGAGGAAGAGGAGAGGGGGAGAGAGAATGGATAATAGATTAGTATCGGTCAAATACATTGCGACATGTATTGTGTCAAGATGATATTGCAGTGATAGCAGAAAGACGTAGACAAAGATCTGCAGTATTTCCTCTCTGGGAAAAAGGCCTAATTAGGGGTTTTGGAGGAGTGGAGGTGCAGGGGACTAGGTTGCGTTCACCTTTGACACCAGATGTCTCCCACACAACCCTGTAGGTCAGAAGGTTTAACTGAGCAGCACTAAACTGGCAGCAAACATTAGGATAGACAGGAGCATTTATCTGTACACGGTAAATAAAGAAAGTGAGAGAGAGAGAGAGAAAGAGAGAGAGGAAGAGCAGGCTAATGTTCCAATGGGTCCCAGAGACAGGTGCCCAAACCAAAGAGCCCAACATTTCAGCTCACATCCTGTGTGACTGCAGTGCAGCAAAGAGTAAAAGTAATGTAGATCCATGGCTAGAGTAGATATAACAGAGGCCGAGGCAGCAACAGAAAGGGACAGACGGAGTCAGTGACTTAAAAAGCAGTTGTGACAGAGAGGAGCAGTCAGTGCGAGGTGTGCGCTTCCCTTCAGAAAACGGAGTCTCTAAGAGCAGCAGAGTGAGACTGAGACGTTAAATGAGTCAAGGCCTGAGCGCTCACGTCCCCTCCTGATGGTAACCAGATCAGAGCAGATTAGGGCAGCATTAATAGAGACTAAAAATCTATCAGGGCTTGTTCCTGCTCAGGGCCACTGATTCACACAGACAGGCTGTCAGCACGCCAGCTCTCAGCCAGCCACACAGAAACAGATACAGCACACAAACACACATGACAGCGTGATAGACATTAGGCACAAATACAGACATACATGCATGTAACGGCATTGCATGCATATAAGCACACTTGCATGCACACACACACGCGCACGCGCGCGCGCACGCACGCACGCACGCACGCACGCACGCACACACGCACACACACACACACACACACACACACAGTAAATCCCCAACAGCAGACATTAGAAACAATAAAACAGAGACAGCTCATTATTAGAGTTGAACAGAGCCCACATCCTACAACATGGACAGACAGACAGACAGACAGACAGACAGACAGACAGACAGACAGAGCAGTCCCTCGTCTCTCATAACGACTGACTGACTGCTGTAGGCCACTCAGAGACCCGGGCCTGGCTCCAGCCTGCAGATCTGATTACAGCAGCGTCCCTATTGGCCTGTTCAGCGCCACGCCAGGCATAACAGAGCAGAGCCCGGCTCCTACCAGGCAGACTCTCATTAGAACCCTAATCCATCTGCAATACAATACAATACAGCAGGCTGCAGCCTTTGAGGGCTACTTACACAGGCTATTAAACAGGAAACATTGCACAACAACAGTGCAGAGTAGTCATGGTAATCTGGGAATATTTCTCATAGCGGACCTGATGGCCTAATGTTGTGTCAAATGGCGCACTGAAATGTTTGGATATTTGTTGTGAAGGAACACAGCGTTAGATATACAGGTGAAATAAACGTCCTCTCACTGTCAACTGCGTTTATTTTCAGCAAACTTAACATGTGTAAATATTTGTATGTACATAACAGATTCATCAACTGAGACATAAACTGAACAAGTTCCACAGACATGTGACTAACAGAAATGGAATCATGTGTCCCTGAACAAAGGGGGGGTCAAAATCAAAAGTAACAGTCAGTATCTGGTGTGGCCACCAGCTGCATTAAGTACTACAGTGCATCTCCTCCTCATGGACTGTACCAGATTTGCCAGTACTTGCTTTGAGATGTTACCCCACTCTTCCACCAAGGCACCCGCAAGTTCCCGGACCTATCTGGGGGGAATGGCCCTAGCCTTCACCCTCCGATCCAACAGGTCCCAGACGTGCTCAAAGGAATTGAGATCCGGGCTCTTCGCTGGCCATAGCAGAACACTGACATTCCTTGCAGGAAATCACGCACAGAACGAGCAGTATGGCTGGTGGCATTGTCATGCTGGAGGGTCATGTCAGGATCAGCCTGCAGGAAGGGTACCACATGAGGGAGGAGGATGTCCCTGTAACGCACAGCGTTGAGATTGCCAGCAATGACAACAAGCTCAGTCAGATGATGCTGTGACACACCGCCCCAGACCATGACGGACCCTCCACCTCCAAATTGATCCAGCTCCAGAGTACAGGCCTCGGTGTAACGCTCATTCCTTCGACGATGAACGCGAATCCGACCATCACTCCTGGTGAGACAAAACCGCGACTCATCGGTGAAGAGCACTTTTTGCCAGTCCTGTCTGGTCCAGCGACGGTGGGTTTGTGCCCATAGGCGACATTGTTGCCGGTGATGTCTGGTGAGGACCTGCCTTACAACAGGACTACAACCCCTCAGTCCAGCCTCTCTCAGCCTATTGCGGACAGTCTGAGCACTGATAGAGGGATTGTGCGTTCCTGGTGTAACTCGGGCAGTTGTTGTTGCCATCCTGTACCTGTCCCGCAGGTGTGATGTTCAGATGTACCGATCCTGTGCAGGTGTTGTTACACGTGGTCTGCCATTGCGAGGATGATCAGCTGTCCGTCCTGTCTCCCTGTAGCACTGTCTTAGGTGTCTCACAGTACGGACATTGCAATTTATTGCCCTGGCCACATATCCAGTCCTCATGCCTCCTTGCAGCATGCCTAAGGCACATTAATGCAGATGAGCAGGGACCCTGGGCATATTTCTTTTGGTGTTTACAGAGTCAGTAGAAAGGCCTCTTTAGTGTCCTAAGTTTTCAGAACTGTGACCTTAATTGCCTACCGTCTGTAAGCTGTTGGTGTCTTAACGACCGTTCCACAGGTGCATGTTCCTTAATTGTGTATGGTTCATTGAACAAGCATGAGAAACAGTGTTGAAACCCTTTTACAACAAAGATCTGTGAAGTTACTTGGATTTTTACAAATGATCTTTGAAAGACAGGGTCGTGAAAAAGGGACGTTTCTTTTTTTGCTGAGTTTAGTACTGTTGGTATCAACACGATCATAAGTTGTGGGCCAAATGGCCCAGTCAGCTGGAGCGTGGTGTTACTGTCCTAACAAAACCAAGGCTGTTGCTTCATTGTGCTCCCAGCCCTGTCTTTCTCTGCAATAAAATAATCTAGAGATGGAGGTAGAAAACATACAAGGAGAGAGAAAGATGAGGGAGGAATAGAGCCTTGGTAGGACTAAGACAGGAAGAACACCCACTTGTTGAGCAGAACTGAGACACACACACACACTCGTCTTAAAATGAACAGCTACTAATAGTGAGGCAGGAGGTGAGCAACAGTGGCACAGAGGAGAGAAGAATAGCAGAGACAACAACATAAGAGGAAGGAGGAAAGGGCCGGACCATTAACCATGTGACTCACTACTATACATTTATTGCCATTTAGCAATGCCCTCCAGTGGAACAATACCGAGAAATTGAATAGAGGCAGTTCTCCACTCAGATGGGTCTGAAAACAACGCGACAATACAAAAAGCAGCCCCGACATGAGTCATCAGAAATGGCATGGACTGAGAAGGAAGTGAACATGAAGCAGAAAGCGGAGAGGAAACTCACAAACACACTGTAGTGTGGAAGGCAACCATGTTGTATGGTGCTCAGACAGAGTGTGCCTACCGAAGACTCGGCGTCCCCCTGGTCCTGTTCAGTGTGAGTGGGGAGGTCTGCAGCAGTGTGCTCCCCTGGGCAGTCCGCCAAAGTTCCCTTGCTGGCCATGGCCCACCCTGGCTCTCTCTCTGTGTTCCCAAACCCCTCCCCTCTGCCCTGTTATACACTCTCACACCAGAACCGCCACTCAAAGTACAGAGAGCTATTCCTGCCTCCTCAAATCCGGGATGTGCTTCCTTCCCGCCAGGAATCAAAAGAGACTCAATCTGAAGCAAATGAGCGAGGAAGAGGTAGGAAGAGAGAGAGCGACACAGCCCCACCCCCACCCCACTGCTTCCTGCTCTGCTCTCTAGCCTAGAGAGAGAGAGCGACACAGCCCCACCCCCACCCCACTGCATCCTGCTCTGCTCTCTAGCCTAGAGAGAGAGAGCGACACAGCCCCACCCCCACCCCACTGCTTCCTGCTCTGCTCTCTAGCCTAGAGAGAGAGAGCGACACAGCCCCACCCCCACCCCACTGCTTCCTGCTCTGCTCTCTAGCCTAGAGAGAGAGAGAGCGACACAGCCCCACCCCCACCCCCCTGCTTCCTGCTCTGCTCTCTAGCCTAGAGAGAGAGCGACACAGCCCCACCCCCACCCCACTGCTTCCTGCTCTGCTCTCTAGCCTAGAGAGAGAGAGCGACACAGCCCCACCCCCACCCCACTGCTTCCTGCTCTGCTCTCTAGCCTAGAGAGAGAGAGCGACACAGCCCCACCCCCACCCCACTGCTTCCTGCTCTGCTCTCTAGCCTAGAGAGAGAGAGCGACACAGCCCCACCCCCACCCCACTGCTTCCTGCTCTGCTCTCTAGCCTAGAGAGAGAGAGCGACACAGCCCCCCACCCCACTGCTTCCTGCTCTGCTCTCTAGCCTAGAGAGAGAGAGTGACACAGCCCCACCCCCCACCCCACTGCTTCCTGCTCTGCTCTCTAGCCTAGAGAGAGAGCGACACAGCCCCACCCCCACCCCACTGCTTCCTGCTCTGCTCTCTAGCCTAGAGAGAGAGAGCGACACAGCCCCACCCCCACCCCACTGCTTCCTGCTCTGCTCACTAGCCTAGAGAGAGAGAGAAACTAACAGTAACACTACAGAAACACACACAGAGGAGAGTGGTGTGGTTTTATAAGCGAGTGAGTAATGCCACTTTGCTTCCTGCTGTTGGCTAGTCTTAGCATAGCGACAGGCTGCTGTGATAGACACTGATCACATCAAACACACTGCCAGATGCGGTGTCTGTTTCAAGTTTCATTAGTCGGGATACACCTGGTGTACACCGTCCAAAGAAATGCTCACTTGCAGGTTAATTCCAGACAATGCAACAACAATAAGAAATAATAAAAGATAAGAATTGGAATATTAAGTAAATGGCTCAGTAGAATAGAATAAACATTTTAGCACAAGTATAATACAGGAAGGTACAATTTAGTGTCCATTATTTATACATGTTTGGGGAAGGGGGGATTAGGGGGCAAGTGTTTAAATTATGCAGTATGGCAATCATAACAAGAGTCTGGTAGCAGCAGTTGTGAAGTGTGTGTAGAATGAATGGAAATATGTGTGTGTGTGTGTGTGTGTGTGTGTGTGTGTGTGTGTGTGTGTGTGTGTGTGTGTGTGTGTGTGTGTGTGTGTGTGAGAGCCAGTTCAAGTGTTCAACAGTCTGATGGCTTGTAGATTGAAACAGTCTCTGAGCCTCTTGGTATCAGATCTCATGCTCCGGTACGTCTGCCTGACGGTAAGGGAGTGAACAGCTCATGACTGGGGTGTGTGGGGTCCTTGATGATGCTGCGGACCTTCCTCAGGCACCGTTTCGAGTAGATGTCCTGGATGGGTGGGAGCACGGTGATGTACAGTGCATTCGGAAAGTATTCAGACCCCTTGACCTTTTCCACATTTTGTTATGTTACAGCCTTATTTTAAAATGGATTACATTTCTTTTTTCCTCATCAATCTACACACAATATCCCATAATGACAAAACGAAAACGGATTTTTTGATTTTTTTTTTTATACATTATTTACATAAATATTCAGACCCTTTGCTATGAGACTCGAAATTGAGCTCAGGTGCACCCTGTTTCCATTGATCATCCTTGAGATGTTTTTACAATTTGATGTCGAAGTTGCCCGTAGAACTCCAAGACAGAATTGTGTCGAGGCACAGATCTGGGAAAGGGTACCAAAACATTTCTGCAGGATTGAGAGGAGAAGGGCCTTGGTCAGGGAGGTGTTTCACTGTGGAGATGGGAGAACCTTCCAGAAGGACAACTCGTAGAGACGGAAGCCACTCCTCAGTAAAAGGCACGACAGCCCACTTGGATATTGCCAAAAAAGCACTTAAAGAACTCTGGCCATGTGAAACAAGATTCTCTGGTCTGATGAAACCAAGACTGAACACTTTGGCCTGAATGCCAAGCAAAACGTCTGGAGGAAACCTGGCACCATCCCTACGGTGAAGCATGGTGGTGGTAGCATCATGCTGTGGGGATGTTTGTCAGCAGCAAGGACTGGGAGACTAGTCAGGATCGAGTGAAAGATGAACAGAGCAAAGTACAGAGAGATCCTTGATGAAAACCTGCTTTAGAGCGCTCAGGACCTCAGACTGGGGCGAAGATTCACCTTCCAACAGGACAACGACGCCAAGCACACAGCCAAGAAAACGCAGGAGCGGCTTCGAGTCTCTGACTGTCCTTGAGTGGACCAGCCAGAGCCCGGACTTGAACCCGATCGAACATCTCTGGAGAGACCTGAAAATAGCTGTGTAGCGATACTTCCCATCCAACCTGAGAGCTTGAGAGAATCTGCAGAGAAGAATGGGGAAACTCCCCAAATACAGGTGTGCCAAGCTTGTAGCATCATACCCAAGAAGACTCCAGGCTGTAATCACTGCCAAAGGTGCTTCAACAAAGTACTGAGTAAAAGGTCTGAATATTTATTGTCACACCCTGACCATAGTTTGCTTTGTATGTTTTGGTTGGTCAGGGTGTGAGCTGAGTGGGCATTCTATGTTACATGTCTAGTTTGTCTAGTTCTATGTTTGGCCTGATATGGTTCTCAATCAGAGGCAGGTGTTCGTCATTGTCTCTGATTGGGAACCATATTTAGGTAGCCTGTTTGGTGTTGGGTTTTGTAGGTGATTGTCCTTGTTACTGTCTCTGTGTTACTTTGCACCAGTATTAAGCTGTTTCGGTTTTCGTGGTACGTTTATTGTTTTTGTATTTGATTCGTGTTTACTTTGTTTCATTAAACATGGATCGCAATAGCCACGCCGCATTTTGGTCTGACTCTCTTTCACCTAAGGAAAACCGTGACACTTATGTTAAAGTAATATTTCCGTTTTTTATTTGTAATAAATTTGCAAGCATTTCTAAAAACCTGCTTTTGCTTTGTCATTATGGGGTATTTGTGTGTAGATTGATAAGGGGGAAAACTATTTAATACATTTTAGAATAAGGCTGTAACATAACAAAATGTGGAAAAAGCCAAGGGGTCTGAATACTTTCCGAATGCACAGTACTGGGCCATCTTCACCACCCGCTGAAGGGCCTTGCTGTCATTGGATGGAGCTAATCCTGTAACAGGCCGTGATGCAACCGGTGTGTGTGTGTGTTCATTTGGGGGAGAGGTGAGAGGCACAGAAGACGTAGAGAGCACAGCTGAGTGAAAACAGTCAAAGGCCAAGATATTACAACCAGGGAACCACAAAAAGCTTTCAAATCCGTCACTGAAAAAGCAGTCATACATAGTTAATTACACCTAATAATAAAAGCTAAGGGAATCAATAGCTATTCTTGTCGTTTGTCCAAACAGGGAAACATTGACACATAGCAGTTGTTGTATGTAGTATCATGTTACAACAGAAGCATGTTGGTCATAAAAAGCATCAGGCCACATGGAGAAGAACACCCATGGAGAGAAACAGAGGCACCGCTGCTTCACAGAACAGGAAACAAGAAGTGGAACTAAACCATGTCACAGGCTTTGTATCATGAGAGTGAGAGGGAAGGAAGATTAGGGAAGCAAAATGGGAACTTACAATACATTTTCACGAAATCCTCCAGTTGGAGGATTTTGGAATCAGTAGGTAATAAACAGGAAATACAGAATCTTCCAAACAGGATTTCTGGAAAACCAGGGAATTTATTGAAAGTTCCCAGAATTGTGCAAACCTAGGGCTAAAAATCATATCCCGATTTTTTTCCAAATGCTTATATAATTGTGTTTTATGACTATTGCACTTTTTATAAAACACAGACTAGATAATATAACAGTATTTGGCTAAAATGCTGCTAGCGGTACGTGGTAATGACAAACTGAGCATGAATTTTCCAAAATCAATGTTAGAAGTGTCTGCTCTGTGCACAATTTGAGTAGTTGAGACATAAAAATGGTGTCGTTAAAGGTTAACTTATCCCCTATTACAATAAAATAATGTCTCAATGTGTCCATATGACCAATTCTGCTGGACCAAACCTCAAATGAAAATAGCGAGTTGAAACCGCTTGTCAGAGGAAGAAGTGATCTCTCAACTTTGTTGGTGTGAGGGGCAGGGGAGGGGCTTGGTGTGTGTAAACAGAGAGGAAGAGGCGACGCGAGAGGTTTCACTCTCGGCAAAATCTGTCCAAAATAAGCCCAATGCGTGTAAATGGGAAGGTGCACACAGCACAGAAGGCGCGAAGGAGACAAGATCATAAACACAACATGAGAACAGGCGGACTTAAACACTCATAAAAATGATACAGGAATTTAGAATATTGTGCAAAAACATATATTTGATTTGATTTGATATATTACCCAGCCCTACTAGAGAGGCTGAATAACCATAATAAACGGGTAAAGTTTATAGACAAACAGCAGTGAGAGGAGTGACCCAGCAGAACAGCCAGAGCGTCCATGTTGCCTCCAGCCTCTTCCTGTCAGTGACCGATTCAGTGAGGTTGTGTCAGTCTGAAGCCCTGACTCAGAGGCTACCCTAGGTCACCTTCAGAATGGCTCACAGATGTACACACAACACACACACACACACACACACACACACACACACACACACACACACACACACACACACACACCCTACTCAGTAACAGGGCAA
The DNA here is from genome assembly GCF_023373465.1 of Oncorhynchus keta. NCBI lineage: Eukaryota > Metazoa > Chordata > Actinopteri > Salmoniformes > Salmonidae > Oncorhynchus > Oncorhynchus keta. The sequence continues at coordinate 18,953,336 of NC_068425.1, read as the reverse complement.
ATGCTGCCCATCACCACAGAGAAAGTGAAAGTGTCCCACTTCCTATAGAGAGTATGATGTATGTATGTATGTATGTATGTATGTATGTATGTATGTATGTATGTATGTATGTATGTATGTATGTATGTATGTATGTACAGTATGTATGTATGTGACATGCAACACACAAGACAGCCAGAGAGAAAGAAACAAGAAAATGGGAGTCACCCTCATCCCTCTCCCTCTTCTCTCTCACCCTCTTCCTCTCTCCCATCATCCCTCAGGCAGTCTATCTGCCATGCTGTGGCTGGGCCCCAGTGTGTAGTAGCTCCTCTCTGCTCGATGTAGCCATTGACTGAAAGCCATCCCTTTGATGAAGTTAATTGCCTGACTGCCGGTTTGCAGCGCCTGCCTCTATAAATAAACATAAAGCCCATCTCATTGACTTTAAGGGAAGCACTCTTGTCTATCTGTGCCACTACCCTCCCAACTCCCTCCCCCACACCTGTGATGCTTGGTGATGCATAAGCAAATATCAATAATGACAATGACAGGGGAATGAGAAAGCATAGTGCTGCTGCTTAACTGATAGGCTATGAGGCACTAATGTATAAGTCATTATCATTTAATAACAATGTCCTTTCCGGCTCAGTCATGTGTGCTCTGATGGGATATTTTGGGGGAAGAGAAATGAGGGATGGGGGAACTGCTGGGGGATTGGCAGTTCCAGGAACAAGCTGGAGGATGGCGATGACATGTTTTGGAGTTGGGGTCATGGATTAAACCAGAAGCAATGTGAAGCCACTGTGTGGGAGTGGATGTTCAGACAGGTGACAGACAGTGACCTGTAGATGACCCATCAAGGTCATCCTAGAGAAAGCTGTCAAAAGCACAGAGAGGTGTGCCAGAAGGGTCAGGTGTGTTGATAGTGATTGCCCCTGAGGGAGAGAGAATGAACATGGTGTTGTGCTATAAGTGTCAGAGGATGAGAAACAGTGACCTCTGGGGTCAGCAGAGAACATCGGCACTCATGAGCGTCACCACAAGTTCCTAAAAAACGAAGCGATAGAGATAGCGAGAAAGTAAAGGTGAGGAGAGAACGAGTGTTTAAAACAGGACAGAACTCTCTCAATATCACTATTATCCATCAATTTCATGGCTAGTGACTACACTCTGTCCTGTAATTACTAGTGATTTTGTTGCCAAAGTTATATCAGTGAGGTATTATGTCTAATAGTGTGTTCTCCCTTTGCACTGTCATCTAGAGACCCAGACAGAGACAGAATGAGGGAGCGTCATCTAGAGACCCAGACAGTGACAGAATGAGGGAGCGTCATCTAGAGACCCAGACAGAGACAGAATGACGGAGCGTCATCTAGAGACCCAGACAGAGACAGAATGAGGGAGCGTCATCTAGAGACCCAGACAGAGACAGAATGAGGGAGCGTCATCTAGAGACCCAGACAGAGACCGAATGAGGGAGCGTCACCTAGAGACCCAGACAGAGACAGAATGAGGGAGCGTCATCTAGAGACCCAGACAGTGACAGAATGAGGGAGCGTCATCTAGAGACACAGACCGAGACAGAAAGAGGGAGCGTTCTCTAGAGACCAATGACAGAGACAGAATGAGGGAGCGTCATCTAGAGACCCAGACAGAGACAGAATGAGGGAGCGTCATCTAGAGACCCAGACAGAGACAGAATGAGGGAGCGTCATATAGAGACCCAGACAGTGACAGTAGGAGGGAGCGTCATCTAGAGACCCAGACAGTGACAGAATGAGGGAGCGTCATCTAGAGACCCAGACAGAGACAGAATGAGGGAGCGTCATCTAGAGACCCAGACAGTGACAGAATGAGGGAGCGTCATCTAGAGACCCAGACAGTGACAGAATGAGGGAGCGTCATCTAGAGACCCAGACAGAGACAGAATGAGGGAGCGTCATCTAGAGACCCAGACAGAGACAGAATGAGGGAGCGTCATCTAGAGACCCAGACAGTGACAGAATGAGGGAGCGTCATCTAGAGACCCAGACAGTGACAGAATGAGGGAGCGTCATCTAGAGACCCAGACAGAGACAGAATGAGGGAGCGTCATCTAGAGACCCAGACAGAGACAGAATGAGGGAGCGTCATCTAGAGACCCAGACAGAGACAGAATGAGGGAGCGTCATCTAGAGACCCAGACAGAGACAGAAGAGGGAGCGTCATCTAGAGACCCAGACAGTGACAGAATGAGGGAGCGTCAGCTAGAGACCCAGACAGTGACAGAATGAGGGAGCGTCATCTAGAGACCCAGACAGAGACAGAAAGAGGGAGCGTCATCTAGAGACCCAGACAGAGACAGAAAGAGGGAGCGTCATCTAGAGACCCAGACAGTGACAGAATGAGGGAGCGTCATCTAGAGACCCAGACAGAGACAGAATGAGGGAGCGTCATCTCGAGACCCAGAGAGTGACAGAATGAGGGAGCGTCATCTAGAGACCCAGACAGTGACAGAATGAGGGAGCGTCATCTAGAGACCCAGACAGAGACAGAAAGAGGGAGTGTCATCTAGAGACCCAGACAGTGACAGAATGAGGGAGCGTCATCTAGAGACCCAGACAGTGACAGAATGAGGGAGCGAGAGAGAGAGAAAGAGAGAGAGCGAAAGGTTCCAGGGAAACAGGAGAGATATGTGAGGTTGTCTGAATTCCCCTCACATCCTCTCATCTCCACACAGCCCCATTCAGCAGGCAGCAGGCATGCAGTGGCTGGGATTTGGGTTAAGAGGGCCTGGTGGGGAGCAACAGTGAATTCCAATTACCACTCACTCCCCTCCTCCCTCCTCCCCTTGATGCGCTGCTTAACCACTGTTCACAGCAGACAAACACATCACATTGAGAGAGCTACCACTCAGATAATGAATATACATTGAGAGAGCTTACCACTCAGATAATGAATATACATTGAGAGAGCTTACCACTCAGATAATGAATATACATTGAGAGAGCTTACCACTCAGATAATGAATATACATTGAGAGAGCTACCACTCAGATAATGACTATACATTGAGAGAGCTACCACTCAGATAATGAATATACATTGAGAGAGCTACCACTCAGATAATGACTATACATTGAGAGAGCTACCACTCAGATAATGAATATACATTGAGAGAGCTACCACTCAGATAATGAATATACATTGAGAGAGCTACCACTCAGATAATGAATATACATTGAGAGAGCTACCACTCAGATAATGAATATACATTGAGAGAGCTACCACTCAGATAATGAATATACACACCAACTGAAGAGTTGTGAATACAACAGCATGGAAGTCCCTGTCAGTGGAAACGTAGAGAGTAGTGAGGCTGAGGGGGGAGAATCAACGCTCCTAATTGTGACAACACGCTCCCAGTGGCGGAGTTGGAGCACAACATTCCAAACAACATCCAAAGGGAAGTACAAATGTGTCTCTCTGTGTCCCACTCATGTAGAGCAGTGGATGGAGAATTCTGACGTTACCAGGGAATCATTTATTAAAGTAGACTACTTTGTTATCAATGCTCTACTGAACCCACCTGCACAAAGCAGCACATTGCAAACACAGTTGGGGACCTACAACAGTCATCCTGAATATGGTCGTGACACAGAGCAGAGGGAGAATTACTGAGGTGCTTTATGGGACAATAGTTTCACAGCCATGTTAACTGATGCCATCCCTTTGATCTTATCTAGTCAGCAGCTTAGAACATGGTGAAAGACACAGAGACAGAGACAGAGAGTGAGAGACAGAGAGCGAGAGACACAGAGACAGAGAGAAACTCCTGGCCCATGGGGTTGTGTATGTCTCTGTGCTTTGACTCCAGGGAAATTGGGGCTCCAAGCTGTGTGACTCCTGGCTCTGACTCAGATGGTCTGGCGTGGGGATTTCCGCAGTGAGCCTGTCCAGGGTCGATAGCTACATCCTCCCACTCACTAAGGCCCAGTGGGGGGTTAGGGAAAGAGAGAGAGAGAGAGAGAGAGAGAGAGAGAGAGAGAGAGAGAGAGAGAGAGAGAGAGAGAGAGAGAGAGAGAGAGAGAGAGAGAGAGAGAGAGAGAGAGAGAGAGAGAGAGAGGGAGAGAGAGAGAGAGAGAGAGAGAGAGAGAGAGAGAGAGAGAGAGAGAGAGAGAGAGAGAGAGAGAGAGAGAGAGAGAGAGAGAGAGAGAGAGAGAGAGAGAGAGAGAGAGAGAGGTCTGAATGACTGACTGAGAACCATGCTGTGTTAGACTGAACCTCTCTCCACAAACACAGCCTCAGGACAGTCGTGCATGAAAACAAACAGGGAAGGGAGTGATTTTCCAGGAGACCGATTCAAATCTGCCACAGCTCAGCCGTGACTAATGACCCACTCAGGGTGTCTTCCTGTGACTGTGCCTGAATACCACGGAAATAACTCAAAATCTATGTTTGTGTGTTTGTTAGAGAGAGAGAGAGAGAGAGAGAGAGAGACAGAGACAGAGACAGAGACAGAGACAGAGAGAGAGAGAGAGAGAGAGAGAGAGAGAGAGAGAGAGAGAGAGACAGAGACAGAGACAGAGACAGAGACAGAGAGAGAGAGAGAGAGAGAGAGAGAGAGAGAGAGAGAGAGAGAGAAGCAATGCAGCGTTAAGATCTACTTGTTGTGTTGTGGCAAATCTTCTTTGAAAACTTTGTTGGTCTAAGGTCTGAGCAGCAACAGTATTGGTTCTCTCTATATCCAGCCCTCTGTCATCTCCCAGTCTCTCTGCCTGGCTCCTGACTTCCACTGATAAGGGCTTCACTGACATACTTTATAGGTGCTTAATGCTACAGCTCCCTCACCTAGAGGTGTCAGGGAAAGACGCTGCACTCCACACCGAAAGCTCTGAAAAAAGAAGGAATTGGAAACAGATTTGAATGGAAACCGAGAGCAGATTAAAAATGATTATGGCAGAGGGGATAAGAGCACGTCCTATAAAGCTGATGATCATCCATCTTTAGTTCTGTTGACGATAACGGCAGGCTTCCGCAAACAGGAAGGCAAAGACAGCACCAATATGTGTGGCTGTATGTTGTTGACTAATGTTCCCAACTGACTAATGAGCACAGTACTGTTGTGTGTTCAAACGATAAAACAGTAAAGTAGAGCAACGTGCATCATTCCTTACTCACAGTACACTAAGACGGATGCCTAGTCAACAGTGGGAACAGTAACACCATTTCAAAATACCCTAAGTTCCCCTAGTGTAATTGATGCAAGGTGGGGTACAATTGGGGAGCTAAAATAAGTGAAGGAGTAAACCGATCTATACAGAGCTATAGTGTGGTTGAGACCCCACAGGAGCAGCAGGAAGGAGAGCTGGAGGGTGGTTACAACTGCCATACCACCGATGGGAAATCACAGCAATTATCAAGATGACAAGTTGCAACGTCAGCTCAATTAGGACTCTAACTCACAACCAAATAGTCATTTACTGTACCCTTCATCCGTCATGTATTTCACCTCTCTCTACTTTCAACCCCCTCTCTCTCTCTCTGTCTCTCCAGGCAGTGACTTATTCTAAGCACCATGTTTCAAGGCATGTGAAAAGGACTGCTGCTTGGTCCTCACCATTTCTACCTGACGTTTTTCTTCCTCGGCTCAGATTAATGGCCCCTGGGGAGACAGAACAGACAGCCCACTGTTGGGATGGCAGAGCCATCGCTGTACCCATCTAGCACCGGGAGGCTACCTCATCACCATTACCGTAGGTAACCACAATCAGGTCACTGCATGGGCATAACCTGGCCTTGCTCTTATCGTCCTAGAACAGACTGACTTGCTCACAGTCTCAGTGGTCACAGCACTGGGGAATGTCTCACCTTCACACCTCAAAATGGTGCCTCCCTCCCAGCCAAAGAGCACACCAAAACAATGCTGCTCGGCATAGCTTCCACTTAAAGCTGGACTCCTTAATGGTGAAGCAGCCACATCCGTTTGCGATATTACAACAACAAAGACGTTACTGCAAACCTGTTTTTCCAGAAGAGCACAATATGTACTGCAATTTCTACCATGCTGCACAAATCAATTACAACGGTGGTGGGGCAGCCAGGGGCGCTGTTTCCCCCTACTGCGGATTCTATCTTTAAGCATTGAATGTCAGAATAAACTAAATTCAAACAAAGTCCTTTAGCGACATTGTTTGGGGTTGATCTGTGATAGCCTGTGGTGGCTATACCCAAGTAATGGAAGCATTTTGGTAGGTTGGTAGTGCCCCTTGACCCATGGAAAACTTCCAAGGTTTTATTCTTGACCTTGGATTTACTAAAATAAAGTATTACTGAATTATGAAAGCTATCCGTTTGCGATTTCAGCACCACAGCTGGGCCAGTCAGTCAGTAAGAATGCTGTCTCTGGCTTTGATTACAAAACCACTGATTACTGCCTTTTTCTGCAGAGATAAAACATTGGCTCCTCCATAACTCCAATCAGCAACCTCGTTTCCCACTCACTCTAAAATGGTGCTTATGGTTGGCCAATTGGAGTAAAATATGATGCCCCCACATAACATTGTTTCGGGCCTTTCTTCATTGTCACACATTCCTCAATCCTATAACACCACCGCAATCCCATGAGACCCCAGGCCTCAAACACTCAAAACGTCACTCACAATAACCTGCACAACAACCATCACAACTGCACTGAGCAATATAGTCACAAACAACAGGTATGGCTGCCCCATGCCACCGTGGAGGACAGTCTTTCATGATCCATCCAGGATCAGGGTGGGTTGGTAGTAAACATAACTAATCCTGTGAGGCAAGCCAGTGGGCATTTAGCCAGCATGGCAGAACAGAGCAGAACTATAGTTGGACTGACAAAGGAACAGCTCTTGTTAAGACTGACTGGATGGGCAAGGTAGGTTTGGCTTTGTGACATGCCCATGGGGACATGGGTTGGGATCATGTATACTAGCTTAACATAACCACTCCAGGGTTTTTTCCCCGGGGCCACCTAAGTACAAACAGTCAAAACAAATGTTTATATATATATATATATACACACAGTGACTTGCGAAAGTATTCGGCCCCCTTGAACTTTGCGACCTTTTGCCACATTTCAGTCTTCAAACATAAAGATATAAAACTGTATTTTTTTGTGAAGAATCAACAAGTGGGACACAATCATGAAGTGGAATGACATTTATTGGATATTTCAAACTTTTTTAACAAATCAAAAACTGAAAAATTGGGCGTGCAAAATTATTCAGCCCCCTTAAGTTAATACTTTGTAGCGCCACCTTTTGCTGCGATTACAGCTGTAAGTCGCTTGGGGTATGTCTCAAACAGTTTTGCACATCGAGAGACTGACATTTTTTTCCCATTCCTCCTTGCAAAACAGCTCGAGCTCAGTGAGGTTGGATGGAGAGCATTTGTGAACAGCAGTTTTCAGTTCTTTCCACAGATTCTCGATTGGATTCAGGTCTGGACTTTGACTTGGCCATTCTAACACCTGGATATGTTTATTTTTGAACCATTTCATTGGAGATTTTGCTTTATGTTTTGGATCATTGTCTTGTTGGAAGACAAATCTCCGTCCCTGTCTCAAGTCTTTTGCAGACTCCATCAGGTTTTCTTCCAGAATGGTCCTGTATTTGGCTCCATCCATCTTCCCATCAATTTTAACCATCTTCCCTGTCCCTGCTGAAGAAAAGCAGGCCCAAACCATGATGCTGCCACCACCATGTTTGACAGTGGAGATGATGTGTTCAGGGTGATGAGCTGTGTTGCTCTTACGCCAAACATAACGTTTTGCATTGTTGCCAAAAAGTTCAATTTTGGTTTCATCTGACCAGAGCACCTTCTTCCACATGTTTGGTGTGTTTCTCAGGTGGCTTGTGGCAAACTTTAAACAACACTTTTTATGGATATCTTTAAGAAATGGCTTTCTTCTTGCCACTCTTCCATAAAGGCCAGATTTGTGCAATATACGACTGATTGTTGTCCTATGGACAGAGTCTCCCACCTCAGCTGTAGATCTCTGCAGTTCATCCAGAGTGATCATGGGCCTCTTGGCTGCATCTCTGATCAGTCTTCTCCTTGTATGAGCTGAAAGTTTAGAGGGACGGCCAGGTCTTAGTAGATTTGCAGTGGTCTGATACTCCTTCCATTTCAATATTATCGCTTGCACAGTGCTCCTTGGGATGTTTAAAGCTTGGGAAATCTTTTTGTATCCAAATCCGGCTTTAAACTTCTTCACAACAGTATCTCGGACCTGCCTGGTGTGTTCCTTGTTCTTCATGATGCTCTCTGTGCTTTTAACGGACCTCTGAGACTATCACAGTGCAGGTGCATTTATACGGAGACTTGATTACACACAGGTGGATTGTATTTATCATCATTAGTCATTTAGGTCAACATTGGATCATTCAGAGATCCTCACTGAACTTCTGGAGAGAATTTGCTGCACTGAAAGTAAAGGGGCTGAATAATTTTGCACGCCCAATTTTTCAGTTTTTGATTTGTTAAAAAAGTTTGAAATATCCAATAAATGTCGTTCCACTTCATGATTGTGTCCCACTTGTTGTTGATTCTTCACAAAAAAATACAGTTTTATATCTTTATGTTTGAAGCCTGAAATGTGGCAAAAGGTCGCAAAGTTCAAGGGGGCCGAATACTTTCGCAAGGCACTGTATATACTGAACAAAAATATAAACGCAACATGTAAAGTGTTGGTCCCATGTTCCCTGAGCTGAAATAAAAGATCCCAGAAATGTTCCATACGCACAAAAAGCTTCTTTCTCTCAAATTCTGTGCACCAATTTGTTAACATCCCTGTTAGTGAGCAATTCTCCTTTGCCAAGATAATCCATCCACCTGACAGGTGTGGCCTATCAAGAAGCTGATTAGACAGCATGATTTTTACACAGGTGCACCTTGGGCTAGGGACAATAAAAGGCCACTCTAAAATGTGCAGTTTTGTCACAGCAGATGTCTGAAGTTTTGAGGGAGCGTGCAATTAGCATGCTGATTGCAGGAATGTCCACTAGAGAGGTTGCCAGAGAATTGAATGTTTAATTCTCTACCATAAGCCACCTCCAACGTCGTTTTAAAGAATTTGGCAGTACGTCCAACCGTCCTCACACCCACAGACCAGTGTAGCCACGCCAGCCCAGGACCTGCACATCTGGATTCTTCACCTGCGGGATAGTCTGAGACCAGCCAACTGATTAGCTGATGAAACGGAAGAGTATTTCTGTCTGTAATAAAGCCCTTTTCTGGAGAAAAAAACAAATTCTGATTGGCTGGGCCTGGCTCACCAGCGGGTGGGCCTGGCTCCCAAGTGGGTGGGCCTATGCCCTCCCAGGCCCATGCATGTGTGCGCCCCTGCCCAGTCATGTGAAATACATAGATTAGGGCCTGATTCATTTATTGTCTGATTTCCTTATATGAACTGTAACTCAGTAAAAACGTTGAAATTGGCTATGCCGGATTAAGTGATATGACATGCTATTCTATAAAATGATTTCCCCGTAATTAATATTACCTGATTGAGCTAATCATGTAAATGTAATTAACTAGAGAGTCGGGGCACCACAAAATATTATTCATAGAGCTGTTATCTTTCAAATAAACTCTTAAAGACCTAGTAATATTTTACATCAATAGCAGTCAATATTAATCGTCACCTTAATTCAGTCTCATCTGAAAGTTGTAAATTCTTGGTTATCTTCACGAACCCTGGCTAACAAGTTGAATCAGCAATACAAAATTGGGTTTAATTATTTATTTACTAAATACCTAACTAATCACACAGAATTACACATACACATAATTAATCATAACTTGATAACAAATTAAGTCATAAAGAAAAACGTCCCTAGAGGGCGGAACAGGCATGACAGCTTGTTACAGAAAATAAAAGGGGCTGGATTTGAGTGAAAGAGCGGGAAGACTGAGGAACAAAGGGCAAAGCTGTGCTATCGTAAATACAGTATCTTATGCATTCTAAATTACCACCCATTTGGAAAAGGAAAATGTAATAAATATTTACTCTGAGCTGCGCTTCGGTAGGTTGGTGGGAGATGGAAGGCCATGTTGCCAAACCGAGTCTTTTGAAGAATGTCTCTGGTGGTCAATTGGATACGTTGGAGTAACGTCGTTGTGTGGTAGACGGGATACTCTGTCTGTTCCTTCCTAATAACCTGCGTTTGCAGCTGCTGTTGCTAACTCAACGGCTAGGAGGTATCACTTCTGTAGTGAATAAGAGTTCAAAGTTCATACCATTTGCAACCAAAGCTCACGCTGATGTTGGCTTCGTTCTCTAGTTATTATCTGAACCATTCTGACATCGGACCGTCGTCCTCACATCCTCGGAACAGGAGGTTACATTGTCGTCAAGGCTTTATATAGGAAGGGAGAGGAGGGCGTGTTTGAAAAGTTTTATAGTCCATGTCCCTTCACAGGGGCGGGCCACTGATTGAGCATAGCTAAAATCACATTTCAACCCATCACGAATAATTTCATATTCAAACATTTAAATTGAACAACAATTCCATGTGAATCTGATAACTCTGATGTGTAGACTTTCCACTGTAGAGTTTATGTCATCTTATCATTGATGAGAATGTCTCAGATGACAACCGAACTGACATCATATTCTTTAAGTACCACCGCATATGTTCAATTGGTCGGATTACCAGAATATAGTTCATTTCCTCCCACCTTCTGATGTTCCCAGAATCTCTATGTTAACCAAAGGGGTTTGCAAATGTAACATCAGTAGGGAAGAGAGAGGGAAAAGGGGGGAAGAGGTATTTATGACTGTCATAAATCTACCCCCAGGCCAATGTCATGACAGTTGCGTTTATATTTTTGTTCAGTATTTATATAAAATACATTAACATTTTCAGTGTAAAATTCAACGACTAAAACCAGATATAATGTATGCAAAAAAGATAATGGACCTATACATTTTAAATAAGATCATCTTTGAGAACTAACAATCATCAAAATGAAAAATTAGACAGTTGGAATATAAAATTCCAAAAATGTCACGGCATTGGGCCCCCATTGATTTTGTTACAATGGTTGAGTCACTCAGATAGCATAAGAACACGGCATAAGCCATGACAAAATGTGTAGAAATGCAGGAAACTAGCTTTAAAACGGTAAAAATGTCTCTCCGCCCCATGGCAAATTGTGTAGAATTAGCTTTAAAAAAAGCTGAATTCTGTCTCTGCAGTCAAGAGAGCCTCTAAAATGTTCAGTCGGAGATCACACTATTGACCACACCCACCACCACAGAGCCAGTTTAATCCTGGAGTGAAGGGCTGGGACTGGGGGTGAGGGTGGGTTTTGGGTGTAATACCACCATGGGAGTTGGTCAGGACAGAAATGTCCAGGGTCTCCTAATCCTATTATCAATGGAGCTATCAGCAACGACAGCTGGAGACAAAACAGTTTTTGTTTGCGTGATGAGGAGCCCGTCTAAAGAAGAACCATAGTGTTTTTTTCTCTTTTTAATATACAGCGCAACAGGTGTCTGGGGCTTAGTCGGCCTGAGTGTGGAGGAAGTCTTTGATGCCATTAAAGAAATGTACTGACAGAGGAAATGTTTCCAGTCTCCGGGGTGATCAATAAAAGCCATTTGGCAAAAAGCAAAAAAAGACAGAGAATTGTTGAACATACATAATGACCAGCTGGCTGCAACCACTCACAGAGATCTTCTTGAGCATTGATAAGGACAGCAGAAAACCAAAAGATATTTAAAAAATGCATGAGAGGATGGCTGCAATGTACGTCTATAAGGGTGGTGTGTTATCAATGCACAAGACCCAAATATCCAGGGGATTTTTGCTTTACACTCAGTGAAGCTGTCTGGGGAGCAGGGAGTAAGCAAATAAACAAACATCAAATCAATACATGAGAGAGAGAGAGAGAGAGAGAGAGAGAGAGAGAGAGAGAGAGAGAGAGACAGCGGACGACTAAGTGGGAGAGAGAGAGAGAGAGAGAGAGAGAGAGAGAGAGAGAGAGAGAGAGACAGCGGACGACTAATTGGGGAGAGAGAAAGAGAGAGAGACAGCGGACGACTAAGTGGGAGTGAGAGAGAGATGGAGGACGACTAAGTGGGAGAGAGAGAGAGAGAGAGAGAGAGAGAGAGAGAGAGAGAGAGAGAGAGAGAGAGAGACAGCGGACGACTAAGTGGGGGAGAGAGAGAGAGAGAGAGAGAGAGAGAGAGAGAGAGAGAGAGAGAGAGCGGACGACTAAGTGGGAGAGAGAAAGAGAGAGAGACAGCGGACGACGAAGTGGGGAGAGAGAGAGAGAGAGAGAGGGAGAGAGAGACAGCGGACGACTAAGTGGGAGAGAGAGAGAGAGAGAGAGAGAGGGAGAGAGACAGCGGACGACTAAGTGGGAGAGAGAGAGAGAGAGAGAGAGAGAGAGAGAGAGAGAGAGAGAGAGAGGAGAGAGAGAGAGAGAGAGAGAGACGGAGGATGACTAAGTGGGAAAGAGAGAGAGAGACGGAGGACGACTAAGTGGGAGTGAGAGAGAGAGAGAGAGAGACGGAGGACGACTAAGTGGGAGTGAGAGAGAGAGAGAGACGGAGGACGACTAAGTGGGAGAGAGAGAGAGAGAGAGAGAGAGAGAGAGAGAGAGAGAGAGAGAGAGAGAGAGAGAGAGACGGAGGACGACTACTTCCGGGTTGGAGCGAGCGGTCGCATTCGCACTTCGGTCCGCAGGTAGTATTACTTTTCATTACTTTTCATTACATTTCATTATAGTACAACGGTTTGATTTGTCTAATCTTAGCAATTTCTTCTTAGCTAGCTACATAGCCGTCTTTGTATCAAAGATAATTGCGTAATTATCGTATTTCGTCGTCCTAACGTAGTCTACTGCAGCTAGCCACATAGCTAACGTCCACCGTATAGCAGCACCGTAGAAACTATTACACTCAACTGAACGACTTGATTAGTGTAGTGTTAGCTAGCTACATAGTTGTCTTTGCTGTCTTCGTATCCAAGATAATTGTGTAGTTTAGAGTGTGTAGTCTTAGAGTGATTATCTTAATTTACCGAGGTTAGCTAGCCAGCTATTTGTCGTCCTTAACGTAGGAGACACTGCTAGCTAGCTAACAGCTAACAGCTAGCCAACAACAACCCGGTCGCATTCCGCTCGCTCCACAGGTAGTATCACATTTTCATTTCATTTCATTACAGCACAACGGTTTGATTTGCTTGATCGTAGCTAGCTACATAGCTAGCTACATAGCCGTCCTTGTATCAAATATAATTGTGTAGTCTAGAGCGATTTTCTAGGTTAGCTAGCCAGCTATTGTCATTCTTTTAACGCAACGTAACGTAATCAACACTGCTAGCTAGCCAGCTAGCCCCGAATAGTAGCACTGTAGAAACTATTACACTCAACGGAACGACTTGATTAGTGTAGTGTCAACAACGCAGCCACTGCCAGCTAGCCTACTTCAGCAGTACTGTATCATTTTAATCATTTTAGAATAAGATTCTTGCTACGTAAGCTTAACTTTCTGAACATTCGAGACGTGTAGTCCACTTGTCATTCCAATCTCCTTGCATTAGCGTAGCCTCTTCTGTAGCCTGTCAACTATGTGTCTGTCTATCCCTGTTCTCTCCTCTCTGCACAGACCATACAAACGCTCCACACCGCGTGGCCGCGGCCACCCTAATCTGGTGGTCCCAGCGCGCACGACCCACGTGGAGTTCCAGGTCTCCGGTAGCCTCTGGAACTGCCGATCTGCGGCCAACAAGGCAGAGTTCATCTCAGCCTATGCCTCCCTCCAGTCCCTCGACTTCTTGGCACTGACGGAAACATGGATCACCACAGATAACACTGCTACTCCTACTGCTCTCTCCTCGTCCGCCCACGTGTTCTCGCACACCCCGAGAGCTTCTGGTCAGCGGGGTGGTGGCACCGGGATCCTCATCTCTCCCAAGTGGTCATTCTCTTTCTCCCCTTACCCATCTGTCTATCGCCTCCTTTGAATTCCATGCTGTCACAGTTACCAGCCCTTTCAAGCTTAACATCCTTATCATTTATCGCCCTCCAGGTTCCCTCGGAGAGTTCATCAATGAGCTTGATGCCTTGATAAGCTCCTTTCCTGAGGACGGCTCACCTCTCACAGTTCTGGGCGACTTTAACCTCCCCCCGTCTACCTTTGACTCATTCCTCTCTGCCTCCTTTCCACTCCTCTCCTCTTTTGACCTCACCCTCTCACCTTCCCCCTACTCACAAGGCAGGCAATACGCTCGACCTCATCTTTACTAGATGCTGTTCTTCCACTAACCCCATTGCAACTCCCTCCAAGTCTCCGACCACTACCTTGTATCCTTTTCCCTCTCGCTCTCATCCAACACTTCCCACACTGCCCCTACTCGGATGGTATCGCGCCGTCCCAACCTTCGCTCTCTCTCCCCGCTACTCTCTCCTCTTCCATCCTATCATCTCTTCCCTCTGCTCAAACCTTCTCCAACCTATCTCCTGATTCTGCCTCCTCAACCCTCCTCTCCTCCCTTTCTGCATCCTTTGACTCTCTATGTCCCCTATCCTCCAGGCCGGCTCGGTCCTCCCCTCCCGCTCCGTGGCTCGACGACTCATTGCGAGCTCACAGAACAGGGCTCCGGGCAGCCGAGCGGAAATGGAGGAAAACTCGCCTCCCTGCGGACCTGGCATCCTTTCACTCCCTCCTCTCTACATTTTCCTCCTCTGTCTCTGCTGCTAAAGCCACTTTCTACCACTCTACATTCCAAGAATCTGCCTCTAACCCTAGGAAGCTCTTTGCCACCTTCTCCTCCCTCCTGAATCCTCCTCCCCCCTCCTCCCTCTCTGCAGATGACTTCGTCAACCATTTTGAAAAGAAGGTCGACGACATCCGATCCTTGTTTGCTAAGTCAAACGACACCGCTGGTTCTGCTCACACTGCCCTACCCTGTGCTCTGACCTCTTTCTCCCCTCTCTCCAGATTAAATCTCGCGTCTTGTGACGGCCGGCCGCCCAACAACCTGCCCGCTTGACCCTATCCCCTCCTCTCTTCTCCAGACCATTTCCGGAGACCTTCTCCCTTACCTCACCTCGCTCATCAACTCATCCCTGACCGCTGGCTACGTCCCTTCCGTCCTCAAGAGAGCGAGAGTTGCACCCCTTCTGAAAAAACCTACACTCGATCCCTCCGATGTCAACAACTACAGACCAGTATCCCTTCTTTCTTTTCTCTCCAAAACTCTTGAACGTGCCGTCCTTGGCCAGCTCTACCGCTATCTCTCTCAGAATGACCTTCTTGATCAAAATCAGTCAGGTTTCAAGACTAGTCATTCAACTGAGACTGCTCTTCTCTGCATCACGGAGGCGCTCCGCACTGCTAAAGCTAACTCTCTCTCCTCTGCTCTCATCCTTCTAGACCTATCGGCTGCCTTCGATACTGTGAACCATCAGATCCTCCTCTCCACCCTCTCCGAAATGGGCATCTCCGGCGCGGCCCACGATTGGATTGCGTCCTACCTGACAGGTCGCTCCTACCAGGTGGCGTGGCGAGAATCTGTCTCCTCACCACGCGCTCTCACCACTGGTGTCCCCCAGGGCTCTGTTCTAGGCCCTCTCCTATTCTCGCTATACACCAAGTCACTTGGCTCTGTCATAACCTCACATGGTCTCTCCTATCATTGCTATGCAGATGACACACAATTAATCTTCTCCTTTCCCCTTCTGATGACCAGGTGGCGAATCGCATCTCTGCATGTCTGGCAGACATATCAGTGTGGATGACGGATCACCACCTCAAGCTGAACCTCGGCAAGACGGAGCTGCTCTTCCTCCCGGGAAGGACTGCCCGTTCCATGATCTCGCCATCACGGTTGACAACTCCATTGTGTCCTCCTCCCAGAGCGCTAAGAACCTTGGCGTGATCCTGGACAACACCCTGTCGTTCTCAACTAACATCAAGGCGGCGGCCCGTTCCTGTAGGTTCATGCTCTACAACATCCGCAGAGTACGACCCTGCCTCACACAGGAAGCGGCGCAGGTCCTAATCCAGGCACTTGTCATCTCCCGTCTGGATTACTGCAACTCGCTGTTGGCTGGGCTCCCTGCCTGTGCCATTAAACCCCTACAACTCATCCAGAACGCCGCAGCCCGTCTGGTGTTCAACCTTCCCAAGTTCTCTCACGTCACCCCGCTCCTCCGCTCTCTCCACTGGCTTCCAGTTGAAGCTCGCATCCGCTACAAGACCATGGTGCTTGCCTACGGAGCTGTGAGGGGAACGGCACCTCAGTACCTCCAGGCTCTGATCAGGCCCTACACCCAAACAAGGGCACTGCGTTCATCCACCTCTGGCCTGCTCGCCTCCCTACCACTGAGGAAGTACAGTTCCCGCTCAGCCCAGTCAAAACTGGTCGCTGCTCTGGCCCCCAATGGTGGAACAAACTCCCTCACGACGCCAGGACAGCGGAGTCAATCACCACCTTCCGGAGACACCTGAAACCCCACCTCTTTAAGGAATACCTAGGATAGGATAAGTAATCCTTCTCACCCCCCTATTGTAAAGTGGCTGTTCCACTGGATGTCATAAGGTGAATGCACCAATTTGTAAGTCGCTCTGGATAAGAGCGTCTGCTAAATGACTTAAATGTAATGTAGACTAAGTGGGAGTGAGAGAGAGATGGAGGACGACTAAGTGGGAGAGAGAGAGAGAGGGAGAGAGAGAGAGAGAGAGAGACAGCGGACGACTAATTGGGAGAGAGAGAAAGAGAGAGAGACAGCGGACGACGAAGTGGGGAGAGAGAGAGAGAGAGAGAGAGGGAGAGAGAGACAGCGGACGACTAAGTGGGAGAGAGAGAGACGGAGGACGACTAAGGGGGAGAGAGAAAGAGAGAGAGAGAGAGAGAGACGGAGGACGACTAAGTGGGAGTGAGAGAGAGAGAGAGACGGAGGACGACTAAGTGGGAGAGAGAGAGAGAGAGAGAGACGGAGGACGACTAAGTGACTAAGTGGAGAGAGAGAGAGAGAGAGAGAGAGAGAGAGAGAGAGAGAGAGAGAGAGAGAGAGAGAGAGAGAGTGGACGACTAATTGGGGAGAGAGAGAAAGAGAGAGAGACAGCGGACGACTAAGTGGGGAGAGAGAGAGAGAAAGGGAGAGAGAGACAGCGGACGACTAAGAGACAGGGGGAGAGAGAGAGAGAGAGAGGAGAGAGAGACAGCGGACGACTAAAGAGGAGAGAGAGAGAGAGAGGAGAGAGAGACAGCGGACGACTAAGTGGGAGAGAGAGAGAGAGAGAGAGAGCGGAGAGAGAGAGAGAGAGAGAGAGAGAGAGAGAGAGAGAGAGAGAGAGACGGAGGATGACTAAGTGGGAAAGAGAGAGAGAGACGGAGGACGACTAAGTGGGAGTGAGAGAGAGAGAGACGGAGGACGACGAAGTGGGAGAGAGAGAGACGGAGGACGACTAAGTGGGAGAGAAAGAGAGAGAGAGAGAGAGAGAGAGAGAGAGAGAGAGACGAAAGTGGGAGTGAGAGAGAGAGACGGAGGACGACTAAGTGGGAGAGAGAGAGAGAGAGAGACGGAGGACGACTAAGTGGGGAGAGAGAGAGAGAGAGACGGAGGACGACTAAGTGGGAGAGAGAGAGAGAGAGAGAGAGAGAGAGAGAGAGAGAGAGAGCGAGAGAGAGAGACTAATACACCCTGATGGACTAAGCCCTATTATGTGCACTGGATAATATGGATAATGTGTCCCTTTCAAGAAAAAACATTCTGACCCCCCAGTAGAGCCTTGATGTGGTATTGAGGGGAAATAGAACAATTAAGCCCAATCACTATGCACAGTATAGGTCTGCTCCGACAGGGACGTCTATCATTGCCAACGTCCCTGCTTGATCTCAATCAGCAATCTCTCAGTATCTATGTGTAGCCAATCTCCTGCTCCTGGACATAATATACACTGAACAAAAATATAAACGCAACATGTAAAGTGTTAGTCCCATGTTTCATGAGCTGAAATCCCAGATCCCAGAAATGTTCCATTCGCACAAAAGCTTATTTCTCTCAAATATTGTGCACAAATGTGTTAACGTCCCTGTTAGTGAGCATTTCTCCTTGCCAAGATAATCCATCCATCTAACAGATTTGACTTATCAAGAAGATGATTAAACAGCATGATCATTACAAATGTGCAGTTTTGTCACACAACACAATACCACAGATGTCTCAAGTATTGAAGAAGCGTGCAATTGGCATGTCGACTGCAGGAATGTCAACCAGAGCTGTTGCCAGAGAATTTAAGGTTATTTTCTCTACCATAAGCCGCCTCCAACGTTGTTTTAGATAATTTGGCAGTACGTCCAACCGGCCTCACAACCGTAGACCACGTGTAACCAGGCCAGCCAAGGACCTCCACATCTGGCTTCTTCACCTGCGAGATCGTCTGAGATCAGCCACCTGGACAGCTGATGAAACTGTGGGTTTGCATAACCAAATAATTTCTGCACAATCTGTCAGAAACCATCTCAGGGAAGCTCATCTACGTGCTTGTCGTCCTCACCAGGGTCTTCACCTGAATGCAGCTCAGCTGCGTAACGTGGGCAAATTGTCATTTTTTTATGGTCACTGGCACGCTGGAAAAGTGTGCTCTTCACGGATGAATCCCGGTTTCAACTGTATGGCAGATGGCAGACATGACATGTGGGTGAGCGGTTTGCTGATTTCAACATTGTGAACAGAGTGCCCCATAGTGGCAGTGGGGTTATGGTATGGGCAGGCATAAGCTATGGACAACGAACACAATTGCATTTTATCAATGGCAATTTGAATGCACAGACACACCGTGACGAGATCCTGAGGCTCATTGTTGTGTCATTAATCTGCCGCAATCACCTCATGACGCAAGGATCTGTACACAATTCCTGGAAGCTAAAAATGTCCCAGTTCTTCTATGGCCTGCATACTCACCAGACATGTCACCCATTGAGCATGTTTGGGATACTCTGGATCGACATGTACAACAGCGTTTTCCAGTTCCCGCCCATATCCAGCAACTTCACGCAGCCATTGAAGAGGAGTGGGACAAAAGTCCACAGGCCACAATCAACAGCCTGATCAACTCTATGCCAAGGAAATGTGTTGAGCTGCATGGGGCAAATGGTGGTCACACCAGATAATGACTGGTTTTCTGATCCACGCCCCTATCTTTTTTTAAAGGTATCTGTGACCAACAGATACATATCTGTATTGCCAGTCATGTGAATTCCATAGATTAGGGCCTAATGCATTTTTTTCAATTGACTGATTTCCTTGTATGAACTGTAACTCAGTAAAATCTTTGAAATTGTTGAATGTTGCATTAATATTTTTGACCAGTGTAAAAATAGAAATTGGGGATTGTTTGTTAAACCCCATTGAAATGGTTTGTTTAGTTTTTGTATTGTCTAGGGGTTTTTCTAGTCTAGGTGTTTATATGTCTATTGTTGCCTAGATTGGTTCTCAATCAGAGGCAGCTGTTTATCGTTGTCTCTGATTGGGGACCATATTTAGGTAGCCATATTCCTTGGTTATTTTGTGGGTTGTTATTCTATGTTTAGTTGCCTGTTTGCACAAGTCATATAGCTTCACGGTTCGTTTTGCTCAGTGTTTGTTCTTTTCATTAAAAGAGTTATATATGCTTATCACGCTGCACCTTGGACTCCTCATTATGACGACCGTGACAGTAAAGATCCCTAAAATATATGAAAGTCCTGCAGGGCCTATTATTATTTCCACAAAGTCAATGCATGTATCTTTTCCATCCAAAGCAATATTTTCTCTCTCATTGCAAAACGAGCTAAACATAACTGAAAAAGAAGAGAAGGGCCTAGAGGTAGATCAAGAGAATTCAAAACATGAACAACAAACATTTAGGCCCTGTTACCCTCCTCTGATGTGTGTTGCCCACAGTCACAGTGCTAGCTTTCCAGGAATCAGGAAACCTTCTCTTTCATGGAAACACTAACTAGGCCTACTTACGTCAGTCAAGAGGCCACCCCCAATTTTACAGTCATAAGCATTATTATGTACATGCCATTTTATTGAATACATTTAAAACAAATGATTGATCTCAAGTTTCTGGAGGAAGATCCCTGGGGGAAGAAGTCTGACAGTGGCACCATTGGAAGGAACTTACTGTAGCCTACATGTGTCCTTGATACCAGATGCTTACCTGACACTGACACATAGTGATATAGGCTTAGGCTACTTGCTGACCCAGTTCAGTGTTCAGTAGGTCATACTTCACATGATGTTGCACCGGCCCGCCCTGGGAATAAGTGACATAAGTGGTCGCTTTGGGCCTCCGGCCGCTAGGGGGCCCCGATCAAAAACATTTGTTTTTTAAAGAACTCAGTCGGCGTCTCAACTTATTGTTGTGAGTTAGAATAGTATAATTCACATGGTGCAATTTAGAAATGCTGTTGTGCATCAGCAGTTATCTTGCTATGTCAATCACTGACAGTCACTCAATTAGCCCATGTCTAGCCAGCTATCTAAACTTGTGGTAACCATGGTCAAATTATAGGCCAGGCACAAAGGGCACATGCCCAGGGGCCCTAACCTCCTGGGGGCCCCCATTTATTTTATTAGTCACTCTCACTCAGATATCATATTATCGTGGTATAAGTCATGGAAAATGTGCAGAATTGTAGGATATTAGCTTTAAAACTGCAAAAATGTCCTTCCACTCTATGGTAATATTTTTTGAATTTCAAGAAATTAGCTGTAAAACTGCCCATTTTTCCCAAATTAGTAGAATTGCATGAAATTTGTTAGAAAATTGCCAAATGTTCTCTCCATGGCAAAATGTGTAGAATACATGCAAACATGTTTGGGGCGGCAGGGTAGCCTAGTGGTTGTTGAACTAACCGAAAGGTTGCAAGTTCAAATCCCCGAGCTGACATGGTACAAATCTGTCGTTCTGCCCCTGAACAGGCAGTTAACCCACTGTTCCTAGGCCGTCATTGAAAATAAGAATTTGTTCTTAACTGACTTGCCTAGTTAAATAAAGGTAAAATAAAAATGTTGCCCCATAGCAACATTTGTCAAATTGCAGGAAATTATATCTGAAACTTTTTTCTTTACACTGTCAAAAGGGGGGCCATTCAAATGTTTTTCTGTGAAGTGGGGTCCCCAACAAAATTTTGCTTAAAGCCCCAAAAGGCAAAAATGCCTTGTAGTATAACATGTGGTGTCACGCCCTGACCATAGAGTGCCTTTTATTCTCTATGGGGTGGTTAGGTCGGGGTGTGACTAGGCTGGGATATCTAGGTTATTGTATGTCTATGTTGGCCTGGTATGGTTCCCAATCAGAGACAGCTGTTTATCGTTGTCTCTGATTGGGGATCATATTTAGGCAGCCATTTTCCCCACTGTGTTTTGTGGGATCTTGTTTGTGTGTAGTGGCCTGTGAGCACTCCATGACTTCACGTTTTCGTTTTTTGCTCTTTACTGTTTTTGTGAGTTTCATTTCAATTAAACATGTGGAACTCTACGTACGCTGCGCCTTGGTCTGACACTCATTATAACAATCGTGACATGTGGTGAAATATGTTGGCACCCTTGCACATTACAATGAAGTGCAATGGAGCAGAATGTTCAGTTTTTTATTTTCAAAACTGGTTGAACGGCTATTTTTACCCTGTTGGCACCTGCAACTTACCAAAGGTTAAATAAATTACACAGTAAATGAGAATCACTGCCTCCAACCAAATTAATTGGAATTTTGAATTATTTAATTCTGGATTTTTTTTTACTTTGTTTTTTTTCTTTTCTTGGTTCTGTGCAGTTCTAAGTCAAACAAATACACAAGTAAACACAAAGTTTTTTCTAATTCAATTTAGAAGAAAAAGGCTGCATCTACACAGGCAGCCCAATTCGGGTCTTTTGGTCATTAATTATTAGTTTTACCAATCAGATCAGGTCTGAAAAAGAGTTGATCTGAAAAGATCTGATGTGATTGGTCAAAAGAACAATTAGTGGAAAAAATGTCAAAACTATCGGGATGTGTATGTATGTAATATGAAATACACTAACTTAAAATAGAATGTGTTGTTTTATGTATCTTATTATTTGAACTTTGGTCTGACCCAAACTCAGTGGGTTTCCTGCAAGGCTGCAGAAGACAGATATTAATGTGTTGGGTTCTGGCTTGAGTTCAACCTGGCCTCTAATTTGTAACAATTCCCTCCTATTCAGTTTCCTGAACTGAGATGACACCTGTGTAAGCAGCATAAGGTAACATGACCTGTTTAATTAGGTCCTTGACTCTTAACACCCTTCACTGTAACTCACCTGAGTGGAACAACTATGTACCACAAGAAATGGCCCTCTAATGCTCCATACAGGTCATTTCTCTTCCATACGGTGGGTGAGGTTTAAAAAGTAGACGTGTGTACAGTATTTGTTGGTCTACACATCATCAATACGTCATTACTTGTGTTTACACCCGCACAAATATGCTTTGGTAACACACATTGTAAGCACCTGCCATTATTATGCCCTGTTTGACCATTGCAAACATGGGGGACAGAAAACACCGATCTAAAGTTTCAAGGTGATGGTGTGGACTAAAGGCTCAGTAGGTTATAGTGGGCTACTACCGGTCTAAAACCACCATAGTACATTGGCCCGATGTACCAGTAGGGTATCTGTCTACCATCAGTCCCTGTCGTGCAAAGACGTCACCACGAACCCAATTAGAAGAATAGCCTACAAATATGACATGCACGCATCTCTTCGAATAGGACAAACGCAGGCTAGCATAATATGTTAAATCAAGGAAAACCCCTGTCCAATGCTATCTTGGAAAACTTACTTGCATCGAGTCGTTGTTAGCCATCTGGTGTCTTGTGTATCACACAGGCTACAACAGCGGTGGGATGACAAAGTCTTCTTCAATGTAGCTGATGATTTTTTATTATCAAATCATTTTAGTGATCTACGACACCATCAAATCAGGTCCTGTCCGCTTGGAGTTATTTCCAGTCAAAGAGCAGGCCAACATTGGCGAATACCCTCAGCACTTTAAAACGACAGTGAACTGTACAGAGAGTCAACGGGCGCCTGTCTCTGCCCAGGTGAGCGAGAGCATCGACAAAATGAACATTGTAGGCCTCTCATTCTCTTCTTTAGTCCATGTTCCAAAAGAGCAAGAAGTTACGTGTCGCCGTGTCCACCTTTCAACTATGTTGTGTAGTTTGAAGGCTGACGTTGACTGGTTCATCTGACATTCTACCCCATGTAATTGGAGAACATGACAGCTACAGAAATAATACTAAATGGACATCATTCAATTTTTCACTCACTCTCGAAAATCGACATTATTATTAGGCAATTATTTCCATGTATTGCGTCGTCTATCCTATAATCGGGTTATGATCCAGAACCGTTGTGTCTACATAACATAGTCTCCCGCTTACGTAGCCTACCGCTCACGTTATCATTTCCAGTTTAAATCCAGGCGAAATATCTATAAACCACAAAAGAATATCTGACATTTTCTTACTCTGAGAAAAGTAATGCTATCCTACGGCACTCTTCACTTTCTGAGAGCTCCTTTGTGCGTGCCTGGTCGTCAATCAACAGTATAAAAACGGTCTGATGCTCGTTGCTTGTGGGGGCAACTAACCAGTGAGGGTAGCTGAGCGCAAGTGAGGGGCGCGCGGCTTATTGGTCATGTGATCACTACAATTGCAATAAACCTGTAGTAGACGATAAATCACAATTTCGCGCCTTTCTTTAGTAATTTCATAAAGCGAGCCCTCCTTCACCACTTGGCACCCCTAAAAACTACCTATTGGTGATATCGCCTTATTCATATGGGCAGAGTCTGCTGACCTACCTAATTTACCATTGTTCATTTTTTGTAGTGGAACTAAATGGATTAAGAGGGAGACTTAATGGTAAGGACTTAATATTGTCCAGGGTAGGTTTAGGCTAAGCGACTCTTTGTCCGAATCTGGCCATCACTGAAAGAGACTAGTGAAGCCAAGTGGTTAGTTGGCCAAACTGTTGCTCAAACTGTACATGATATTTAGTCTCGGAAAGGCTGCAACCTGGAATCAGGGGTAGACGTAACATAGTAAACGAAAATCCGTGACTCTCAAATTAGTATAATATGTTACATTATGTATTATGTGTGATATGTACAATTTGTATGATATGTTACAAATTGCAATTTGTTGTCACTAAAGTTAGCTAGGTGGCTAATGCTAACATTAGCTAGACTAGGAGTTAGGTTAAAGGGCAAAGTAGTAAGTAGTTGCTAAAATGCTACAGTTGTCTGTGATGAGATTTGAATACACAACCTTTGGATTGCTAGACATTCGCATTATACACCCACCAATCCACCTTCCTCTTATTGTTGCCTTCAGTACCCTTCGGTCTTATGTAACCATACCAAATGTAACAGATCATACTATTAGCCTAGTGGTTAGAGTGTTGGGACAGTAACCTAAAGGTTGCTGGATCAAATCCCCAAGCTGACAAGGTGAAAATCTGTTGTTCTACCCGAGTAAGGCAGTTACCCCACTGTTCCCTGGGTGCTGTGGATGATGATTAAGGCAGCCTCCTGCACCTCTCTGATTCAAAGGTTGGGTTAAATACAGAAGACCATTTCAGTTGAAAGCATTCAGTTGTACAACTGACTAGGTATCCCCCTTTCCCTAATTTAAGTGTTCCGTTTTACTGTTACTTCTAGTATGAGGAAAGCCTGTAAACCCTGACCCTAGGAAACCTGAACATTTGTACCTTGTGGGAGTCAACCAATCATATATAGCCTACTTCAGTGGAGGCAACCCCTCTGTCTAGACAAGAGAGACTACATGGCATCAGTCTTTCACAGTAGGTTATGCTGTCAGCATATCAATGTTTTTGTTGCCATTGCCAACCTGGTTACAAAATAACAAAAAATAGGAAGAGCTAGTTGAAAGTCATTTTATTTCTTTATTATGGTTATATTAAACATACTTAATGATACATGTATAAGCCTAAAAAGTATCTTAAATAGTGAATTACCATACAGTAGGCCTATCACAGTCTATAAACACAACTATAGCAACTGTTTAATAAACAAATTATTGTAGCAAAATTGATCAAGAGTCAATGAAGGAGTTTGAAAATAATATTAGGTTTTCCAAACTCTGATTAGGCCTATAATGTACTTAATAGTTTTAAAATTTAATTTTACCTTTATTTAACCAGGCAAGTCAGTTAAGAACATATTCTTATTTTCAATGACGGCCTGGGAACAGTGGGTTAACTGCCTGTTCAGGGGCAGCTCGGGGGTTTGAACTCGCAACCTTCCGGTTACTATTCCAACGCTCTAACCACTAGGCTACGCTGCCTCTGGTGATTATTTGAACTATAATGTTTGATGATGGCCAGTCATGTCTATACAGATGTAGGATCTTCATTTGAGACAGTTTGCTACAGCAGGAAAATAATCCTGCGGCAACCGGAAATGTGAATTATGTGGATTATAATTCAAATTGATATTTCACATAAGGGAAAATTTAATCTGACATTTCAGAGTGGAAATTACAAACTTCAGAAGTCTTTATAAAACCTCAAATACACTACGAGTTTGTTTTTGATGGGGGGGGAATAGTTTTTTGAAAGGTCTAAAACCAAATCAAAACTGTAGAAATGAAAATGGATGTACATGTATAGGCTCTTCACTCTGTCCAGCTTGATAACAGTAATTGAAACGAAAGCTAGACAGCGAAGAATTCAAGCATTTATGGTCCCTGGACTATTTTCTTCAAGCAAATAATACATTTTTAACGCGTCCCTCCGGACCTCAGTGAAGACCGAATGCGGCCCAAGGGCAAAATAGTTGGACACCACCGGTTTAAATGACAATGTATTACATAAATATCCTTTTCACAAATGCTGCATTCAAACTGAAATAAGTTGTCATACACAGCATCACATACATTTATAATATCACCATGTGGATACATACAGATATACTTTTTAAAACATTAGCCTACCTGTCAAGATAGTTTCATAGATGTGCTTGGACAATACTAATATTTTATATCCTACGGTACTAATGGATAAAGACCGATTACATGGGTTACAGTATTTATTTACAGTAGTCTAACTCAACCATTAGGTGGCAGTGTTCATCCACCTCTATTTACAAACGGAACTAAAAGAGGACATGCATCATAAGCCTTTATTAATTAATTCATATAAAACATTTATAGATACTACATATACCTGTATAGATGCTAAAATTAGAACAAACTTGCATAAATAAACAACAATTCTCATGAAATCTAAACTAAATTATGTGCAACTGATATTACTCATATTGCACAATTCACCATACATTTCTGATTGCACATAACAGTAGAATTATATAAAACGTACATACATGACATACTGTAGTAGACCTGACACCAAAGTAATACACGCAGGAATCAAAACTGCATGAGCATTCAAAACTCCAAAACAGAGACAGGTGGCTCACAGATCAAATAAATTTGTTGATAGATCAACTGTTGACATGATTGAGATAGATGAAGGATATTCATTTGACAAATGTAGCCAACATGTATTCAAGTTTGAGGCTTTAGGAACCTAGTTTCCCCCTCCGTTAAGCCATTATGGCATTGGTCAAACACAGCACTTATTTAGTACAATGTTAAAGTCCTTCCAACACTTTATATCCAGTTTCCCATCTCACAACATTGCCTCATCACTACTGCAAATAACTCCCCTCTCCTGGGGCGTATTTAATAAAGGGCAATGTATGTTGATGTAATTCTCTGAACAGTTTGTTACATTTTTATCAGTGCTCTGAGTGTTGTGCTCTCTCTGTGTGGTAGTGTCGCTGTCTCAGACTTCCCTATCATGACATCATTTGTAACCTTGGAAACCCATTGAATAAAGGCCAACACAAGAAATTAGGTTATAGCTTTGGAATGCAGGGTGAGACACCCCCCCCCCTTCCACCAATCCCCTCACCGCCACTGTGAAAGGCAGAGCAGAACAAGGACATCCTACTCTAACCCTCCCTATTTTCCTGTGTGATTGACAGCCCAATTATTTTGAGACATTGCTCTCTCCTTAAAAGGGTGTTCTCCTACAAAGGATTGCGTCAATTCAAAGCAGTCCATTTGGTCCAGACCGTAGCTAGCAGCAGTATTTTCTCCACATACAAAACAGCTTCTCTGAGGATTTTAAGCTGATGATAATTTAACACAACCAAGTCTAATCTAGTCCCACTTACCTGTAACATTTGTAAAATTTAAAATAATTAACAAGTGCACTTTGTCATAACTATTGCCCAGAATAAGGTTCATACTATACAGTTAATCAAATTTGGGTTTTGGTTCAAAGCAATAGAGGTAAAATACTAAATATATATACAGTAATCCTATGTGTATTATTACAGTATATTAGATGCAGTACCAATGGGAGCTGTGCCATTCTTCATTCTCTAATGATGAAGTGTTAATATATAGCATTCTCTGAAGACTATTTTTACAATACAGTGAATGTGGATTTCTATGTAGATATGAAGTTAGAATGTATAGCATGCTCTTTTTGTGACGTGGTGTGGTTTAATCAGTGTACCTCACTGTTATGTTGGCCCATGTCATGAATTTATAGTGTGGAGATGCAGTGCCAACTTGTGTCGTGTGAATACAGTATGCAGTGCATAGATATGACAGTGATGAGTGGTGTGTCCTCCTCCTTCCCTGGCTTTCAGTGCTGTGTCTCCAGCTCCACCACGGTCCAGTCTCCCTGGGGGGAGCTGCCCTGGCTGTCTGGGGAGTAGCTGCTGACAGAGGTGACAGTGGCAGAGGGGGGACTGAGCGGGGGCAGCAGGTTGGGCCACATGCTGCTCTCCAGGGGGCTCAGGGTGCCCCCGCTGCCCACAGGCAGCAGGAGCAGAGGGGGGCAACCCCTGTCCCCGGACAGCAGCAGGGTTTGGTTGATGAGCTGCTGGACAATGTCCACCTTCTTGCTCCAGTCCAGGTCCGTTGGAGGAATGGGACGCTGCCCCTGCTGGCGTGAGTCTGGCCAAGTCTGCTTGGATGTCCACTTCTCCTGCAGCATCTTTGTTTCCCTCTCTCTGTTCTGCTTTCTTTCCTGACCCTCGTCCTCCTCCTCGCTGGTTTCCATGGCCTCATAGATGGTGCATAGCCCAGAGGATGGGGAGAGCATGACTGCAGGTGGACTCCTCGACTGCTGCTGCTGTTGTTTCTGTTGCTGTCTGAGCTGTTGTTTGAGCTGTTGCTCCAACTCTAGCTGCCACTGCAGCACCTGCCGGCGGTGTCTGTGCTCCTGCTGCTGCTGCTGGAGTTGGAGCTGGAGGAGCTCCCGACGCTGCCTTTCCAGCTGCATCTGCTGCTCCTGCCTCAGACACTCCTCCTCCAGCCACTGCCTCTTCTGCCTCTCCTGCTCCTGCCGCTCTCTCAAGTGCTTCTGGTGCTGCTCCAGCCTGCGCAGCTGGCCGTTGGCTACAGCTGCAGACTGGAGGGACCTGGAGGTGGTGTCAGTGGGTCTCCTGTTGCACTTCTGCTCTGCGATGTAGTGGTCGTTCATTACGAGATGAAGAGGAAGCTGGATGCGGTCCTCCTCCCGTAGGCCCACGGGTGGCTCTCTCTGCTTCTGTTGTGACTGGTGGGACTCTTCGGTCTCCGATTCGTCACTCTTGGGACCTCCTGCTAGACAGTCAAGATAACTTTGGATGTGCGTTAGAGACGCATGCACCAAAAAGGAGGGGTAGGACAGTATCCAGGGCCAGAGGATTCAAGGAGAAGAATCAAAAGGAGTGGAGGGAAGACGTAAAGCAAAACGAAGGATGTGCTGAGGGATTGACGTCTTTACACAAAGGAATAAAGCAAACACAAACAGAAACCTGTCTCGATCAGTTGAAAAAGGACAAATAAATGAAGTGTTTGACCACAGTTTACTATTCTGTTATATATTGGCTCATCTAAGTGTTATAACAAACCTACCAGTCGTTGTATTCTGTTATTTTTGGGTATACATTTGTGGTGTGGAAGGACATATCAAATTCTTACTGATCAGACCGTCACATCGAATCTTTGTGGTCTGGCTTCAAATGTCCCCGAGGGTAATAGCGACTGAGTAGTGGAAAACGAGTACAGAGGATGGCATGCATCCTAGACTCATCCTAAATCATCCCTTAACTTATTGGAACATGCAATGACTCATTAACACGACATCTGTCTGATTGGAGTACTTGCCAACATCTAGGACCTAATCTAATACATATTACATAACCCATCTACTATATAGACTATCAGTACTAGAGTCAAATGAGGTCTAGAGTTTGCTCTCAAATCATTTGGGAAAAAGGTTATGAAGATGACATTGAGTTGAGGTTGAACTACAATTGTTAAATTGTGGAGACACTTCATGGATTTATCAACAACTACAGTACATGTCTATACATTTAATATAATAGGACATTTCAGACAGTTCCTGACATGGAACAGGACATTAGCTAAACAGATGTAACAGCAGTGGCCAATCACATCTTAAATGTAATCGCTTTCCCATGTGTGTCTGGTAACCCCGGAAACCCAGAACTAAAATCTCACGTAATTGCGTCAGAGTTTAGGTCATTTACATCAATTTGCAACCCATTCATACAATGTAATAAAGTGGTGCGCAACATTTTTGGTAATCATTTTGACTTAAGTCTTTGCCCCCAAGATGCTGGCCTGAAACTCAGAACTATATGTAGCCATAATAAGGGATAAAGATCACATGACTAGGAGCAATTAATCTCCCCTGCCTCTATGATCTGGCATTTAACCACCATTAATCCAAATGTGAATTGACACATTAAAAAATGTCCCAGGGAAATATCCCCACATAAAGGCTAGATTGTGATAACATGAGCATTAACATGACAGACCTGACAAGCCAGGGACTAGACAAAGAAAATGGGGAACTAGGGATTAACCATTTTACTTAAGAACTAAATCATAAACTACTCTGATGAAAAGGTTTTTGACCAACCATATGGTTTCTTCATATGTGTGGGGTCACCAACATACACCTGACTGCTTTGAAACGCATTCTATCCCACATCAAAAATCAACTCAGCCAATACAAGGATGCCCCTGGGACCTGCTCGGCTAATTACCAAAACGTGTACCTCAACACTGACCATGCCTTACTCAAGGGTAGCCATGGTGTCCCAACAGACACGTACAGTACTATACATGCAACAGAGCGTTCCCAAAGCAACATCATGAGACACCTGTATGTTCATGATGGGCCTGTGCAAAATGCCACATCTGGCTTTTTTTTTGTTTCGTTTAGGAAGAATATAATGGTGCAGAAGGTAGGAGAGGAGGAACAAGGGATGCTCTGATTTCAGTACCGACAAACATAGGGATCCAAGGGCTTTCCTTGTCTGGGTTGAGCAGGATGGAGTCGGATCTCTCATCCACTTCAGCTTCTTCTTAAGACACATTCAGGTGGGTGTGGGGTAATGCCATTATGTGTGTGTGTGTGTTGGGTGGAGCATTCAGGAGGATACAGGCAGGTTTGAGCTTCACATCGCAGACGAAGAGGATGTGAAACCTTCAGGACATACAGTAAAGGGACCCAGGAGGAGGAGTCTTCCCTGGTGTCTGTTTGGGGACTACCACCTACCAAGGACATTTACAAATGTGGTGTTGGTCTGCGTTGAATCCATGGAGGTCAGAGAGAAACATATACATGCTGGAAAACAGGGTATGGGACACCAGGTGGATTGCCTCCTAACCAAAATTCCATTGAGCATCAACACCATTCCACAGATAAAACGTCACTTCCTGGTGGGAAGTGATTCCCATGATGAGGACAGTGATGTCATTTAAATACATAAAACTGACCTAGACAACAATTGAGACATGCTACGCTAATGGGAAATAACAAGAAACAGGAACAACATGCCTCGCAATGATGTTTAATGGAATTTTGAAAAACCTACTTAGCATGAACCATTCATTTATGAACATCCCTAGTGTATAATGGTTTAATCAGATACAATTTCAATGTTAGTACATGCAAGTTGAAATATCCAATATCACTAAAAGCGTTTCAGTGAGAAAAGCGTTTTCAGTGAGCATCAATTCTAAATGCAGAGGAATGCAGGTTTTTTTTCCCACAAATAGTTGTTTGTTGGTTCTGAAGCACAAATGATCAACTAAGAGAGGCATGAAGCATGACCACTTAAAACAGATGCCTCAAAACACACTGTACATGACAACGTTACTTGCCACGATAATCTATGCAGGGAGAGAGGCAAACTTCCTGCAGCGCAAATTAAAACTAGACAAACTTCAAATCAATCACTCTCATACAGGCCTTAAGAAAACTGTAAGGGGAGGAAAGCCATGTTAAATATCTAGCCTTTATTAGATACGAAAATGGTGTTGAAAGCAAAATGACAAACTTGTAAAAAAAGAGAGTAGGATATCTCTACGGTGCAGGATCAAATGGAGCGTGTACACAGGGGAGGGAGGACCAGGTTCCAACTAAACAAGTACAAAAAAATAATAATTGACATTTGTTTGGTAAAAACAGTAGGATAAATACACATGTAGGTAGAGTCCATTCTCCTTTTACTCCTCCTTTTCTTTTAAGAGCTTTGTCCCAACGGACCAGTCAGTCAATACCCCCTCAGGGGTTACGCAGTGTTACTTAAAAAGAACATTCTAATAGAAAATGGTAGCTAGTAGCTATTGTACATAAAGTAGTGCCATACATTCATAACCATAATAGTAGTATGAAAGAGGGAGGCTTCACTGATCTACAGTCTTTTTTGTTCCCCTTGCCTTTTGTTTCCTACCATCATTTGTTTGTTTTTCTAAACCATCTAACCCACCTGGAGAGAAAAACTAAGAACAACAAGGGGGAGGGGTGCGAGGGAGAAGGTGCATTCCAGGGGTAGGGACTTATACGTTACCTGCCAGAAAGCTATCAGTCTTATCGCATATAGCAGAGTAGTAGGGTGGCTGGCCCTCGCTGGCCTCCCCGGCATGCTGGGGCCCCAGGCGGAGGGTGTCCTCCAGGGTGTTGACCTCCAGGTCGTCAGCATCCATCTTCCCCCCCAGCATGTAGTGGTGCTGGTCCCCAGGCTGGCCCAGGGGCAGCAGGTCTACAGGGCCTCCCAGCAGCTCCTCTGACTGGGCGGCCGCTGCAGGCAGGGTCAGCTCCTTGATGAGGGAGGGGTCCTTGGCCTCCTCGGGCAACTGGTCCTCGTTCTCCAGGGAGAAGATGCCGGGACTCTTACCGCAGCTCTCGGCAGTGGAGTGGGCGTTGGAGTTGGACATGGTGCAGTCAAAGCCGTAAGACGCCACTGAGTTGGCAGACTGGGGCGTGCCGCCACCCCCGTCCTCCTCTCCTTCTCCGGCTGGCACCTCCACCACCTCCTCTTTCAGGGCAGGCAGGATGCAGGCGGACGGTGGGCTGTCGAACTCAGCACTGTCATCCATGGTGACGGGGACATCTGGGTCGTTGATCTGCATCTCACCCTCCATGTCGCTGGCCTCGTCTCCCGAGGTGGAGGGGGAGGAGGGGGCAGAGGCGGGGGCAGTAGGAGGGCCTGCTCCCAGGACCTCGTCAGCAGGGAGCGTCTCAGCCTCCTCCTCCTCGTCACCTCGCTCCAGATGGATGCCCAAGTCCTGCTCCAGGTCAGGTTGCACATTGGATGGCACAGGAGTCTGCTGCTTGTCAGAGCGTGACTCCACCCCAGAGCTGCTGTCATAGTCACGGAGCTCCTCGGGAGTGCTGGTTTCACTGCTGCTGTGGACGGCCAGGGCCGTGCCACTCAGGGTGCTGGACTGAGACATGCCCACAGCATGGGGCCCTGGGGGAGCAGAGGCCTCCACTGGGGCAGAGCTCTCCATCTCCTCAGGGACAGACTGAGGCTCTGAGGGCTGCTCTGACCGGAGCATCAGAGAGGGGGCGCTGAGATCCAACCAGGCCTGGGCAGAGGACTGGGTGGGCATCTCAGGGCCGTCAGCCCCGTGGTCAGACAGGGGGCTGGAGGCGGTGTGGGGGGAGGAGAGGTGGGGCTGGGCCCAGGGGTCAGTGAAGGGGTTTGTCTGACCCCAGGCTGAGGAAGGTGGGATGGGTGAACGGCTAAGGTTATCCAAGCGGTCCTCCTCTGTGTAGTCGTCCTCGTCTGCGTTCCCACAGCTCTCCAGTCCACTCTCCATCACCCCTTCGCTGGGCATCTCCACATCTTCATCATCCTCCTCCTCCTCATCCTCCTGCTGACACACCTTCCGGTGGTCCACTGCCCGCTCTGAGCTCAAGTCCATATCATCAACATCAACTCGCTCCTCCTCGATGGCCAGGGTCTCCACATCGGGGGAGCACATGAAGGCCCCTTCTCCCTCTGAGCCCTTGAGGCTGGAGTCTACCAGGGCGTCGGAGCTCTGGGTACCCTGCAGCAGGCCCGTGTGCTGGGTGCTGCTCATCTCTGACGACCCCTGCAGGCGGCTGCTCATACTGCTCACATCCTCAGAGTCCATCCCTGACAAGATGTCATCCCCATGCCAACTGGTGGCGCCACCAAAGCCTGCAGGCTTTGCCTCCTCAGAGGGCTGAGAGCTACTCATGTCAAACAGAGATGACGGCTTGCACACTTTCCTATCCTCTTCCTCATCTTCATCTTCCTCCTCCTCGATGGCCAGGGTCTCCACATCGAGGGAGCACATGAAGGTCCCTTCTCCCTCTGAGCCCTTGAGGCTGGAGTCTACCAGGGCGTCGGAGCTCTGGGTACCCTGCACCAGGCCCGTGTGCTGGGTGCTGCTCATCTCTGACGACCCCTGCAGGCGGCTGCTCATACTGCTCACATCCTCAGAGTCCATCCCTGACAAGATGTCATCCCCATGCCAACTGGTGGCGCCACCAAAGCCTGCAGGCTTTGCCTCCTCAGAGGGCTGAGAGCTACTCATGTCAAATAGTGATGTCGGCTTGCACACTTTCCTATCCTCTTCCTCATCTTCCTCCTCGTTGGCCAGGGTCTCCACATCGAGGGAGCACATGAAGGTCCCTTCTCCCTCTGAGCCCTTGAGGCTGGAGTCTACCAGGGCGTCGGAGCTCTGGGTACCCTGCAGCAGGCCCGTGTGCTGGGTGCTGCTCATCTCTGACGACCCCTGCAGGCGGCTGCTCATACTGCTCACATCCTCAGAGTCCATCCCTGACAAGATGTCATCCCCATGCCAACTGGTGGCGCCACCAAAGCCTGCAGGCTTTGCCTCCTCAGAGGGCTGAGAGCTACTCATGTCAAATAGTGATGTCGGCTTGCCCACCGTCCTCTCTTCTTCCTCATTGTCATCATTGTCATCATCTTCGTTGATCTCCTCATCTGCCTTCTCCACTGCCTCCTCCTGGTCCTGAGAGGGAGAGACCAGGACCCCTGAGGTGAACTCATCCATGGGCTGAGACATTATGCTGAATGCAGGAGGGGCTGAAGAGGAGGGCATGAGGAGGTCCTCCTGCTGCTCATCTGGCTGGACCTTCACCTCCTCCTGGACCGGGCTCTGTGGAGACATGGCAGACTGGTTCTGGGCCCAGGAGTCTGGCTGAACCTTCACCTCCTCCTGGACAGGGCTCTGTGGAGACATGGCAGACTGGTTCTGGGCCCAGGAGTCTGGCTGGACCTTCACCTCCTCCTGGACCGGGCTCTGTGGAGACATGGCAGACTGGTTCTGGGCCCAGGAGTCAGGCTGGACCTTCACCTCCTCCTGGACAGGGCTCTGTGGAGACATGGCAGACTGGTTCTGGGCCCAGGAGTCTGGCTGAACCTTCACCTCCTCCTGGACAGGGCTCTGTGGAGACATGGCAGACTGGTTCTGGGCCCAGGTGTCTGGCTGGACCTTCACCTCCTCCTTGACCGGGCTCCGTGGAGACATGACAGACTGGTTCTGGGCCCAGGGGTCTGGCTGGACCTTCACCTCCTCCTGGACCGGGCTCTGTGGAGACATGGCAGACTGGTTCTGGGCCCAGGAGTCTGGCTGGAAAATCACCTCCTCCTGGACTGGACTCTGTGGAGCCATGGCAGACTGGCTCTGGGACCTGGGTTCTGGCTGGACGTGCATGTCCAGCAGAGCAGAGGCATTCTGGGGCTCCCTGACCGGGGACATGGGCCCGGTGGGGGAGCATGGAGGAGACATGACCGTGGTGCCCAGGAGAGACACTGTGTCTGCTGGCTCTTCCAGGTGGACCAGGTCCAGCTGAGCTGACAGCTGAGAGATAAAGGCCTCTGGGGCCTCCTTTGGCTGGCTGGCCTGAGGGGGCACCGTCTCCTTCTCCTCTGGGACTGCAGCCACCACTGCTTCTTCCGAGGTTGCCATGGAGACTACAGCAGCCAAGGAAGCTGCAGCTATGGCAGCAGCAACAGCGGCGTCCTGGGTCTCACCAGTTTCAGTCGCGGGCTCTGCCGCCGTTGTGGGTTTGGGGCCACGCTTTACTGCCATGGGAGTGTTGCTGCCCACAGTCTTCTTAGGGGTGGAAGCCTTCCCTGCTGGCTTGGTACTAGGGGTCTTGGGGCCAGCACTGACATCCTTTGAAGGCGTAGGCTTGCTTGGCGTCTTCTTGGTGTCTGCGGCCTTGCTGCTGGCAGCCGGCTTCTTGGGGGTGGAGTCTGGCTTGGATGCGGAGGCTGATTTGGGAGTCTCAGGTTTGGTGGTCTTGGCTGGTGAGGTACGAGTGAGAGGAGCAGCTGCAGGCTTCTTGGTGGCTGATTTGGTAACATCTAGAGGAAATGTATAACACAAGCAGACATTTGTGAAGAGGAAAAGGACAAGGGTTGGAAACTTAATTATGATGAACAAATGATCTAATATTTAATAAAGATATATTTTGAAACATTTAATAACATGTAATGCTAGTAATAAAAAGCTAAAACCTTTGTAATTTTTTAAATTGAACCAAAACTGATGTCCCCTCTTACCTTTCTTGATGGGAGTCTTTGAGGGCTGTGATGTCGGGGTCCGTCCAGCTGAGGGTGTTGTAGAGACGGCTTTGGCAGAGGCTGGTCTGGGAGTGGTGGAGGTGGAGGTGGTTTTAGCCGTGGGGGTGCCAGGCTTGGCTGTGGATGTGGAGCTCTTGGCTGTGCTGGCTGTGGCTGGCCTGGCTGCAGCAGAGGCAGGGCGAGATCCTGGAGCAGCAGTGGCAGGCCTGAGGGACAACAGGAGAGCGGTGGGGTCAGAATCACTGAGCACGGCTTTCAAACCAGGGGGGTCACCTACCAGACACCATGAATCAGTATTTCTGTAGAGGTGATAAAATGTCGAAATGGAGACGTGACTGCGAGGGCTATTTATATAAATACAAATAAAGTGACACTAAATTAACACCAATGTTTAAACAGACTCATTTGCATCGTCAAGCGAACGTTAGGTCCCTTGAGTTCCACATGCTGGTAACCCCTGGGCCATAAATCACAGAGCAAGAGGCCCTGTCGACTGTATTCACAAGTCATTCTGTTACGTCACTTCTACAGCCCTGCCAGACACTAGACTTCCTCAGGAACACAACACAGAGGTCATAAACCAAGTGACGACAGAGAAAACACAACAAGAACACGAGAGGACGAAGAGGAGTCAACTTCCATTCACTCCTCATCCCTTCAATGCCTGGAGTGGCTGGCCCCGACAGGGCACTAATACAGTAACTCACCCAGTCAACCCAGTCGTCACAACACCCTGAGGCATCTGAAGCAGTGCAGCCTGGGAGATAAGTCACACCACACATACAGAGTGGAGCGCACCCCCCCACCCCGCTACATCCATCCCACCTCTCCTGACATGAGGGTAATGTGCACTCTGGTCAAGTAGCTTCCACGTCAGGCCAGTGCAAAGTAGCCGACATGCAGTGACACAGTCGTGAGATCTCGTTAGCCTACGCTGCACTGCACCACCGCCTCTAAATAAAGAACAGAGTTAACATCGGCGGCGGGGAGAGGGAAGATCGCTGGGGTCATGTTCATCTTTAATTCACACGGAGCACTGAAATAACTTGTTCAAATCCCTGTTGGAACTATGGATGGAGCTAAAAGCATATTTTGTTGTAGAGCAAACGCTGCCAGTTTTTACATGGCAAGGAAACCCAGAGTGCCACGCACACCCTGTCAAGTGTAGGCCTGATGGAACACACTGCCTGTCTGGTAACATCTAGCCTTGACATGATGTCCACTGGACACTAGTAATGGATTACAGCCATGCACAGCATGAGTTGTCATACATAGGTAGAGAATGAAGAGCGGTGAAGAGGGAGGGAAGCAGCTGATGACCCTGTACAGTATGAGTTGTCATACATAGGTAGAGAATGAAGAGCGGTAAAGAGGGGGGGAAGCAGCTGATGACCCTGTACAGTATGAGTTGTCATACATAGGTAGAGAATGAAGAGCGGTGAAGAGGGAGGGAAGCAGCTGATGACCCTGTACAGTATGAGTTGTCATACATAGGTAGAGAATGAAGAGCGGTGAAGAGGGAGGGAAGCAGCTGATGACCCTGTACAGTATGAGTTGTCATACATAGGTAGAGAATGAAGAGCGGTGAAGAGGGAGGGAAGCAGCTGATGATCCTGTTGTACCAAAACAAGAGACTGCCTGTTATTACTCTAAAGATGAGAGGGATTACAAGCTCATGTTAATGATATTGTTTGGTGTGGTGACGTCTAGACTAAGGCTTCTTATGAAGCATTAACAGCCTAGGTCATGGTACAAAAAGGCCATTGTTTCTATCCAGAGTTGCATCACAAAAACTGTCCCTTTTCTCTATTAGTATGCGTGATATAACCTAGTCCAGGAGAAGAGCTTTTTAATTGGCTGACCCCTGATTAACTACGAGTGAGCAGAACGTGACATTCACTGTGGTTTCCTCAGGTCTGACAGGTATCAATCTGTCAGGTCTAGCCGTAAGTGAGGACACACTAAAAAGAAAAGTAACGTGGTAAAATTCTAAGTTTAGGAGATTTGTAAATGTGTGTGCTGCCTTGAAAAAATGGAATTAAAGATTAGAAAATAGTTACAGGACGAATTGAATAGGAAGGTAGAGAGAATGCAGGAGAGATGATGACAGAGTATTTATCTTAATCTGTGTGACGAAAGGAATATGGCTAATCCAAAATGACAAGATGACTCCGTTTAGGTAGGGAAGCAAGGAAGATTAGCGGGCCATCGTCAAAGGCTGTCGGAGAGGGGGAGCGAGAGAAAGTGCTCATCCAATTACACGACATTAACCTTCTATCACTGCCGCTTCTCAAATAGGTGCGGTCACTGTTGTAGGAGCCAGTGTGGCCGTTATAGAATAATGGGGCATGGCCGAACAATAATGAAAAGACAGACAGGATGTGGTACAAAATTATTACATGCT
Source organism: Oncorhynchus keta (assembly GCF_023373465.1). Classification (NCBI taxonomy): domain Eukaryota; kingdom Metazoa; phylum Chordata; class Actinopteri; order Salmoniformes; family Salmonidae; genus Oncorhynchus; species Oncorhynchus keta. The sequence goes on along the minus strand of NC_068425.1, from coordinate 18,914,968 downwards.
TCTCGGCAGTTAGGCACAATGAAACGGCTCGACTGAGGCATTACAGTGCAATGATGCTTGAATTGTGAAGCTTTAAACATTTTTTAAAAAGTTCTCTAATTAAGATCACTGTCACCCAAATGACTGAGGCAGTGCTGGTCATGTTAGACTCGTGAGTCTAATGGCTTGCAATTGCACACAATGAAGGAAAATTGCTGTGCATTGTTTCTCAAACTTGCCGAAGGCCTTGCCATTAGGAACATCATCACACAATGGGGGTTAAAGAAAATGTAGAGAAAAAGCCTAGAAATTCACTGAAGCTTAAAAAATGAGCGCATAGACAATTAAAGTAGCCTGAGGTTCATAAAATATAACATTTTAGTTTCATTACGCATTCTGGAACGATGTGGAGCGTTGCGGTGATTAACATAAAAAGGTTGTGTGCCTTCGCGTGGCAAATCAAAGTGGGGCTACGATTAAGTCAATGAGATGCATAAGCAAGGCTAGTGCCTCCCCTGCAGCAGAGCTAACAGCAGAGAGCCAGCTACCATGGGGACGGACCTCCTCCCGGGGAGACAGCTGGCATATTAGAGGTGATGCCATTTTAATTCAGCAGAAAGGCTGGGAGGGACACTTTACCCTGGTTAAAAGGAGGGGATTCTACCTCCAGGACATCCACACAGGGCTTCAGATATATGGGAACACCACAGGAATCTCACTCTAACCCAGGAACAAAAGGTATCAGTCTTTCGCTTGCAATTTCCCAGAGAAATTCACCAGGTAGTTCGTTTCCTTGGAGCTAGAGAGACCCTTATACTGCCGCAGCAGCACTCAAGAGGGGCTTTGAGCGAAAGGAGAAGACATTACACAGGGTGCCGCCTTAACCTGATGAACCAGTTATAGCTGGCTTCTTGGTTGGTTCTGCTTGAAGGAAATAACATTTAAAAATAAATAAGATATCAAAAAGGACAGTCAACCTACTGAAGATGGAGCTGAGGTGTCGAGGAACAGTCAAATGGTTTCCATCTCCTAGCAGTAGAGGGACAAAGAGGAAACCAGTGAGAGAACAAAGAGCAGGTAGAGCCTGGTGTGTGGGTGACGATGCAGGTCCCTGTATAACAGAATAGGGATGTATCAGTGTGGTGAAGCAGAGGCCTATAGAACCACTGCTGTCCAGAGAGCACTCTGCAACATCCATCACGTCTGCCACACTTCCAGAGCATGAGCTCACACCCCCGTTGCCACCAGATCCTTTAAGTGATTAGGTCTGCTGCTGTACCTCCCATAAAACCATGGCTATGGGGGACTGCGTAACAGAGTGGTCTGCCTGTCACACCCACAGCTCAGCAAGAGAGGAGATTTACAGCCTGCACAACTGGCCTGCTTCATATTGTACACAACTGGCACAGCTATATCACACGTACACGACTGGCACAGCTATATCACACTGTACACGACTGGCACAGCTATATCACACGTACACGACTGGCACAGCTATATCACAATGTACACAACTGGCACAGCTATATCACACGTACACGACTGGCACAGCTATATCACACGGTACACGACTGGCACAGCTATATCACACGTACACGACTGGCACAGCTATATCACACTGTACACGACGGGCACAGCTATATCACACGTACACGACTGGCACAGCTATATCACACGGTACACGACTGGCACAGCTATATCACACGTACACGACTGGCACAGCTATATCACAATGTACACGACTGGCACAGCTATATCACACGTACACGACTGGCACAGCTATATCACACGGTACACGACTGGCACAGCTATATCACACGTACACGACTGGCACAGCTATATCACAATGTACACGACTGGCACAGCTATATCACACGTGCACGACTGGCACAGCTATATCACACGTACACGACTGGCACAGCTATATCACACGTACACGACTGGCACAGCTATATCACACGTACACGACTGGCACAGCTATATCACAATGTACACGACTGGCACAGCTATATCACACGTACACGACTGGCACAGCTATATCACACGGTACACGACTGGCACAGCTATATCACACGTACACGACTGGCACAGCTATATCACACGTACACGACTGGCACAGCTATATCACACTGTACACGACGGGCACAGCTGTATCACACGTACACGACTGGCACAGCTATATCACACGGTACACGACTGGCACAGCTGTATCACACGGTACACGACGGGCACAGCTGTATCACACGTACACGACTGGCACAGCTATCTCACACTGTACACGACGGGCACAGCTGTATCACACGTACACGACGGGCACAGCTGTATCACACGTACACGACTGGCACAGCTATATCACACGGTACACGACTGGCACAGCTGTATCACACGGTACACGACGGGCACAGCTGTATCACACGTACACGACTGGCACAGCTATATCACACTGTACACGACGGGCACAGCTGTATCACACGTACACGACTGGCACAGCTATATCACACGTACACGACTGGCACAGCTGTATCACACGTACACGACTGGCACAGCTATATCACACTGTACACGACTGGCACAGCTGTATCACACGTACACGACTGGCACAGCTATATCACACGTACACGACTGGCACAGCTATATCACACTGTACACGACGGGCACAGCTATATCACACTGTACACGACGGGCACAGCTGTATCACACGTACACGACTGGCACAGCTATATCACACGGTACACGACTGGCACAGCTGTATCACACGGTACACGACGGGCACAGCTATATCACATGTACACGACTGGCACAGCTATATCACACTGTACACTACTGGCACAGCTATATCACACTGTACACTACTGGCACAGCTATATTACACTGTACACGACTGGCACAGCTATATCACACGTACACGACTGGCACAGCTATATCACACTGTACACGACGGGCACAGCTATATCACACGTACACGACTGACACAGCTATATCACACGGTACACGACTGGCACAGCTATATCACATGTACACTACTGGCACAGCTATATCACACTGTACACGACTGGCACAGCTATATCACACTGTACACGACTGGCACAGCTATATCACACTGTACACGACTGGCACAGCTATATCACACGGTACACGACTGGCACAGCTATATCACATGTACACTACTGGCACAGCTATATCACACTGTACACGACTGGCACAGCTATATCACATGTACACTACTGGCACAGCTATATCACACTGTACACGACTGGCACAGCTATATCACACGTACACGACTGGCACAGCTATATCACACGTACACGACTGGCACAGCTATATCACACGTACACGACTGGCACAGCTATATCACACTGTACACTACTGGCACAGCTATATCACACGTACACGACTGGCACAGCTATATCACACGTACACGACTGGCACAGCTATATCACAATGTACACGACTGGCACAGCTATATCACACGTACACGACTGGCACAGCTATATCACACGGTACACGACTGGCACAGCTATATCACACGTACACGACTGGCACAGCTATATCACAATGTACACGACTGGCACAGCTATATCACACGTACACGACTGGCACAGCTATATCACACGTACACGACTGGCACAGCTATATCACACGTACACGACTGGCACAGCTATATCACACTATACACTACTGGCACAGCTATATCACACTGTACACGACTGGCACAGCTATATCACACTGTACACGACTGGCACAGCTATATCACATGTACATGACTGGCACAGCTATATCACACTGTACACGACTGGCACAGCTATATCACACGTACACGACTGGCACAGCTATATCACACGTACACGACTGGCACAGCTATATCACACGTACACGACTGGCACAGCTATATCACAATGTACACGACTGGCACAGCTATATCACACGTACACGACTGGCACAGCTATATCACACGGTACACGACTGGCACAGCTATATCACACGTACACGACTGGCACAGCTATATCACACTGTACACGACGGGCACAGCTATATCACACGTACACGACTGGCACAGCTATATCACACGGTACACGACTGGCACAGCTATATCACATGTACACGACTGGCACAGCTATATCACACTGTACACTACTGGCACAGCTATATCACACTGTACACTACTGGCACAGCTATATTACACTGTACACGACTGGCACAGCTATATCACACGTACACGACTGGCACAGCTATATCACACTGTACACGACGGGCACAGCTATATCACACGTACACGACTGGCACAGCTATATCACACGGTACACGACTGGCACAGCTATATTACACTGTACACTACTGGCACAGCTATATTACACTGTACACTACTGGCACAGCTATATCACACTGTACACTACTGGCACAGCTATATCACACTGTACACGACTGGCACAGCTATATTACACTGTACACTACTGGCACAGCTATATTACACTGTACACTACTGGCACAGCTATATCACACTGTACACTACTGGCACAGCTATATCACACGTACACAACTGGCACAGCTATATCACACTGTACACGACTGGCACAGCTATATCACACTGTACACTACTGGCACAGCTATATCACACTGTACACTACTGGCACAGCTATATCACACGTACACGACTGGCACAGCTATATCACACTGTACACTACTGGCACAGCTATATCACACTGTACACTACTGGCACAGCTATATCACACTGTACACTACTGGCACAGCTATATCACACTGTACACGACTGGCACAGCTATATTACACTGTACACGACTGTCAGCCTACTGCTCTATTACTGTTCAGTACAGCAGGACAAGTGAGAGAGAACCACCACCCCTGTCCTCTTCTCCTAGCCTTTCATGGCTTCCTCCAAATTCATAGACCACCACTGACGCTCCTTACTCAATATAGGCCCAACAATGCGCTGTTTATCTTATTTCACCTTTATTTAACCAGGTAGGCCAGTTGAGAACAAGATCTCCTGCGTTGCATATAATCGATGCGGTGCGCATTCGTGAAAAAGGACTGTCGTTGCTCCAACGTGTACCTAACCATAAACGCCTTTCTTAAAATCAATAAACAGAAGTATATATTTTTAAACCTGCATATTTAGCTAAAAGAAATCCAGGTTAGCAGGAAATATTAACCTGGTGAAATTGTGTCACTTCTCTTGCGTTCATTGCACGTAGAGTCAGTGTATATGCAACAGTCTGGGCCACCTGGCTCATTGCGAATTAATTTGCCAGAATTTTATGTCATTATGACATAACATTGAAGGTTGTACAATGTAACAGGAATATTTAGACTTATGGATGCCACCCGTTAGATAAAATATGGAACGGTTCCGTATTTCACTGAAAGAATAAACGTTTTGTTTTCGAACTGATAGTTTCTGGATTCGACCATATTAATGACCAAAGGCTCGTATTTCTGTGTTATTATGTTATAACTAAGTCTATGATTGATAGAGCAGTCTGACTGAGCGATGGTAGGCACCAGCAGGCACGTAAGCGTTCATTCAAAAAGCACTTCCATGCGTTTTGCCAGCAGCTCTTCTTAATGCTTCAAGCATTGCGCTGTTTATGACTTCAAGCCTATCAACTCCCGAGATTAGGCGGGTGTAACCGATGTGAAATGGCTAGCTAGTTAGCGGGGTGTGCGCTAATAGCGTTTCAAACGTCACTCGCTCTCAGACTTGGAGTAGGTGTTGGGTGGCTGTTGGCGATGTGTTCCTGGTTCGAGCCCAGGTAGCGGCGAGGAGAGGGATGGAAGCTATACTGGCAATGTTAAAATGCCTATAAGAACATCCAATAGTCAAAGGTATATGAAATACAAATGGTACAGAGAGAAATAGTCCTATAATTCCTATAATAACTACAACCTAAAACTTCTTACCTGGGAATATTGAAGACTCGTGTTAAAAGGAGCCACCAGCTTTCATATGTTCTCATGTTCTGAGCAAGGAACTTAAACACTAGCTTTCTTACATGGCACATATTGCACTTTTACTTTCTTCTCCAACACTTTGTTTTTGCATTATTTAAACCAAATTGAACATGTTTCATTATTTATTTGAGGATAAATTGATTTTATTAAGTTAAAATAAGTGTTCATTCAGTATTGTTTTAATTGTCATTATTACAAATAAATAAAAATAAATGTAAAACAACCCGGCAGATTAATCGGTATTGGCTTTTTTGGCCCTCCAATAATCGGTATCGGCGTTGAAAAAGCATAATTGGTCGACCTCTATTAAATGCCATCAAATAACATTGTATTTGTCAGTGTACCGCAGGCATAAAAGGTGCAGTGAAATGCTTGTGCTAGCTTCCTCAACAACGCAGTACATTAATCAATAACAGAGTCATGTCAAAAACAACAACAGAAGTAATAAATAATACCAGAAAACAATGGGAAAAAAACAAAAAAACACTCAAATAAGACTTTTTTTTTTTGTTATTCGACTACATGCACACATACAACGTGCTGATTAACATATACAGCATCCCAGCAATACAGGCCTGCACAGCATATACACAACACCAGCATACGCATACAAGCAAACCCACACCCAATGAGCAATGACGGGCGCTGCATGATGTCATCTCAACTATGACTCAAAAACACGCCTTCACACATACCTTCCCCCACACCACCCACTGTGTCCAACACTACATAATGACTTTCCAGGATGCACTAAATCAGACCCAGAGGTTTCCTGTCACAAGCTGTAGATCTAACATTATACAGGCAATCAGTATCAAACAGCAGACACACACAGAGAGTACAAACAGCCCTACAACAGTGTTGGCTTGAGCAAATGTGTGCACACCTCATCACACAGCCAAATTGGTACTGCAAAAACAATGGCACACATCGCGGCCAAATAGTGTTCACACCTCTACCACACCCACCAACCAGGAAGTAGTGACAGGTATTAAGTGCTACTGTAAAAGGAGAGGTGGAATACTGAGAAATCGTGTGCTGCTGCAGGCTATTCATTTCACACACATATTTTCAGCTGCCACCGACAAAGTCTGAGGTTGAACTTCAGAATAAATCTGAGATGTGTCACCAGCAGACTGGATCTAGTGTTTGGAGGGGTCAGAGCAGTGAGACTAAAATAGAACAAAAGGCGTAACAGTTTCAGGACAAACAGAATACAGACCGGACTTGCTAAATGTCAACGGAACCAAAACAAAACAGCCATGATGCGTAGAGCTGGTACAATTATTGTATAATTGTGTAACCGATAATTATAAGCAATATCCAGGAACAAAATAATCATCATAATCATCTTAATAACGTCATTTTAGGTGAAGGGGGATTCAACTTCATATCCCAAGTACACAGGGAGTGTACAAAACATCAAGAACACCTTCCTTTTGCCCTCAGAACAGCTTCAATTCGTCGGGTATGGACTAGAAAGTGTGGAAAGCTTTCCACAGGGATGCTGGCCTATGTTGACACCAGTGCTTCCCACAGTCTTGCCCATTCACCCTCTGAATGGAACACACACACAATCCATGGCTCAATCATATCAACACTTAAGAATCCATCTTTAACCTGTCTCCTCCCTTTCATCTACCCAGATTGAAAGGGAGGAGACGGGTGACCTCAATAAGGGATCATAGCTTTCACCTGGACAGTGTCATCGAAAGGTGTTCCTAATGTTTTGTACCCTATAGTTGACCCAATAGCAGTTTGTTATTTTTTACATGAATTGGGTAAAGTTGGTAGCTTAATCATTTTACGAGCAAAACGGCATGGTTGGGAGAGAAGTTCTATATACAGGAGTCCTGTCTATATTCATAGCTTTTAGAATGGACACCATGTTAATGCCTTTGAGCATTTCCTTTATCCATTCATGATGAGAATTTGGAATCTTGTACATAGCATTGTTTAAAAATCTGAACATTCTGTGAATTGCTATTGGTCAACATTGTACATGGGGAGCTATTACAGCTGCCATGGAACACAGGGTTATGTGAATGCATCATAATATGCATAAACTTCAATGTCCAAACTTTTCAAATACATTGGGGCAAAAAAAGTATTTAGTCAGCCACCAATTGTGCAAGTTCTCCCACTTAAAAAGCTGAGAGAGGCCTGTAATTTTTTTAAATCATAGGTACACTTCAACTATGACAGACAAAATGAAAAAAATGAGAAAATCACATTGTAGGATTTTTAATTAATTTATTTGCAAATTATGGTGGAAAATAAGTATTTGGTCACCTACAAACAAGCGAGATTTCTGACTCTCACAGACCTGTAACTTCTTCTTTAAGAGGCTCCTCTGTCCTCCACTCGTTACTTGTATTAATGGCACCTGTTTGAACTTGTTATCAGTATAAAAGACACCTGTCCACAACCTCAAACAGTCACACTCCAAACTCCACTATGGCCAAGACCAAAGAGCTGTCAAAGGACACCAGAAACAAAATTGTAGACCTGCACCAGGCTGGGAAGACTGAATCTCCAATAGGTAAGCAGCTTGGTTTGAAGAAATCAACTGTGGGAGCAATTATTAGAAATGGAAGACATACAAGAGCACTGATAATCTCCCTTGATCTGGGGCTCCACGCAAGATCTCACCCGTGGGGTCAAAATGATCACAAGAAGGGTGAGCAAAAATCCCAGAACCACACGGGGGGGACCTAGTGAATGACCTGCAGAGAGCTGGGACCAAAGTAACAAAGCCTACCATCAGTAACACACTACAGAGAGCTGGGACCAAAGTAACAAAGCCTACCATCACTAACACACTACGCCGCCAGGGACTCAAATCCTGCAGTGCCAGACGTACTGGCTTAAGCAGGGGGACACAAGTCCAGGCCCGTCTGAAGTTTGCTAGAGAGCATTTGGATTATCCAGAATAAGATTGGGAGAATGTCATATGGTCAGATGAAACCAAAATATAACTTTTTGGTTAAAAAAAAGGACAAAGAATGCTGAGTTGCATCCAAAGAACACCATACCTACTGTGAAGCATGGGGGTGGAAACATCATGCTTTGGGGTTGTTTTTCTGCAAAGGGACCAGGACGACTGATCCGTGTAAAGGAAAGAATGAATGGGGCCATGTATCGTGAGATTTTGAGTGAAAACCTCCTTCCATCAACAAGGGCATTGAAGATGAAACGTGGCTGGGTCTTTCAGCATGACAATGATCCCAAACACACCGCCCGGGCAACAAAGGAGTGGCTTCGTAAGAAGCATTTCAAGGTCTTGGAGTGAACTAGCCAGTCTCCAGATCTCAACCCCATAGACAATCTTTGGAGGGAGTTGAAAGTCTGTGTTGCCCAGCAACAGCCCCAAAACATCACTGCTCTAGAGGAGATCTGCATGGAGAAATGGGCCAAAATACCAGCAACAGTGTGTGAAAACCTTGTGAAGACAGAAAACGTTTGACCTCTGTCATTGCCAACAAAGGGTATATAACAAAGTATTGAGATGAACTTTTGTTATTGACCAAATACTTATTTTCCACCATAATTTACAAATACATTTTCTCTCATTTTGTCTGTCATAGTTGAAGTGTACCTATGATGAAAATTACAGGCCTCTCTCATATTTTTAAGTGGGAGAACTTGCACAATTGGTGGCTGACTAAATACTTTTTTGCCCCACTGTATATGGCTCTGTTAAAAAACATTTGTGAGATGGGAGTGTCACCAAAGCTGTGTCATATTCATTAAGTATCTCGTAGGACATTTTCAAAAATGCATCACAAGCGCAAAACATTTGTTCTATAAAAATCACAATTAAGACAACCATGGCCATTTGCATGACATTTAGCCTACCCCTTATTCTATAATTGTCACAGCCATAATGTGATTCAGTCAAATTAGATTTAGGTCATTTGTAGCTGTAGGATCGCAAAAAAAAAAAAACTATATTTGCTTTCCAATCTTTTCTGTCTGATAAGAAAGAAAATCTCCCGAGAGTGAACTTGAATTAATTGAGGGATAAAATTAGTATTGTGTGTGTGAGAGAGAGAGGGAGAGTCAGTGGTCTCAGTGAGCAGGGAGACAGGCGGTGTCTGATATGCCAGAACGTATCCACTCATACGCTCATCTGATACAGACATGCATTAAAAAGAGGGAGCAGGAAGGGAATAGAGATACATCTAATTACAGCAGAGATTTATGACCCTGTCACAGTCTGTTACCCCTCCAGTGCAGGCTGGCTGGGTACACAACGCTCACTGCACCCATCAGCCTCCATCTCCCTCAGCCATATGTTGCACAACGCTCACTGCACCCATCAGCCTCCATCTCCCTCAGCCATATGTTGCACAACGCTCACTGCATCCATCAGCCGCCACGCTATCTCCCTCAGCCATATGTTGCACAACGCTCACTGCATCCATCAGCCGCCACGCTATCTCCCTCAGCCATATGTTGCACAACGCAAAATGAACAGTTGTGTTCCGTAATGTATGGATTAAAGTTCTCACTTACCTCATAGTTTAACTTCACCAGAGATTGTCACACTCGCAAAAAAATACTAAATCGCTATCTGTTGACTAGTATGTACTCACTAGATCCTGTCAGATCGTTGGAGGGGGAACTATGAAAAGTAAGGAACTATGTAAGAGATCACAGTTCCCTTGGTACACAAACAACACAGAAGGGGAAAGGGGAGGTTGGGCAGGGGGAGTGAGGGCCTATTCAAAGAACAGCCAAACACCTTAGGACATCCCTGGTCATCCTCCCCTCTTCACAGACAAAAGGCTTGTTGAGCCACCTCGCCGCAGCCCATGACTCTCTGGAGTTCCTCCCTGGGGTTAAGGTCGTCTCTGCTGGAACGCCACACAGCGTGACTCAGGTACTGTCTGGGCCTAATCTGACCTGATTCTACTCACTGCCAAACAGAGGTCCAAAACAGCCTGGTCTGTCTCCTGGAGTTGGTTATTATTTATTCTGAGGGGTGCAGACTAATCTCTGGATGCGATTTGCAAACCCAAAACAGCGCTGCGAGACCTGGCTCAGAGTGACTGCTGGCCTACTTCTGAGGACTTCTTAAAGCCCCTCTCTGTGTAGGGACATTGTGCCTGTTCCTCCAGAGTGTTTTAACCAGTCCCTTTCAGTCTGCAACATTCCCAAATGAAGCAACTGGCTTCTCAGTCGCAACTGGAGCATTACGCTGAATTTATTAAAACAATGATTTACTGCTGTTGTAGTTGCACATGTATTGGGGCAGCAGGTAGCCTAGTGGTTAGAGCGTTGGACTAGTAACCGAAAGGTTGCAAGATCGAATCCCTGAGCTGACATGGTAAAAATCTGTCTTTCTGCCCCTGAAAAAGGCAGTTAATCCACTATTACTAGGCCATCATTGAGAATTTGTTCTTATCTGACTTGCCTAGTTAAAAAAATAAATAAATAAGAAAACAGTGAATTGAAGTCAGCATCAAACAAAAGGCTGCCCAGCTAGGTAGACAGTCAATCAGCTTTTGCCTGAAGTGAGGACCAATTACATACAATTGCTTCCTATGTTATCTACACACTCACAGTCTCTCCCCTGGGAGGGGCTACGAGCTCTATGCCAATGGTTGGCCTACCTGGTTGTCTTGGAAACAGGAGACCTATCAGGCTTGGGAGCGGCGGCAGTGCTGGGCTTGGTGGTAGCTGCAGAGACAGGCCGGGGGGCTGAGGAGATGAGATATGGGAAGGTGAGGAAGAGAGGGAATGACAAAGAGATAGATATACAACATGAGTAAGATTTTTTCATTTGAAAGACGCAGCCAATGATTTATGTCATAACATTTATTTCCTGAGGAACCAGGCCAATGTGTTTCTATGTTTGTTCTGGATGTGCAGTATGCCAACCTTCCCAATACAAAACAGTACAATGTCATACTTTGCCTCCGGGAAAATTTACATTTGCTGTGTACAGAAGACAATTGGCAATTTATGACAAATGCAAGGCTTCACGTAGCTTTCAGTGACTGAAAATGACTGGTCCTAAATGTTACCTGTGGGCTTCTTAGCAGCGGTGGTGGTGGCTTTGACACCATTAGTTGGCGCGGCAGGTGTCTTCTTTGCTGCTGTTGCTGTGGTGGCCTTCACCCCATTGGTGGCAGCAGGAGCCGATGCAGGGCGGGTGGTGCCCGCTGGCTTCTTCTCACCAACCTTGGCGGTGGTCTTAGTGGTAGGGGCAACTGCTGTGCCTACGGGCCTCTTGGGCGTGGTCTTCTCTGGGGCTCCAGTGGTGGTCTTCTTGGCCACTCCGTTGGCATGTGGCTTGGAAACCCCATTGGTCAGTCGGCTCTGAGCGGTGTTGGGTCGAGACCCTGGTCCGGCCGTCGTCTTAATTGTGGTGGTGGTCCCAGGCTTTGTCTTAGCAGCGGGGGCCTTGGTCTTGGCTTTTGGGTCTGCTGCAGCCTTGCTGTTTCCCGTCTTGGTGGGGGCCACCTGGGCTGGCTCTGGATGAGGCTCACCCTGCCCCATCTCTCCCTGCTGGCCAACTCCCTCCGTCTGAGGTGCCGGCGCAGCCTGGTCAGGCTCCTCTCCCATCACAACTGGCTCGTTTACCGGATCGGCGTCCAGTGCTTCCATTGGCTCCATCGCTGCCGTGGCAACCCCATCCGGTTTCATCTCCCCTCAGTCCTGGCTGTCCGTCTCTGCAGAGGAGGGCTGGAGAGCTTGAGACTGAAGATGGTGACTGCTCTCAGGTGATGGTGGAGTCTGATCTGGCAAAGAGAAGAGAAGAGAATACAAGACATGCATGACACTGAGCCTTCATATCAGCAGACAGGCCACAGAGGGATCAGATAAAGGCTTTCCTACAGACAGATATACAGACAAACACTACATACGGCGCATGCAGAAATATTGTTTTGAAAGTAGAGCAAATGTGTTTAAGGTCAATGATCCTAACAAATTAGGAGCAGACAGAACAGGATGTGCCATTCTGCAGAGAGCTTCATTGCTAAACATCCGTAAAGAGTCAGTAGTCTGACAGGACAGGAGGCTTGGCTCCACGGTGAAGTAACACTGAGGTAGAGGAAGTGGCTTGGCCTGAGGAGCGTGGGAACAGGGGATACAGTCTGCAAAGCTTGGAACGACTGTGTGGAACGAGTGCGCTGCTCGGACTCTAGAAGGCCTCTCTACTTCCACTCAGCCCCTCTCTCCCCCATACCCAGATACTGCTGCTCCCCCTCCTTTCTAGTGGAGAGAGTCTATACTGTCAGCTTCCTGGAACCACTCCCCACACAGTCCCCCTTTCTCTCTGCTCTCATCCCTTACTCATCCTCTAAAACTAAATACGTTACTGTGCCTTCCTTCGTTCCCCTGCCAAACCTCCCATTTTCTCCAAGCCTTTTCCTCAACTTCCCCCACTCTTTCTACCTCTCTATTCTCTGTTTGCATTCGCACAGATGGTCTGAGCAGCTGAGCAAGGCCAGAGGGGAAGAGAGAGAGAGAGGGAGAAGGAGAGAGGAAAAGCCCTGGGGAGAAAATCCATACCACGCACGCACGCACACACACACACACACACACACACACACACACACACACACACACACACACACACACACACACACACACACACACACACACACACACACACACACACACACACACACACACACACACACACACACACACACACACAGGGCAATCAACTTAATTGAGTGACACAGCAGTCACATTTGGAGTGAGGTGTGTGTGTGTTGGATGCAAGTGAAAGCAACAGCAACCGTGTTTCACACATTTACATGTTAAGCTCAGTCCAACAGAGACGCTCTGTTCAAGAACCAGGTCCTCACACCATGCCGCTCTGCCAAAAACAGAGCTCTACACTAACATCAGACGCCTGCCCTGACTACAACCCTTCAAAAAGAAAAACAACAACAAAACCTAACTCCAGATTGACACCAGGGACTCTCACACGTCGATAGCCCTGACAACTCAACTAGAAAAAAATCAAGTCAAATCCAATCGGTGCCTTTCTCTCTCTACCTCCCCTTCCTGTGTTCTGAACGGTTCTATTCCTGCAGTTGCTGAACAGCCAGACAGCTTGACTGTGCTTTTCCCAGCTCTGCTCTGTTGTGGTGATAAATCTCCAGCCCTCAGCCAGAGGAACACTGCTCTGCTCTTTTTCCTCCAGTTGGGAAATTACACAGCTCTAGTCTAAGGCCCTCGCCCCGTCGACATCACCCTATGTAGTAAGGAACATACAACTACGCCCAATGATACATGTGTTGGCACTGGCAATATTTTGACTGACTTTGGACAACCCTGCAATGTTGTAGTTGTCTTTGTTGAAATATTGTTTGATTGTCTTTGCAGTCATATGCTTGATTAGAGATGGATAGCGTTAGGATTACCTGTGTAAAACATCTCAAGCTGATTCTCCACAGATGGTAGTGTGTTAGATATACTTTGTTCATTGGAGTGGGATATCAGAAGCTGTCGGCTGCTAAACGGCTAGAGGATGTGGGTTGCAGCCTAGATGGAAGATGACAAGGGTCAACCAGCTGCATCACAACCCCAAGGACGCTCGCCACCCCCCAAGAGGAGAGGAACAACTTCCTGTCCATGTTGTCTGGAGAACTCATTGTTATTTAGGGAAGCAATAAAGAGAGGAAGATGAGTCCAGACATATGTTGTTACTGTCATGTAGAGTTGCATGTTTTTATTTATACATTGTTAGCTTAGGTTCAGAAAGATAAATAAGTTAGCGTTTTTAAAATGTCCCTTGGACAGTGATGGTTTTGATATCTTCCCAAACAGCTGCTCCATCTTATCAAACTGCATCCCACATAACATTCTGTACAAGCCTCACCAATGAGCAACACAGATACAGGGAACAAAGAACACACACACAGGTCATGAAATATACACACACACACACACACACACACACACACACACACACACACACACACACACACACACACACACACACACACACACACACACACACACACACACACACACACACACACACACACACATACACATACACATACACAAGGGCAGGGGTTCACTGTCATGTCAGGGAGACACCAAACAATAGGATGACACACACACCTTTATCTCATTATTGTTAATCAATCATAGACAAGACGCTTAATGCACTTCAGCAGCTGACCATAGAACACCAGCTGGGCAAAGTATGATCATCCTCCAAGAGCCATATTCATGCCTCTGTGTGTCTCACAGACACCGCAGACACTTACAGGCCTATACTGTATATACTGATATCTGGCAGGCCTCCAACAGCACTGGGAGATCCCAGCTTTTCGGATTGCCTAGACACACAAGCTTGAGAGGAGTCCTCAAATGTATTATTTAATGAGGCAAGTCAGTTAAGGACAAATTCTTATTTACAATGACAGCCTACACTGGCCAAACCCGGATGACGCTGGGCCAATTGTGCGCCACCCTATGGGACTCCCAATCACAGTCGATAATCAGGTCATGAGTATATTCTAACGGTAATCGCCACTTTGACCTTTTAAAAAACTGTGCAGAGTCTCAGTGTGTACACCTATTAGAGGTCGACCGATTAATCGGAAGGTACTTTTGGACACCGATTTTAAAAATATTTTTAACACCTTTATTTAATCTTTATTTAACTAGGCAAGTCAGTTAAGAACACATTCTTATTTTCAATGACGGCCTCGGAACAGTGGGTTAACTGCCTCGTTCAGAGGCAGAACGACAGATTATTTACCTTGTCAGCTCAGGGATTCAATCTGGCAACCTTAACCAGGTGAAATTGTGTCACTTATATGCAACAGTTTGGGCCGCTTGATTTGCCAGAATGTTACGTAATTATGACATAACATTGAAGGATGTACAATAACGGGAATATTTAGACTTATGGATGCCACCCCTTAGATAAAATACGGAACGGTTCCGTATTTCACTGAAAGAATAAACGTCTTGTTTTCGATATGATAGTTTCCGGATTTGACCATATTAATGACCTAAGGCTCGTATTTCTGTGTGTTATCATGTTATAACTAAGTCTATGATTTGATAGAGCCGTCTGACTGAGCGATGGTAGGCACCAGCAGGCTCGTAAGCATTCATTCAAACAGCACTTTCGTGTGTTTGCCAGCAGCTGTTTATGACTTCAAGCCGATCAACTCCCGGAATTCGGCTGGTGTAACCGACGTGAAATGGCTTGCTAGTTAGCAGGGTGCGCGCTAATAGCGTTTCAAACACCACTCGCTCTGAGACTTGGAGTGGTTGTTCCCCAAAAGCCGCGGCTTTTGTGGAGAGATGGGTAACGATGCTTCGAGGGTGGCTGTTGTCGATGTGTTCCTAGTTCGAACCCAGGTAGCAGCGAGGAGAGGGATGGAAGCTATACTGTTACCCTGGCAATACTAAAGTGCCTATAAGAACATCCAATAGTCAAAGGTATATTAAATACAAATGGTATAGTGAGAAATAGTCCTATAATAACTACAACCTAAAACTTCTTACCTGGGAATATTGAACCACCAGCTTTCATATGTTCTCATGTTCTGAGCAAGGAACTTAAACATTAGCTTTCTTACATGGCACATAATGCACTTTTACTTTCTTCTCCAACACTTTGTTTTTGCATTATTTAAACCAAATAACATAAAATTGCCATTATTACAAATAAACAAAAGAAATCGGCAGATTAATCGGTAGCAGGTTTTTTTTTGGTCCTCCAATAATCGGTATCGGCGTTGAAAAATCATAATCGGTCGACCTCTAACACCTATACAAGCTTTTGCATGTGTATGGCTGTGTTTTGGGGCATTAGGTCAATTTGTTTGATAAAACACAAATCGACAAAAACCTATTGGCGTAAATGATACATGTTCAATTCCCAATGAATGTTCCCAGCAGGAGTGGGTGGGCTAAACGCTAACTTAATGTCGTCTCTCCTGGTGGCCTGTGTGTGCATGTCTAATCAGGGCCTCCCTTTGCCAGGAACAAGAGCCTGGCTACTGAAAATCACAGCGGTCAACGGCACTTATGAATAGCTAGCAATGGCAACCGCCACCACTTTCCTAGTACACTGCTGTGTGTACATACATTCTGTGTGCCTGCATGTCCCCCAGGGTCAGCTGTAAATAGCTGTCAATGGGAGGATTGTAGCGGAAGGAAGCCGGGGCAAGCGAACAGGAGATCAGTTTAGTGTGCTTCTCCTAACGCTCCCGTAACCTTCCCTTAATGCCTAGCGATAGAATTGATAACCGTGGCACCAGAGAGAGGATTCAAGAGTTAACGGTCGGGAGTCTGGTTTGAAGAGGCCTCTGAACCCATCAACACACATTCATCACCACATGCTGCCAACACTGGGATCCGGTGTCTTTACTCCTCGGCCAGTGTTAAGACGCCCTGGTGCCTGTGTTGACAGAACATCTCTCAGTTTAATGTTGAGACTGTGTGGCGTCTTCATCTAGAAACCACTGCTCTTATTCAACACTGCTGAGATAAGTTCCACAAGGTTTCTGTTAAGTGAACATTAATGTTTGAGGCACCACACACTGGCATAGGGCCAGAGGTAAACTCTAAAACAGAAACCCTGCAGCATTCCACTAGTCCTCTGAGGGAGGACAAGCATACACACCAGACATGGTGCGTTGAGGACCAGAAAACATGAAACATTTTGTTGAATGATGTAGCACTGAGTCTTACAAGCAAGTCTGGAGAATTTAGACTGTAGCAGGTGAAACCAGAATGGGTGGTACTACCAGTCTTACACAGACAAGATACACAAAGAATAAAAGGTTAGACCCATGGCAACAACTTCTTTTGGGGTTGGTGCAGATGGTTCTGATACAAAAGAAGAGAAGAGAAGGGAAACAGAGGAGTGCTAGAGGGCGCTACCGAGGGCCCAAAACAGAAACTAACAGCAACGCCTCCAAAAGCGAAAGTTCCCCCCCATTAATACGCTCCATCATGTATCATCTCAGAGGGAAATCTTGGCACTAAACCCTGAACAGCTGCTGTGCATTACTAATATCATCATTCATTTCAAAGTACAATTAATACATTGTGGAACATGACAAATCTGCAAGTGTGATTAAATGTCATTCAGGAACTTACAATAGATCACACCCAAAAACACATGCTTTCCAAGGCTTCAAGAGAATGCACGATCATCATCATCATCATCATCATCATTATAAAAGCATTATATTACACCATACTCATCATCATAGTCCCTTTCAGCGACTACTGCACACACCAGTTCATCTCTCCACTCAATTAGCTTTCCCTGCATGGTACCGTCCCCCTCTCTGCTTTAATAGAAACCATTATACACTTCTGTAGCCTTGGGGCAGCTATCTAAACAGAACCCAAGAGACTGAGGGACTGATTGTTGCTGTGCGCTGCCCAGCTAAGAAAGGGGAGCCAGGGTGGTACAAAAGACGCATGACACCGTCCCAGCTGAGTCAGTGCGCTGCCTTCATCACCCTGACACTAATCGCAGCTCGCACATTCCCAAACAGGCCCGGCCAAAGGTCAGGAAGCCGCCCCTGCCCCACACACAAACAAACCACTCCAAACAAAGTTGACTCCTCTTCACGGAATTCCTTCCCTGGACACGGTGGGAGACAAGAAGGGATTGTGAGGCCCTTCTCGGGCGGTGACGTCAGGACATGCCCGACAAATGAGGCTATGGACACTTAACTCCCCAGACAGGATCCAAATCAGCTGCTTTCTGCTCTATCTCCTGGGCTATAGCCTACAATGCACCATGGTTTCAACCTTATGATTTCCATTGACAACTCAATGGTCTTGGTAACAGACAATGGACCAAGTAAACTCAGTTCAGGAATATGATTTTCTCTTGTTCACTGGTCTGCTGCCTGTGTCAGTCAAGGCAACATCTTGTGTGACAGACACCTGAATCACAAAACCATGTGATGTGACAGACTGTAATCCCTGTGCTCTAAAGAAGTTCAGTAGGAGCCAAAAGCAGGTTTAGAGTCTGTACCGCCATGGCACGACTGGTAGAGACTTCAAGTGAGAGAAGGGTACTATCTACCAGAGGTCGACCGATTATGAGTTTTCACCGCCGATACCGATTATTGGAGGACCCCGAAAAAAAGCCGATACCGATTCATTTGTATTTATTTTTTTGTAATAATGACAATTACAACAATACTGAATGAACACTTATTTTAACTTAATAGAATACATCAATAAAATCAATTTAGCCTCAAATAAATAATGAAGCATGTTCAATTTGGTTTAAAAAATGCAAAAACAAAGTGTTGGAGAAGAAAGTAAAAGTGCAATATGTGCCATGTAAGAAAGCTAACGTTTAAGTTCCTTGCTCAGAACATGAGAACATATGAGTCTCAGAGCGAGTGATGTTTGAAATGCTATTAGCGCGCTAACTTGCTAACTAGCAAGCCATTTCACGTCGGTTACACCAGCCGAATTCCGGGAGATGATCGGCTTGAAGTCATAAACAGCTGCTAGCAAACACACGAAAGTGCTGTTTGAATGAATGCTTACGAGCCTGCTGGTGCCTACCATCGCTCAGTCAGACTGCTCTATCAAATCATAGACTTAGTTATAACATGATAACACACAGAAATATGAGCCTTAGGTCATTAATATGGTCAAATCCGGAAACTATCATCTCGAAAACAAGACGTTTATTCTTTCAGTGAAATACGGAACTATTCCGTATTGCAACAGCTGGCACCCATAAGTCTAAATATTGCTGTTACATCGCACAACCTTCAATGTTATGTCATAATTACTTAAAATTCTGGCAAATTAGGGGGCCCAAACTGTTGCATATACACTGACTCTGCATGCAATGAACGCAAGAGAAGTGACACAATTTCACCTGGTTAATATTGCCTGCTAACCTGGATTTCTTTTAGCTAAATATGCAGGTTTAAAAAATGTATACTTCTGTGTATTGATTGTAAGAAAGGCATTGATGTTTATGGTTAGGTACACATTGAAGCAACGATATGCACCGCATCGATTATATGCAACGCAGGACACGCTAGATAAACTAGTAATATCATCAACCATGTGTACCGTAATTTCCGGACTATAAGCCGCTACATTTTCCCACGTTTTGAACCTTGCGGTTTAATTTATGGATTTTTCCCGCTTTCACAGGATTCATGCCGCCAAAAAACCGAGCACCGTCACATAATGTGACGAAAATCGAGCGCGCTCAAACTTCCCATCATTCTGATTACGGTAGTCATTTTGTCACCCTCATCATGGCAAAGACACGGAGAAATGCATATGATGCAGCTTTCAAGTTGAAGGCTATCGATCTGGCTGTTGAAAAAGGAAATAGAGCTGTTGCACGGGAGCGAGTCGATGATAAGACGTTGGAAACAGCAGCGTGAGGAACTGACTCAGTGCAAAAAGACAACAAAAGCTTTCAGAGGGAAGAAAAGCAGATGGCCCGAACTAGAAAATGAGCTTGAAGACTGGGTCAACACACAGAGAGCAGACGGCCGAGGTGTTTCAACTGTGCAGATCCGACTGAAAGCCAAAACAATCGCCACCGCAATGAAGTTTGAGGATTTTAGAGGTGGACCAGCATGTTGTCTAAGATTTATGAGACGTAAAAGCCTGTCCATCAGGGTACGGACGAGTCTGTGTCAGCAGCTCCCTCCCGACTACGAGGAAAAAGTTTCAAACTTCTGCAAATTCAATGATGCAAAGATAGAGGAGCATTCCATCGGCCCGCACGACATCATAAATATGGATCAGGTTCCTCTGACGTTTTACCTGCCTCTCACTCGGTCCGTCAACAGGAAAGGCGAATCATCAGTCACGCTGAAAACAACTGGGCATGAAAAAAGGCACTTCACCTGTGTTCTGAGCTGCACGGCATCGGGAGAAAAGCTTCCACCGATGTTGATTTTTAAACGCATGACGATGCCAAAAGAAACATTCCAGAGAGGAATTGTTATGAAAGTCAACAAGAAAGGATGGATGACGGAAGGCCTAATGCATGAATGGCATACGGAGTGTTACGGCAAGCGACCGGGAGGATTCTTTCACAAGAACAAGGCATTGCTCGTGTTGGACAGCATGAGGGCCCACATAACAGATTCTGTGAAAGAAGCCATCAAGAGGACAAACTCAATTCCAGCTGTGATTCCTGGGGGCACAACAAAGTATTTGCAGCCACTCGACATCCGTGTAAATTGTGCATTTAAGATGGTGCTCCGTGTTCAGTGGGAGTCTTGGATGACAAGTGGGGAGAAATCCTTCACTAAAACGGGCCGCATGCGAAGAGCCACTTATGGTCAAGTCTGCCAGTGGGTCCTGACAGCGTGGTGCATTGTCAAAAAATCCACTATCATCAACGGGTTTCGAAAGGCTGGACTGCTGCGTGTTGTTGAGGGCAGTTCAGCTGGGAATTTGTCTCCGGATGAAAGTGACGAGAGCGGCAATGAAAACGATCCAACATTGGATTAAGCAATTCTGAGGCTATTCAACTCCGACACCGGAGGAGATGACTTCAGTGGTTTCAGTGCACAGGAAGAGGAAGATAGCAACCAATGACTTTCTTGGTAGGCTACTGTTTAATTTTAGTTACAAGCCGTGTTTCGTTAAAGCCTACTTATTTTTGTTACAAGCCGTGTTTCGTTTAAAGGCTGTGTAAAGTTCATTTGTTTCAATGTACCGGTAGGCACCTACGGCTTATAAACATGTGGTCCTTCTGTAGCTCAGTTGGTAGAGCATGGCGCATGTAACGCCAGGGTAGTGGGTTCGATTCCCGGGACCACCCATACGTAGAATGTATGCACACATGACTGTAAGTCGCTTTGGATAAAAGCGTCTGCTAAATGGCATATATTATTATATATTATGTGCGGCTTATTTATGTACAAAATACATGTTTGTTTTTTTATCAGTTGGTGCGGTTTATATTCAGGTGCGCTTAATAGTCCAGAAATTACGGTAGTTAACTAGTGATTATGATTGATTTATTGATTGTTTTTTTATAAGATAAGTGTAATGCTAGCTAGCAACTTACCTTGGCTTACTGCATTCGCGTAACAGGCAGGCTCCTCGTGGAGTGCAATGAGAGGCATGTGGTTAGAGAGTTGGACTAGTTAACTGTAAGGTTGCAAGATTGAATCCCTGAGCTGACAAGGTAAAAAATCTGTCGTTCTGCCCCTGAACAAGGCAGTTAACCCACCGTTCCTAGGCCGTCATTGAAAATAAGAATGCGTTCTTAACTGGCTTGCCTAGTTAAATAAAGAATAAATAAAAGGTGTAAAAAATATATATATTTTTTTTACATCGGCGTCCAAAAATACCGATTTCCGATTGTTATGAAAACTTGAAATCGGCCCTAATTACTTGGCCATTCCGATTAATCGGTCGACCTCTACTATCTACATCACATACCTTCGCTCCCGGACCCATCCGGTGAATATGCTGATCCCAAACACACACACACTACCCCCACTTTACCAGCATGCGTCACCCATCTCCCAGCCTCAGGAGACTCGGCCCCCTGGGGACAGAGAGATTAACACATGACAGAGCTTGTTAACCCTGAACAAAGAGATTTGCTAATCCTGTACGATCAGGCCGACTGTCCTCCAGCGCCGGGCCAGAGACTACCCACAGAGACAGAGAGCGCCCAGGACAGAGGCCTAGTGTGTCCCAGAAACCAAACAAAAAGACCTGGCTCCATCACAACAATGGAGAGACGGAGCCGACAACAAACAAGGTCCCAACAGCGCACAGTCTACCTACAGTAGACCACTGAGAGGAACAGCGGGGTGATGGTGATCTTGACCATGCCGATATTGATCGTGAGGGAGAAAGTGAGGATGTGGGCTACTCAGATTGTGAGAAGCGTCAGTGCATTAGAGAGGCAGACAGGGACCTGTTCTACTAATGGGGTCCCTTGCCTGGGGGTTACCCACCAGTGAGGCTGGTGTGGAGGGACTGAAGGAGAGGGTAATGTGTAACTTGAAGAGCAGGTCCTTCTCCATAATGGGCAATGTGCCCACTGACAGACTCCACTCAGGGGGTAAATGACATTAGGCCAGATAGAGCCAGCTGGTGGGTTGGATCGATAACACCAGACAGGATGGAGAGGAACAGGGCAGGCATCTGGACGGGACAGCAAATCATACCCTTGAGGCTCCAGCTCTCTAGCAGCCACTAACTACTGGAACTGACTCTGGCCATAAGAGGATTATGTCCTCCTCTTTGTAGCAGAGCAGGCACGTTCCAGATGGAATCTGATCCCTCGCAGGTTGTCAACACCACCAGGGCTAACCAGGGCTTATCATCAAAATAACAGCTAGGCTAACACCACATAAAACTCTACCTAGTCGTTACCCAGAAATTTACATGGTATTTGGGGCTTGGGTCAAAGGGCTTCTTAAATAGAAATTACAGGACAATAGCATTTCAAATGACTCAAAACACCTGACAAATCCCCCATTTCAACTCTCATAACTGTAGCCATATTTCTGTCATCGGGAACTTTAGGCACCCATGTCATGCCAGACTGGCTCATGGTGTAGACAGGCTGCCACAGCACTGACATAATGCTGAATGAATTGGGCAGAACAAAATGAAACACAACTGACAGTAAACAGGTGGAAACCATGGCAACACTTACAGTGCATTCGGAAAGTATTCAGACCCCTTTACTTCTTCCACATTTTGTTACGTTACAGCCTTATTCTAAAATTGATTAAATAGTCCCCCCCCCCTCATCAATCTACACACAATACCCCATAGTGACAAAACGAAAACAGTTTAAGAAATGTTTGCAAATTACAAATAAAAAACAGAAATACCTTATTTACACAAGTATTTAGACCCTCTGTTATAAGACTCGAAATTGAGCTCAGGAGCATCCTGTTTCCATTGATCATCCTTAAGATGTTTCTACAACTTTGAGTCCACCTGTGGTAAATGTAATTGACTGGACATGATTTGGAATGGCACACCTGTCTATATTAGGTCAGAGCAAAAACCAAGCAGGTCGAAGGAATTGTCCGTAGAGCTCCGAGACGGGATTGTGTTGAGGCACAGATTTGCAGAAGGGTACCAAAAAATGTCTGAAGCACAACAGTGGCCTCAATCATTCTTAAATAATTTCTTTCACTTACTTGCTGTGCTGTTTCATTGTTCATTTGTTCAGTCGTTTCATTCTCAACCAGGATTTCGATGGAACGGCGTTTGGGTCATTGCGTGTCGAAAAGGTAACACTATTTGACGTGTCAAATAAGCTTGTTGACCTATCAGGACCTGGATATGACTGCACGTCACATAATAATTTAACGGGTTCATTAATTGTTTACGTAGTTATTACACTATCACTCGTATTTCATATGTCACAACGATTCATCGATACATATGCTATGATGCTGGTAAAGTTGTCTCGCGCACCTACAGTGCTTGCATAAAAAAAGATAGCTAGCTCATGAATGCAAACAATGTTTTTACCCAAAAACATAGCAAAACGACAATCTGGTTCAGTAGCTATATAGTTAGCTAGCTGTATAGCTAGGTATCAGTCTACCCAGAGAATATTAGCGTCGTAGCTCTTATTGTGGGACTCTGAAATAACTGAATTGAGCCACATTCATTGTCAGCCTGTGTATTGAACACTATTCCCGAGGAAAAACAATACTGCGTGGATGTTTGAGTCTGATAACTCTGAGGGGGACGTTGGGAAAAAAATATCTTGGGTATTGAGTAGACTAATACCCCATTTCATTGATTCCCAATCCTGAGGTAAAGCTGTACAGTGCAATATGAATGTCAATACACACAATAGGCTGACTGGGGAGGTGATTTCTCACAGTCCTGCGATAAGAGACCATGCTAATATTTGCGTAAACTCTTCACAGTTGTGTTCTGTGGGTGTCACCGAATAGACGGATAACCCATTTCATTGATTCACATCCCAACTTTGTTTAACATTATGTAGTCTAAATATGGCATGATTCCCCCAATTGTAACCTTATGCATCACTTTCAAAAGAGGTACTTTTATTTTGAAGGCAAACTGCAAAATCCACTATTGTGCCTAATCATTATTGTGGCTTGCTTCACAATACATAACCTTTTCCGGTCAAGCCTCACTAGCCAGATGAAGCTAGCTGGCTGTTTGTAACCCTGTTGCCCAAAGCTAACATTAAGTAGCTGGCTAGCTATTTATTTTCATGAACTGAAGTTCAATTTGAATAGGTGAACAACAAGTGGCTACCTAGCGAATACTTACAAGGATTCCTAAATCATTGCTAAGAACAATGAAAATGACTGCAGTTTCTACTGGTCATTGTTTTCAGGCTGGTTGTATTGGTGCTAGGTACCAAGCTAAAGCTAGCTACCCCAGAAGTTGCGGTCGAACAAATAATGCTTTATTACCAACGCGGTATTGTAAACAATCGTTCATGGCCGGTATTTGCAGACTTTTTTGTACAGCTTTGACAGTGCTACTGATAGTAGTGGTGACGCTTGGCTTACACCTGCAAATTCAGAACACACAACCTTCTATAATAGAACTGTGTTATTTGACGTGTATCTTTTTTGATACGCAAAGACCCAAATGGCGTTCCATAGTATGTTGTGACGCTATTACTGTGCAACTCCGATAGGACAACATCTGAATAATAGCGCACTTGGTAGTATGTACTAGAGGTCGACCGATTAATCGGAATGGCCGATTAATTAGGGACGATTTCAAGTTTTCATAACAATCGGAAATCTGTATTTTTGGAGGCCGATTTTGCCGTTTTTTACATTATTTACAGAGGCAAGTCAGTTAAGAACACATTCTTATTTTCAATGACGGCCTAGGAACAGTGGGCTATCAAATCAAAATCAAAATGTATTTGTCACATACACATGGTTAGCAGATGTTAATGCGAGTGTAGAGAAATGCTTGTGCTTCTAGTTCCGACAATGCAGTGATAACCAACAAGTAATCTAACTAACAATTCCAAAACTACTGTCTTATACACAGTGTAAGGGGATAAAGAATATGTACATAAGGATATATGAATGAGTGATGGTACAGGGCAGCATACAGTAGATGGTATCGAGTACAGTATATACATATGAGATGAGTATGTAGACAAAGTAAACAAAGTGGCATAGTTAAAGTGGCTAGTGATACATGTATTACATAAGGATGCAGTCGATGATATAGAGTACAGTATATACGTATTATGCATATGAGATGAATAATGTAGGGTAAGTAACATTATATAAGGTAGCATTGTTTAAAGTGGCTAGTGATATATTTACATCATTTCCCATCAATTCCCATTATTAAAGTGGCTGGAGTTGGGTCACTGTCAATGACAGTGTGTTGGCAGCAGCCACTCAATGTTAGTGGTGGCTGTTTAACAGTCTGATGGCCTTGAGATAGAAGCTGTTTTTCAGTCTCTCGGTCCCAGCTTTGATGCACTTGTACTGACCTCGCATTCTGGATGATAGCGGGGTGAACAGGCAGTGGCTCGGGTGGTTGATGTCCTTGATGATCTTTATGGCCTTCCTGTAACATCGGGTGGTGTAAGTGTCCTGGAGGGCAGGTAGTTTGCCCCCGGAGTGTTGTGCAGACCTCACTACCCTCTGGAGAGCCTTACGGTTGAGGGCGGAGCAGTTGCCGTACCAGGCGGTGATACAGCCCGCCAGGATGCTCTCGATTGTGCATCTGTAGAAGGTTGTGAGTGCTTTTGGTGACAAGCCGAATTTCTTCAGCCTCCTGAGGTTGAAGAGGCGCTGCTGCGCCTTCTTCACGACGCTGTCAGTGTGAGTGGACCAATTCAGTTTGTCTGTGATGTGTATGCCGAGGAACTTAAAACTTGCTACCCTCTCCACTACTGTTCCATCGATGTGGATAGGGGGGTGTTCCCTCTGCTGTTTCCTGAAGTCCACAATCATCTCCTTAGTTTTGTTGACGTTGAGTGTGAGGTTATTTTCCTGGTTAACTGCCTTGTTCAGGGGCAGAACGACAGATTTTGACCTTGTCAGCTCAGGGATTCAATCTTGCAACCTTACGGTTAACTAGTCCAACACTCTAACCACCTGCCTCATGAGGAGCCTGCCTGTTACGCGAATGCAGTAAGAAGCCAAGGTAAGTTGCTAGCTAGCATTAAACTTATCTTGTAAAAAACAATCAATCAATCATAATCACTAGTTATAACTACACATGGTTGATGATATTACTAGTTTATCTAGCGTGTCCTGTGTTGCATATAATCGATGCGGTGCGCATTCACGAAAAAGGACTGTTGTTGCTCCAACGTGTACCTAACCAGAAACATCAAGGCCTTTCTTAAAATCAATACACAGAAGTATATATTTTTAAACCTGCATATTTAGCTAAAATAAATCCAGGTTAGCAGGCAATATTAACCAGGTGAAATTGTGTCACTTCTCTTGCGTTCATTGCATATAGAGTCAGAGTATATGCAACAGTTTGGGCCGCCTGGCTCTTTACGAACTAATTTGCCAGAATTTTACGTAATTATGACATAACATTGAAGGTTGTGCAATGTAACAGGAATATTTAGACTTATGGATGCCACCCGTTAGATAAAATATTTCTGTTTGTTATTATGTTATAATTAAGTCTATGATTTGATAGAGCAGTCTGACTGAGCGATGGTAGACACCACCAGCAGGCTCGTAAGCGTTCATTCAAACAGCACTTTTGTGTGTTTTGCCAGCAGCTCTTCGGAATGCTTGAAGCATTACGCTGTTTATGACTTCAAGCCTATCAACTCCCAAGATTAGGCAGGTGTAACCGATGTGAAATGGCTAGCTAGTTAGCGGGGGGCACGCTAATAGCGTTTCAAACGTCACTCACTCTGAGACTTGGAGTAGGTGTTCCCCTTGCTCTACACGGGTAACGCTGCTTCGAGGGTGGCTGTTGTCGATGTGTTCCTGGTTCGAGCCCAGGTAGGAGCGAGGAGAGGGATGGAAGCTATACTGTTACACTGGCAATACTAAAGTGCCTATAAGAACATCCAACAGTCAAAGGTATATGAAATACAAATGGTATAGAGAGAAATAGTCCTATAATTCCTATAATAACTACAACCTAAAACTTCTTACCTGGGAATATTGAAGACTCATGTTAAAAGGAACCACCAGCTTTGATATGTTCTCATGTTCTGAGCAAGGAACTTACACGTTAGCTTCCTTACATGGCACATATTGCACTTTTACTTTCTTCTCCAACACTTTGTTTTTGTATTATTTAAACCAAATTGAACATGTTTCATTATTTATTTGAGTCTAAATTGATTTTATTGATGTATTATATTAAGTTAAAATAAGTGTTCATTCAGTATTGTTGTAATAGTCATTATTACAAATAAAAAAATTTTTAAAGAATCTGACGATTTATCGGTATCGGCTTTGTTTTTGGGGTCCTCCAATAATCGGTATCGGCGTTGAAAAATCATAATCGGTCGACTTCTAGTATGTACCGGTGCTCAACCAGAGGGTGAAAGCCAACATCACGCTCGACAGAGAACTGTTAATTGTCAAAGGCAATGAATTGCATTATCCTGGCTTTAATGGATTTCGCCTTTGAGTTTACTCTTTCAAATGACTGCTCGATCCACACAGCATACATTGTGAGCTAGGTTGTTAGGAATTCTGTGTTGCACGTGTAGTGCAAAATGTTATGTGGCTTCATAATGTCATGTACCTAGGTTATATAGGTATGCACGTCAGCTTTGACATCCGTTTTGCACATCGGCGTTAAACTTTACATCGGGCCGATACCGATGTTGCCATTTTTATCTAATTAGATTTACTTATATATATCGTTCATCCCTACTAGAAACCAGCAAGCCTTTAGTTTCTGACAGCATTAAAGATCATTTCTATGTTGAGTAGACGTTAAGACCATATCGCAGCCAGTCAGCAACCACAGCAATCCAGGCAAAATTGTGAAAGTGGTGAGGGAGGCATAGCAACAGTGTTCTGAACCATGTCCATTATCCAGCCTCCCACTGGAAGAATTCAGAGCCTCAACACAGAAAATGAATTACTGCAGCTGCTGGCATATATACCCTCAAAACTGCGCAGCAACTGTCAGGACTGACAACTGTGATACCACTGAGGCAGCTATCTTGGCTGGACCAATGTCCGTAGCAGAATTATCAGGCCTTTATCTGGAAAGTACACATTACAGTAATGACGACCATGGCAAACAATGGAGTGACACTACAGAAACCACTACTACAGTCCCAGGTCTGTGGTTAAAATAATCTCACGACTGCAGGCCAGTTGCCAGCTCTGACTTTACTCATAAGCGATGGTGACAGAAAGTGCCAAAGGTCATACAGTTCAACCCACTGAGCAATAAAAGTAGTAGAGACAGCATCCAAGATGGCCGAGTCATGGACCGTCTATATCCGAGTTGCATCCAGTTTAATCTGACTTCTATATGGGGCCGTCTATGGGAATTGTCTTTCTGGGCCGGACATCAGATAAACTGCAGTACCGAAGCAAGACTGTAGGCGCAGTCGAAAGTGTGCTTCCAGACCAGAACCCTGGGCCTTGGTTCAGCCTGAGAGGGATCTGGTGAGTAGGGGACCAGTCCAGGGCAGGCAGAGGACACACCAATTTGAATATGTACAGTTTGGGGACGTCACTGAATCAACCTATTTAGCCTACTACACCTGAGGGCAAGCAGAGGCACAAATTACTGTAGGCATCTCCCTGACAGCCCATGGCATAGGTCAGAGGAAGGGCAGAGCAAAGAGAACTGTAGGTCATCAAATCACTCCAGAATGCTATGGTATGAATTCCGCATGGAATTGCATCTCTTCTGATTGTAGACATCTAAGCTCTTATTTGGCCAACTGTTTCGGAAGGCTTACTAAAACATGTGCATGGCATTAAAGGAGAGACTTAAAATAGGTGTGACAGACAATGTAATAACCAAAATGCCTGCGGAGACATGAGTGGAGGAGGAATCCATTTTCAGCCTATTGTGAAAGTGAAGTGGCAAGGGGAATTTGGTACCAAATGTCACAATGCTGGCACATTGGTTGTTTTGCTAAAACAAGATAAAGGATATTGAACCCGAAATCTGTCTTATCATTCGATTCATAGACATGACAGATACATTTTTTTAAATGTAACAAGCCAGCAGCACTTGGGTAAAACAGGATCTACATTTAATTTCAAATTAATGCATTATGCCCATGTCTGAGCGTGTCTCTATCCCACTGCCTCATTCACTTGCTTGCTTTGTGAGTCAGCCATCGCTCATTAATGCACCAGAGGGTTGACTAGCATGTTGGAGCCTCTCTAAGCCAGACAAGTGCTCGCAATCACCCTGAGATGCAATTTATTCCTGAGTGGCATCAATACCTCATGACAGATCATTGCAGAATATTGACCTACCCATGCCCACTACCCCACCCTATAAGGCTCATTGTCATCCGAACATCAGGGGCAGCGGTTAGGCCCGTGGGCCATCTATAATGATTAGTTCTAAATGTATATGGTAGCTGCACGTTGAGGGTTTTGGAGACTAACATTATTCACCATTGTTCTTTTGGAGAGAGGAGTGTGGTCTGGTTGCATAGCATTAACACAAGCAAAAAACAGCTCGGAGTTCATAGCCTGAAGCCACAATGTTTGCCTATATGATAGAGTTTGAACAAATTGTGTTTTGTTGCATTGAGATTACAGTACTTGTAATGTCTCACGTTCTAATAATCATAAGAATTGGGTGAGTCGTCAAAGACTTCTCAACCTAATAAAGAATAGCACTTAAGCCATTCTACAAAAGTAGCCGATGCTATGTTCTCTGACTAATGCAAAAGACTAACAGAATTAGCCTAAATTGCCCAACATTTCGCCTAGGGCAAAGAACGAAGCCGTTCTCACTAGAGACCACTTGGCCGCACAGAACAATAGGCGTCAGCCATGGAGGATGAGAGAAGAAAAGTTGATATAATGAAGTGAATACGACGAATTGCTTTTGAGAAGGCAAATCATCCAAATGAATACACACAGATCCCTACCTAAAAGGAAGGCTGTTATTTTAGCCAGTTCATTCGTCGGTTAGCTAAATAGCTGGTGATCAATTTCAGCCATCGCACAGGGCTGCCACCGCCCCATCACCCCCTCCCGATTGCAATCGAATTCCGAATCTAAAACATCCTCTTTATTGCTTGAGCAGCTCACTGGCAGAAGGAAAATGCAACGATTCACTTGCTCCTATTCTCGTTTTTGTGCGATCCAACATACTCGCGTGGATAGTTCAGTTAGCAAGTAACCTATTTAGTTAGCTAGCATTTCAACAAAGCTTATTTGTATGGCGCCGTTTCCAATTCAAGTTGACGTTTATGTCATGAATCTTGCCCTCGAGGCATAACTGAGCGATTTCCGCTAGGTGAGCCAGCTGCAAAGTCATAATTGGCTTTACATGAAACAATCACGAAAACAAAAGTGTGCTTTTTGGTCTTAATTTATGGTTGGGACATTAGAGTTATCAGTGTGGTTAAGGTTAGGTTTCAAATTAGATTGTTTGACTGTGGTTGTGCCAGCTAGTGACCACTCTGCAGACCTGCCTCCAGAACAAGATTTCATGACGAAAAACGCTAACCTACCTTTGCAATAGGAAATCGTGAATTGGACTTGCAATGTCGACAAAGACATTCACCCACTATCTATATGATTATTAACCCATTGTTAACACATTATTAACCCACTCTAACTATCAAAATCGTAATATAAAAATTGTATATTTTAAGAAACGAAAAACATTTGTTAAACCATCACATCGTAACTTGCATTTGATATTTTCTGTGATTTAAGTGTAAATGTAGGTACACAGCTAACTAGCATGCTAACGCTCAACCAGTCTCTAGACTTACCAACGCAGTGTTGCTAGCTATAGCTTGATCTCCAGCTACGCCCAGTGTTTGACAATATCCTCCGACTCCTTTCAGAATCCTCGAATACAAAGTGTAACAAATTGGAAAATGAGACCGAACGAGATGAAAAACAGGCCAAAGTACAGCAGCCAGATTACCAAGAAACTTCTGTCGACCGCCGATTTCAGAAGTGATGCACGTCCCTTCCAAAGAAAGGAAAAGCGATTTGCAGTCCACGCAGACAATCTCTACTGGCCGGGACGGATGGACAGGCGGAGAGGGTTTTACCACGGCATTGCGCGCGGGGGTGAAATTGAAAGGGATGAATAGCCAAGTAACTCGACTTTCTCCAGCTCACAACCAATCACTACCCCGGCTGAGATTTATTCAAATGAGGAATGATGTCATCTCTCAAGGCACCCTACTTTCTTTCTTCCCATCCTTCCCAAATTGCACCGGTTGTCTCCCCCTTCCCGTATCCCTCCACCAGTTTTCCCGCGTCCCCTCCCTCCATGCCGGCTCCACGCTCGTCCTGCACACACCTCCTGCAGTTTCTTTTCTTTTCAACGGTGCATTCTCTCCACACAATGGTGGCATGTTAGGATTCTCCGTTGCTTCTGGACCACTGGATCCTGAGATTTCATCCACAAAGGGTACCACAGCATAGTCTGTCATATTTTTATTTTCTTTAGGTCTACTGCCATTTTAGCATGAAACAAACATCTTTATTGGTTCTACAAGGACTAAAATTGTCCTGCTGCACATACATAATGAATATTGATTGACACCTTTTATCCATAAACACTATCTTCACAAAGATATTAATAACACTAGGTTTATTGCAGTGGCACATTCTTTATTGTAAGGACAAGATATCTAATCTGTTGCAGACAAGCCCCCACACAGACGAGACCAAACATGTTTGACCTGTCAAAGAAGAGGCTGCCACTAAAATCACCAGTGCATAAAGATACACAATTGTATGTCAGATTGTAACAGAGTCAGAGACATGGCGGAATCGAAGGAGACAGAAACAAGATGCAGAGGGAATAGAAACAGAGGAAGGTTGAAGGAGCTGCCGCTGTCTGTAGTGTTTTTCCTCCAGACACAATTGTCTCCCTTTACTGATTGTGGGCGTTTTTTCATAGGCTTTGTCTGTGTGTGCCGCTCCTGTCTTCACACCAGACTTCTGAGACAGTCTCGGTGGGCATGCTGCCTGTCCGTCTACACTGCTGTTGTTCAGCTCTCCCAGTGAAGCCAGAGTTGTCCACATGAGCCAGGCTTTTGTGCCAGGGTCTGCGCTGGCTAGGCAGCATTGTGCTTCACATTCTGTCCCCTTCAGCTCTCACCCTATGGAATTCATCATAACACACACACACACACACACACACACACACACACACACACACACACACACACACACACACACACACACACACACACACACACACACACACACACACACACACACACTTCCCCAGGATGTTTACCTCGGTGAACAGTTTGCTCAATGGTGCGCTGACCTGTGTGGTAGTGTTATGGTTACACTGTCACTAGGCAATGTAAAGTAGCCTTGTGCTGCTACGCC
This sequence comes from Oncorhynchus keta, assembly GCF_023373465.1. Lineage (NCBI taxonomy): Eukaryota > Metazoa > Chordata > Actinopteri > Salmoniformes > Salmonidae > Oncorhynchus > Oncorhynchus keta. The sequence goes on along the minus strand of NC_068425.1, from coordinate 18,881,543 downwards.
TTTGTTGATATGCTAAGATTGATATCGCTTGTTTTGTATTCTATCATGCAATAACCCCAACTCCTGACAGCTCTTCTCGCACTTCTCTCTCAAAATGATCAGCAAAGGTAAACCCTCTGGCCCACACCTACACAATTAGTTACACGGCCTTGACTAACATGACATTCAATAAACAGACACACACACACACAAACACAAACCAGTCAAACAGACCAAAGCAGACAGTAGAAATGTAGTGAAGGAAATGTATTGTGAGGGAAGCAGAGAAGTAGAAACATAGAAAAAACACTAAACAGAGGTACTCCACACACTCAAGAACTACCACACAAAGTAAAGAGAGGGAGAGAAAAAACAGAGAAAGGCAAGGAAAAGAGGGTGGGAGTCTGGGGGTCCTATACTAGGTTCGACCTGCCAGAGATGGACGTATTGGCTTGGTGAAACAGGCACAACAAAGAGAGGAAGTTTTTTCCCCACACAGGCTGTGGTGCGCTGCAGTGGAGACAGGAAGGGGCAGGGCAGTGTACTCGCCACCTAGTTCCCCTGTTATTTATCTCATTGTTGTTTCCCCTTGGCCAGCAGGCCAGCTGGGGCAACGCAGCACAAAAGAACTGGCGCACACTCAGCCAAGCCTCTGGATGTTGTTGTGCTAACTTTGACAAGGAATACACACTAACACCTGCGAACAGACACACACACAAGCTTGAATGCTGTAATACAGACTGTTCTCATATCAGTCAAATCACACAAAGGAGGAAGCAGGTATTGTGCAAAAAAAAAGAAGAAAGGGAGACACCCATCTTATCAGACATAGTCAATATCCTTGAAGGAAATTCACAGACACGTGTTTCTGGTCGAGAAATGGACTTAGAATATCTAGGACGTAAACATTACAACACGGCACACAGTACATGGTAGCCTGTTCATCATTACATGCTATTGACGTAGCACGCGCTCCAGCAGGTGTATCTCACTGATCATCCCTAAAGCCAAAACCTCATTTGGCCGCCTTTCCTTCCAGTTCTCTGCTGCCTGCGACTGGAACGAATTGCAAAAATCACTGAAGTTGGAGACTTTTATCTCCCTCACCAACTTTAAACATCTGCTATCTGAGCAGCTAACCGATCGCTGCAGCTGTACATAGTACATCGGTATATAGCCCACCCAATTTACCTACCTCATCCCCATACTGTTTTTATTTGATTTACTTTTCTGCTCTTTTGCACACCAGTATCTCTACCTGCACATGTTCATCTGATCATTTATCACTCCAGTGTTAATCTGCTAAATTGTAATTATTCACTCCTATGGCCACTTTATTGCCTACCTCCAAATGCCTTTTGCACACCATGTATATAGATTCTTTTTTTCTACTATGTTATTGACTTGTTTACTGTTTATTGTTTACTCCATGTGTAACTCTGTGTTGTTGTCTGTTTACACTGCTATGCTTTATCTTGGCCAGGTCGCAGTTGCAAATGAGAACTTGTTCTCAACTAGCCTACCTGGGTTAAATAAAGGCGAAATCAAATAAATACATGAAAATGCCTCTGAATACCATGTTCACAAGTTAGCACACGCCAGCAGTGCACCTGCTTCTGTTCTGTGTGAGCATGGGCTCCCAGGAGAACAGAACGTGCCAACACGGCATTACATTAACATGTTGCGTACCAACACACTTGAAGAACATGTAACAGAAAATCAGCACTGACTATATACTGACGACTACAGTCAATTATAACCTAATCTCACTGCGACATGCTGACTTAAACGTTTATGTTAAAACAAAATGTCATAATAGAACATTTCAGATAAACAAAAATTGCTGTATCATACAACTGTATTATGCACACAGCCTAGTAAAATCCACAACTCATGTTATCACCTAGTTTCACACTAAAATAGAGGAGGCCTCGTGTCTCATGCAGCTAGCATTAGAGGACTTTCTGTTTAATTGGTATTGTTACTCTGAAACCTGATGATGTCCAGGCAGGCCAGTTTCTGGTTGATGGGTTAGTGGGAGTGCTTCCCAGCCCTTTCTGGCTGCATCCTGCTGTTAATAATGCATGCTGCTACTAAGGGAATCAGACAGGGGCTCCTCTCCACTATACCACTCAGACGAAGCTACATAAGCACTGACTGTGCAGATCTCCGCACTGATCTTCCCTCCCCATCTTGACGTGTATTTTTTAATTATGTGCATTTATCTAGACTCACGTCAGCCATGTTATGTCCTTTCACCAGTGTCCTGGCGTGTAGTAAATGTTGGCCCCTTAAAAACAAGCTACTTTAAACTATTTACCTCTCATCCCCTTTGTTTCTGTTTTCTCTCCCTTCTTTATGGCCTAAGACAGCTATTGATTTCCTTTGACTGGCTGACTGGTAGAGGTTATGTAGAGTCAGACAAGAGGCTAGTTTCTCCCTCTAGTGGTGCCATCATACCACCACAGTCACAGGGGCACTGTACTGGGCAGGCAGTGGCATGAGAAGCGATGATGATCTGATCAAGTACAATTCACCATGAATCAATATACATAGAAAACGGTCTTAAAAGCAAGTTTGTCACATTACACTTCATAACAGGTCAAATCAAATTTTATTGGTCACATACACATGGTTAGCAGATGTTATTGGTCACATACACATGGTTAGCAGATGTTAATGTGAGTGTAGCAAAATGCTTGTGCTTCTAGTTCTGACAGTGCAGCAATATCTAACAAGTAATCCAACAATTTCACAACTATCTTATACACACAAGTGTAAAGGGATGAATAAGAATATGTACATATAAATATATGGATGAGCGATGGCCGTGCAGCTTAGGCAAGATGCAGTAGATGGTATAGAGTACAGTATATACATATGAGATGAGTAATGTAGGGTATGTAAAACATTATTAAAGTGTGTAAACATTATTAAAGTGGCATTGTTTAAAGTGACTAGTGATACATTTATTACATCCAATTATTAGAGATTTGAGTCTGTATTGTTGGCAACAGCCACTCAATATTAGTGATGGCTGTTTAACAGTCTGATGGCCTTGAGATTGAAAAAACAGCTTCTGTCTTTCGGTTCCAGCTTTGATGCACCTGTACTGACCTCGCTTTCTGGATGACAGCGGGGTAAACAGGCAGTGGCTCGGGTGGTTGTTGTCCTTGATGATCTTTTTGGCCATCCTGTGACATCGGGTGGTGTAGGTGTTCTGGAGGGCAGGTAGTTTGCCCCCGGTGATGTGTTGTGCAGACCTCACTACCCTCTGGAGAGCAATGTGGTTGAGGGCGGAGCGGTTGCCGTACCAGGCGGTGATACAGCCCGACAGGATGCTCTCGATTGTGCATCTGTAAAAGTTTGCGAGTGTTTTTGGTGACAAGCCAAATTTCTTCAGCTTCCTGAGGTTGAAGAGGTTCTATTGCGCCTTCACCACACTGTCTGTGTGGGTGGGCCATTTCAGCTTGTCCATGATGTGTACGCCGAGGAACTTAAAACTTTCCACCTTCTCCACTACTGTCCCATCGATGTGGATAGGGGGCTGCTCCCTTTGCTGGTTCCTGAAGTCCACACTCATCTCGTTTGTTTTGTTGCCGTTGAGTGTGAGGTTATTTTCCTGACACCACACTCCGAGGGCCCTCACCTTCTCGCTGTAGGCAGTCTCGTCATTGCTGGCGATCAAGCCTATCACTGTAGTGTCATCTGCAAACTTGATGATCGAGTTGGAGGCGTCATGGGTGAACAGGGAGTACAGGAGAGGGCTCAGAACGCACCCTTGTGGGGCCCCAGTGTTGAGGATCAGAGGGGTGGAGATGTTTCCTACCCGCACCACCTGGGGGCAGCCCGTCAAGTGCAGGACCCAGTTGCACAGGGCGGGGTCGAAACCCAGTGTCTCGAGCTTAATGACGAGTTTGGAGGGTACTATGGCCTTAAATGCTGAGCTGTAGTCGATGAACAGCATTCTTACATAGGTATTCCTCTTTTCCAGATGGGTTAGGGCAGTGTGCAGTGTGATTGCGTCACCTGTGGACCTATTGGGGCGGTAAGCAAATTGGAGTGGGTCTAGGGTATCAGGTAGGGTGGAGGTGATATGATCCTTGACTCATCTCTCAAAGCACTTCATGATGACAGAAGTGATTTAGCTCAGTTACCTTAGATTTCTTGGGAACAGGAACTATGGTGGCCCTCTTGAAGCATGTGGGCACAGCAGACTGGGATAGGGATTGATTGAATATGTCGAGCACTGAGGTCGAGCACTCAACCGGTATAATTAACAAAAGGAAATGGTTGTTCTGCCTCAGTGACCATGAAGAGGACTAAATGTAAAATGTCCTTGACGAGAGAGCAGAAAAACAGTAACATGGACCACATCACCAGAAAATAGGACTTCAGCTTGGTAGAAGTAAAAGAGCATGCTTTTCAATAGTTTTAATTGGAGGTGGTTTACTGGCAATAGACAGAAAGGAATGCAATGTACTGAATGAAAAGTGCATGAAACGAGAACGGCTCGAGAACGGCTTTTAAAAAAAGTAACAAAAAAATATGTACAAGCGAGACGCTCATCCAAAATGTAGACGTTGAGCAATTTGGCCATACTAAAATTATTAGTGATTATTAGTGACATGCAGCACAGTGGCGCAGCATGTCACGACTCATCGTATATGCATACCTGATCATTGTATATGCATACCTGATCATTCATTGTATATGCATACCTGATCATTGTATATGCATACCTGATCATTGTATATGCATACCTGATCATTGTATATGCATACCTGATCATTGTATATGCATACCTGATCATTGTATATGCATACCTGATCATTCATTGTATATGCATACCTGATCATTGTATATGCATACCTGATCATTGTATATGCATACCTGATCATTTCAAGCAAGATAAAATGTACTAAGTAAAAACATTCAAAGAATGGAGAAAAAATTTACATTTCTGGTCACCAACACATACTTGAATAAATATTTTTTGGAAAACATGTAATGGAAGAACAACTTCACCAGAAACAGTGCACTCTGGGTAGGCATCAATGATTTCTCTATTTGTCCAACTCTTCCCTTCCTTTTGATCGCTTACAAATCTTCATACATATTGATGACTAACTATGGCTGCAGGTCCTGTCCTTGAACATGTCGTCATCCCATCCAGAGGAGGAGAAGGGAATAAAGGACCAAAGAGTGAGTAGCCTTCCCTAAAAATACAGTACATAACGGTGTGCACGTTTAAGCCTGTCTGTTTGTGTGCGTCTCTGTCATAAACATAATTCAGAGGACAATCATAACGTTCAGGGCCCCCAGGCACAGTAAAGCACAATTAAACCATTGCCGTCCTTCAGTCATAGGGTCATAGGGTCATGCAGACCCAATTCAACAAAGGCTTATCAACAATATAAATCAAAACTGCAGCATAAATACAACTCATATTAAGTAAAACATTCAGATATACAGTATGTTGTGCAAAATCAGTTCTCTCTGAAAGGACAGCTAGCTATATTGCTGTATTACAGTCATGAATTAGCTAGCAGAATGTGCTAGCCATATGAATGTAACTTGTTAGCTATAAAAACCCAATGAATTGGCGTGTTAAATATTAATGTGCAATCTACAACAGTTAGTAACATACTGTACCAGTCTGAATTTAAATGCACCGACGTGGCACATCCTACAGAGGACAGTGTAGTCTAAGGTCATATCACCTAGAAGACATCCTCCCACTGGTGGATGTGAAATGGAGAATTGAACAATTTATGTCAATGGAATTGAGATTACAAAAACATCAAACCCTGAATCACACACACACACACACACACACACACACACACACACACACACACACCAGCAGAGGAATGAACAGGAGGATGCCTCTGGGCCACTGAACTTTCCAGAGCAAGGTGTATCAGTACACTCTGCTATGAAAGCATGCAGGTCTGTGATGTGCATCGGCTCCTGGGTTTGGGCCTGTAGAGAGACAGAGTGCTTTGATAAAACTACTGTAAAGAATCCTCTTCCATCCTACTTCCTGTACATTGCACCCTTTTTCCCCATATGGCACTCATCAACACTCAATCTTTTATTGTAGTGTCACTAAATCATCTGTCCTGCATTTCCCCATTCACTCATTCCACCTGCCAACCCTCATCCTCCCCTTCTATCAGTCCCCTCATCCTTCATTCCTCCCCTCCCACAGTACCAGGATGGCATCGTAGGCTCCAGTGATGAGAGCAATGAAGAGGGAGAGCACCATGTAGATGAAGAGGGAGATGAAGGTGTAGAGGTAGACCTGGCTGAACACCCACACCAGCGTGCCACTCTTCTGCATCTCAGCAAACGTCACAAACATATCGTCCCCGTTGATCAGAGAAAACAGGCACTCTGAGACCATGGACAGAGAGCGGAACTGCGGGGACAGAGAGGTTGAGTTGGTGTATTAGAACACATTTATTTTTCACAGTTTTAGCAATTTGTGATATTTTTATTATTCATTAAGAATACACAAATACATGTGTGTGCATCCTGTCCATGATCAAATACCTTGGTATGGTAAGGACCCAGCACGATCCAGCCACAGAAGCAATAACCCAGGTATATGGCAGCTACACAGAGGCAGAAGCGGATTACATGAGGGAAGGCAGCCCGCAGCGTCACAATCAGGATCTGAGAATGAGGAAAAGAGAAAATGTAAGACTGATTTACACATGGAAAAAGAAAAAGAGGCGGCAAGTGACGCAAAATCTCCTCAGAAAGCCATTCAACTTAAATGTCAATGTGTGCATTTTTTTGTGTGACTCACTCACATTGTACTTCTGGAAGTAACTAAGGTAGCGGAGGACTCCCACCCACACCAGCAGAGTGGAGGTACCGAGCAAAATCCCACACACATCATACAATGACATGTTCTGAAGGACAGAGTCAATTAAATAATTTGTATTAATAATTATATTATTTGCTGTCTAATTCTAACAGTGGGGTGACTGGTGGAGGCCTGGAAAGATATGAAACTAAAAGCAATGCATTGTTCTGTATTACCTTGGACTCTATGCCAATCTTGATGAAGCTGCCGGTGATGGTGAGCAGGTCACTGCTGATGAGCAGGATGAACCAGCCATTAATGAACTCCATCCTGTCTGCCCAGCACACACTGTGATTCAGTCTGTGTCTGAAGAACTGGACATACTCCTGTCAGAAACACACAGAGACGGGACAGACAGATGAACAGAATATACCAGCGGTTCCCAAACTAGGTCGCCTGATATGGCCTTGCTGTCCCCAGTCCACCTGGTCGTGCTACAGTTTCAACTGTTCTGCCTGTGGCTAAGGAACCTTGACCTGTTCACCGTACGTGTTACCTTGTTCCAGATCTGCTGTTTTCGACTCTCTCGCTCTACCACACCTGCTGTCTCTAACTCAGAATGATCAGCTATGAAAAGCCAACTGACATTTACTCCGGAGGTGCTGACCTGTTGCACAACCACTGTGATTATTATTATTTGACCCTGCTGGTCATCTATGAACATTTTAACAACTTGGCCATGTACTGTTATAATCTCCACCTGGCACAGCCAGAAGAGGACTGGCCAGCCCTCAGAGCCTGGTTCCCCTCTAGGTTTCTTCCTAGGTTCCGGCCTTTCTTGGGATTTTTTCAACCGTGCTTCTACAACGGCATTGCTTGCCGTTTGTGGTTTTAGGCTGGGTTTCTGTATAGCACTTTGTGACATTGGCTAATGTAAAAAGGGCTTCATAAATACATTTGATTGATTGATATGAAAATGGGGTCGCAAGTTGACCTACTCATTCCAGGGTTTTTCTTTATTTTTACTATTTTCTACATTGTATAATAATAATGACGACATCAAAACTATGAAATAACACATATGGAATCATGTAGTAACCAAAAATGTGTTTTTTTTAAGTGTTAGACAAATCAGAATATCTTTTATATTTGAAATTCTTCAAAGTAGCAAGCCTTTGCCTTGACAGTTTTGAACACTCTTGGCCTTCTCTCAAGCAGCTTCATTAGGTAGTCACCTGGAATGCATTTCAATGAACAGGTGTGCATTGTTAAAAGTTAATTTGTGGAATTTCTTTCCTTCTTAATGCGTTTGAGCCAATCAGTTGTGTGGTGACAAGGTAGGGTGGTACACAGAAGATAGCCCTATTTGGTAAAAGACCAAGTCCATATTATGGCAAGAACAGCTCAACTACACAAAGAGAAACAGTCTATCATTACTTTAAGACATGAAGGTCAGTCAATGCGGAAAACGTCAAGAACTTTGAAAGTTTCTTCAAGTGCAGTCGCATAAACCATCAAGCACTATGATGAAACTGGCTCTCATGATGAAAGCCACAGGAAAAGACAGAGTTATCCCTGCTGCAGATGATAAATTCATTTGAGTTAACTGCACCTCAAAAATCGCAGCCCAAATAAATGCTTCACAGAACTCAAGTAAGAGACATCTCTGAACATTTGATGTTGAGGTGACTCCGTGAAATCAGGCCTTCATGGTCGAATTGCTGCAAAGAAACCACTACTGAAGGACATGAAAAAGAAGAAGTGACTTGCTTGGGCCAATAAACAAGCAATGGTGGAAATATGTCCTTTGGTCTGAGGAGTACAAATTTGAGATTTTTGGTTCCAGCTGTGTCTTTGTGAGACGCAGAGTAGGTGAACGGATGATCTCCACATGTGTGGTTCCAACCGTGAAGCATGGAGGTGGTGGTGTGGGGGTGCTTTGCTGGGGACACTGTGATTAATTTAGAATTCAAGGCAAACTTAACCAGCATGACTCCATAGCATTCTGCAGCGATGTGCCATCCCATTGTTGCATTTATATTTTTATTCAAATAATTACAATGTAACAACGTTTTAGACTTTTGGGGCTCAGCCTTGGTCTTACATGTTGTAGGATGACTCCTCTAAGGCTGGAGCGACCACACAGCAGCAGGGACAGCAGACACACTATGGCCACCAGCAAGTCAAAAGCCTCCCGTGCATAGTTCTCCGCTATTGGAGGAAGAAGAGAGAAGGGGTGTTTGAATTAATTAAGCTAGGGAGTGAAGGGAAGGAAGAGGCAAACAGCTACTAAGGAACAGCAGGAAAGAAGTGAATCAATCTCAAGCTTTACCTCCCCATCAAAAATGTCAGTACCCCCCCATCCCACGCTCTCTCACCATTATCCCCCACACGTTGGGGTCTTTGCACTTCTTGATGGAGGCATGGTTGAGCAGGCTGATCTTCACTCTGCCGCTGTGAGCCTTGTTATCCAGGACAACCTGACAGCAACCACAATACACACACTAAACGTAGCTACAACACAAACCCTGGCTTTATAACAGCTAAGATACAGTGGGCTGTCTAAGATACAGTGGGCTGTATGGGGCAGCAGTGCTTCCCATAGGAATTTTTTCAGCAGAGGTGGCAAAGTTGGGCGAAGGGGTGTGGCGTACTAGTGGGCATGGCCAATGGCGTGGTTTTAGAGGCCCTCCTCTTGGCTGCGGAGACAATTTTGCTGTTTTAAAGCTAATTTCCTCCAATTCTACATATTTCGCCATGGTTTATGCTGTGTTCTTATGCCATCGGAGTGACTCAAATTATAACAAAATCAGGGGGAGCCACATGCCATGACTGCCTAGTTTCTTTTTGGTGATTGTTAGTTCTCAAAGATGATCTTATTTTTAAATATATTGCGCCGTTATATATATTCTACATACATGATATCTGTATTTACACGCTTATGTTGACACTTAAAACATGTGTGGCGGCCACAATTGAAATGCATACAGGGGAAACTGGGCTGTTCAGGGGAAATTGGTAGGTAATTTCACCATAATAGCAAAGGTGTAGCAGTCAGGAATCCCATTGTTGATGATGGTCTGGATGTTTATTGCCTTCAGCTGGAACTGAATGGTCACATTGATCAGCCTGGAGACCAAGAAGAAGAAGACGAGAGACAAGATCCAGTAAGAGGAATGCATGTAATCTCAATAGAGAAGTGATATTACCCAGTAATGTTCCATGTTGATATGTAATGCTGAAACAACTCGAGTTACATAAGCATTACCATAAGCAATATATTAACATAAGGACTGACAAAATTACAAAAATGGGATTCAAAACCCTATGAGAAATTGCATGCAAGAATAAAAGGGGGAGAGGGAGCCCATTGTGTGTCTCACTTGTGAAACTGGAGAATGAAGTTCTTGTAGTCACTGTAATCAGGAGGAGGGGGGTCTGGTAGTGAGTCTACACCAATGCAATCTGAAAAAGACAGAAGGATGGAATAAAAGCAAGTTGAGAGGGAGTAGGAACAAAAACAGAAATCCAGAAGATTTATTTCCAGAACCATATACACGGAGTATACCAAACATTAGGAACAACTTCCTAATATTGTGATGCACCCCCCCCCCCCCCCCACCAGCTGTGTCACGTTGGCTGGATGTCCTTTGGGTGGTGGACCATTCTTGATACACACGGTAAACTGTTGAGCATGAAAAACCCAGCAGCGTTGCAGTTCTTGACACAAACCGGTGTGCTTGGCATCTACTACCATACCCCGTTCAAAGGCACTTCAATCTTTTGTCTTGCCCATTCACCCTCTGAATGGTACACATACACAATCCATTTATCCTCCCCTTCATCTACACTGCTTGAAGTGGATTAAACAAGTAACATCAATAAGAGATCATAGCTTCACCTGGATTCCCCCAGTCAGTCTGTCATGGAAAGAGCTGGTCTTCCTAATATTTTCTACACCCAGTGTACATTTGACACTTGCAAGTATTCTGTTATTCACTTTTTTTCCAAAGCCAATGGAAAATACTTTCACAACTTCAACATTTTGAAATACTAGGTTATCTTAACTACTTCTGTTTAGTTGCCAACCTTGACTCAACCGCTTTTGATAACATTTCAAACAATGGTCCGTTGCCAAAACACATAAAAAACAGTGTGCTAACTAACTAGCTTTGTGAAATCAGCAGGTGAATCGAATAGAAGACGTCCATTTGGCCAGCTTTCTATTATTTTGCTGATGTTAGTGGAAATAGCACTTATATGGTTAATGCTTTTATGGACAGGATCTATTCTCAGCACTGAAAGTAGGGCACGGTTAGAGGGCAAATCTTGCCATATGTGGAGCTTTGACTCACTAACAGTTACTTCCTAACGGGCCAAAGACAATTGGCAGTGGATTTTAAAAAAACAAGACCGACAGATTGATATGAAATACCTGGAGGGGGAATTTGATAGATAAATTAATGAACAGGGGAAAAAAAGGAGAATGCGGCCAGGGTACCGGTGATAACTTCGGGGTCGATGTCAAAGGTGTCGTTGATGGGGTCGATGATGCCCCTCTTGTAGTACCGCTGGCACAGAGAGAGGGCACTCCCATTCACAGCCTCACCCCACACATATGCATACCGCCCTAGTGATGTCTGTGGTAGAGCCAGGAACTGAGGAAAAGAAAATAGAAAGGATGATGAATGGAATAGGTAACATACAGTTATACTAATAGCAAGACAAGGAAGACAAAATATTATTTAAAAACACAAGGCTTTACATAGAACACAATGAGAGGGTTGAGAAGTCACTCATCTGCAGGTCTCCATTTAGTGTTGCGTACTGAGATACTAGTACCTGATCTACAGCATAATAAATATGGCTATAGAGTTCACTCTGTGTGTGGATTGCCATTGAAGAGCCATCCCGGTAGTCTTTAAGGAAAAGGTGTTTGAAGGATGCTGTGTTCTCTTCCTTGAATGTCACCACCATCTGGTTACTCAAGCCAAACAGGACTAACTAGAGAAGGGAGTGACAGGGGATTAAAAGTTAAAACAATGAAAATCAACAGAAGCCCATCATGAATACCAATTCTTCAGTTCAGTAAAGGCTAACCTGTACAGTGACAATGAGGATCTTGAGCAACTGCAGAACCAGTTTAAAGGGCTTGCGGTCCTTGGCGTGGTACTTGTCACAGGGGCTCATGAAAAAGTACTTGAGCTTCCTCCGCAGTGCCTCCTCCTCCTGTTGCCTGAGCTCTGAGCCTACCAGACCGGTGACCCGGGGGTTCTTGCCACTGAGGTCATCGGACCTGTAGCTGCTCACAGGCGAGAACAGCTCACAGGCGAGAAGCAGCTCACTGCTGCTACTTACATACAACATAGGGAAGGCCTATTTGAAAAGAGCACTCATAAGCTTGATATTGCTGCTGAAAAAGAGGAAGTGGGAAAGCGATGTGGTATAATTTTACTATAATTATGTAATTCAAGCATGCATTGGATCAGTAGGTATGATACAGCCCATTCAATAAGAAAGTAGAGACCCCTTGACTTTTCCCACATTGTTTTGTTAGCCTTATTCTAAAATTGATTAAATTGTTTTTTCCCCCTCAATCTACCCAAAATAACCCATATTGACAAAGCAAACACATTTTGTAAATGTTTTATTTTTTTTAAAATCCCATTTACATAAGTATTCCTCTATTCCAATTTAAGAATGATGGAGGCTATGGTGGTGTTCTTGGGGACCTTCAATGCTGCAGAAATGTTTTGGTACCCTTCCCCAGATCTATGCCTCGACACAAACCTGTCACGAGCTGTATGGACGATTCCTTCAGCCTGATTGCTTGATTTTTGCTCTGACATGAACTGCCAACTGTGGGACCATATATATATACTGGTGTGTCAAATCAATTTCATTTACCACAGGTGGACTCCGATCAAGTTGGAGAAGCAGGTCAAGGATGACCAATGGAAACAGGATGCACCTGAGCTCAATTTAAGTCTCATAGCAAAGGGTTTGAATAGTTATATATATAAGGTATCCATTTTTTTATAAACTGAAATACCTGTATTGGTTAATCTGACTAGTCTCATCACTGATTTGGGGCTATTTATTTCGGCATTTTCAGGGTTTTCAGGGCCCCGGGCAGCCGAGCGGAAATGGAGGAAAACTCGCCTCCCTGCGGACATGGCATCCTTTCACTCCCTCCTCTCTACATTTTCCTCCTCCGTCTCTGCTGCTAAAGCCATTTTCTACCACTCTAAATTCCAAGCATCTGCCTCTAACCCTAGGAAGCTCTTTGCCACCTTCTCCTCCCTCCTGAATCCTCCCCCCCCCTCCTCCTCCCTCTCTGCAGATGACTTCGTCAACCATTTTGAAAAGAAGGTCGACGACATCCGATCCTCGTTTGCTGAGTCAAACGGCACCGCTGGTTCTGCTCACACTGCCCTACCCTGTGCTCTGACCTCTTTCTCCCCTCTCTCTCCAGATGAAATCTCGCGTCTTGTGACGGCCGGCCGCCCAACAACCTGCCCGCTTGACCCTATCCCCTCCTCTCTTCTTCAGACCATTTCCGGAGACCTTCTCCCTTACCTCACCTCGCTCATCAACTCATCCCTGACCGCTGGCTACGTCCCTTCCGTCTTCAAGAGAGCGAGAGTTGCACCCCTTCTGAAAAAACCTACACTCGATCCCTCCGATGTCAACAACTACAGACCAGTATCCCTTCTTTCTTTTCTCTCCAAAACTCTTGAACGTGCCGTCCTTGGCCAGCTCTCCCGCTATCTCTCTCTGAATGACCTTCTTGATCCAAATCAGTCAGGTTTCAAGACTAGTCATTCAACTGAGACTGCTCTTCTCTGTATCACGGAGGCGCTCCGCACTGCTAAAGCTAACTCTCTCTCCTCTGCTCTCATCCTTCTAGACCTATCGGCTGCCTTCGATACTGTGAACCATCAGATCCTCCTCTCCACCCTCTCCGAGTTGGGCATCTCCGGCGCGGCCCACGCTTGGATTGCGTCCTACCTGACAGGTCGCTCCTACCAGGTGGCGTGGCGAGAATCTGTCTCCTCACCACGCGCTCTCACCACTGGTGTCCCCCAGGGCTCTGTTCTAGGCCCTCTCCTATTCTCGCTATACACCAAGTCACTTGGCTGTCATAACCTCACATGGTCTCTCCTATCATTGCTATGCAGACGACACACAATTAATCTTCTCCTTTCCCCCTTCTGATGACCAGGTGGCGAATCGCATCTCTGCATGTCTGGCAGACATATCAGTGTGGATGACGGATCACCACCTCAAGCTGAACCTCGGCAAGACGGAGCTGCTCTTCCTCCCGGGAAGGACTGCCCGTTCCATGATCTCGCCATCACGGTTGACAACTCCATTGTGGCCTCCTCCCAGAGCGCTAAGAACCTTGGCGTGATCCTGGACAACACCCTGTCGTTCTCAACTAACAGCAAGGCGGTGGCCCGTTCCTGTAGGTTCATGCTCTACAACATCCGCAGAGTACGACCCTGCCTCACACAGGAAGCGGCGCAGGTCCTAATCCAGGCACTTGTCATCTCCCGTCTGGATTACTGCAACTCGCTGTTGGCTGGGCTCCCTACCTGTGCCATTAAACCCCTACAACTCATCCAGAACGCCGCAGCCCGTCTGGTGTTCAACCTTCCCAAGTTCTCTCACGTCACCCCGCTCCTCCGCTCTCTCCACTGGCTTCCAGTTGAAGCTCGCATCCGCTACAAGACCATGGTGCTTGCCTACGGAGCTGTGAGGGGAACGGCACCTCAGTACCTCCAGGCTCTGATCAGGCCCTACACCCAAACAAGGGCACTGCGTTCATCCACCTCTGGCCTGCTCGCCTCCCTACCACTGAGGAAGTACAGTTCCCGCTCAGCCCAGTCAAAACTGTTCGCTGCTCTGGCCCCCAATGGTGGAACAAACTCCCTCACGACGCCAGGACAGCGGAGTCAATCACCACCTTCCGGAGACACCTGAAACCCCACCTCTTTAAGGAATACCTAGGATAGGATAAGTAATCCTTCTCACCCCCCTTTAAGATTTAGATGCACTATTGTAAAGTGACTGTTCTACTGGATGTCATAAGGTGAATGCACCAATTTGTAAGTCGCTCTGGATAAGAGCGTCTGCTAAATGACTTAAATGTAAATGTAATGTAGTTGTCTAATGTTGGTTAGGCATGTTAACCTGTTTTCCTGAATCTCTATGATCAATTAAAAAAATTGAGTGTACTTTTAACAGAGCTGAGATATACCTCAAAGTGCATTCACCCAATTACTTCCAGCCTTACACCTATCAAGTTGTTTCAGATCTACACAAGTGCCTAGGGAGGAGGGGGTAGGGTTTTCTCTGGACAGGAAAGGGCCCAATTATACTGTAGGTGTGTTGTAACTTGTCAAATAATGACATTAACATACACTGAGCATGAAAAACATTAGGAACACCTGCTCTTTCCATGACAGACTGACCAGGTGAAAGTTATGATCCATTATTGATGTCACCTGTTAACTCTACTTCAAATCAGTGTAGATGGGCTACCCAGACCCCTCTTTTTACACTGCTGCTACTCTCTGTTTATAATCTATGCATAGTCACTTTAACTCTACCTGCATGTACATATTACCTTAACTAGCCCAAATAACCGGTGCCCCCGCACATTGACTCTGTACCGTTACCCCCTGTATATAGCAACGCTTGTTATTTTACTGCAGCTGTTTAACTATGTTACTTTTATTTTCAATTTACTTAACACTTATTTTTTCTTAACTTCTTAAAGCATTGTTGGTTAAGGGCTTGTAAGTAAGCATTTCACTCAAAGGCGTTCACTCAAAGGCGTTGTCTCCTCACCTACATCTCAAATCAAATTGTATTTGTCACATATGCCAAATACAGGTTAAAGAAGGATTTTTAAGCCTTGAGACATGGATTTTATTTGTGACATTCATGTGCAAGACAAAAGATTTAAGTGCCTTTGAACAGGGTATGGTAGTAGATGCCAGGTGCACTGGTTGAGTGTCAAGAACTGCAAAGCTGCTGGGTTTTTCCACGCTCAACAGTTTCCCGTGTGCATCAAAAAATGGTCCACCACCCAAAGGACATCCACTCACCTTGACACAACTGTGGGAAGCATTGGAGTCAAAATGTTCGAGCATCCCTGTAGAGTCCATGCCCAAACGAACTGGGACTGTTCTGAGGGCAGAAGCAGGTGCAACTGAATATGAGGATCATAATGTTCCTAATGTTTTGTACACTCAGTATATACTGCTAAGAATTAGAAAGTAGGGTGACTCTCCTAGCAGGTCTGGAACCCAGGTCTCCATTACCAATGACGAATGCCCTAACCACTGTCCCAATAATGATATCTCTTAGGCATGTGCTTAATGGGCCAGTATAGTTAGGCCAATAGGCCCTGTCCAGAAAAAACCCTAACCCCTCCTTCATCTAGCATTTATATAGATGAAACAACTTGATAGGCTTAAGCAATAGGGCGACTGCAATTTGAAGTAAATATCACCTTTGTTAAAAAGTACACAAGAAAAAAACTATTTTATTGATCATAGTGATTCAGGAATATCATTAAAACAGTTTAACATGCCCCACCAACATTAAATCTCTGTAAATTATCAGCCGATGTCCTGACAACTGATACAGAAATGTTCTTGCAACGTTCCCATGACACCCGTCTAGAACATTAACTTATGATCTGACAACATTTCAAAAAAATTTTTTTAACCTTTATTTAACCAGGCAAGTCAGTTAAGAACATATTCTTATTTTCAATGACGGCCTGGGAACAGTGGGTTAACTGCCTGTTCAGGGGCAGAACGACAGATTTGTACCTTGTCAGCTCGGGGGTTTGAACTCGCAACCTTCCTGTTACTAGTCCAACGCTCTAACCACTAGGCTACGCTGCCGCAACCATGTTCTGTGTATGTTTGGGGGGGAATAAAAATAAATAATAAAATAAAAATTGATGGAATATTCTCCTAACCTTCAAAAAACTGGACACAGTTATTTGTTTAACTAGGCAAGTCAGTTAAGAACACATTTTTATTTGACAATGACAGCCTACCCCGGCCAAACACTGACAACGCTGGGCCAATTGTGCACCGCCCTATGGGACTCCCGATCACCGCCGGTTGTGATACAGGCCGGGATCGAACCAAGGTCTGTAGTGACGCCTCTAGCCCTGAGATGCAGTGCCTTAGAATGCTGCGCCACTCGGGAGCCCAATGTTTATGGAACGTTTCAAGAACATTAATATCTCAAATTCTGGAGAGCATGGCAACCAAGTTATATTTGACATTAAGGGGGATGGTCTCTTGGAATCATTCCTTGCACATCACGGGAACATTCCTATGAAAAAGTTAGTTCATGAACTAAAGAGACTTAACTTCTCTAAAGTTGTGGGAACGTTTGTTTGCTGGGGCGGTCCAAGGCTCTGACAGAGCCCTGAAGCTCCTTCTAAAAGCAAATAGGACTTGCAAGGGACAGGGTTTTGGAGACATGGAACTTCATTTCCATATCAACAAAGAATTTTCCAAAAACAAAAAAGTTCAATTAATACATCTTTATAGGGTTCCCACTCTGCCATATTTCCATGTTAAAGTGCTTGTTTTCGACTGAGGTAAAGTTGGTTTTATATTCAGACAGCCGACGGACAGCCGGCGGACAGCCGGCGGACAGCCGGCGGAAGGTCAACAGAAGTACAGAAGTAAAAATCAATAACTAATTCACCAATTGTCACAGAATCATCAAACTAGGTATGATTTATTCTATAAATGTCTAGCATACTTTTACAACTTCTGTTTTTAGTAAAAATTCCAGTTTTGATTTGATATAGGGCATGTGGTCAAAGTTCTAACGAGTCTATTATACCCTATTAGAAGGGGCCTGGCATAAAATTCTGCATCTTCAGTCATATTAAATTAAATTACAGGAAGAAACTACAGGATGAAGGGGTCAGGCCTTACTAACAAAGAAGACAGGTGGATGGATCAAGAGGACCAAGACAACCAAGAGGATCAACATGGACAATCCACAGTGGAGATACTGTAAGGAAGACTAAGAGTGAACCATAACATACACTACCGTTACATTTTTGGGGGTCACTTAGACATTTCCTTGTTTTTGAAAGAAAAGCTCATTCACTTTTTTGTCCATTAAAATAACATCAAATTGATCAGAAATACAATGTAGACATTGTTAATGTTGTAAATTACTATTGTAGCTGGAAACGGCTGATTGTTAATGGAATATCTACATAGGCATACAGCAGCCAATTATCAGCAACCATCACTCCTGTGTTCCAATGGCACGTTGTGTTAGCTAATTGTTCATTAGAAAACGCTTTTGCAATTATGTTAGCACAGCTGAAAAATGTTGTCCTGGTTAAAGAAGCAACAAAACTGGCCTTCTTTAGACTAGTTTATCTGGAGCATCAGCATTTGTGGATTCGATTACAGGCTCAAAATTTCCAGAAACAAAGAACTTTCTTCTGAAACTCGTCAGTCTATTCTTGGTCTGAGAAATGAAGGCTATTCCATGTGAGAAATTGCCAAGAAACTAGAGATCTCATACAACGCTGTGTACTACTCCCTTCACAGAACAGTGCAAATTTGCCCTAACCAGAAAAGAAAGCGGAGTGGGAGGCTCAGGTGCAAAACTGAGCAAGAGGACAAGTACATTTGAGTGTCTAGTTTGAGAAACAGATGCCTCACAAGTCCTCAACTGGCAGCTTCATTAAATAGTACCCGCAAACAGTGAAGAGGCGACTCCAGGATGCTGGCCTTCTAGTTGCAAAAATCTTCTTTCCCAGTTTCATCAACAGTTTTAAATTCACGCTGTTCCTGATGCAAAAGGGGTTGTACCTAATAAAGTGACCACTGAATCTATAGACTTTCCAGAATGTGTTCTGGGAATTACCAGGGTATTAAACTGTTGAACAGTTGAATCTATTACCTCAGGAGATGGTGCCATTCAGCTTGTCTGGGGATGACAAAGAACGACTTCAACAAAGCCATAATAGAAAATA
Source organism: Oncorhynchus keta (assembly GCF_023373465.1). Classification (NCBI taxonomy): domain Eukaryota; kingdom Metazoa; phylum Chordata; class Actinopteri; order Salmoniformes; family Salmonidae; genus Oncorhynchus; species Oncorhynchus keta. Next base: position 18,862,704 of record NC_068425.1, on the reverse strand, counting down.
ATTGAAGGGGCCTCTTTGCTGTTAAATTAGAGACGTATAAATAAATGACTGTTGTGTCTTGTAACTACTTTAAAATGTGGAACTGTTGCACTAAAAATACAAACATTGATTTGGCATACAATTTAAGATTGTAAACATTGTACAACTTTATGTAAACATTGTCTAACTTTATACAGAACAAATTGCACTTGAAATGAACATTTCTTTAAAGTTATTGCAAATAAATGCATATTTTCACTTTTCTGCGACAATCACTGAATTAGTTATTGATTTCTTCATATTTAAAATGCAATATTTGAGAATGTATGTATTTCTATCAAATCTGGAATTTCTACTCAAAGCAAAGGTTGTAAAAGTACACTAGACATTTACAGAATAAATCATACCTAGTTTGATGATTGTCAAAATCAGTGAAAACGTTATTGATTTATGTAGCGTTAGCTTAAACGGCATTTTATAGATGTTATGTATGCCAATTTTACCTCGGTTTGTTTACGGAATTCGGAGGCGACTACCTGTGCTAATTAGCTATCTGCGTCTCCCAACACCTGTGCGGGAACAAGGACGCCACAAACGTGTTGAAACTGAAAAATACTGCTGGTTGAAACTGTTAAAACAGTGTACAGTAAGTGTATATTTTGCATTTGTGAAATTATTTTCGTGATATGAAAGTAGAAAGCTTAATGTTTCCAGAACCGTATCGCAATTGAGGATCGATTCACGTTAAAATTGATTATTTGGCTGTCAGACTCAATTCTCCTCTGAAAATAACATTTAATGACGTTATATTCTTGGGCTATGTATGATACAGCAATGGAAGCATTATTGATATACAATTAGCCTATTATGATCATATTGCGATGCCGGGCACTCAGATGACATGCAGCCTTCTCATTTAACACTATACAACAAATACATTATCCTAATGAAAATAGTTGTTTTATACACCTTTCGGTTTACCAAACTCGGTCCTCGGGACCCCAAGGGGTGCAGCTGACTCAAATCATCAACTAAACATCAAGCTTTAATAATTTTGTAGTGTTAGGGCAAAAACCAAAACGTACACCCCTTGTGGTCCCGAGGACCGAGTTTGGTATATGCTGGTTAACTTAAAAAAATAGGTTTAGAGTGATACATTGAAGTACATGACCAACCTGTACCGTCTTGGATGCAGTTACAGTTCGATGATGCCATGGCGATGCTTTGCAGGACATTCATGAATTCCTACGAATAATACAATTTAAGAAATGATCTTTTAGGACTGTGTCAGAAAGCTAAACATTGAGGAAACAAATTACAAGAGAATAGGTACGCTGCGCTCTCCAGACAATCACAAAGCCGCAGCTTCCAATGTTCACATGACAATCACCATGTGACATGTCTGGAAAATGGTCATTGGTCTCAAAATATCAAATTCGTGATAGCGTTTGTCAACCCCCATTAGCCCCAACCATTGCATTGATAGTTAAATGTCACTAATTTCTTAAAGCTACACTCCGGCACACCCACCGTACGGAGCAAATGTACGTCACACTATGTCCAAAAACGTACAAGAAATTTAGAGAAAGCGTTTGCTTAATGACTAAAATGTAAATGTTAAGTACAAATTGTTGAACGTATCAAACGTTCAAACAAATTGAACACACCCCTGGATTCATCGATTTTCCTCATGATCACCGGATCTTTAGAATTACTCAGCAAGTCTTTTAATATCAGTTAATTGCTCAAATGCTTACACACGGTGATAAACGGTAAACGTATTTCAAACATGTCTAGATATAAACAAATAAAGGTGTAAAATAAAACTACACCTACAAACCCCTGAGTCATTACATTTTTGCCAACATAATGTTCTGTGGAAAGGACCACTGATAACTTTCACATTTTGAATAATAGCTTAAAATGTAATTTGTTTCGGGAACACAATGACAGTCTTTAATTTCACCACGTTGAACTCAGTTGGAGGGTAAACCATTGCACATATTGGTGTAATATACTGCAGTCCATATTTTCAATGTGTTGGTCCTTTGTGTGATTCAGAAATGTCTTGAGATATCAAAAACAAGAGATGATGTCCTATGCAGTCATAAGAGATGGTTTAAGATACACTGTCAGTGAGAATGTCAAAGTCATTAGATAAGGGTTGACTGACTGAGGAGATTCACAAGAAACATTGACCTTTATAAATGTCTCATATGAACTCTCCTTGGACCAAATAAATATAATAGCTCAGAATTGGGATTAACATTCTAATCATTCATTCATATTTACTCTCATGTGGTGATATAGACATCCTGTTTCACTTCTCAATATACTGTATATTCACAACTCAACTACTCCTATGCAGACTTGTCAACAGACAGACCACTCACCCACTCAGTCCATATCTCACATTACTGGCTCGTTCACACGGCAGAGCATATTGAGACCTAGTGAGAATGATGATCAACTTCATCATTCTCTTATTCTAGCATGTGTACACCAACACTCTCTCATCTATCTGCCATCCAGGGCCTTGTCTCTGGCTATCACAGCTTCATCAAACTTGATCATGAGCGTGGTGCCCTTGTGCCAGTGGGCTGTGACCTTGGCAGGGAAGCCACTGTGTGTGAGAATGGCCTCTACGATGCCAGCGGTGAATGCAGCACAGTTTAGTGTGCTGTTCTCCTTGGGCACAGAGATGTAAGCGTTGATCAGTGGCTCCTTCTCTATGATGTAGTAGGTCTTGTCGTCATCGTTGGCCTGCTCCAGCTTGTCTGCCTCCTTACCGAACATGGCTTTCCATACTGACACCTATATGAAGCAAATGGAATATTATAGACATGTACTTATGCATGGGCATAATGACAAGTGTTACACCTTATCAGACTGTTACATATGAACTTACCTACCTTGAGCCCATGCAAGCACATACCTTGACGAAGAGCAGTATGTTAAGCACCTTGGTCTCCCTCTTCCCATTCTTCTCCCTCAGCACCAGTACGTCCAGCATACTGGCGCCAACGCTCTGACCCAGGTCTGCCAAGCGTTGCTGGAGCTCGGACACAGAGTACACGCGGCTCTGGCAATACTGCACCATCTCAGAGAAGAGCAGTGCAAAGGCACTCACACTGACTTCAGTCTTGGGACGGGTTAGAGGCCGTTCCAGGATGTTTGACTTTCCTCTCGTGAACCGAGTGTCCATTTTCTGAAAGAGAATGATCTGTAAATAGAAGTAAAATAGCCTGAAGTGATAATATGCTAGCCCTCTCAATTCCAAATCAACCCCTCACCACTACCCTAGGCAGGCGAAGATCTGAGAGGATTAGCTATAGATAGATAACTGGCAACACTTTCAACTAGCCTAGAGGGCAGGATCTTCAACCACAATGTTTACATATCCTTCTTAACAAGTTAGTATTTTAGTAGGTTATTATTATTATTATTTTTTAGATCTTAACAAGTGCCTTAGGGCGGAAGTATGGCTCACACCTCTAGAATTCGTCACAGCTCGCTGTGTAGTCACGTGCCTCGCGCATAAATCAGGTGAAAGGAGTAAGGCCTATGGGGGTTGTTTTGGGATTCAGGTAGCCGCGCCTCAAGAGGGCCAGCTTCGGCGCATGCGCGGGCTGCGGAAATCTTTACCTGCAGTACATATGCAGAGATTAGTCAACGACGATTCCGTGAATTAGGAGGAGCTAACTGCATTGGAAAAACAACAGTGACTGATAGCGCAGATGAAAGGGGCAGATAAAGTATATTGGATGCTAGCATAACTAGCCAGCTAATGTAGCTGCTAGCTAGTGATAATTTAGCTAGCTAAAATTGGCACGCAAGCTAGCGAACTCACTCCACGACAAAACAGCCAAAAGTCATTCACACTGTAAACAAGCTAAACATATTTATTTAGTTAATTAATTATTCTTATATAAGGACCTAAAACCCCTTACCGTCTTTCAATGTTTTCAGCCTGCTGCCGTGTTGGTGACTTCCTGTTCTGGTCACGTGTCTTGTTCTAGTAAAGCACTGATCTATCATCAGCAGTGCATGTGCTCATTGACATTTAGCGGTTGCCACATGTGTAATCTAAATGACATGCCTTGAAAAAGTTTTTAAAAATGCAAGATGTCCTAATTTCAATTGCATGGTTTAAATAAATATTCCGGTAAAATTATGCATGTGAATTTCCTTTGAGTTCTTGCTGTGTATTTTCAGGGCCATTTGGAAAAGAAACAAGAACATGCTTGCCTTCTCATGCGTCACAGACCTTTCAATGATTAAATAGAGACTGTTACCTAAACACAACACACAATGTGATGCTGCTGTACAGTAGTTTTAAACAGAATATTGTTTAATATTGAGATATTATGAAACAACAGTCTATGCAAAGTACTTGAGGAGAAGGGGGAAAAATAAATTGCCGACCTAAAGGTTGTAATAGTGACAGTGGTTTAATGCAATAAGGTAAACATTTAAATTCAGAAAGACCTTGAGCCAGAAGGACAAACACACATGTCCACACACACTTACCTAACAGTTGCAAATTTCCCACACCATGTCCCTCAATAAATAGCTCAAATTCATCAGCACCGTATCTGTTTGTACAGTGGTTGCATAATTCACTTGATGCCTTTGCCTTCCTATAAATGTTTCAATGTAGGCGATGCCATGCATAATACATGTCAGGGGCACAGGGCGTCGAAGACTCAATGATTTCTCCAATGGAACCGCACTGGAAATGGTGTCTGACCCTTCTTGTGGTCTTGGTCAGTGCTCACACTGATACCAAAGGTAACTCAATCTGTTTGTGTTCACTTTTCTCCTATTTATTTAAAGGTCGTGACCAGTTAAACTCTTTTCGAGAGAGAGCAAGAAAGTTAGCATGGAAATGCATTACAGCTACTTAGAGGAAGACCCTTTCTTTCTAAAATGATCTGCCGAAATTGTTGCAACCCCTATTACTAGCCTGTTCAACCTCTCTTTCGACTCATCTGAGTTTCCCAAAGATTGGAAAGCAGCTGCGGTCATCCCCCTCTTCAAAGGGGACACTATTGACCCAAACTGCTACAGACCTATATCTATCCTACCCTGCCGTTCTAAGCTCTTCGAAAGCCAAGTCAACAAACAGATTACCGACCATTTCGAATCTCACCATACCTTCTCCGCTATGCAATCTGGTTTCAGAGCTGGTCATGGGTGCACCTCAGCCACGCTCAATATCCTAAACGATATCTTAAATGCCATCGATAAGAAACAATACTGTGCAGGTGTATTCATTGACCTGGCCAAGGATTTTGACTCTGTCAATCACCACATCCTCATCGGCAGACTCGATAGCCTTGGTTTCTCAAATGATTGCCTCGCCTGGTTCACCAACTACTTCTCTGATAGAGTTAATTGTGTCAAATCGGAGGGTCTGTTGTCCGGGCCTCTGGCAGTCTCTATGGGGGTGCCACAGGGTTCAATTCTTGGACCGACTCTCTTCTCTGTATACATCAATGATATCGCTCTTGCTGCTGGTGAGTCTCTGATCCACTTCTACACAGACGACACCATTCTGTATACTTCTGGCCCTTCTTTGGACACTGTGTTAACAGAGCTTCAATGCCATACAACTCTCCTTCGTGGCCTCCAATTGCTCTTAAATACAAGTAAAACTAAATGCATGTTCTTCAACCGATCGCTGCCTGCACCTGCCCGCCCATGCAACCTCACTACTCTGGACGGTTCTGACCTAGAATATGTAGACAACTACAAATACCTAGGTGTCTGGTTAGACTGTAAACTCTCCTTCCAGACTCACATCAAACATCTCCAATCCAAAGTTAAATCTAGAATTGGCTTCCTATTTCGCAACAAAGCATCCTTCACTCATGCTGCCAAACATACCCTTGTAAAACTGACCATCCTACCGATCCTCGACTTCGGCGATGTCATTTACAAAATAGCCTCCAATACCCTACTCAATAAATTGGATGTAGTCTATCACAGTGCCATCCGTTTTGTCACCAAAGCCCCATATACTACCCACCACTGCGACCTGGACACTATCGTTGGCTGGCCCTCGCTTCATATTCGTCGCCAAACCACTGGCTCCAGGTCATCTACAAGACCCTGCTAGGTAAAGTCCCCCCTTATCTCAGCTTGCTGGTCACCATAGCAGCACCCAACCGTAGCACGCGCTCCAGCAGGTATATCTCTCTGTTCACCCCCAAAACCAATTCTTCCTTTGGCCGCCTCTCCTTCCAGTTCTCTGCTGCCAATTACTGGAACGAACTACAAAAATCTCTGAAACTGGAAACACTTATCTCCCTCACTAGCTTTAAGCACCAGCTGTCAGAGCAGTTCACAGATTACTGCCCCTGTACATAGCCCATGTATAATTTAGCCCAAACAACTACCTCTCCCCCTACTGTATTTTTATTTTATTTTGCTCCTTTGCACCCCATTATATTTATCTCTACTTTGCACATTCTTCCACCGCAAATCTACCATTCCAGTGTTTTAATTGCTATATTGTATTTACTTCACCACCATGGTCTATTTATTGCCTTTACCTCCCTTATCTCACCTCATTTTCTCACATTGTATATAGACTTATTTTTCTACTGTATTATTGACTGTATGTTTGTTTTACTCCATGTGTTGTTGTATGTGTCGAACTGCTTTGCTTTATCTTGGCCAGGTCACAATTGTAAATGAGAACTTGTTCTCAACTTGCATACCTGGTTAAATAAAGGTGAAATAAATAAAGTTGCAAGAAAATGCTATTTTATGCAATATAGGGTGCATTACATGCTGAATATTATCAAATGCAAACGAGTGTGTTTTCTGATTTCAGTCACGTCCTCCCAGCATATGGACGACTTCATCAGAGTGTTGGAGCAGGTAGAAGACAGTAACCCTGGACTGGAGCCTGTAAATGTGTTGAGAGGCCTGCGCAGGGCAGCCGGTCTCAGAGATGAGTTCATGCAGCACTTCTTGGGCACTATCAGGGAGGACAGCACCTCAGAGGCACCAGTCATGGACTCCAATCTCTCAGATTTCATTGTCAGGGCTATGCGCCACAAGGTGACAGAGAGAGGTAGAGAGGAAGGGGTTGTCCTTACTGCTGATGGCACCACGGTTGCTATGAGCCCAGTCCTCCTGGGTATTGAAGTTGGGCTAGTGTCTAAGACGAGGTGTCAGGTCCGTGGCCTGTACCCCCTCACTTTGGCTAGGAACTTGGGTCTGTCCTTCCAGCGCTTCCACAGCTCTCTCCTCTCCCAACGCCTGGGCCCTGATGGCTGCTGGGATGACGTGACCTCGCCTCAGGTCTTCACCCTCTCCGACAAGCCCTCCCTCGCCACCGATGCCCTGGTTAACGGCGGTATGGATGGTGTGATTCTGGGGATTGAGGTCTCAGCTCAGTCCCAGCGTCTTCTCAAGTTGAGCAGCCTACTGAGGAGGTACTACTGTCATCGTCTTGAGGGGGAAGGACTGGATGCTGCTCCTCGTCTGATCAGCCACCTACGCAGGGAGAACTTCAGAGAACTGGCCAGCCCCCCCCTCCTGCAGAGGCAAGTGGTGAGATCCCTTGTCCTTCAGAGGAGACTGATCGACCACTCCACGATGTTGGCACAGGAAAAGGAAGAGCTGACAGCTGTGGTGAGGGAAGGAATAAAGGAGTTTGTCCACAGATACATGGGTAAGTAATCCCCACTGCAGAGGGAGACAGTGGAGATACAGAGGGTTACTCTAGTGCAGGGAAAGCTAAAAAGGACAGGTAAACATTTATTGGAATAATTTTGACTTTGATCCAAGAAAGCACAAATGGTAACAATAATTGAGACATGGTGTTATTGTTGAAAAAAGGAGTGGATAAACATGTTAACTCAATCTCTCTCTGGATTGCTCTACCTCTAGACTGTCCAGCTATTATCCCACGGTGTCAGTGGGGGGCTGCACCATACCGGGGCACCCCCACCCCCCTGTCACTCCCCCTCTCGTCCATGTACATCCACCACACCTACCAGCCTGGCCAGCCTTGTCTCACCTTTCAGCAGTGTTCTGCAGACATGAGGTCCATGCAACGCTTTCACCAGGATGACCGGGGCTGGGACGATATTGGATACAGGTATGTGTAGTACACAGGTCTTAGGATATAGTGCCTTCAGAAAGTATTCATGCCCCTTGACTTATTACACATTTAGTTGTGTTACAGCCTGAATTCAAAAGGAATGAAATAAATAAAACAATCTCACCCATCTACACACAATACCCCATAATGACAAAGTGAAAATGTTTTTATAGAAATGTTTGCAAATGTTTTAAAAATTAAATACAAATATATCTAATTTCAATAAGTATTCACACCCTTGAGTCAATACATGTTAGAATCACCTTTGGCAGTGATTACAACTGTGAGTCTTTCTGGGTAAGTCTCTAAGTGTAAGGACCGACTCCGGAGATGAGAAGCAGGTACAGGGATTCAACATTTAATCAGGAAACAGACAAAGACCAAGACAAGAACAGCGTCAGCACACGGGTACAAAACGACAAATGACAATTAATGCTGAAGCAGGGAACAGAGCAGGGAACCAGACAGATATAGGGGAGGTAATGACAGAGGTGATTGAGTCCAGGTTAGTCCAATAATCGCTTATGCACGTGACAGGGGGAAGACAGGTGTCGATAATGATGGTGGCAGGAGTGCATAATGCTGGGGAGCCTTGTGCCTTTGAGCGCCAGGGAGGGGGAGCAGGCGTGACACTAAGAGCTTTGCACATCTGGATTGTACAATATTTGCACTTTAAAACATTGTTTTTATCTTCAAGCTCTGTCAAGTTGGTTGTTGACCATTGCTAGACAGACATTTTAAAGTAATGACAGATTTTCAAGCCAATTTAACTCAAAACTGTAACTAGGTCACTCAGGACCATTCAGTGTCGTCTTGGTAAGCAACTTGAGTTTATATTTGGCCTTGTGTTTTAGGTTATTGTCCAGCTGAATGGTGAATTTGTCTCCCAGTGTCTCAGTAGTCTCTCAGGAGACTGAACCAGGTTTTCCTCTAGGATCTATTCCATTATTTTTCATCCTAAAAAAAATCCTCAGTCCTTGGCAATGACCAGCATACCCATAACATGATGCAGCCACCGACCATGCTTGAAAATATGAAGAGTGTTACTTAGTAATGTGTTGAGTTGGATTTGCCCCAAACATAACACTTTGTTTTCAGGACATAAAGTTTATTTTTTCCCACGTTTTTGGCAGCCTTATTGCAAACAGGATTGTCAGCGATTAGGTGAATGGATAAGGCGGAGTCAGGCGCAGGACACAGGTATGAGTAATAATAAGATAATTTACTCAAAAATTAAGCTCTGTTCCAACAAGGAAAAACACAAATATCCAGAGCACAAAATAACGAAACCAAATGACAATGACAATCACGTGTAACAGTATAACTTTAGACCGTCCCCTCGCCCATACCCGGGCGCGAACCAGGGACCCTCTGCACACATCAACAACAGTCACCCGCGAAGCATCGTTACCCATCGCTCCACAAAAGCCGCGGCCCTTGCAGAGCAAGGGGAACCACTACTTCAAGGTGTCTGAGCAAGTGACGTCACCGATTGAAACGCTATTTAGCGAGCACCGCTAACTAAGCTAGCCGTTTCACATCCGTTACATATGTAATGTGTCAAGTTTGAGTATACATGATGTGTGTGTGTGTGTGTGTGTGTGTCGCTCTCATAATTAGAGGTTAGAAATTAGCTGTCCAATTCTGGGAATTGTTGTTTACCAAGCAAAATGTCACTTGATGATGAATCACTCATGATGAATGACTCATCCCTTGCCGATGTTTGCCTCCAGCTTTGTGGCAGGCTCTGACGGGTACCTCTATGAGGGGCGTGGGTGGCACTGGCAAGGGGCCCACACTAAGGGCTACAACTCCAAGGGCTATGGGGTGTCATTCATCGGTGACTACACCTCCAGCTTGCCATCAGAGCAGACCATGGAGCTGGTGAGAGATCGTCTGGCATCCTGTGCTGTGGGAGGTGGGCGACTGGTCGGCAACTTCACCCTATATGGCCACAGACAGCTGGTTAAGACTTCCTGTCCTGGAGACGCCTTCTACTCAGAGATCACAGGCTGGGAGCACTTTGGGGTAAGAGAGTGTGTACAGATGTAGGATCTTAATTTGATCACCCTGTTGGAGGATAACTTTCCTGCAATGCAGGACATTTAAAACGTGGAGTGTATTTGAGGTTTAAAAATGCTTCTGAAGTTTGCAGTTTCCACTTTGAAATTTCAGACTTGATTTTTCATTGCAAAAAATGTATCAACCTCTAAAATAATTTATATGAATTATAATCCACATAATAATTCACATTTCCTGTTGCTGCTCGATTATTTTCCTGCTGTAGCAAACTGACTCAAATTAAGAGCCTACATCTGTGTGTACATGTATATGTGGGGGATATTAGGCAGTTATTAAAAATGAATAGGCCTATGTGTTTTTGTTATTTCATGTCTACTGGTCTTATCTCTCCACAAACTTCCTTTCATTCTTTCCATTTTCCCCAGGAGGTTCAAAACTGAAGATAATGTGAAAAGTGGAGTGATTAATCTTGACCAGTATCAGAGAATAAATATTTAATTTCTAAAATGGCTCCAGTGTTTGCCTTTTTTTAATCAACATATGTTATATATGACTTTCTGATAGTTGCTCTGATAGAGCTGATCTGAATAGGTCAGGAAATTATGTTGTCAGTTTTGCGTCAGCACCAATCAATCAATTGACAGCTTTTATTGCTTTTTCATTGCGTACACCTGGTCATCTTGGTGAGACACCCGCAGGGAGTTGTACAGCGGCACCTGGAGCAATTAGGATTAAGTGCCTTGTTCAAGGGCACAGCAACAGATTATTTCACCTTTCGGTGCTGGTATTTGAACCAGCAACCTCTTACTGGACCAACGCTCTAACCCTGCCCCTTTGGGCGTAATACACAATTTGATGCAGTTTGTGATGTGAGAAATTCTATAATTCAGTAAATGGGCTGAAAGCTAGGTCTTCATAAATCTACGTAGTCATAGGTTTAGTACATAATCTGATTGTTGGTCACAGGCAGCTCACTAGTGTCACCTACTGTAAAAAAAAAATAATAATAATAAATGTAAAAGACATGAACAAGGCTTTTCACATTTTAGTACACTATTTGTGATATTGTTCTGTTTATCAATGTTGAATCATAAATACTAAAAAATACTAGTGTGTAAAATCACACACACACATTTTACCATTGCACTTTTCCAGTGCAACGCAATCAACTTGAATTTGACCGCAGAGGTTGAATTTGAACGTTTGCTCCAAACTCTTTTCTGCTGTCTATCACTGCATCAAGCTATCCGTGGTCAAGCTATCTGCATTATACCGTATTGTCAGTGTAGTGGCGCATGCAAATTGGAACATGGATATGAGAGGGATAGCCTGACCTCAGTTCTAAATCGACGTCACTCACGTAGCCGTGGCGTGCCTGCAGGCAAATAACATGGAGTCGAGTGTGTGGTCTCTGCAAGCGGGTTCATGGAAAAAATGTAGCACCGATGTGACAAAAATATAGCAACACTCTACATGCATTCATGGACTGAGGATATTCGTAGCTTTGTTCTATATAAAGCATGGAGAACGGTGCGTAAAACAACTCCTTTCCTCAGACCACAAGCCAGGCCATTTTCCGTGAGTACTTAATAACGGGCGTTATAACATTATAAACATTTTTTGCACATATTTATATAATGCTTGCTACATCCATCCACAATGCCCTTGCAGGTAGATATCATTTTTTCCCATCTTGATGTGTTAGCTACTTACATTTGCGTTTATTTTTTAGCTAACAAGCGAGACAGGGCCTGAATAAAAGTATACTTTTGTACGTGGCCATTTGGGAAATCTGTTATATCCTCACAATATCACCAGACATTGTGAAAATGGGTCAGACATTCCCAAATTTGCAGTGGGCTGAACCTGTGACGCCACTGCGCGATGCTTGTTACCATCTCTTGCGTTTACGATTTGTCGAATTCATCAAGGTCTTGGTGTGATATTGTGGCTCATTGACAATGCAGCATTTGAAGCAGAAAGTCAAGTGGCCAACCCAGACCCCCAAATGAGCGGCATGATTTTCCAATGACTTTAAATTGGGTGTTTTGTGTGCATCAGAACACCTTTTCTGGAGTGCTGCTTATCTCTCTGTTATGACAGTATTACGGAAGTGTACCCCTTGTGTGTGTTGTTTTGTGTATATAAAAACAGTGGAAGAGAACACCACACAATGTAGACTGTAGTGGTCAGCAGTGGAACACCATACTGTGCTCTTGGGACCATGGAGCTAGAGGGGGATTCTCTTTCCCCCAGGGATTCCTTCACCTCAGTGAGCAGCTATGGGCCACCACCCTCATTCTCAGCACAGGACACCGTAACCCACAACTTCCTAAATCAGACCTTACAGGTAAAGAGAATCCTATCATGGTCGACCACCACATACATAAGTGAAAATCACAGACTTCAGAATCAATGTCAGTTGCATTCAGAATGCTGTCTCTTGCTGTGAGATTGTGTCAATATCATCAACAGGTTTCAGACGAGCTCATCTTCAGTGGGAGCCCATGGTCCAGTGGTGACAATGGGGACTTTGAGAGGACCGGAGGCCCCTTATCCCAGGTGGAATCAGGGAGGAGTGCACAGAGGAGCATCAGGTCCTCAGCCTTTCCCTCCTCCCTGACCTGGGACTCTGACTCTGAGAAAGAGACACTAGACGGTAGCTATCACCCTTGTTTATTACTGAGCTTTGTATGAACACAATATGAATCATACTATTTCATTTTTAAGTGTGTTCCGTTAATGTCGGTAGTGCATTAACGGAAATGTGATGCTATCAGTTAAACTTGTTGCTATCACACTCAGCTATATTTGTTGTCACTTCCAGAATGTTTGAATGTTCCTCCGTCTGCTTGTAGTCAGAACTGTCTCTCTTACTAGGAATAACTACTGTAAATCTTTGCCTGTGAATTTACCTGTGGGTGGCCGACATGTGAAGTGATGTTCCTGTTGTTGTCTGTTTTGTGGGTTGCGCTGTCTGTCAGAGGAGGAGCTACAGCATTTTTCTAACCCTCACGGTCTGGCCGCTCACAGCCCAGGATCCCTCTCCTCTGGACACAGGTGAGATGGAGGAATAGAAGGGCAACCAGCAGGAAGATAGTTATGTGTGATAGGACACGACACCACAAGGCAGACAGACAGTAAGCAGAGCGGTCAAATAAAGTGACAATCGGACACACTAACAGGTTAGGCGGACACATGGTCAGATAGACAGATAGGGACTCATTGCTCTTTCTGACCCACTCATACAACTGTCTCCCTCTGTATAATTTTGTCCAGACCTGAAAGTGAGGATGACCAAGCACCTGAACAACTACCGCACTTACCCACTGAGACAAACCTACTCAGCCCTGTGGAGGAGCGGGACCAAGACAAGCCTAACACACACAGAGAGGAGCCAAAGAAGGCCCAATCCAGTTCAAAAGAATGTAAGCATGATGGGGAGCAAGGGAAAACACTAAATAAAACAGTTTATTTTCTAAATAACTTATTTTCTAATATCCTTTTGTCTCTTGACCATCCACAGTGGTAGATGACAGTGTCTGGGATATATCGGAGAAAGCTGAAGTGTTTCAGTCCAAAGTGACATCAAAGGAGGGGTGCAAAATTGAGGAGGAGGGAGAGGAAGAGGAACCGACAGGGAAGGACAAGGAACCTGAGCGGGATGTGTACACCTTTCCTGGAGACTCAGACACAGAGAGCCCCCCACCAGCACCCTGGGCACACTGCACCTTCATCCAGCGTCGGAAGAAGAAAAGGGCCCTGCTCAGGCCCTTCTCTGGCCAGGGCTCCTGGGAACTCACATCAACAGGAGCTGGTAAGAAGGCAAGGGGTGCTTCCTCAAGAGCAAAGAGCTTGGTGCCAGTGAAGGTGAGTGGAGGGGCCTATGACTTTAAGGAGGACTTGGAAAAGGCAACAGAGGAACTGGAGAAGGTAGAAGAGGAAAAGGGTGGTGAAGAAGGAGGAGGAGAGGGAGAGCTTAGTGAAGAGATTTTCACCTGTGTGGAATGTAGCATTTACTTCAAGAAGCAGGTCTACCTGCAGGATCACATGCAAGAGCACAGTCCTAGCAGGCCGGGGACTGGCAGGAGGGAGCGCGGAGTGAAGGGCGCGCGATTTCGGTGCCTGGAGTGTGGATGGAACCTGTCAAACAGGCTGGCTCTGGCGGACCACAACAGACGACACCAGGAGTCTCGTCAAAAGATCCTGGAGGAGATTGGGAAGCTGAGTGACAGTGGGAAAGGAGAGACTACGCAAGGTGAACCGAGCAAGGTGACCAAACCTGCAAGCCCAGTCCTAGAACCATTTGTAGCTCTAGTCACGACTCCAGCTCCAGCTCCATTCACAGAGCCAGATCCAGTTCCAGTCCGGGCCCCAGTCAAAGCTAGAGCCAAAACTCCAGTCAAAGCAAAGGTCAAAGGCCCAGCCAATCGTCGCTATCTCTGCCTCAAGTGTGACTTCAGTACACGCACCTCACAGGCATTGGCCAACCACGCCAAGACCCACAACAGAAAACCTACTGGTCTGCAGCGAGCCTCTCCGCGCTTTCAGCCAAAGCTCACTCCTATGGAGCCGCCTGTGTCACCTGGATCTGCCTCTGGCCTGACCTCCATCTCTCTCACTTGTGATCAGTGTGCCTTCCAGGCCTCCAGTCAAACTGCCCTGAAGGAGCACCAACGCGTGGCTCACCCTGCGCAGACCTCCATCTGTGGGGAAGGGCCTGAAGAGATGAACCGTCCAGGGTCCAGAATTGATGCTTCCTCTCCACCATGTTCTGATACGCTTTCTAAGCCTGTCTCTCCACCAGAGGGCCAAAGCCAGTCAAAGGCCAGTAAGTCTTCTTCCTCTAGTTGGATCTCTGCTATGGAGGACAGTGACACACTGTCCCAACCATCAAACACTGCTACAGCTCCCCAGCGTAGAGAGTTAGCCTTTAAGACCATCAGGAACAAGAGGGCAAATCGGAGAGGGAAGGTGGGGACAGAACTCCTCTGGCCAAATCCCAGACTGGACAGTGGGCCACCTGAGACCGATGATGCACAAAGCCAGGGCCAGAGCCCTGACCTGGCAACCGATATGAACCAAAAAGAGACTGAATCACTTGTTGGATCCAAACCGCTCACCAGGGCTCGATCCCTCCGAGGTGAGACTAAGCTGCAGAACCTATCCCTTCACGCCTTCTCAAATACAGATGAAAGAAGCCAATACCTAAGACTTTCTTTAGAGTCTCACCTATTGCACTGCTCTCATGCTAATTCTAAAACAAACCTTTCAGCATTAATGGTCTGATATACTAGAGCAGTGGTTCCCAACTCCAGTCCTTGTGTACCCCCAACAGTACACTTTTTGTTGTTGTAGCCCCGAACAAAAAACACCTTGTAAGGGCCTGATGATTAATTGACATGTTGAATCAAGTGTGCTTGTCTGGGGCTCCAATACTGTTTGAGGTACTTGTGGACTGGAGTTGGGAACCACTGCACTAGAGAATGGCCACACTATATGTATATGCATAAGCAAAAAATATTATACTGTCCAGAATATTTTGATTTCCTGAGGCTACTCTGAATTCCAATTCAATATTTTCTCTTTTTATTTTAATCTTGGACATGCACAATTAGGTAACCTGTGACATTTGTCCTTCGATATTGAAATTATATTCACCTAGAATGCATATCTTATGCTTCATGCATGTGTACTTTTGGACAGTGTTATCAAATAACATCACAAGCCTGCAGATCAGTCACTGGGTTGGCCGTAACTGAAAATGCCCAGCAGTCCCTGCCTGGCCCATAACTGAACCTGGGTTGCCCGTTGCTTCCCCTCCATGCCCTGTGGAGGTGCCTGCCACGGCCATGCAGCTGAAACTCATTTTCTTAGCCAGCCTGCGGGGGGCAGCAGAGTGCCTGGGGCTGACTGAGGGCCAGCAGGCCCAGCTAAGACACACACTGTCCCCTGTCCTCAATGAGCCCAAACGCTTTGACCCCCAAACTCTCCTCTCTTACCTTGGCCATTGGGAGGGAGGCAAGGCGATGGGTGAGTGACAGGCTGAGTTGTGAAGTAGCCACCTGGCATGCAGTGATGCATGGCTCCCCTCACCAAATACAATATAGTCAGCCTTATCTTCCTTGCGTTCTCCCCTAATCAATATAAAGGCTCAGTTGCTAGGTGAGTAGATGTCTGTTTCTAATTTCACCTCATTGCATCTTATCACTGTGTTCTTCATGTTACGTCTGTTTGAATGGCCTCTGTAGTGTTTGTTCCATCGCTGTGTCTCTGTATATGATGCCTATTCTTGATGTGCCATTATAGCACGTAGTAAATTGATGTGATATAAAGTTAGCTCATCTGCTGTTGAAGATTGATTGAGGCAGTTACTGACACAGCAAAAATCCAGCGGCACATTGACTCTCCGGGACTGGGATTGAACACTTCTCTATTATAATACTGTGTACTAAATTACTGTCTCAGCTCAGCCTCATACTATATCCCTTTCCTTCCTGCGCTAGATGACTCCCTTCTAAAACAACAGAGCCTCACAGCCTCATGCTCTACAGAAAGGAAGCCCGTGAAGGAAGAGGAAGTGGACGGGGAGCCAAAGGTTGCTTTTGAAAAGAAGAGTAACAAGGTTTTTTCTGATGAAGATGATGATGACAACGATGATGAGGACAACGATGATCATGACGAAGAAGAGGAAGAGGAAAATATCCGGCGTTTCCTAGCGGAGGGCATATCAGCTGAGGATTATGAGGAGATTGATGAGGAGACGGGGACCCTGAAGAGCGTGGAGAGGAAATGCCCCTACTGCCCTGATCGCTTCCACAACGGCATTGGGCTGGCCAATCACGTCAGGGGCCACCTCAACCGAGTGGGCGTCAGCTACAATGTGCGCCACTTCATATCCCCCGAGGAGGTCAATGCCATTGAGAAGAAGTTCTCCTACCAGAAGAAGAAGAAAAAGGGTATCAGGAATATTTTTTATTACATGTCTGGTGTATAATGCAATTATATTTGTAATAAACTATAATGTAACAAAGGAACAAAGTAAAGTATCAGTCAGGGTAGAGGATGTGTACAACTTCCAAGTCAGCCTGTAAACTGCTAACGTTTTATGTGCCCTTCTCTCTCTTCAGTTGCCAACTTTGACCCGGATACGTTCAGTGTGATGCGCTGTGAGTTCTGCAATGCTGGCTTTGACACCCGGGCTGGCCTGTCCAGCCACGCCAGGGCACACCTGCGGGACTTTGGGATTACTAACTGGGAGGTGACTGTCTCGCCCATCCATATCCTCCGGGAGCTCTTCTCCAGCCGCCCAGACCTGGTCCTCCCCACAGCCCCCCCACGCAGCCCAGCCTCAGACGAGGAGGAGGAAGACCTGGAGACGGAGGAGGAAGAACCAGGGGGAGGGGAGGGGAGTGAAGAGGCAACAGGTGCTACAGTCTCCATCCTATTGCCATCGTCGCCTTCTCAGCCTTGGGAGAAAGACCACAGCGTTGGTGAGCCTGAAGGTGTGTGTGTACCTGGTGTGTATACTGTAGGATGCCTTTTTGAGCTGGCGTGGTGGTTTATGAATACAACACACTGTGGACTGACTGTGTTATAGGTTGTTGGTAGATTACATGATGGTTGATCAGCGTGAATAAGACTTCCAAAGAAATGTCTCAGTGCTAAATGTGGTAACTCAATGGTAACTACAGTGGCAATGCAATGCACAAGGGATATTGAGTGATGAAAACCATTCTGTGCAATAGTTTTGCAACTATTTTGTATTATGGAACTACTCTCCTGATGTAGGACTTTGTCTGTTGATGTTGTAACATCAGTCCCTAGTTGTGAGACTTGTGTGATGTAGCAGATTTCAAGTCTTTGATGAACTGCAGTATTTGGGACAAAGTGTTACTGTAAATCAAGCATATTAGAGGGAGAGACTCAGATGCCCATGGTTGATGTGGTGCTCAGTGCGTTTGTCCCAGCCTCTGCTCGATTGGTCACGCCTTAGTTTAGCGGTGCATGTGTATGGGGGGCAAAATGGCTGCTTCCACCTCCCTGCAGACACAAACAATAGCGGAAAAACTGTCTGGCTTTAGCTGCTGGGAGTCCGATGCACCACAGCTACTGACCGGTGAGTACCACGCACCGTGCCCTTTAAACATTAATCGGCTTCATTGTTACACGTCGCGTCGTAACCCGTATTGTTTGCTATATGTCAAAATTGTCTCTAGACACATTAGCCGTCAAAAAAAATAAATCATATGAGACCATTTAAAATCACTGTCGCGCACTAAAGGTGAGATAGACAAAGTCAAGGCATTGGCTAGAAATGTGTCATTCTTGTCGTTGTTCGAGTTGCTTGTATCACTGTAGCTACGCGCGCAGGAATGTGTTTTGCGACATTTGATGCGGACTGTCATTTTCTGTGTGATATATTTTGTGCGTCTCGGATGACGTTCACTATTTCCAATACTGCAGGATTTCTAAAATTACCTACAGTTCCCAAATCCTCGCCATTTTACTTTCCTTTGATTTCTTGAATGTGGTCGCTCTGGTGTCATTCTTTATGAATGCATTGCCTCATGCTTATAATACAGGAATAACGGACTACAAATCTGTAGTCATATCAAAACTTATTTAGATTTTAAAATACGTTTAAGTGTCACTTTATTAAGTGTCAGGTTACCTGATGTTACTGTAGGCCTACTACTGCTATATAATGACAACTAAAGTCCGGATTTTGTAACTTTGTTACTTTTAATAGTTTTATTAAACCATGGTATCATTTTGCTGCAGTGATCACATTTTTGATGCTGCAAATAAAGCGAGAAAAATAAAAGGTGTCATTTGCTCTGCGAGCACCCTGAGACGAGATCAACTGACAAGCGCAGAGCCGCCCACCAGACAAAAAGCATTGTCTACTCACGTCGCTTATGATTTACCGTTTTGTCGCAGAAAATGGTAGTTTTGTCCCTGAAATACACCATCGCAATGAAAGGCATGTGTCTGTTACGAAATGTACAACAGCAGGAAAACGAACAGTGTTTTGCCATTACAATAGGTCTACACACTTGGAAGAAGTGATTTATTAGACAGACTATGTCTGAAGCCCAATAGAGCGCTGCAAATTGCAGTTACTTTAATGAATATCGTATTATTATTATTATTATTATTATTAGCTACTCCATTGTAAAGATTTGATGTATTTTTTTGTTATTCATACAGAAACATAATTCATTGTATTATTTAAAAACTATTCAATTTGCTGATTTGGTTATTACAGCCACACCCATTGCTGACAGGTGTATAAAACCGAGCACACAGCCATGCAATCCCCCTACAAACATTGGCATTAGAATGGCCTTACTGAAGAGCGCAGTGACTTTCAATGTGGCACCGTCATAGGATGCCACCTTTCCAACCAGTCAGTTCGTCAAATTTCTGCCCTGCTAGAGCTGCCCCGGTCAACTGTAAGTGCTGTTATTGTGAAGTGGACACGTCTAGGAGCAACAACAGCTCAGCCGCGAAGTGGTAGGCCACACAAGCTCACAGAAATGGGCTGCCAAATGCTGAAGCGTGTAGCGCATAAAACATGTCTGTCCTCGGTTGCAACTCTCACTACCAGGTTCCATACTGCCGATGAAGCAATGTCAGCACAATAACTGTTCGTCGGGAGCTTCATGAAATGGGTTTCCATGGCCCAGCACACAAGCCTAAGATCACAATACAGTATAATGTCAATCATTGGCTGGAGTGGTGTAAAGCTCGCCGCCATTGGACTCGGGAGCAGTGTAAACGCGTTCTCTGGAGTGATGAAACACGCTTCACCATCTGGCAGTCCGACGGACGAATCTGGCTTTGGCGGATGCCAGGAGAACGCTACCTGCCCCAGTGCATAGTGCCAACTGTACAGTTTGGTGGAGGAGGAATAATGGTCTGGGGCTGTTTTTCATGGTTCGTGCTAGGCCCCTTAGTTCCAGTAAAGGTAAATCTTAACGCTACACCATACAATGACATTCTAGACGATTCTGTGCTTCCAACTTTGTGGCAACAGTTTGGGTAAGGACCTTTTCTGTTTCAGCATGACAATTTCACCTTTATTTACTCCCATGCACAAAGCGAGGTCCATACAGAAATGGTTTGTCGAGATCGGTGTCGGAAGAACTTGACTGGCGCCTGCACAGAGCCCTGACCTCAACTCCATCGAGTGTAACCGATCTGAAATTGGCTAGCTAGTTAGCTGGGTGCGTGCTAATAGCGTTTCAATCAGTGATGTCACTTGCTCTGAAACCTTGAAGTAGTTGTTCCCCTTGCTCTGCAAGGGCCGCGGCTTTTGTGGAACAATGGGTAACGATGCTTTGTGGGTGCCAGTTGTTGATGTGTGCAGAGGGTCCCTGGTTCGAGCCTAGATAGGGGCGAGGAGAGGGACGGAAGCTATACTGTTACACGAGCACCTTTGGGATGAATTGGAACACCGACTGTGAGCCAGGCCTAATTGCCCAACATCAGTGCCCGACCTCACAACTGCTCTTGTGGCTCAATGTAACCAAGTCCCCGCAGCAATGTTCCAACATCTCGTGGAAACCTTCCCAGAAGAGTGGAGGCTGTTATAGCTGTAAAGGGGGAACCAACTCCATATTAATGCCCATGATTTTGGAATGAGATGTTCGACGAGCAGGTGTCCACATACTTTTGGTCATGATGTGTATTTTCATGCATTACCAGTTACCAAAATGAATACTTATGTAATTTTCCTGGTGACATTAGGCTCCGTGTTTAATTCACATCCTCCCAGGTTAATGACTCTTTAATGAATGACTCATTAATTTTGTTGTGTAATGTGTTTCAGGCGGGGAGGAGGAAGAGCAGATGCCAGCACTGGACAGCTTGACCTCCAGCCCAGGGAGGAAGGGTCTCTTTTCCCTGGACCCAGAGAGCCCCTCCCCGAGTGATGAAGCTGACATCAAAGGTGAGACTGAACAACATGGGGCAAGAGGAGATGAGACATAAAGGTCCCCAGGGATCTGGAGGCTTTGTTAGGTGGCAGATAGACGTGGCTGAGGTTACCACAGCCCCTAGCTAAGAATTCTCAATTCCACGATATGTACATCACGTCACAATGGAGTTGAGTGGCGATTCGTTTTGTCGGAGTGTACCTACATCGAGTCGATATCAGACAATAAAAATTGCCATTCTTTAATGCGTACCTTGTACCTATGTTTGTCCTTTGTAAAGGCAATCTTATATTTGGGTGCTGAATTCCGTAGTTTATGATTAAAACTTAATTCTATATCCTTATTCGGACAGGATTCATTTTATTGGGGGAGGTTGGGTAATGTAATTATGTGCACAAACACAAAACACAATTTCTGTCATTTTAGTTCGGTCCGAATTTGCCATGCCAGTCAGTTTTACATGGCAGGAGAGTAACAATTCCAGCCAGAATAACCTAATGTTCCTCTGATAATGCTAGTCCTGTGCGTAACGACGTCCCTGTGTTTTTCGAGACATTACAAGAGTTGAACAAACTTTTGTTTATAGGCTACGTTTTGTGCCAATGAACTGAAAGTCGAACATCACCAAATGTGTCAGTTTAATTAAATGTGCAATAAAAAAATATTGTGTCTAGGCTTATTTCATTCAACTGTGGCTGTTGATGTAGGCAATAGATTCCCCACTGAGCTAAACCTTTTTGGAATTGGCAAGTTCACTTTCTCATCCATAGACGCATCTCAAGTGCAAGAGCACTGTTCAACAGCTCACATCAGCAGGATGGGAGGCCTTGTCATTAGGACAGTCTACCGTCAATCCCTAACATAATGATTATGATCACACTTCTGCAATTTAAACGCTTTGGGGACACCTTCACATTTGGCCGCCAAGCATGAGTTATCAGTGTGGCCTTTATCGGCTAGACATGGTGTTCACATATCTTCACGCTTAGAATAAAACCCTCCAGGCTTCCGTCATAAGAGTCAATTGAATGAAAACAAATGAAGAATTAAAGGCGGCAGTTTGTAAAAACTTATACCGTGCGAATTGTCCTCTGGAATAATTCAAATGCCGGTGTATTAATTACATAACCAGCGTCTCTGCTAATACTAGTCCCGTCTGAATAGGGCTATAATGTGACCTTTGTCAAATTGTGCTGCATAATTCACTGGTTTCCAATGGAGTATGAAGTTAGTAACTTCAAACATGCACTGCCACTCGATACTTAAAACATATATAATTTGAATGAACACTTACTGTGTACCTGTGCTTGTCCAGATTGTCATACAGCTGTCAGAGGGAGTTGTATCTGTAGTTCTTGATGAAAATTGCATTCTATGCATCTCCTGCCAAAACAAAAATAATCGTCCTTTAATGACGGGGCTGTTCCTTCTTCATTAGCAAACAACGGTGTAGGTCACTTAAAATGCTGTTTGTATCAAAAACTACAGGTTGCAGCAAACTCATTGCCACTCAACTCCATTATATCATGGAGTTGAGATTTCTCAGCTGCACAGCCTCCTGCTCTTTTTGTCACCGTCCGTTAATTGAAGTGCTATAAATGATGTAATAATACATACACCAGTGCTGAACTATGACTGAAAAAAATGTGCAAAGGGACCTTTTTCCATATTCTGTGTATTTTGCTGTGTGCTGGTCAGATGCATCTCTTCCCCTCTCACTGTTGTCCTCTCTATTATAGTGTCCAACCTGTTAAAGTGTGAGGTGTGCAGTGCCCCCTTCGAGACGAGGCGGGGCCTATCTAGTCACGCCCGTTCCCACCTGCGCCAGCTGGGCATCGGCATGTCGGAGAGTAGCGGGGCACCCATCGACCTCCTCTACCAGATCACCAAGGAGCGTGGTCTGGATGGGCACTTCCCCCTCCCCTCCCCCGCCCCCCCATTGCCAAGAAGCCCCTTCACGTCCTGCCAACCCCACGGAAAGAAGAGAGATATCAAGACACCGACATGGACGAGAAACCCATCCCTCTCTCTATCCCCTCCCCCGTGGCCTCCCCTCCCCCCTCACTCATCAGGGCCTGCTCCCCTTCTCCTGTGGTGAGGAAGGCCCCCATCTCCTCCCTGCTGCCTGTGTCCTCCCCCATGCGCTGTCAGGACCATAAGCCTGGAGTGGTGAAGAGAACCACCTCTAACCTCTCTGCCAAACCCTTCTGGGCTCCACAGGAGACTGATGCCCCACTCAACCTCAGTAAGTGTGTCAGTGCCCTCTCTCTGGTCCTTCAACCCCAACTGATTAATGCGGAGGTTGTAAAGGTGTCTGAAGTAAAACATTTCCTCATACCCCCTTTTCCTCATCTGTGCAGCATTGGAGGTAGACCCCAACAAGGACATAGTGTGCCAGCTGTGTGGCGCCTGGTTCGAGACACGGAAGGGCCTGTCCAGCCATGCCCGAGCCCACCTGCGTCACTTTGGGGTGGAGTACTCGGAGTCCAAAGGTTCCCCCATAGACCTCCTCAACCAGCTCATTCACACTGATGACTTCAAGCACAGAGCCAGCGCCCTGCAGCCTGAGGGGCCCCAGGGGCTCAGGGGCCTCACAGCCAGCCTCTCCTCCCCCAAACGCTCCCTCCTCACCACCTCCTCTACACCTCTCCTCTACAAGGTCACTACGATGGGGGGCGGATCTGGGTCCAAAGCTACCTCTTCCTCAGCTTCCTCAATGTTTGGCCCGCCCTCCAAACGTCCCAAGTCCTCCAAATTACAGGTCTTCCGTTTGAGTGGCGGGGAACTCACGCCCATCCCCCACAGTGAGTGTCTGTCATATGATGGAAACTAAACTCATTCTCCATTCAATGCAATACAGCATCAGTGACTTGTTGAGGCACAGTTTCTTGAGGTGCTTATTTTAAGTTGATCTTAATCTCTACTCTCCATCTCTCCTGCAGGTGAACCAGTGAAGGAGATCGGCTGTGAGTTCTGTGGGGAGTACTTTGAAAACCGTAAAGGCCTCTCCAGTCACGCGCGTTCCCACCTGCGCCAGATGGGCATCACAGAGTGGACAGTCAATGGTTCCCCCATAGACACCCTGCGAGAGCTGATCACACGTCGAGGTCTACCATGCGCCCTGCCCCTTAAGCCCCTAAAATCTCCCCCCCCATCCCCCGGACCCCCTCGCTCCCCCTTGTCCTCCCCTGCCTCGCCCAGCCTCCTGAGTCGCCTCCCTTTTGCCTTCGCCCACCCTCCCAGCCACCAGTCCACGGTGCGTAAGATGGGCTCAGCTCCACCGGCCTCCCCTAGCCTGATAGTCAAGCTGAAGCCTGAGCCTATGCAGCTGGAAGTCAC
Organism: Oncorhynchus keta; assembly: GCF_023373465.1. Lineage (NCBI taxonomy): Eukaryota > Metazoa > Chordata > Actinopteri > Salmoniformes > Salmonidae > Oncorhynchus > Oncorhynchus keta. Next base: position 18,838,302 of record NC_068425.1, on the reverse strand, counting down.
CATGCCAGGAGCGGTGGGTGGAGCAGCGGGATACTCCTCTGAGCCACTGAATTGCAGCTGGAGCAGCTCTGACAATATGCTCCCTCTTAACTTGGGTGAGTCCAAGTTGAAAGACCATCTAGTAATTATTGAGGTAATATCCATACTGAAGTGATGCCTTGTTTTTATTCTCTACGGTCTCTTTTTCTATCTCTCTGTCTCCTCCCCCTCCCTCTGTTCCTCCCACAGTCACAGCCCATGAAGTAGAGCCCACTCGGGACATCCGCTGTGAGTTCTGTGGGGAGTACTTTGAGAACCGTAAAGGTCTCTCCAGCCACGCCCGTTCCCACCTGCGCCAGATGGGCATCACAGAGTGGACAGTCAACGGCTCCCCCATAGATACCCTGAGAGAACTCATGCACAAGAATGGGGGCACCTCGTCCCCAGCCCCGGGGCTGAAGAAGGAGACCAGCCAGGGGTCCAGCCCCACCTGGGAAGGCCTGGTGGGGGGCCTGGGTTACCAGTCGCCCAAGTTCTCCCGCAAATCCCCCCTCAACCTGCTGCACTCTGGCTCCCGGCTTCATAAGCACGGCCTGGGGGCGGTGGGCCTCTCCTCCACCCCTCCCGCCGGGAAGTTTTTTGCGGTGTCCCTGCTGGGTAAAAGACCCATGTCGGAGGAGGGCCATCCAGTTGAGAGGTCACCATCCCACCCCCAGTCCTTTTCGCCACTGCCACATGACCTCTCCATCAAAGGGAAGTCCTCTCCAGACAAGAATGCCGGAGGGCACCTGGGTAAGCCATGACCTTACTAAAGATCCTCAGAAGAGTTGCAGTCATCCTTTAACTTGCTGACTGTCTTTTAGTACAGACTCATTGCATTTAGCAGCGAATGACACACATGTTCTGGTATATACATTTAATTTTATGAAACATGAATCCGTCTCTAACTTAAGCCCGGCTCTGACTGACAACACCACTCCTTTGTCTTCTCTCACCCCCTCCCCAGATGCCAGCTGTGAGCTATGTGGGTTCTACTTTGAGAACCGCAAGGCGCTGGCTAGCCACGCGCGGGCCCACCTGCGGCAGTTTGGCGTGACAGAGTGGTGTGTGAACGGTTCGCCCATCGAGACGCTGAGTGCCTGGATGCGCAGCCGGCCCCACAAGGTGGTGGAGATGCACCGCAGCTACATGCAGGGCTCCAACCGCTCCACCTCCAAGAAGGTCAGGGAGGAATTGATTTATTTAGGAGTTTATCTAATGGTGATAGATGATAGTAAAAGGAAAAAGTTATATTTTTCCAATGTCAATGCGAAGGCAGAAATTATTTCTATTGACTTAGAGTGAACTGTGTGACATCGTGCACACAATGCACAATCAAGCTACAATATTGCTAAGTCGTTTTTTATTAGTGCCGACCCCGTCCATTTTAGTTGTGGGTTTCGGACCGCTATGAGGTCTGTCGGCACACTGTTAGGGCTGTTTAGAGCATTAACATGACAACCCATATCATTAAAGGTCAGGTGAATTGTTTACCATAATGCTTTAGCTCTCTCAAACTAACAACACCTGCCAGGAGATTGGCTTTTAAAGGTTAAAAGATGGAATTGGCCTCAGCCACCACCAGCCATTTTGTGATTTAAATGCCACACTCAGATCTGCTATCATGTAGCTCCAACACAAAGATTCTCATATCAGAATATTTCCCCTGTGGGGGACACATCAGGTTTAGGTATTGACTTAATAGTTGCTATAGTAACCAGAGAACTGGGTGACATAGATCCTTCATCTTCAGATTAATTATGTTCTAGAAAATAGACTTGTCTGTCCCTCCTGAATTAGCATTGTGTATTTGCTTCACTGTTACTCCCTCTGTGATGAGTTGACACACATAAAGACAAGAAGATTACTCTGTCATGTCCTTCTATTAGAGTACATTGAGACAGCTATTTTAATGAGAAGCACTCATCCCCCTCCTTTATGTTGCAGAAAAGCAGCCTGTCTCTCTCCCCATCATCCGACTCTGACCTCCTCCCCCCCATGCCCTCCCAGAAGCATTCCTCCTCCTCCCAGTGGGCGGCTCTGGGGCTGGCCCAGGCCAGACGGGTAGGCCGGGAGCTCACCCTGGCATCACCCCGGGCAGCAGAGGGTGATGCAGGTCTCACTCCCCCCTCCAGACCCAGCCACAGCAGTCACAGTCTCAGCCCCACCCGACTCTCCAACACAGTCCCTCCCCACACACAGGTGGCCCGCAGTGAGCTAAACGTGCGCCTGCCCAGAGGTGAGTGTGACACACAAACACACACAACTATTCGCCATACACACCTACCTGTCCATCTCATGCTCAGCCTGGTGTTCTCTCCTCATGTTCAGGCTTTGAGCGGCGACCTCTTAAACACCCCTCCCACTCAGAGGGAGGAGAGAGGGACAGTGGCACCCCCAAGCCCCCTCGCACCGGCACCATTCCTGCCCTGGTGCCCAAACCCCCTTCCACTCCCCTGGTCAAAGTGGTGGGAAAGATCTACTCCCTCAGGTGCCGGTGAGTTTCTCTGGGGAACTGCAGTACTGAACCCATCGACTAATCTCAAAGTATGCCATATTCCCAATATAGTGCACTTGTTTATAGCCCTGGTCAGAAGTTATGCTCTATTTTGGGAATAGGGAGGCACTTGAGATTTGGAAGTTGTGTGAATGAGTGCTTTTAGTCTGTCGGCCCAGGGGCCATAAAAAAACATTCACAATAATTATAATCTGTTGATTTATTAAAGCAACATTTTTTTAATTATCCATGTACCGTTCCTGTCTTCCTCCTGTGATTGTATGACGACTCTGTTTGAGTACAGTGTGCTCTCTGCTCTCTCCGCCAGGTTCTGTGAGGTGGAGTTCCAGGGTCCTCTCTCTGTGCAGGAGGACTGGATCCGCCACCTCCAGCAGCACATTCTCAACCTCAACTACAACAAGCCTGCTCCCTCTGCCACGGACCCCCCAGTCCAAGACCACAACCCAACCCCAACCTCAACCTCAGTCCCAGCCACTTCCTCCAGCTTCACCACAACTCCTGCCCCCACCTCAACCCTACCCTCCATCCACACCCACACCACAGCTCCTACTGTTCCCCCTCCTTGCAGCCCCTCTCCTCCCCCAATGGCTGAGTCTGCTCCAATTGTCACTGCCACTCCAATGGCAACAGCCTCAGCAGAGTCCACCCTCACCTCGATCCTGATCCCCACCCTGTCCTTGTAACCCCCAGGTCCATAACAATCCACACATTCTTCTAACCATCTTGTTCTGCCACGTCTTTGCCATGCCTTGTTTCCATCCACTTGTTCCTTCGGCCTCAACACTGGGGACCTCTTTAAACACTGGGGAAGTGTTTAAAGAGAAGCTTTCCCCCAACGAGCTCTCTCAACCCCCAGCCTCTCCTAGGAAGCGCTGCAGATGGTTACAAAGCCCCATTGCCATGGGAACCCAAGCTCTCCTGACCAGAGTGGGTGATTGCAACTGTCCAGGGCTTCGGGGTCTGCTGTGTCTTCTTTGTTTGGACTTTTTTGAGCTGAATGTTCAGTTTGTAACGTGGACAGTTACACTTCCTGCCGCTCAGTGGTTAACCGAGAGGTTAACTTAAAACCATATTGAACTTTGACTTATCTCCCTGCTCTAAACAGTGCTTTATAAAGACCTGAGAGGCTCCGCCCATTTATATTTGAAGCACTTAATTAAGAGGAGCACACTCATGGCTCCTGCTATACTCACCTCAACAACATTTTAAAAGGAGTTTAAATAATGTTTTTGTATTCATGCTTAGTCTATGGTACAGACTTAAAAAGCCCATTTACACATTCTTTTGATAAGGCCATTTTAACGTAGACAATGCCACAGAGCACTTACATAAGTGCCCCATTGATTAGGGCAGTGATGATGAGGAAAAGGCCCCTTTGAGAGAAAAGGAAGGACCCTGTAGAGGAAGCAGCACCTTGAAGGGACGTCCCATTCACCTTAGAGTTAGGCTGACAGGTGCAGTCACACAGTAACTCTTAATGTTTTCTGAATGTAGTTAAAGAGATAGTTCACCCAAATTACATATTGGTTTCCTTACCTTGCAAGCAGTCTATGGACAAGGTATCACAGCAATCCATGCGGTGGTTTAGATTCATTGGCACCGTTTCCAAATGTTGTGGCACAAATCCCATTTAAGTCATGGGTATAAGATATTAGCATTTGTCAAACATTGTGCCCAAATCATTCGAAAGTGTCTACAATTGATTGTAAAGCACAACAAAGTCACTTATAGATGATTGCTGATATCAGTCCCATGGGATTTGTGCCACAAATGCTAAAACATTAGCATTTGAAAACAGTGCCAGGGAAACTAAACCAACGCATGGATTGCTGTCATACCTTATCTATAGACTGTTTACAGGGTAAGGAAACCAATGTGTAATTTGGGTGAACTATCCCTTTTAATGCAGTTATTATTTGAGATGACTGTGCCATATTAAATTAGGCTGGTCATTATGTTATTCCATAGTTTGATGTCCCCAACACTGTTTAGCTAACGGCATTTAAGCTCTTGATGAAACTCCTCTATTCTTTAGATGAAAGGGTCTATAGAAGTATTGACGGTCACTATTTCAAGTTTCAATGTGGACACACAATGTTGCCATTTCTTTCTTGCCTTGTCAATGAAACCCAAAACCTTGGTTGTTATTTATTACACATTTGAATGTGGTGAACTAGGTTGTTTTTAGGCTCAATTAGAACATTGGAATGTTTGAAATTAGGCCAGTGACACTTTTATCTAAGTGCATAAGCTATGTGTGTTTGTTAGTTTGTGTGTGTGTTTTTTTTGCACAAGAGGTGCATGTGTATGTCTTTCTATGACTTAAATGCTAGACAGAGGTCAACAGTAGCTAACACACAGGACCTCTCTGTAGCTACAAATCTAGCTAATCATGGGATCTGGTCTATTTTTCAGTCTGATCAGGACTTGACTGCATCTGCCATTCTCCTAAGGATGTGCCAAAGAGTGTGTTTACTCCCTGGTCTCGCCTCTGTAAGCTGTTTACATGGGACCTGTTCATAGGGAGGAGCTCTGCACAGCTACGGAGCAACCAAGGCTCCTCATTGGACGAGGGACATGTATCGGTGTACATCTGGATCCAGTGACTCCCAGTATGTGAACCACAGAGTTGACTGACTGTTGCAGTGACATACATAAGCGGCCTTGGCTTCATGGAACTGTTACACTACTGCATTATTGCACCCAGTACACGGACGCCCACAGAGGTTGCTATCTGTCAGAGCTCTGTGAAGTATTGGTGCCCTTAAATCCAGACGCATTTACGTATGGCCTCTGGTGGAACAGCTTCTAAACTGGGGCGACGCTGTCACTCCAGCGTGTCTTCACATTGCTTCAGGTAAGTGTTTATATCGCCTGCAAAGTGACGCAATAACTGAAGAGTCCATACGGAAATTAACTTTTCAAGTTTGTTCCAGCATTAAACTGTCGAAAACATGACTGTTTGACCCTAACAATCTTTTATGGAATATAGATACGTATATATAACTACATGTACTTATGAAACTGTTGATGCTATTAGAGCTATTAACAGTTCTATTAACAGCTAGTTACAAAACAAATGGATCTTGATTCCTTTTATCGTGATTTAGTTTCATCCTTCTATGACATGTCTTTTTATTGCTCTGTGCATTTGTGTATTTGCAGTCCAGGAGGTGAAACCTTGATGAGTATTTTTATTTTCTTTGTTAGCTAGTTTCTCCAAGCTGAACATTGGTGCTCATGAGAATGGGATGGTGAGGATGGGGAGTGACTGAAGACGGGAGAAAATGAGTGATTGTTGTGTCCTAAGATCAGAGGACTCTAAATACTTCAGTCTTTAAAGGGGACCACTTTTGCACGTTCAGATTTTCCTCCACCAGTGAGTGTTCACATCGTGATAGGGTTAGCCTCTGGCAGGTTTGTGACTGTGTTACCGTGTAAGATGAGTTTCCGCTGGTGTTACAACTAAGTCCCCTTTAAGATTGCCTGTGTGTACCCCTCAGCTGGTATGACTGGCTGCAGAGGGTTGGTGTGTGTGTGAATGAGTGTGCGAGTGCCTGTGGAGAGCTAAGACCATGATCTGATGATGATAATACAAATATTAAAGAATTGTACTGTACACAAAGGGTTGAGGTTCATGTGAATCAGCTCCTGAACAAACATTAAATGTGATTTCAAACTCAGCCACTTTTGAATTGAGTTCTTAAATGCTTGATCATGTTAATTTAATGTCTGTCCTACAGAAATGCTTTAAAGGGAATGAATGTTGGATACCACTTTACTAACATGTATTGGGCCAGCAGGAGGAGCTAGAAGACAGGTTCTGTACTCCATAGTCATCCTGGAGAGGCTCTCTATGTTGAATATCAAGAAGTTGCTTTGACAATACAAGATCAACAAGTATTCTGTCCTGAGAACAGAAAGAACATCCAATACAGAAAAAAATATATACGATAGGTCAAGAAATAAAATGTTATGTATGATTTGTGACACATTTATCAGGCTTGACTACCCCAATTTATTATGCTGATATTCTGCCCAAATGTCATAATCAATCGGGGGGAAATTATATGGAAGTAACTATTTAAAGAGAACAAAACATTAGTGAACTAATTATTGCTTCCTGAAACCCAGGGCGCCACTTCCTAGATCAATTCCTATTAACCTACATTGTGACCCAATGTCTTCAAGTCAATGAGCTAATACAGCTAGCTAATCAATGAGGTGAGTAAATGAGTTTCAATAGAATGGCTGTACAATTGTTGTAAGCAATGATATTTGCTGTGACTGCAACTCCATCTTAATTGGACACGTTGAAAGTAGAAACCAAAAACCAGCATGGCTCAGGCTAAGACCCAAATGCAGACACAGGAGGTGGATAGTACAAGTCTCATAGTTTATTATAGTACAAGGGGCAGGCAAAAGGTCAGGCAGGATCAGGGTCAGGACAAGTAGAAAGGTCAGAACTGGGAAGTATAGGAAAAACAAAAACTAGAGCACAGGAAACACAGGAACATGCTGGTAGGACTTGACGGGATAAGACAAACTGGCAACAGACAAACAGGAAACAGGAGACAAAGGGCTGTGAGACAGAGGTTTAATCCTAGACACATGAAAAGTGGGATGTATACGGAGGGTGCGGGTCAACAGAAGACGAACAGCAGAGAGGCTAAGGATTTTAGAGATGCGGAAAAAAACGATGAAATGGGGGGAAAGTTTACAGGACACCACCCGGAGGGCCAGGTCCCGAGTGGAAAGCCATACCCTCTGCCCGAGCTGATAGCTGGGGAGCAGGGTTCCGGTGGTGATCCTGCTATGCCCTCAGACGAACCATCAAACAAGCAAAGCGTCAATACAGGATTAAGATTGAATCCTACTACACCGGCTCTGACGCTCGTCAAATGTGGCAGGGCTTGAAAACTATTACGGACTACAAAGGGAAACTCAGACGCGAGCTAACCAGTGACGCGAGCCTGCCAGATGAGCTAAATGCCTTTTATGCTCGCTTCGAGGCAAGCAACACTGAAGCATGGAGAGCACCAGCTGTTCTGGATGACTGTGTGATAATGCTCTCGGTAGCCGATGTGAGCAAGACCTTTAAACAGGTCAACATTCACAAAGCCACGGGGCCAGATGGATTATCAGGACGTGTACTCAAAGCATGCGCGGACCAACTGGCAAGTGTCTTCACTGACATTTTCAACCTCTCCCTGTCTGAGTCTGTAATACCTACATGTTTCAAACAGGCCATCATAGTCCCTGTGCCCAAGGAAGCGAAGGTAACCTGCCTAAATGATTCCCGCAACGTAGCACTCACGTCAGTAGCCAATGAAGTGCTTTGAAAGGCTGGTCATGGCTCACATCAACGGCATCCTCCCGGATACCCTAGACCCATTCCAATTCGCATACCACCCCAACAGATCCACAGATGACGCAATCAAAATCGCACTCCACACTGCCCTTTCACACCTGGACAAAAGGAACACCTATGTGAGAATGATGCCCATTGACTACAGCTCAGCGTTCAACACCATAGTGTCCATGAAGTTCATCAATAAGCTAAGGACCCTGGGACTAAACACCTCCCTCTGCAACTGGATCCTGGACTTCCTGATGGACTGTCCCCAGGTGGTAAGAGTAGGCAACAACACATCTGCCACGCTGATCCTCAACACTGGGGCCCCTCAGGGGTGTGTACTTAGTCCCATCCTGTACTCCCTGTTCACCCACGACTGTGTGGCCAAACACGACTCCAACACCATCATTAAGTTTGCTGACGACATAACAGTGGTAGGCCTGATCACCGACAACGATGAGACAGCGTATAGGGAGGAAGTCAGAGAACTTGCAGTGTAGTGCCAGGATAACAACCTCTCCTTTAATGTGTGCAAGTCAAAGGATCTGGTCGTGGACTACAGGAAAAGGACGGCCGAACAGGGCCCCATTAACATCAATGGGGCTGTAGTAGAGCGGGTCGGAGTTTCAAGTTCCTTGGTGTCCACATCCCCAATAAATTATCATGGTCCAAACACACCAAGACAGTCGTGAAGGGGGCACATCTAAACCTTTTCCCCTCAGGAGACTGAGAAGATTTGGCATGGGTCCCCATGGGTCCTTAAGTTCTACTGCTACACCATCAAGAGCATCCTGACCGGTTGCATCACCGCCTGGTGTGGCTACCTCTCGGCATCTGACCATAAGGCGTTATAAAGGGTAGTGCATACGGCTCAGTACATCACTGGGGCCAAGCTTCCTGCCATCTAGGACCTATATAATAGGCGGTGTCAGAGGAAAGCCCATAAAATTGTCAGAGACTCCAGTCACCCAAGTCAAAGACTGTTTTCTCTGCTACTGCACTGCAAGCGGTACTGGAGCTCCAAGTCTAGGACCAAAAGGATCCTTAACAGCTGCTACCCCCAAGCCATACGACTGCTGAACAATTAATCAAATGGCAGCCGGACTATTACATTGACCCCCCATGTGTTTTGCAAATTGTACACTGCTACTCACTGTTTATTGTCTATGCAATGTTACTTCACCCCTACCTACATGTACAAATTACTTCAACTAACCTGTACCCCCGCGCACTGACTCGGTACCGGTACCCCCTGTACATAGCCTCGTTATTGTTATGTTATTTTCTTACTTTTTATGATTTTTTTAAAACTTTAGTTTACTTGGTAAATATTTTCTTAACTCTTCTTGAACTGCACTGTTGGTTAAGGGTTTGTAAGTAAACATTTGCTATCTACACATGTTTCAGCACCACTTTCTATATAACAACAAGTCTACACTTCTTGTATTTGGCAAATGTGAGATACCAAGTTTGATTTTATTTACTATCAACTGCTGGGGTTACTGTGGAGAGAGGTGGAAAGTGGTGCTGAGAGTGGTGGACATAACAAACGTGTAGCTACTGTCCATGCTTGGTTACTATTGGCCATGTTTTGTGGTGTGTGAACAAGAACTTAAATCTCAACCCTCTGGTTTCCCTCCCAGTCTCTTAGATGGTTTGTTGGCATATGGTTTTCCGTGTTTATAATAACAACATCTTAATAGAGTTATTATTTTGTCAAGATACATTTAGTCATGAAAAACTAAACATTTAGTAAGGATTGAAAGCATTTTTATACATACTTGGTTTTTGTTTACATTAAATATTGCTTTGTTACTTCACTTGTGTCAACTTTCCTTTCAAATTTCTGTGTTGAGGGATGCGTTTCCCACCAGATGTAGTGTGAAACTCTGACAGATGGAACCCATGGGATGTGGACTGGAGATGTTTTAGAGGAAAATAAAAGGGTCACTAACCCTGCAATGAATAGAATGGGTTGAACCAAACAAAGAGGCAGCCAAAACAGCGAGGTGGTGTAACAACAACCAGGAATATTGTTCTACGTTCTGTGGAGACAGGATGGGTAAACAACAGGACTCATCCACCCGCACAAACAGATGATGACACTAAGGTCAGGGGCCGTCTTTTGTACTGTGGGAGATGCAGTACCAACCTGACCAATCAACCAATCTGATTGGGGGGCAATTCAATGTTACGGTGTTCTTTAAGGTTGCTATACTCCATATTTATTTATGAAAATTTCTGCATATTTGTAAACAAGGTAATTATCTAACATTTTGTAAATGTTGACATATTAATAAATATATTACAGGATGTAATTTGTCAGTTGACACATACTAGAGAAAACATTTGTATACATGATACATAAACAACACAATGAATCCTTCAACTTGTCAAATGCGTAAAAAGCCCATGTGACCAGATTTATTTTAGAGTAATTCCTGGATACGTTTCATATCCAGGATGGGTAAACAACAGGGCTATCCAGCCACCCGCACAAACCAATGGTGACTAAGGTCAGGAGCCTTGCTTTGAATTGTTGGAGATGCAGTACCAACCTGATCAATCAATCTGACTGACATGAAGTCACTGTATCTGTCAGACAGATTACTCTATATTTGACGCCACACCTTACTCATAAATATGTCTTCTATTGTATTTATCAAAAATTCATCATTTTTGTAAACAAGGAATTATATAACATTTTGTAAATGTTGAAATATACAGAAATATATTACAGGATGTAATTTGTGAATTGGCACATTCTAAAGATTTTTTTTGTATGCATGATACTACATAAACAACTAAATTAATTATTATTCATGCCAGATGTGTGAGAAGCCCATGTGATCAGACTAATTCCTGCATATGTTCCTTCGAGCGTCTCCCAGAAAATTACAAATGCATTCTGTGTTGCCTCAGAAGGCAGCATTCCCAGCTAGCACATTTGGTTCCTTGGAAGTAGTAGGAACGTATATTTTTGGATTCACATTGATTGTGGAAATGAAGCCATAAGTTCCCTGACCTGTAAATCGGAATGTTTTTTTAAATGTTCTGAGACCAGAAGTTACAATTTTGTCTGTTCTGGGAACGTTTCTTTAGGTTGCAGGGAGGTTCTGAGAATGTTTTACTCTGGCTCCTTGAAAATGTATGCTCTCACTACTGTAAGTCGCTTTGGATAAGTGCGTCTGCTAAATGTAACATTTTAACATTTAAAGTTTTCCTGAGAGGTTTTATTAACGCTCTTAAGAAAGGAAATGATAGGTTATTTGGAGTTTTTTTTTAAAAATAACACCGCTAGCTTATTTTGGATGAACTTTTCTGAATTCCAAGCACAGATAGGACACACAGAAATTCATTTCCTTATACATTCATTCAAACACATGTATTTTTTATTGTGAGACAGCATTGGTGAAATTCAAACCTATAATCTTCTGTTTTCTATCCATGGACTTAGTCCTCTGGGCCACTAGCATGGAGCTAGCATGTCATGTTGTTTTATGCATAAAAAGCTGTTCATTTTTGTCTATTTAAACAGACCCCATTTCAAATGAAACAAGCACTCCTTAAGATCAGGTGTGGCCAATTGCATTTCGCTACACCCGCAATAACATCTGCTAAATATGTGTACGTGACCAATTTAATTTGATTTGATTCAACCTTTTTATTTGATTTAACAAGAGTTTTGTTGATGCTGAGAATGGGATGTATATGTTTTTAAATAACATTCTTAGTATGTTCTCTGAATGTTACTAAAGTTGTCTTGTAGTTTTTATGGAAGGTTTTATTAACATTCTCGGAACAGTTTGAGAACATGACTTTAAATAGAACCATGAGGAAACCTGTAGGAAACGTTATGCTAAAGAATTGAAATTCCCACAGAATAATGTTGTTTTTTACATTCTATGAAACTATTTGAGAACATTCCCAATGGAAAACCAGTAAGAGAACATTCCTGGAACATTACCAAAATTGAAATAAAATGTTTGACATTTCTGGAAATGTTCTGTTAAAGTAATGAAAACATTTTTTTTGTCAAGTTCCTTAAATGTGCTGAGATTGTTCCTAAGCCAAGCAACTTTCATTTGCCATTACCCAAAGGTTCTGGTAAGGTTGTATGGAAAATAATGATAGGACAACCACACTCTCACCAAGCTCTAAGAAATGGTTCTCAGAACGTTATGTGCCAGCTGGGTTGTCCTCATGTGTACTTTCCCATTGACTGGACAGAACAAAGCAATGCTTGAATCAAGCCATGTGAATATAGCCCTATTATGTTTGAGGACATCTGAGATGTTTCAGCCTGTTTACTGTGAATGGAGGAACTGCAGAAAACTGATACCATCTCAAACTCTGATAAGAGATGTGAATTATTTGAAAGGCAGAACAAAATAAAAGACAATCTGCTGGGTACATTTGAAGCAGAAATTATAAAGGCCTAGCCTATGCCATGGCACGCGACTGCTACCTGATACCTACACAAGGTCTGCTTCTGATTCTACTTTGTCCCTTGTTAAAATAGCACACCCCATCAGCGAACTGAATGCACAGCAGATTGTCTGAGGTCGCTATCTGTTTGCACATGTCAGAGATAGTACACGCATAAATGTACACAATTAATTAAATATGGCCTATAATTCCCCCTTTAAGCTAACCATGTAAACTCAGAAAAAAAGAAACGTCCTCTCACTGTCAACTGTGTTAATTTTCAGCAAACTTAACATGGGTAAATATTTGTGTGAACATAACAAGATTCAACAACTCAGACATAAACTGAACAAGTTCCACAGACATGTGACTAACAGAAATGGAATAATGTGACCCGGTACAAAGGGGGGAACTAGATCTGCCAGTATCTAGTGTGGCCACCAGCTGCATGAAGTACTGCAGTGCATCTCCCCCATATGGACTGCACCAGATTTGCCAGTGCTTGCTGTGAGATGTTACCCCACTCTTCCACCAAGGCATCTGCAAGTTCCTGGATATTTCTGGGCGGAATGGCCCTAGCCCTCACCCTCTGGTCCAACAGGTCCCAGATGTGCTCCGGGCTCTTTGCTGGCCATGGCAGAACACTGACATTTCTGTCTTGCAGGAAATCACGCACAGAATGAACAGTATGGCTGGTGGCATTTTCATGCTGGAGGGTCATGTCAGGATCAGCCTGAAGGAAGGGTACCACATGAGGGAGGAGGATGTCCCTGTAACGCACAGCGTTGAGATTGCCAGCAATGACAACAAGCTCAGTCAGATGATGCTGTGACACACTGCCCCAGACCATGATGGACCCTCCACCTCCAAATCGATTCCACTCCAGAGTACAGGCCTCGGTGTAACGCTCATTCCTTCGATGATAAACACGAATCCGACCATCACCCCGGGTGAGAGAAAACCGCGACTCGTCAGAGAAAAGCACAACAGTGGGTTTGTGGCCATAGGCGACGTTGTTGCCAGTGATATCTGGTGAGGATCTGCCTTACAACAGGCCTACAAGTCCAACCTCTCTCAGCCTATTGCGGACAGTCTGAGCGCTGATAGAGGGATTGTGCATTCCTGGTGTAACTCAGGCAGTTGTTGTTGCCATCCTGTATCTGTCCCGCAGGTGTGATGTTCCGATGTACCGATTCTGTGCAGGTGTTGTTACACTTGGTCTGCCACTGCGAGGATTATCAGCAGTCCATCCTGTGTCCTTGTAGCGCTGTCTTAGGCGTCTCACAGTACGGACATTGCAATTTATTGCCCTGGCCACATCTGCAGTCCTCATGCCGCCCAAGGCACGTTCACGCAGATGAGCAGGGAGGGACCCTGGGCATCTTTCTTTTGATGTTTTTCAGAGTCAGTAGAAAGGCCTCTCCAGTGTCCTAAGTTTTCATAACTGTGACCTTAATTGCCTACCGTCTGTAAGCTGTTAGTGTCTTAACATCCATTCTACAGGTGCATGTTCATTAATTGTTTTTGGTTCATTGAACAAGCATGGAAAACATTGTTTAAACCCTTTACAATGAAGATCTGTGAAGTTATTTGGATTTTTACGAATTATCTTTGAAAGACAGGGTCCAGAAAAAGGGATGTTTCTTTTTTTGCTGAGTTTAGATAAAATAGATCTTACTATGTAGTTATTATATCCTCCTGAGTATCAAGACACAAGGCGAGACCCATATGCAGATACAGGAGGCAGATGGTTGGAGTCTTACAATGTTTAATAATCTAAAGGGGTAGGCAAGAGAATGGTCGTGGACAGGTAAAAAGGTCAAAAGCAGATCAGAGTCCAGGAGGTACAGAGTGGCAGACAGGCTCGTTCGTGGTCAAGGTAGGCAGAATGGTCAGGCAGGCGGGTACAAAGTCCAGAAACAGGCAAGGGTCAAAACCAGGAGGACTAGAAAAAGCTAAAGTAGTATGGGAAAAACATGCTGGTTGACTAAACATACAAGATGAACTGGCACAGAGAGACAGGAAACACAGGGATAAATACACTGGGGAAAATAAGTGACACCTGGAGGGGGTGGAGACAATCACAGGAAAAGGTCCCCCACTGCAAATGTGAGTTTTTTAAATATTTAATTTTTAAAAAAAGTACATAACACAAGTGTTTGGGGTGGGAAAAAAAACATTTACCAAGAAAGAAAAAAACAAAACTGTTGTTATTTATCTTTTATTGTATATATTGTTATTTATATTTTATTGTAAATGCAAAATTGTCTTCTGTCGTGGTCATTAGAACGTAAATATAAAAAAAACAACATTACAGTCAATGGCTATAGTAGGTGAAATACATAGTTGTAGCATCCAGGTGTCCACTACAGAGAACATTTCTTGATAAGCTCTTATTTAGCTCTTATTTAATGTGACAAAAATATAACAGAGTCCTGACAACTCATTGAACTATTCCTGAGATATTCACTTACTAGAAACAGTTTGAGTGTCAAACTCAAAAATTATAATTAATAATTATACACACTTAAAATGTCCATAAAATGTGACAATTTTGACTGCAGCCATTTTTTAAAGAACCATCAAGATACAGTTGTCAAGGTCACACCCCCACATATGTGATATAATTGAAAAGCCCAGAATTCCAGAGTCCTCTCAAAGGGACAACAGAATTTAATACAGTGGCTTGTATGGCCTCCGAGATACGGACCAAGAACTGATGTCCACTAGAGAAGACAAAAATGATTTGCTGGATCTGGGGTTGTATGATGGATGTCATGGGATAAGCTGGTCTCTGGTGACTTCTCTCTCTCACAAGCCATCAGACATTTGATACCAGACATGTTTTAATCCACAGTGATTTATTAGTTTCATGACTTGGCTGCAGGTGTATTTTCAGCTCTCTCTGCTATGACTGAAGATCCTCTGAGATAGCTGACAGATAGACCTCTTCTTTAAGGAATACTTTATCAAGTGTTTTTATATCGATATTGAGTTGTTTAAAAAAAATACTTGGATTGATTTTGTGAACATCTGCATCAATGAAATGTTTCTGAGTTATCTGAATCCAGATCTCAGACGAGTATACAGTTGTTTACTCGATCCCTTTTTATATGATGACTTACCTAGCTTTTGTGTAATCTTTCTTACAATATTATTGGAATGACTAATAATGACAGTAGATGAAGAAAGAGTACTGCTTCAATGAACCTCTGGCCAAACAGTTCTAAACTTAACTATTTTCCTCTGACTGGCTTTAGCCAGAGACTAGATATTTTGCTTAAAAATGGAAGTTAAGACATTGTAATAATACAAAATTATTAAACACAATTTATCTAGCTATTCAACAAGTTGTTTTGTGTTTTGTATTAACAATTCCAGCCATGGTCCCATTTTCTCGCACGCAACAGTTCAACCAAGGTTCAAGGGGATTATATGTCTATACTGATAATCCAAATGTTTCAATAAATGAATCAGTTTCAGGACACGCTTTGGGCCTTGGGACCTTCTTACCTTGATCCTCAGCCTCACAAAGACATTTGTTTCTAATCCGAAGAGCAAAGATTTTCCATGGTAATTTAAAACAACCAAGAGGAGTGAGAGAAAAACAGGAAACGCATGTGTTTTTGACCGGACATCACAGATCTTAGGACCCCTGGGGCACTGCTTGGGTTCCCAACTGGACCTATTGTTGAGTACCATGACCAGAGAGAGGCTGGCATACGGTACAAAGAAACACTAACAACATTGGTTCCACATCAATAGAGAAAAAAATGTATAGTGATGAATTTCACAAGATGTCAAATGTGTGATCTACAAAGAGACATAGTTTGGAATGAATTATTCTCAACTAATGTTGAGCTATACTTTATAATTACACCTGTCACTATAAACAAGAGACAACAGAACCAAATCCAGGCTGTTCTATAACTCTCTATATTCCTCTCTCTTCTGTAGTTGAGGTTTTCTCTTATGAATGTACAGCATACCTTAAAGATGATAATCATCCAAGGAACGTCTCAGTGGGATTCCTCAACATGGTACTTCATAAAGTAACGAGGACACAATGTTCTTGAGGTCAAAGTGTCTGGGAACACAGTCTCTCCCGTGCTGAGTCTACTGAACAATGCATTTCAGCACTAGAATAGGAATCTGACATGGAATGAAGTTCTGGACTGATGTTAGCTCTCCCTTCATGTCTGTGCTTTCTTACTATTCTCGCAGCTCTCAGCTTGTGAATTATTTATGTATAATGGACAAATATCCCTGTATTCCTGTCAGTACCTCTCCTCTTTCATCCTTTTCCCCACTATGAATATCAGACTGTTCCAGACAGCCTTCACACAGCACTCCTGCTGAATCAAGGAACATGGATGCATGTCGGAGGAGGCATGATGAATTGAATTCTCTTGGACGAGCAAATCAGACACCAACATAAACATTTTTACCTGAAGAGTGTTACACAGGTATATAAGGGGCCAGGTCAAGGTCATGTTATGTCTGTTGTGTCTGTTCATCAGGTTTTTATAAAAAATCATCAAAACAAATGCCGAGGACACCATCCACAATATGGCATGAATAGGGTCAAAAGTGTGGAGTGAACATATGCTTCTACAAGTAGACTTAGTATGATTGATGTTTCCTCCCTTGTATACTGAACAAAAATATCAACACAACATGCAACAATTTCAAAGATTTTACTGAGTTATAGTTCATATAAGGAAATCAGTCAACTGAAATAAATAAATTAGACCCTACTTGGGACCCTAATAAATTAGACCCTGATCTACGGATTTCACATGACTCGGGCGCAGCCATAGGTGAGACCAGCCAATCAGAATACATTTTTCCACACTAAAATACCTCTCAGTTTCATCAGCTGTCCGGGTGGCTGGACTCAGACAATCCTGCAGGCAAAGAAGCTGGATGTGGAGGTCCTGGGCTGTAGTGGTTACACTTGGTCTGCGGTTGTGAGGCCGGTTGGACGTACTGACAAATTCTCTAAAACGACGTTGGAGGCAGCTTATGGTAGAGAAATGAACATTGAATTATCTGGCAACAGCTCTGGTGGACATTCCTGCTGTCAACATGCCAATTGCACGCTCCCTCAAGACTTGAGACATCTGTGGCATTCTGTTGTGTGACAAAACTGCACATTTTAGAGTGTCCTTTTATTGTCCCCAGCACAAGGTGCTCCTGTATAATTATCAAGCTGTTTAATCAACTTCTTGATATGCCACAACCTTCAAGCGGATTGATTATCTTGGCAAAGGAGATATGCTCACTAACAAGGATATACAAAAATACGCTTTTTGTGCGAATGGAAAATGAATTCTCATGAAACATGCGACCAACACTTTACATGTTGCTTTTATATTTTTGTCCAATATATTATGTCAGCGTAAGATTTAAACTTGCACCAGTACACACCCTTGTGCCAATACCACAATTTTTCAAGAGAAAAAGTCATTTATTCACCATGTGTGTGTGCAGATGTGAAGGATGTCCGGAGAGTTGGTTTTAATTAAGCGATTAGAAGGCTGTGGAAAAGCATGAGGAATTTTCAGTCCTTCTCTTGGCAACGTTTTGGGAGAGAGTCCAAAAGAATTTCCCCGTTGCTCATATCGGCTAATGAAACCTAAGCATTTAATGATAATAGAATAAATATTGTGAAATTATTTTCAAGACGTTCACTTAGCATGATATTATGTATGGTTCATTGGTACAGCTTGGATAGGTTGAGATATTGTCACATATCAGCAACAAAGCATCAAACATGCTGTCTCTGGAAAATATGTCCAATGAAATACTCTGTAATAGCAATTTGCAGAGATGTGGTTGAAACCTCATCTTAGATGTAGAAACTCTGCTACTCAAAATCTCTACCAGTCCCCCTTGCCTTGCCACACTTATCTCAATAATCTGTTAACAGAGACCTACAGCGTAGCGTTGGCGTGAAGAAGTTCAGCCGTGAGCCAGTTTGGCAGTGGTTTCTCCAGAGGCCCAGTGAGAGCATTCAACAGACATGATTATGTGAGTGGGCTGTACGACAAGGCTTCTAAACAGAGAGAGTGTGAAGATGAAACCTTCAGGATCTGTTTGTCTCTTTGATGCGGTCCGCCTCCAGACAGTCCCAGAGGAGAAGGCCTGCTCTTTGTCACACGCTAAACCTCCACACTGTCAGGCTGTATGTGTTTCTCTCTCTCAGGATGTCTAGTTTTATTCTCCTCAGCATCTTCTCCAACTGAAGGTGTACTTGACATCTCTGGTGTGTTGTCTAATTGGACACACAAAACAAATATTTTTTGTGCCGTGCCTCCAACCTCTTTTCCTCTGCTTGAGACAAGACACCCATTCAGTCTGAAAGACATGCAAAATCAACACGTTTGCCTGGAGTTCAGGACAGCAAGTTCACTGGCAAGGTAACTCACCATTAAATGGGAACAGGCTGTCCACTCCCTGGGACATGGCACAAGGATGCAAGGCCTTGTCTTCAACTTTTCCCCCAAAACACCCAGCCAGGCACCAAGCGGAGGGAAGGTGAAGGGGATCTAATGTCGCAGTCATGACCTAGCTGCATCTCTCTCTCTCTCTCTCTCTCTCTCTCTCTCTCTCTCTCTCTCTCTCTCTCTCTCTCTCTCTCTCTCTCTCTCTCTCTCTCTCTCTCTCTCTCTCTCTCTCTCTTAGTTTGGCTCAGGAAGAAGTGTTTATGTTGGCCACAAGCTGGTCCTGTGACTTATGCTGAAAACACTACACTCTGTTTAGAGAAAAACACACTGAGGAGTTTTCTTGTCTCAAGAGAGCACATTTGTTTGGATAGGATAGTCTCGTGTCTAAACAAACCTGACAGAGAAATAGCATCCACCTCAGTAAATTGTCGTTCATCGCTTCTTTACTTTGTTAAATTTATCAGGTGATAGTATACATTATCTCCTGCTTTTGGGGTAGAGAGATCCTCTGACATTAGTGTAGGTATGAGAGCTTTCTATTCTGATGGAAATTAAAATAGATTTTGGAAAATGTTTTTGTTGGCCAAACATGATTGCGTAGCCCTTTAAATAAAAAAAAACAATGTTTCATGGAAAAGAACGTCCTAAAAAGTAACTGAACATTTGTTGAAGGAACCCATCAATTTCACATGAATTGCAGTTCACTGATTGTGAATTTTGCCTCAAAATATTGACCTCTTCTAGATAAAACCCTTTAGGGAAAGACAGTAGGAAGGGACTTCTGATTAGGATCAGCAACCAAGGGACTAATAGTGAAGCAAATTCTTTGTATTCCCACTTTCAAAATGAACTGGCCTCTTCCAAGATGCAGAGGGGTTTAAAACATCTGGTTGGGAGAGAAAACCCCGAAAGACCAGCTTTTTTTCTGGGGCCAAGTCTGTGATCACTCGAGCAGAACATTAGAGCAACACATTAATGTCTGAAATGTGGTTTTATGGTTCAGTAATTGTCACTTGTTCCGTTAAGCGCTGCAGAGTTCAGATCTCTTTCTCGTAACTCTGATTCATGCTCTTGGCTCTCTGTACAGGAGTCAGAGGAATCCCTCTTTGATAATCCTTTTCCATATATCAGACCAGAACCTTTGGAACAGAGGACTGGAAGCCTTCAAATCATTATGTTCTCTGCTCCATTGTTGTATAGTAGAGGAAATTAAGGCATACAGTGGGGCAAAAAAGTATTTAGTCAGCCACCAATTGTGCAAGTTCTCCCACTTAAAAAGATGAGAGCGGCCTGTAATTTTCATCATAGTTACACTTCAACTATGACAGACAAAATGAGGAAAAGAAATCCAGAAAATCACATTGTAGGATTTTTAATGAATTTATTTGCAAATTATGGTGGCAAATAAGTATTTGGTCACCTACAAACAAGCAAGATTTCTGGCTCTCACAGACCTGTAACTTCTTCTTTAAGAGGCTCCTCTGTCCTCTACTCGTTACCTGTATTAATGGCACCTGTTTGAACTTGTTATCAGTATAAAATACACCTGTCCACATCCTCAGACACCTGTCCACAACAGTCACACTCCAAACTCCACTATGGCCAAGACCAAAGAGCTGTCAAAGGACACCAGAAACAAAATTGTAGACCTGCACCAGGCTGGGAAGACTGAATCTGCAACAGGTAAGCAGCTTGGTTTGAAGAAATCAACTGTGGGAGCAATTATTAGGAAATGGAAGACATACAAGACCACTGATAATCTCCCTCGATCTGGGGCTTTACAAGAACGGTGAACAAAAATCCCAGAACCACACGGGGGGACCTAGTGAATGACCTGCAGAGAGCTGGGACCAAAGTAACAAAGCCTACCAACACTAACACACTACGCCGCCAGGGACTCAAATCCTGCAGTGCCAGACGTGTCCCCCTGCTTAAGCCAGTACATGTCCAGGCCCGTCTGAAGTTTGCTAGAGAGCATTTGGATGATCCAGAAAAAGATTGGGAGAATGTCATATGGTCAGATGAAACCAAAATATAATTTTACTGTACTGTAAATTACTGTAATTTTACTATAATTTTACTTTTACCTACTGTGAAGCATAGGGGTGGAAACATCATGCTTTGGGGCTGTTTTTCTGCAAAGGGACCAGGATGACTGATCCGTGTAAAGGAAAGAATGAATGGGGCCATGTATCGTGAGATTTTGAGTGAAAACCTCCTTTCATTAGCAAGGGCATTGAAGATGAAACGTGGCTGGGTCTTTCAGCATAAAAATGATCCCAAACACACCGCCCGGGCAACGAAGGAGTGGCTTCGTAAGAAGCATTTCAAGGTCCTGGAGTGGCCTAGCCAGTCTCCAGATCTCAACCCCATAGAAAATCTTTGGAGGGAGTTGAAAGTCCGTGTTGCCCAGCAACAGCCCCAAAACATCACTTCTCTAGAGGAGATCTGCATGGAGGAATGGGGCAAAATACCAGCAACAGTGTGTGAAAACCTTGTGAAGACTTACAGAAAACATTTGACCTCTGTCATTGCCAACAAAGGGTATATAACAAATTATTGAGATAAACTTTTGTTATTGACCAAATACTTATTTTCCACCATAATTTGCAAATAAATTCATTAAAAATCCTATAATGTGATTTTCTGGATTTTCTTTCTCATTTTGTCTGTCATAGTTGAAGTGTACCTATGATGAAAATTACAGGCCTCTCTCATCTTTTTAAGTGGGAGAACTTGCACAATTGGTGGCTGACTAAATACTTTTTTGCCCCACTGTATGTCATACTCAGAGTCATACATCTGGTCATACATATACATGGACTGTGTATGTATGGAAAGTGCTTTTGCTTCATCCATCACAGTTGGGATGGAGAGTTGGGTCAACAGAGGCTACTTTTTCATATCTCCTCTCTGCACATCAAACAATGAGTATAGAGTACATTAGCAGTACATCAAAATCAAATTAAATCCAATTTTATTAGTCACATGTGCCAAATACAACAGATGTAGACCTTACAGTGAAATGCTTACTTAAGAGCCCCTAAATGACAGCACAGTTTAAAAAAATATGGATAAGAATAGATATAAAAGTAACAAGTAATTAAAGAGGAGCAGTAAAAAATAACAATATATACAGGGGGGTGCCGGTACAGAGTCAATGTGCGGGGGCACCGGTTAGTTGAGGTAGTATGTACATGTAGGTAGAGTTAATTAAAGTAACTATGCACAGATGACAACAGAGACTGGCAGTGGTGTGGAGAGGGGAGGTGGGGGCAATGTGAATAGTCTGGGTAGCCATTTGACTAGATGTTCAGGAGTCTTATGGCTTAGGGGTAGAAGCTGTTTTAGAAGCCTCTTGGACCTAGACTTGGCGCTTCGGTACCGCTTGCCGTGTGGTAGCAGAGAGAACAGTCTATGACTAGGGTGGCTGGAGTCTTGACCATTTTCAGGGCCTTCCTCCGCCTAGTATAGAGGTCCTGGAAGGCAGGAAGCTTGGCCCGAGTGATGTACTGGGCCATTCGCACTACCCTCTGTAGTGCCTTGCGGTCGGAGACCGAACAGTTGCTATGCCAGGCAGTGATGCAATTTGTCAGGATGCTCTCGATGGTGCAGCTGTAGATCCTTTTGAGGATCTGAGGACTCATGCCAAATCTTTTCAGTCTACTGGGGGGGAATAGGTTTTGTCGTGTTTGCTTCACGACTGTCATGGTGTGCTTGGACCATGTTAGTTTGTTGGTGATGTGGACACCAATGAACTTGAAGCTCTCAACCTGCTCCACTGCAGCCCCGTTGATGAGAATGGGGTTGTGCTCGGTCCTCTTTTTCATGTAGTACACAATCATCTCCTTTGTCTTGATCACGTTGAGGGAGAGGTTGTTGTCCTGGCACCACACGGCCATGTCTCTGACCTCATCCCTATAGGCTGTCTTGTTGTTGTTGGTGATCAGGCCTACTACTGTTGTGTCATATGCAAATGTAATGATGGTGTTGGAGTCGTGCCTGGCCGTGCAGTCATGAGTGAACAGGGAGTACAGGGCGGGCTGAGCACGTACCCCTGAGGGATCCCTGTGTTGAGAACCAGTGTGACGGATGTGTTGTTACCTACCCTTACCACCTGGGTGTGGCCCGTCAGGAAGTTCAGGATCCAGTTGCGTTTAGTCCCAGGGTCCTTAGCTTATTGGTGAGCTTTGAGGGCACTACGGTGTTGAACGTTGAGCTGTAGTCAATGAATAGCATTCTCACATAGGTGTTCCTTTTGTCCAGTTTGGATATGGCAGTGTGGAGTTTAATAGAGACTGCATCATCTGTGGATCTTTTGGGGCGGTATGCAAATTGGAGTGGGTCTACGGTTTCTGGGATGATGGTGTTGATGTGAGCCATGACCAGCCTTTCAAAGCACTTCATAGCTACAGATGTGAGTGCTATGGGTCGGTAGTCATTTAGGCAGGTTACCTTAGTGATTTTGGGCACAGGGACTATTGTGGTCTGCTTAAAACATGTTGGTATTACAGACTCGGACAGGGAAAGGTTGAAAATGTCAGTGAAGACGTTTGCTAGTTGGTCAGCGCATGCTCGCAGTACACATCCTGGGAATCCGCCTGGCCCTGTGGCCTTGTGAATGTTGACCTGTCTAAAGGTCTTACTCACATCGGCTGCGGAGAGCGTGATCACACAGTCTTCCGGTACAGCTGGTGATCTCTTGCATGTTTCAGTGTTATTTGCTTCCAAGCGAGCATAGAAGTAGTTTAGCTCGTCCGGTAGGCTTGTGTCACTGGGCAGCTCTCGGCTGTGCTTCCCTTTGTAGTCTGTAATGGTTTGCAGGCCCCGCCACATCCGACGAGCGTCAGAGCTGGTGTAGTACAACTTGATCTTAGTCCTGCATTGACGCTTTGCCTGTTTGATGGTTCGTCGGAGGGCATAGTGGGATTTCGTATAAGCTTCCGGGTTAGAGTCCCACTCCTTGAAAGCGGCAGCTCTATTCTTTAGGTCAGTGCGGATGCTGTCTGAAATCCATGGTTTCTGGTTGGGTCACTGTGGGGACGACATCATCGATGCACTTATTGATGAAGCCAATGACAGATGTGGTGAACTCCTCAATGCCATTGGAGGAATCCCGGAACATATTCCACTCTGTGCTAGCAAAACAGTCCTGTAGCTTAGCATCTGCTTCATCTGACCACTTTTTTATTGATCTAGTCACTGGTGCATCCTGCTTTAATTTTTGCTTGTAAGCAGGAATCAGGAGGATAAAAGGAGGGTCAGATTTGCCAAATGGAGTGCGAGGGAGAGCTTTGTATGCATCTCTGTGTGTGGAGTATAGGTGGTCCAGAGTTATTTTCCCTATAATTTCTATCAACATTTAACATGTTGATAGAAATTAGGTAAAACTGATTTAAGATTTCCTGCATTAAAGTCCCCGGCTACGAGGAGCGCCGCCTCTGGGTGAGTGTTTTCTTGTTTGCTTATGGCGGAGTACAGCTCATTCAAAATGTCTTGTGTCCAGGCTCTGACTGTGGTGGTATGTTAACAGCTACAAAGAATAGAGATGAAAACTCTCTTGGTAGGTAATGTAGTCTGCAGCTTATCATGAGAAACTCTACCTCATGCGAGCAATGGCTCGGGTCTTCATTAGATATCGCCTCCCCTTGTCTTATCAGATGCCGCTGTTCTATCCTGCCGGTACATCGTATAACCAGCCAGCTGTATGTTGTCGTCATTCAGCCACGACTCCGTGAAGCATAAGATTGTACAGTTTTTAATGTGCCGTTGATAGTTTAACGTTCCCAATAACTCGTCCATTTTATTGTCCAAAGATTGCATGTTTGCGAGCAGAATTGAGAGGAATGGGGGTTTATTCGATCGCCTCCAACTCCTCAGAAGGCAGCCCGCCCTCCAGCCTCTCTGGGGTCGGGGGGTCTGGGGGTCGGGGCCTGTTCCCGAGGGAGCCGTCTATCCTCTGCCTCGGGCTCGTCAGAGCCGCGAAAGAAGAAAAAGGATTCTTCTAGACCGTGGTGAGTAATTGCAGTCCTGATGTCTAGAAGTTATTTTTGGTAATAAGAGACTGTTGCGGCAACATTATGTACAAAAATAGTAAAGAAATAAGTTTACAAAAGTAGTAAAAAAAATTGTTACAAAAAACACAGATAAACCAACAAAAAAACACAATCGGTTGGGGGCGTGTAAAACGTCTGCCTTCTGCTCTGGCGCCATTCTATTTATTATATATATATTCTTTATTTAACCTTTATTTAACTAGGCAAGTCAGCTCAGAACAAATGATTATTTACAACGACAGCCTAGGAACAGTGGGTTAACTGCCTTGTTCAGGGGCAGAACATGAAAGCATCATTTGTGAAATTGCTTTACAGCACAGAGCTCATGTCTTTTCTGACTGGAAATGAAAAGAAAATTAATGGACTAGACAGTGTTATGCTGGTCAAAATCCAGGAACTCAGTAGAGGGCTTAATACGGCCTGTTTGCTTCTCCTCTGCTTTATACTTTCACTATAAACGGCTCGATTCCACCATGGTGCAGATTATCAGTCTCTGTTGCCCTCTAAACCAAAGGCTATGCTAATAAACAAGTTAATACATACTTGCTCCATTTATGTTTCTATGTAATATAAATGTAATGAGTCCTCTCTACTAGCACTCGTGAACATGATCTCTGATTATTAGATGTGTAACCGTCTGAAAGCCTTTGATGGGAGTATCCCAATGAAATCCCATTTGAACTGGTAACATAAGACATATTTTTACAGTGGAGATTTCCACACATTTTTCTGTTTCTGCCCTTCTGTTTTTCTTCACACCCCCTGGTGGTAAATCTAGTGTGTGGGATATATTATTCTCTGAAACACAAAATTAAGGTTAAAAGCTTCTTTAATGTGTTTCCCATTGAAGACTTTGTGAACATCCATTTCTAACAGCAGGAATGGAGAGAGAAGGTTTTACACATAGAGATCCTAATTGTAATTCCTAATTATATGGTTCTACGTACATCCCTATAGTGTAACAATAGTGTAGTGTAATGTGATTTTAAGTGTATTGATGATTCATTTATATGTCGTTTAGAAACAATCATGTTTTCATTAAGAATATAAATCCACTCTAAGATCTGTTGAAAGGACAGGAAGAGAAAGAGACCCTAGTCTCAGGCCACAATAGATAGTCTGACTCACGTCACTCCTGATCAATTATTTTTACAGCATCATCAATCAACTGTTAGTTCAGCAGATTACCTCCTATGTTTATGTCGATCACAGTTCTACATATTGCTATACCTCCTTTCTTCTCTAGAGTCTAATTCCCTAACCCCTTTGCCTCATTTTGTGATCTTAAAGACGACATCAACCATAATATGTATCATTTATTTCATACATGCAATCTGATGGAAGTGTTGTTGACGGCGCCACAGGGCATCAGAGCTACAGATGTAGGATCTTAATTTGATCACCATGTTGCAGGAGAACCTTCCTGCAATGCAGGGACTTTTATAACTTATTTTAGGTTTAAAAAGGCTTCTGTAGTTTGTAATTTCCACTTTTAAATTTCAGATTAGATTTTCCCTTACGAAAAATGTATTAACCCGGACAAACATTTCCATTAATTATAATCCACATAATAATTCACATTTCCTGTTGCTGCAGGATTATTTTCCTGCTGTAGCAAACTGCAGCAAATTAAGATCCTACACCTGTCCTGTACATGTGTTATGTGGGATAATGATATTTGCAATGTCCCTTGTAGGGATGGCAGCCAATGCGCTCAGATGTCCCCATTGACAAGATGTTCAGAACGCCACCCAGCATGATGCCTATTCTGGGAAAGCCCTGAGACATGCCTTTTTCCTCCAGGTCTCGTCCCCATCCCGTTTTAATTGTTGTCTGGGACTCGTCCACACGGGACACCATCTTTTATTTATAGGCTGGGCTTCTTCCTGGCTGTGATGGGAATCAATTAGGTAGTTGAGCCCCATGGTAAACTGCAGTCTAATGAACTCCTATTGAGACATCATATAGTATCAGTGTTCCAGTTAGCTGCTGCTCTCATGAGTCCATGTCTCATTACCTCAACATGCATAATTGATAGTGTCGTATTTAGCAGCTACATTTAGCTGAATGCTGCATTTCAGTACTTATGAATAATATAATATATGCCATTTAGCAGACGCTTTTATCCAAAGCGACTTACAGTCATGTGTGCATACATTCTACGTATGGGTGGTCCCGGGGATCGAACCCACTACCCTGGCGTTACAAGCGCCATGCTCTACCAACTGAGCTACAGAGCTATGAACATTGCCTGTGAGCAAATTTAAATTGGGGCTGACTATGTTGTTGGCTGTAAGCACTTGTTTTGAGACATTTCACAACCCACTGGGCACAGACATTAGTTCAATGTCAAGTTGTGAAATTGTTTTGGGGTGGCAGGGTAGCCTAGTGGTTAGTGTGTTGGACTAGTAACTGAAAGGTTGCAAGTTCAAATCCCTGACCTGACAAGGTACAAATCTGGCGTTCTTCCCCTGAATAGGCAGTTAACCCACTGTTCCAAGGCTGTCATTGAAAATAAGAATTTGTTCTTAACTGACTTGCCTAGTAAAATAATAATAAAAAAGTTCTGATTTCCATTTGACTGAGTTGTCAACCACTGTGAATTCAACATGTAATCAACAAAATATGTCACTGTATCATTGGATTTAGGTGAAAATAAATTGGAAATGCCCTTATGTTGATGAGTTTTTGCAAATCCAATGAGTTTTCCACGTTGATTCAATGTCATCGAATAGAGTTTTGGGGTTGAAATAACGCGGAACAACATTGATTCAACCAGTTTTTGCCCAGTGGGTAGGCTCATCTCCAATCAATATTTCTGTGGTCACTCACAGTTCGGCATGATTCAGTTGGGACTGTTCTAATAGTAATGGTCTCTCTCGTCACAGTCCAATAAAACAATATAAACTAAATCACCAGGATTATGATTTGCTTATTTTCTCCCATTTGACTGAAAGAGCATGTTGGTTGATTTATGATAGATTTAATGATTCCACTAAATTCTCAACCTAACTCGCCTTTCCCTTTCCAGCCACCTTTGACCCTCATATTGCCTCACCACAAGTTTATTCTCATGCGCCTGATTTATTTAATCCCCCACAGGGAAATTCCTCTGCCTCGTTACATTCAAATGTATTGGAGTCATCAAGGCCCAAACAGGTTGCTGAAGATATTGAGCCAAACATGTATTCCATGAGCGTGATATTTATTTTACTGAGCCAAATGAGAAGAGTAGTCAGATTTCCACTGCTGCCAACACACTGACTCAACTCCAGCCGCTTTAATAATGGGAATTGGGCCTCCCGGGTGGCGCAGTGGCTAAGGGCGCTGTACTGCAGCACCAGTTGTGCCATCAGAGTCCCTGGGTTCGCGACCAGGCTCTGTCGTAACCGGCCGCGACCGGGAGGTCCGTGGGGTGACGCACAATTGGCCTAGTGTCGTCCAGGTTAGGGAGGGCTTGGTCGGTAGGGATATCCTTGTCTCATCGCGCACCAGTGACCTCTGTGGCGGGCCGGGCGCAGTGCGCGCAACCTTCGTCTCTCTACAAGATAGTAGCTACTACAATTGGATACCATGAAATTTGGGGAGAAAAAGGGCTAAAAAAAATGTTAATAAATAAATGATGGGAATTGATGGGAATTGATGTAAAATACATCACTATCCACTTTAAACAATGCTACTTAATATAATGTTTACATACCCTACATTATTCATATGTATACGTATATACTCTACTCTATATCATCTACTGCATCTTTATGTAATACATGTATCACGAGTCACTTTAAACTATGCCACTTTGTTTACATACTCACCTCATATGTATGTACTGTACTCGATACCATCTACTGCATCTTGCCTTTGCCGCTCTGTACCATCACTCATTCATATATCTTTATGTACATATTCTTTATCCCTTTATCCCTTGTGTGTATAAGGTAGTAGTTTTGGAATTGTTAGTTAGATTACTCATGGGTTATTACTGCATTGTCGGAACTAGAAGCACAAGCATTTCGCTACACTCGCATTAACATCTGCTAACCATGTGTATGTGACAAATAAATTTGATTTGATTTATTTAAAAACATTCTGACTACTGGTACGTCATATGTCGAGGTGTTTCCTGCTCTCACTGACTGACTTAGGTTATACATTTCATTTAATGTTGGATTAATGTAATTTGTTTGATTGACAGATCATGCCGTGTCGTCATCTTGTTCCAATGTGATATATTTGTGTGTGTTTAATAAAATGATTGAGAAACTGCAGTAACTGCAGTTCCCCCCATCTCCTGCAGAGGATAGTGGGGCCATTGAGGCAGCTGGCAGTCAAATGCAACTAAATAGAGTGAACTAAGAGAAGCATTTAGTTTAAAGTAATGATTAAATATAAAAAATAATTCAAAATAACTGAATATCTTCAAAATCAAGCCAGGAATGGCTCAGTATGCAATGTTTTGCCATGCACTGTATCCTTGGTTGAACCCAAATCTTTCCCTCAGGAAGGAATAAACGCGAGAATGTATGGAACTTCTGCTAATAACAGACTACGTAAACCTTATATTTATCATTCCCTAATGGACTACTGCTACATCACAGTGACACACAGCGGGTGCCTTGGTTGAGACTTTAAACAGGACAGTACAGTTTTAAACACAGAGCATAAAAATAAAACCAGTACAGGGGGTGATAAAATCTTCGTAAGAGTGCAGTATTTTGGGGTGTTTACTCTATGTGAACACAGAAACATTCCGCACAGATATGTAACACCCAGTCCCTCTACTCTATTACCGTAGCGGAGTCTATTCAGAGAATTGCGTAGCCATTATTCCACCCTATATACAGTATATCACAAAAGTGAGTACATCCCTCACATTTTTGTAAATATTTACTTTTCTAGTGACAACACTGAAGAAATGACACTTTGCTACAATGTAAAGTAGTGAGTGTACAGCTTGTATAACAGTGCACATTTGCTGTCCCCTCAAAACAACTCAACACACAGCCATTAATGTCTAAACCACTGGCAACAAAAGTGAGTACACCCCTAGGTGAAAATGTCCAAATTGGGCCCAAAGTGTCAATATTTTGTGTGGCCACCATCATTTTCCAGCACTGCCTTAACCCTCTTGGGCATGGAGTTCACCAGAGCTTCACAGGTTGCCACTGGAGTCCTCTTCCACTCCTCCATGACGACATCACGGAGCTAGTGGATGTTTGAGACCTTGCACTCCTCCACCTTCCGTTTGAGGATGCCCCACAGATGCTCAATAGGGTTTAGGTCTGGAGACATGCTTGGCCAGTCCATCGCCTTTACCCTCAGCTTCATTAGCAAGGCAGTGGTCGTCTTGGAGGTGTGTTTGGGGTCTTTATCATGTTGGAATACTGCCCTGCGGCCCAGTCTCCGAAGGGAGGGGATCATGCTCTGCTTCAGTATGTCACAGTACATGTTGGCATTCATGGTTCCCTCAATGAACTGTAGCTCCCCAGTGCCGGCAGCACTCATGCAGCCCCAGACCATGACACTCCCACCACCATGCTGGACTTTAGGCAAGACACACTTGTCTTTGTACTCCTCACCTGGTTGCCGCCACACACGCTTGACACCATCTGAACCAAATAGGTTTATCTTGGTCTCATCAGACCACAGGACATGGTTCCAGTAATCTATGTCCTTAGTCTGCTTGTCTTCAGCAAACTGTTTGCGGGCTTTCTTGTGCATCATCTTTAGAAGAGGCTTCCTTCTGGGACGACAGCCATGCAGACCAATTTGATGCAGTGTACGGCGTATGGTCTGAGCACTGACAGGCTGACCCCACACCCCTTCAACCTCTGCAGCAATGCTGGCAGCACTCATACGTCTATTTCCCAAAGACAACCTCTGGATATGAAGCTGAGCACGTGCACTCAACTTCTTTGGTCGACCGTGGCGAGGCCTGTTCTGAGTGGAACCTGTCTAGTTAAACCGCTGTATGGTCTTGGCCACCGTGCTGCAGCTCAGTTTCAGGGTCTTGGCAATCTTCTTATAGCCCAGGCCATCTTTATGTAGAGCAACATTTCTTTTTTTCAGATCCTCAGAGAGTTCTTTGCCATGTTGAACTTCCAGTGACCAGTCAGTATGAGGGAGTGGGAGAGCGTTGACACCAAATTTAACACACCTGCTCCCCATTCACACCTGAGACCTTGTAACACTAAAGAGTCACATGACACCGGGGAGGGAAAATGGCTAATTGGGCCCAATTTGGACATTTTCACTTAGGGGTGTACTCACTTTTGTTGCCAGCGGTTTAGACATTAATGGCTGTGTGTTGAGTTATTTTGAGGGGACAGCAAATTTACACTGTTATACAAGCTGTACATTCACTACTTTACATTGTAGCAAAGTGTCATTTCTTCAGTGTTGTCACATGAAAAGATATACTCAAATATTTACAAAAATATGAGGGGTGTACTCACTTTTGTGATATTCTGTAGATACTGTAGGTATCTTGATGCATGGTTAAATATAAACTCCCACATTGAAATAGAGGAATGCCAAAAAACGAACTCAGTGGTTCTGAAGTAAGAAGTAATGTGAAAACTGAATCGCTACCTGCCAGCTCATTCACCCAGAGAGATAGAAGATAGTGTTCTGTCACTCACTGTTTTGTGCATAAGACCTTTAGCCTGGTCTATTGGCTAACTACTGACAGACAGTTTTAATTTAGGTGCAGTCATTGGCAGTTGATGGATCTGAGGAGAGGAAAATCGGTTGTACGTGAGAGATAGAGAACAACACGTGTGGACAGAATAGCCAGCCCAACTTTAAAGACCATTCAATCAAACCCCTGTGATTAGTTTTATTTAGATTTTCTGTCACCCTGTGAGCATTTTTCCATTGAGTATTTAATTCCTCTTAATTTTGTCATTGTTTTCACATGAATTCTCTTGAATCTTCAGTTACAAAATGACCCAGATGTCGGCCAATGCGTGGTTGTTGATGAATGAAGTCCATATAAGGTTGCGCCGGAAAAGTATGATTCTAAATGTCTCTGTTCGTCAGTCCACCCCCGACTCAGAACACTGTGTGGGATGCAGTGTTAGCCTTCTGCTCTCTTTTTTTCCTTCATGTGCCGTTGCACAGAAGTCCGTCCTGAATGACACTACCCAGCTGTGTGGATTAGTAGGGCGTCTCTGACCGCTCCCTGACCACAAAAGGACAAGCGGAACACATAGTGAATGAGAGTGGCTGATCACTGCAGATTTAGAGGCAGATTTGAGTGTTATCTGTGGTCTGTTTTGGTCTATACTCATATCAGGAGATCCTAAGATATGAATATACTGTATGTAATGACTCCCGTGGAGGATAGTAAGAACAGTGTGGGATTTCCCATGCCCCCTTTCACTTAAGACTTATCTCCATCCAGGACTAACACACACACACACACACACACACACACACACACACACACACACGCACGCACGCACGCACGCACGCACGCACGCACGCACGCACGCACGCACGCACGCACACACACACACACACACACACACACACACACACACACACACACACACACACACACACACACACACACACACACACACACACACACACACACACCCAGGAGCATTGGAGGTCACTATGAACCCATCAATCTCCAGAAAGGCTAGAATGATGCATTGCACCACCAAATCCCGATGGCGTCCAAACCTTCCTAATGTTGCCCATCTTTATGTCAGACTTTGTAGACACTATGTACTGTATAGATATTGTGTATTATTTCCTTCCTCTGTGCAAACATTAGTCTGTCTATTTGCTTTCCCACAAACATTTTTTGTTCATTTTTTGTTTCTTTTAGAAGGTGTATCTATTTCAAAGCTATGATTCAATTGGTTTCAGTGCTACTGTATGCCTGAGGTAACGGACTAAAGATTAATTATTGGCCGTTTTCACTATGACCCAGTAGTAGCCTCTGAACTCCAGATGAGCACATACTCCACTGAATAATTTGACAGGGTGATCTGGTATCATGCAATACTGAGTGAAAAGCTTTATGATGCCCTGCTATTTACAAGGGACTTGGACAGCCAATCGTTGAGCTCCTGAACAGGCAGATGGAAGCCTACCGCTCATAAATCCAAAAGTATTGAAAACATGAAGTCATTGGGAAATATTGCTTTTAACATGTCCTCCTCAATAGAAGTCTTTCAAATGGAAAATTCTCGTAAAGAATTTGATTTAAATAATACAAAGGGCTTCTTGTGCTTCATAAATTCATTCAATAACAATAATGTAAGTGTCAAAATGATTTATTTATTTGGAATTGAGATTTCAGATTGAGATTTCAGATTTTCATGACATAATAGTTGGTAGGGTGACTTTTTAACAGGTTAGAACAAAACTTTCTTCGTGGTTTCTTTGAAGTTGCAACTTTCACTCCCAGCCATATCCTCCATAAACTCCACTTCTACACAGACTCCCCATTCCAGGATCAGCAGGTGCACCATTCAGAACGTGCCCAGCTTTAACGTGCACAGCTTCTCGGCTGAAAACGACTATGTTTTGGGACTTCAAATGGCAACAACTGATACATTCACATTCTAGTAACTAGTCAAAACAATTTACCATCATGTTTTGTTGTACCAGAAATGTGCTCCCCGTTAATAACATTACTCTCTCTGTTCTCTTTACTCAAAATAAGGAATAAAACATGTTTCCATTTAGTATTTAGCCTTTATCCAGTGCCACTCGAGGCGCAGCTCGAGCTGTTGAGTGAAGTGTAGCCTAATGCACAGACCCCTGCTCTGTTTATCTCCATCTTTACCTCTGAACAAGGCTCCCAGGATCAGTCCTGTTATTGCTTCTGAGTGATCAAGTTACTTAGGTGAGAGGAGAACAATGGAATGAGGAGATAAAGTAGGCAGTTATGTGTATACTGTATCTTAAGTGCATGTTGTCTTCATATGTCTATTGTTTCACACTCTTATCCATTTCCCATAAGGCCTTATGCTTACTAATGGGGTCACTGGGTTTTGCAGGGTGAAGTCACATGTTAATTCATAAAGCTATGCAGGAGGGAGAGATGAGAATCATGATGGTTGAATGGTCAACGGTTTGCATGTCTTTTCAACATAATCATCGATACTGTTTTTTCCATGATTGGTTTGAACCCATTAAAGACCAATTATACATATTAGCTGGCTTTTGGTTTCAGTGGAAGTGCATGTGTCACTGTTTAAAACTATGTAACACTAACCAGAACTCAGCAATTTGCACATTGGATTTTGTGACCTAAAATCAAAACTATTTGTTTTTGATAACAGATCTAATGGACTGACACCTGTGCTCTATTGTGAGTGTGCCTGTTTGTTGAAATCAGGGGATCTGGAAGGACAGATGTGGGTCTGGTCCAGAAGCTTAGAGAACAGTCAGTCTGGCCAAAGGGGATGGGCTGCAGAACAGAGCACTAATAAAATGATTCCACACCTCAGACTTTTGGCTGAGAAAAAGGATCTAAATCCTGCAGGAAATAGTTTGGTATTTGACTTTGTTTAGTTTACTTGATGTCATAATGATGGATGAAATCTATGGGGTCCACTTCCTCAGCAGTGTCTTCCATTAGTTACAGTATATGATGTTTGTGTTGTCAGTTGGACTGTGATTTAAGGATTCATTAAGAAGTGTACTCTTTCATCAGGTTGCACTCCTATTATATGCCCTGCAAACAAAAATTGTTGTGAGGACGTCTCCGGAACCTCACGAAATGGTCACCTAAAGTCGTCAGGACGTTGTTTCATGGGCCTGTGGAGGTTTTGTCTAGTACCTGATTTGTTGCGGGGACGTCCCCAAAGATAATTTTAGAATGTTCTCAGGACGTTGTGTCATGGTTGTGTGTAGGTTTTTGTATAGTATCAGGTTTGTTCCAGAGACGTTCCCAAGAATGTTAATAAGACCCTCTTAGATCGCTCTGTCATGGTTTTTGTCTAGTTCCCGGCTCGTTCCGTGGATGTCACTTGATGGTCGCAAAGAAAAGTTCTCCCCCCAATAAAAAAACATTCCAACCAGGGCACACACACACTAGTTTCATTACACATCACCCCTTGTTACTGTTGTCAAGCCCATCAAGGCCCTGCTGGTGAACCACTGATCCATTCACAGCTTTCTGTCTGTTGGTAATGTTAGGGACATGCCCCCACACACACTTTGCTTTTAACATACATATTTGACACACATGATTGTTATTGTTCATTTATACACAAACTATTATTTAACATGTCATAACCTAGGATTTGAACTCACAACCTCTACAGTCACAGCATTCTGATCTTCCTGCTACGCCACCATGTCTGTTTAAATTACTATTATTTAACATGTCATAACCTAGGATTTGAACTCACAACCTCTACGGTCACAGCGTTCTGATCTTCCTGCTACGCCACCATGTCTGTTTCAATTACTGACTTCACCTGTATTCCTGCATGTTGCACTTCATAGTACATCTCAGTTAAAAACACACTCAAGAAAGCCTATTACATTTATCATAGTGATTCAGGAGTAACATTAAAACAAAATCATATGCCTCACCAATACTAAACAACTATACAGAAACTCCCAAATTGCTGAAATAAGTCAATTCAATCAATGACGAGAGAATAGTCAGATTAACTGATAACTAAAATAGCAGTGCAGATAGTACTCTCCTGCTAAGTGCAGAGATGTATTATTAGTAATGAATATAATAATAATAATAATATATGCCATTTAGCAGACGCTTTTATCCAAAGCGACTTACAGTCATGTGTGCATACATTCTACGTATGGCTGGTCCCGGGAATCGAACCCACTACCCTGGCGTTATGTAAGGGACTTCTGGGAATACTCCAGACATTGTGGTGCTTTGTTGAAAAGTCAGCACGAAGTGATCATGTTAAATGTAATTATTTTGTCATTGATTAAAGCTTTTTCACACTATTTTAATTGAACATTATACCACTTACCTTAAAACCCCCATACTATTTCCTTACTTTATTTATAATGGTTTGGGACACCTGGAACCATCACATGATATCCTGAAGACTAGTAAAATGAAAGTCCCTATAATGTCCTAAAAAGGTCCTGACATGGTCCTCAATGATAACCTGGTAACTTACAGGGAACTAAAGAAATATTCCCCATGGACCATCATGTGATGTCCCCTTGACCATAATGAAATGTCCCATGGATAACGTCCTATCAGACCCAAATAGGAAACTTTTCGTAACATTCCCTAATGGACATCAAAATACCGTATTATAACGTTATACTGCAACCACACGGGGATCTGTACTGAATGTCGTCTCAGGGTCCAGAGGTTAATGTCATGTTTTAATGTTCCTAGAACATTCTCAGAACGTCAGAGGGAGGATGTCTCCCCAAAACTCTTAAACGACATAATGGGAACGGTGCATAATGTCTTTGTTTGCTGGGTACTCTCTGGTCACAAGACAGACTGAAGTCTAGAGACACAGGGTGAATAACTCCAAACACTTAAGCCAAGAGACTGTCAAAGAAACCAGTGTCTCACTTCACATCCAGAAACCTTTTCAACTCTCCTGTCAAGTTGTTGGCCGGCTTGCCCATCATCTCATATGTACAGTATTTATTCTGGTGCAGCTTCGAACGCTGCACATGGGCCTATTCTTCCAATTCTTCATCTGCAGCAATGCCGACAACAGAGCATCATGATAACATGCCCTATGATGATGTTGCAGATTGAAGCATTAGTTACCTCACCCAAGTGGTACAGGGATAATGAGCTCATCATCATACTCTGATTGTCTCTCAGCCGTTAGGTGATTTACTGCATCGCCGCTAAATGCCAAGGCATCTGGAGGCATGGCCAGTTCCCCATAGGAAAAATAGGCTCACGCCATGACGTGTTCCTCAGACCTAGTTAAAAGTGCGGTTCAAAGTGCAAGGCTGTGCGCCCCACCAGTATTTTTGCAAAAAAAAGAACTCAGACGCGCATTCCAATAGGAGAGATGTGTCAGATGTTCTCTGTAAGCTAAGGTTTGGGATGGGACTGATGGTAAAGGAGCTTCTGGAGTCATTGGTGTTTTACAAGGGTTAAGTCAGTGGAGTAACTTAGAGAGCTTTATGGATATTTATAAAGTGCCTTAAGAAAGATCCAATCATGGTTAGCAACACACCAAGGAACTGTGACTGATACACCCGCTGAGCAGTCGTCTGTCAGACTATGTTTCCCCAAATGACCTGCTCACACATTATGCTCAATGCTAATGACATTGATAAGTTATGTGTTTTCAGTTTGAGGTGTTTGATTGCCGAGGGGTGAACATCTTCTGAAGTGGTATTGACATCTGCAGTCACTCAGTTAGATAAGAGCCTTGGACGCAAACACTCTCTCACTCTGAAAGCCTAAGTGTATTTAAGAGAAGGGCACCGGATGCAGAACAGGGTTCAACATGTTCAGTATGATAGCCTTCACTGCTGTAGACAAACCATATTTGATTGGTGTTTCTGGCGTTTCAAGGCGTTTCTGAATGGACCCAGTAATTGATTACACCTCTGATTACTTGTACACTTGTTGCGCAAGAGTCCTCCAGCTCCAGGTACCACAGAGTTTGTGGAGGGTGTCAGAACACTGTGATTGATCAATCAAGCCTTGGCTGCTGTTGACAGCCTTGTTCACAGCAAATTCCCAGGGACGGTGAATCAATCAGAGGAGCTGCTGTTTGTTTGGGCTGGTTACCTCTTCACAGGCGTCCTGTAGGCTGCAGTGCAGCCAGCATAATTTACTTCCCCCCCTGCTCTTGTTTTGATACAGCATTAGCCAACTGGAATAAACAAAGATGTAGCTTGCGTCCCTTGATACACAAACCCATGCAGATAGGATGTCCTGGAAGCTCCCAAATTATCCCATGATTGCGGCACAGAATGAGTTGTTTATCCCCAATGGGGACGGCCCATTGACCTCGGGGATCGAGAATAAATGCCACTGCTAGATCAAATGAAAGATGATACTACATAGAAATGGGGAGTGACTGTTAATCAGACTTAGTGGCATTACAAGGAAAGAGAACTGTAGCCTTCCCTTTATTATTTAGATATGCTTATTTTCATGCATTTTCAAGCACTGAGGTTGAGCCAAAAATAGCCCATACAGATAGGAGGGTAACTTCACTAATCAAGCCAGGAAAACAGCCTGATTACCTCAACTATATCTGAACCTTGAAGTCATAGAATTGTCTCTGACCAATTTCATAGTACAATTTCACATGCTAATATTATGTCTTAGGCATATATGACGTTAACTTATTTGGGTACATGATGACGTGTGTGGACTAACAGCAGGAATGAATAACCATGAAGATGTATCGCTGATTCATTGATGTATCATTGAACACATCATTTAGAAATGCTATAGGACCCAGCTTTCCTCTGGGGACTGAGGGAGTAGACTGAGGAAGTATCTACGTGTCCACAATGTTCAATCACTCCACAATCAGGCACAACTTTGATAGACTGCAACACTCAGGACACGTCATCGAATGGTAAAAACCAGACAGTGATCATTTTGCCATTACATCTCTCGGGTATTGATTCGGCTAACCCCAAAAACCCCTCAGGTGCAGCCTCGATGTTGACCCAGCATTTTAATTCATTGTGAGGTACTGCAGGGAGTGATCCAATCACAAGGGATAAATGGAAAATAACAGGCATGTGGGAAACACTTCAGAGTAGATGAGAGTGGATCAGGGGAAGTTTTACATGGATACACAGTGCAGTGGAGGAGCCAGAGCATCTGGTTTGAGTTCAGTCTGTCCCAGGAACCCTGCAGGCAGGAGAGGGCTGGCACC
The DNA here is from genome assembly GCF_023373465.1 of Oncorhynchus keta. Taxonomy (NCBI): domain Eukaryota; kingdom Metazoa; phylum Chordata; class Actinopteri; order Salmoniformes; family Salmonidae; genus Oncorhynchus; species Oncorhynchus keta. The sequence continues at coordinate 18,799,636 of NC_068425.1, read as the reverse complement.
TGATGAATGGGGCTATTATTGGAGGCTTGGACTCAGCACAGCACAAACACCCAGTTCAAGCCACACTCTGATATATACAAATAAGCACTTCACCATTAACACGTATGCAGTGTACACACACACACACACACACACACACACACACACACACACACACACACACACACACACACACACACACACACACACACACACACACACACACACACACACACACACCCTATACATCATATGATGCACGCAGTACAAAAAAACATTCTGATATGCACAAATATATACACGCAACAATTTAAAAGATTTTACTGAGTTACAGTTCACATAAGGAAGTCAGTCAATTAAAATAAATTCATTAGGCCGTAATCTATGGAATTCACGACTGGGAATACAGATATGCATCTGTTGGTCACAGCTACTTTAAAAAAAGGTAGGGGCGTTGGACCAACATGGGACCAACACTTATACTTTTGTTCAGTGTACATGTGATATACACTCAAGCACGCTACATTCCCAACAACAGTGCCAATGATGGTAGTGGGAAATGTAGGCCGCAGTGTATATTCTACAGACAGGATGAATTGAGATATTATGGCCTATTGAGTGGTGATGTGTAAATGTGCTCCTTTCTGTCTGTGTTATTAAGTGTTTTTGTTGTGCTGAATCCACAGCTCCGGTAATAGTCCAGTACACCCCTTGACCCTCACTCCCCTCCACTCATCAATCAATGCTAAAGCCAGATTCTCTTATGATTCGACAAATGTATTTGCCTGATGGGGTTATCGAAGACCCCCTACACAGTGCGTTGAGCATTATTCTAAGAAATTACATGAGCGATGCATTGTGCGTCAAACATGCAGGACTGTGTGCACATCTGTGGTTTTAAATATCCTGTATGGATGCAGTATCACACAAGAGGACTTGCTGGGAAATACTGTCAAAATAGAGACTTTAGAGTAATCTTTCCTGCAGTTGAAGTCTATTAGAACCTGAAACTGAAAATGTCTGGATCATCAAGTACTCAGCTGCAGTCTCTGTTAGTAAGATACCTAACTTGAATGTCTTGGTAGGTTTTAGTAAGATACCTAACTTGAATGTCTTGGTAGGTTTTAGTAAGATACCTAACTTGAATGACTTGGTAGGTTTTAGTAAGATACCTAACTTGAATGTCTTGGTAGGTTTTAGTAAGATACCTAACTTGAATGACTTGGTAGGTTTTTAGTAAGATACCTAACTTGAATGTCTTGGTAGGTTTTAGTAAGATACCTAACTTGAATGTCTTGGTAGGTTTTAGTAAGATACCTAACTTGAATGTCTTGGTAGGTTTTAGTAAGATACCTAACTTGAATGACTTGGTAGGTTTTAGTAAGTTACCTAACTTGAATGACTTGGTAGGTTTTTAGTAAGATACCTAACTTGAATGTCTTGGTAGGTTTTAGTAAGATACCTAACTTGAATGTCTTGGTAGGTTTTAGTAAGATACCTTACTTGAATGTCTTGGTTGGTTTTTGGTGAAGTCCCAGCATTGTATGGCAATGTAAAGGCGCTAATCAGGGGTTCAATTGGGGATTCAGAGGTGGAAAAACTGTATTTGGAAGGGTTGGGGTGAGGGTTGAACCAGGGTTGAACATACGGTTAGGGTGAGGGTTGAGCCAGGGTTGAACATACGGTTAGGGTGAGGGTTGAGCCAGGGTTGAACATACGGTTAGGGTGAGGGTTGAGCCAGGGTTGAACATTACATTTACATTTAAGTCATTTAGCAGACGCTCTTATCCAGAGCGACTTACAAATTGGTGCATACACCTTATGACCACCAGTGGAACAGCCACTTGCATCTAAATCTTGTTGGGGGGAGAAGGGGGGTGAGAAGGATTACTTACCCTTACTTACCCTATCCTAGGTATTCCTTGAAGAGGTGAACATACGGTTAGGGTGAGGGTTGAGCCAGGGTTGAACATATGGTTAGGGTGAGGGTTGAGCCAGGGTTGAACATATGGTTAGGGTGAGGGTTGAGCCAGGGTTGAACATATGGTTAGGGTGAGGGTTGAGCCAGGGTTGAACATATGGTTAGGGTGAGGGTTGAGCCAGGGTTGAACATATGGTTAGGGTTAGGGTTATGCCAAGATTAAGATTAGGGTTAGTACTTTTGGGTTAGTACCTCTTTGGACCCGTAAGGTGTCCGCCTGACTCTGTTTTTGACCCAAAGTGCAGGAGCCTGACTCTAGGTAGCTCCGACTCCATTACACCACTGGTGCTAATACATGATTTAACCAGAACCACTAATACCACATAATATCCATGTGAAATAAAACCACAGGGACCAATGCTCTGTGATGACCCAGGGTTACCACAGAGCACCAGATTATGTTCCCTTGAGAATCCTGGTGAACTACTGTACACAATGAGCATAGTTACAGTCCAGATGGGAACAATAGGACAACTTCCTATGACATCAACATATTATCAATAGATCCCAATACCTCGGCAAGAGAGCACTTTATGCAAGGAATCTGTTCAAACGGAGACATTTTTTGGGGAAAAAAGGAGTTTGACAGATCTCATTCGATAACAGTGTGTCCAGGGTCAACTTTGTTTCTACAGTTCTCTGGCTCCTGTTTCTTTTTATGTGAAACATAACTGCTATTTATTCACATTTATTCACAGACAAACACAATTATCTGGCTTTCAGATACACAGACACTAAGAATCTGGCACAAACAAACTGGAAATGTGGATAGTCTGGAGTTGTTGATTCAAAGTTTGTTTTCACTTCAGCAAAGTTTTGAGTTTGTATTCAATCTTTTTTGTTGTTGTTGTATTTATCCAGGCATTTCAATTAAGAACGATGACGGCCTGGCACTTCTCCTTTTTGAGAAATTGTAAATCCCTGACTCATATCACAGGCATTTACAGCAAATTATCCAGCAGCGGATGGAGTGGAATGGAGACCCGTCTATCTGATGGAGAAAGAGAGAGCGAGAGAATGAGAGCGAGAGCGAGAGCGAGAGCGAGAGAACTAGAGAGAAGGTTTAAGGGAGGACTCTGGGGAGGTGGAGAGGAGGAACAGAGTGCCAGGGCAGAAGAGGAGTGCGTCTAACTCCCAGACCAGTCACACAGACTAAGTGAACTCTGTGAGATGTCATCTCCTCCAGGAGAGATGGATAGAAAGGATCCTATAACATAACACAATGGGAGGCTGAAGTACCACTTCTATTGAAATATCCCAACTCCTTTTATATGTATCATAACACAGCTGAATGAGAAGCAGCACTTTCATTTCTATAATCAATGCCCTTTAATGTGTCACCACAAGTCATCCTTATAACAGTAAACTATTTTAGTCAAGGCCTGAGAGGTATATTACAAAACAGAATCAATGAATTTGTCACGACTACGGGTGGCGCTCGGAGGTCGTCGTCACCGGTCTACTAGCTGCTGCCGATCCCTTTTCCCCTTTTAATTTTGTTTGGTCTAATTGGTTTCACCTGTTCCATGTTTGGGGTTTTGGGTTGGGGTTATTTAAGTTCAGTTAGACCGCCTGTGTTTGTGCGGGCTTGTTTCCTGTTTTTGGTACAGGAGTGTCCTGTCATTTATTTCCGCTGTACAGCGCATGTACCGGTGTTGTACATTTTGGAGTGTTTGACGCTTGTGTTCTGCGTTACCCTCTTTTGTTCGCTGTGATTGTTTCCGGAATAAATGGTGTTTCCGAATCCTCTGCTCTCTGCGCCTGACTCCACACACATCACTCTTCGAAGCCTGACTGTTAGCTAGCTAACTTTCCTAAATATCCTGAAATAACTTGTTATTTTTCAAGAAAGATACGTTTGAAATGGGCATGGTACAAGTGACTCAACAACCAAAAACACATATCTAAGTTTAGCATTGTTAATTAATCAGAAAATCTCTAGTTATTTCTGGTTGTTTATCTAAGTCAGCTGGGTAGCTTGTTGATCCTGCTTTGTAGTATACCCCTCTGTAATATCCGTCCTGGGATTTTATGTGCAGTGCAACTCATGTCCCTATCTCTTCTGAAGCTGACTAATATATCAAAAGAACAGCACACAATGAGGCCATTTGTACAGCATCAAGAGAAAGTTAGACAGGTGGAGAGATACATGGATCCCATTACAACAAGCCGAAACACACAGTGTTTACAGAACACCACAGAGGAAAATGCACCCATCCTGACACGTCTTCTGGTCCCGTATTTGCATGAACACCATTCAAATCTCATTTCCATCAATCAGACACAAGATGCCTTCATGTTGGAATGTTGTTCTCTGAAGGTATTTATAAAACTACAGTTGAAGTCAGAAGTTGACATACACTTAGGCTGCAGTCATTAAAACTAGTTTTTCAACCACTCCACAAATGTCTTGTTAATAAACTATAGTTTTGGCAAGTCGGTTAGGACATCTACTTTGTGCATGACACAATACATTTTTCCAACAATTGTTTACAGACAGATTAGTTTGCTTAAAAGTTACTGTATCACAATTCCAGTGGGTCAGAAGTTTACATACACTAAGTTGACTGTGCCTTTAAACAGCTTGAATATTCCAGAAAATGATGTCATGGCTTTAGAAGCGTCTGATAGGCTAATTGACATCATTGGAGTCAAATGGAGGTATACCTGCGGATGTATTTCAAGGCCTACCTTCAAACTCAGTGCCTCTTTGCTTGACATCATGGGGAAATCAAAAGAAATCAGCCAAAACCTCAAAAAAGTCTGGGTCATTCTTAGGAGCAATTTCCAAAGGCCTGAAGGTGCCACGTTCATCTGTACAAACAATAGTAAGCAAGTATAAACACCATGGGACTACCGTCATACCGCCGTCATACCACTCAGGAAGGAGACACATTCCGTCTCCTAGAGATGAACATATTTTGGTGCGAAAAGTGGAAATCAATCCCAGAACAACAGTAAAGGACCTTGTGAAGATGCTATCCACAGTAAAACGAGTCCTACATCGACATAACCTGAAAGGCCGCTCAGCAAGGAAGAAGCCACTGCTCCAAAACCGCCATAAAAAAGCAAGACTACGGTTTGCAACTGCACATGGGGACAAAGATGGTACTTTTAGAGAAATGTCCTCTGGTCTGATGAAACAAAAATATGACTGTTAGGCCATAATGACCATCGTTATGTTTGGAGGAAAAAATGGGGAGGCTTGCAAGCCGAAGAACACCTTCCCAACTGTGAAGCACAGGGGTGGCAGAATCATGTTGTGGGGGTGCTTTGCTGCAGGAGAGACTGGTGCACTTCACCAAATAGATGGCATCATGAGGCAGGGGAAATTATGTGGATATATTGAAGCAACCATCTCAAGACATCAGTCAGGAAGTTAAAGCTTGGTCGCAAATGGGTCTTCCAAATGGACAATGACCTCAAACATATTTCCAATGTTGTGGCAAAATGGCTTAAGGACAACAAAGTCAAGGTATTGGAGTGGCCATCACAAAGCCCTGACCTCAATCCTATAGAAAATGTGTGGGCAGAACAGAAAAAGCTTGTGCGAGCAAGGAGGCCTATAAACCTGACTCAGTTACACCAGCTCTGTCAGGAGGAATGGGCCAAAATTCACCCAACTTACTGTGGGAAGCTTGTGGAAGGCTACCCGAAACGTTTGACCCAAGTTAAGCAATTTAAAGGCAATGCTACCAAATACTAATTGAGTGTATGTAAACTTCTGACCCACTGGGAATGTGATTAAATAAATAAAAGCTGAAATAAATCATACTCTATACTATTATTCGGACATTTCACATTCTTAAAATAAAATGGTGATCCTAACTGACCTAAGACAGGGAATTTGTACTAGGATTAAATGTCAGGAATTGTGAAAAACTGAGTTTAATATATTTGGCTAAACTGTATGTAAACTTCTGGCTTCAACTGTATGTAGTCTCTGGGAAAAAATGACACAAAAAAAGCAAGTAAGTCAGCTTTAGAGACACAGTATGTTTTAGTGTTTTAGGGGGTAGGGACTAGAGGACAGAGTTTGAAAACGTATAGTTTCGTACTCATCTCCCATGGGTGTGTATATTTGATAAAAATAAATCAAATAATGACTAATAAGCTGTTAATATGGACAGGAACAATGGAGCCATGCAAACGATTTGGAATTAAACAAGCAGCATCTGTGTGCCTCTCCTAACTGGGATCTAGCCACTGATTGGTTGGGTGGTGTACACAAGCTCAGTGTGTTTCCACCAGAAATGAATGGCCAGAAATATTTCAGAACTAAAATGCAGGAAAGGGGTTTATTACCTCACTGGTACAGTCTGAGTTGAGGTTTGTATTTATTTTTATTTTACCCCTCCTCTCTCAACCATCCGTTACTTCTCGAAAAACCCTATTATGCACACCATCGCCTGGCTCAAAGTTCAGTATGAACAACAACCATTTCTAGCCCATACAGTCGGACCTCCCCCAGTTCTGTTACTGGCACAGTTTAGAGACATGGAATAATTTAACACTACATCATGATGCCAGTGTTCTAAACTAAACTTTCCAGAATTCAAAATATCCTGGCGGACCATATGGGCCTGTAACTAAACCTCACTCTCAAGCAACTGCTAAGTTAAATTTTTGGTCAAACCTCACTAGTTAATACCATTGCATGAAGCATCTCAAATACAAATATTCTTAATTTCCCCCAACATTGAAATGTTTGCAAATGGTGTATATTCAGATTGATAAAACTGGAACTGTATCAGCGGTAGCCTCTCCTACCCCAGTCTCTTTTGCCCTACAAAGTGAAGGTATATATTTATGTACCCACAATTTACAGGCCTATCTCTTGGAAACAGATGCAGGCTTATGTGTGTCAACATGTCACTGCAGAGATTCCTCACAGGCTCATTACTGCATTGGGACTTTATGAGTCCTGTGGAGCGCTGCACTACCCTGCCTCTGCCAGCATATCGGGTTATCTGGCTGAGTGTGTGCACTGTCTGTCATTAAGTTCCAACCTTGTATGGATTATTAGCCTTGGATAGTGACTCAATGCCTTTATGAGTTATCCACTCAGATCGTTGGCCTACAGGGCACTTCACTGCTGATGGCTCATTGTGGAAGAGAGAAATATTATTATTACACAGACTGTTCTCTCTGATACCGCACGGCAAGCGGTACTAGAGCGCCAAGTCTAGGTCCAAAAGGCTTCTTAACAGCTTCTACTACCAAGCCATAAGACTGCTGAACAATTCATCAAAGGGCGACCCAGACCTTTTCAGATCTTTACGCTGCTGCTACTCTCTGTTTATTATCTATGCATGGTCTCTTTAACTCTACCTACATGTACATATCACCTCAATTACCTCGACTAACCGGTGCCCCCGCACATTGACTCTGTACCGTTACCCCCTGTATATAGCATCACTATTGTTATTTTACTGCTGCTGTTAAATTATCTGTTACTCTTTCCATTTAAAAAAAAACGTATCTACTTTTGATTTAAAACGTTAAAGCATTGTTGGTTTAGGGCTTGTTAAGTAAGCATTTCGCTCTAAGGTCTACACCTGTTATATTCGGTGTGTGTGACAAATGCAATTTGATTTGATTTGATCACATATACGTGTGGGTAATTCCTCCCACGGGCCTCATCCACATATGGTACATCTGGCACTAAACTGTAGCAGAGTTATGATTACTGATTGTTCCATGACAAGTGTCATGACTGTCCTGTAAGGATCCAAATAGGTCAGATCAGCTTTGCAAAAAATAACTTCAACCAGAACCCCTCTCACCCGCAGAGGAGGGTGAAGGGAACTGGTGGGGGGTTGACAGCTCACGCCCTTTTGTAAATCAAGGACAGAACATTCAACTATCTCCCTCTGGAAAATGGGTTAAGAATGAACATATCAGACCAGAAAGACATTGAGCTGTAGCTCACATTTAAAGTGGTTTAAACTTTGAATCTCAACACGAGGTAGAGACGATAAAGTTACTTCCCGTACAATCACTGGTACGGCTGATTAGCTGTCCTAAGTAAAGTATCTAGAAAAGCTCATTTAAGTGGGACCATTCTACTACTCTCTTCAAACCATCGTATTCTACTACTCTCATCACCCCATTGGGAACCATCGACACGGCTGGCAAGCCTATCTTCAAAGAAGCATTTTCCAGAGCGAATGGAAATAGAATAAACTCTGTAGTTCTGTTCAGGACTACATGACATGTCACCGGATACCAGACGACAGCATAGGGGAACAACAGTAGAAGATGGGTGGGGACCCCTTTTGGACAATCGGAGCCTTACCAGCATGCCTCAAAAAGGCCCAACATCCTTTCCAAGAAGGCCTGGTTCCAACAGAAATACACAAAGAACCAAGGCATTCACACGTAAATACATTCAAGTGAGTCGTTTCTAAAATGTACCAAAGTATTATGTCTCTGTCCCTCTCTCTCTTGCCCTCTCCATGTCTTTTGTAACGAGCCACCATATTGTATCAGTCCGCTAGGGACCTGTTTTTAATGTACTATGTGTGTATGTTCATCCAAGAATTTGTTCTTAACTGACTTGCTGAGTTAAATAAATAGAAGAACCACTCTCCCGGTGCTCCAAATCCTAATGTGTCAATTGTTATATTATTAATTTAATCAGGTAACAATTAAACATAGTTGGTTGATTAGATAAATAACAGTCATCAGATAAATGAAAATAACGTCACGACACAAGCAATTGTGCAATTTTTGACATTGCTCCTTTTTGTATATGTTATTATTACTGCACATAATACTAAAACAAACATACTCCCGTACACCCCGGGGGAGAAGGGGGATACCAGCAGGATGCTGGAGCAGTCACCAGTACTTTTTCTATGACAAACCGGCCTTGATTATTGTTTTCTGTGCTGCATATGAACTTTGGGCTGAATCCTAACTAATCTTAATGGAGAATTATAGATTGATCAATCAGAATGGGAGGGCTGATATTAATAGCCTTACCGCATTAATGGCATTATCTGATTAATGGGAATGGGGTCAGGGTGGGTTTTGGTGTGGCTGGTCGCAGACATGGTTGTTTGATCCTCTGTGCCAGCCTCTCTGCAATTAGAAGCTGGTTATGTGCGAGGAGGCAGTAGATATATGATCGCCCAGAGCAGACACAGATGGGAATATGGAGTATATAAAACAAATGGAAACAACAACACTATTGATTACCATTTTAAAAGCGTCTATGAAAATAAATCAGAATTGAACGAACAGCCTTCTTAAACTCAACAACCCTGAATCAACTATCAGCAGAGAATGAAGCACCAGGTATTGACGGCTTTCCCATAGAATTATGGGAAACGTAATGTCTAGGTTAGTCAAATCAAATCAAAATGTATTTGTCACATACACATGGTTAGAAGTTGTTAATGCGAGTGTAGCGAAATGCTTGTGCTTCTAGCTCCGACCATGCAGTAATATCTAACAAGTAATCTAACAATTTCACAACAACTACCTTATACACACAAGTGTAAAGGAATGAATAAGAATATGTGCATAAAGATTAATGAATGAGCAATAGCTGGACAGCATAGGCAAGATAAATCAAATCAAATGTATTTATATAGCCCTTCTTACATCAGCTGATATATCAAAGTGCTAAAACCCCAAACAGCAAGCAATGCAGGTGTAGAAGCACGGTGGCTAGGAAAAACTCAGTAGAAAGGCCAAAACCTAGAAAGAAACCTAGAGAGGAACCAGGCTATGAGGGGTGGCCAGTCCTCTTCTGGCTGTGCCGGGTGGAGATTATAACAAAACATGGCCAAGATGTTCAAATGTTCATAAATGACCAACCAGCATGGTCAAATAATAGTAATCACAGTGAACAGGTCAGGGTTCCATAGCTGCAGGCAGAAAAGTTGAAACTGGAGCAGCAGCACGGCCAGGTGGACAAGGGACGACAAGGAGTCATCATGCCAGGTAGTCCTGAGGCATGGTCCTGGGGCTCAGGTCCTCCGAGAGAGAGAAAGAAAGAAAGACACCGGATAAGACAGGAGAAATACTCCAGATATAACCGACTGACCCTAGCCCCCCGACACAAACTACTGCAGCATAAATACTGGGGGCTGAGACAGGAGGGATCAAGAGACACTCATTTACCACAGTAAATTCATCAGGCTTAAGCCATGTTTCAGTCAGGCCAATCACATCAAGATTATGACTAGTTCATTGACTATAACAACCTTGGAAGTGAGGGATCTAACATTAAGCAGCCCTATTTTCAGATGTGATGTATCACGATATCTTTCAATAATGGCAGGAATGGAGGAGGTCTTTATTCTAGTGAGATTGCTAAGGCGAACACCGCCATGTTTAGTTTTGCTCAACCTAGGTCGAGGCACAGACACGGTCTCAATGGTGATAGCTGAGCTGACTACACTGACTGTGCTAGTGGCAGACTCCACTAAGCTGGCAGGCTGGCTAACTGCCTGGCCTGCACCCTATTTCATTGTGGAGCTAGGGAAGTTAGAGCCCTGTCTATGTTCGTAGATAAGATGAGAGCACCCCTCCAGCTAGGATGGAGTCCGTCACTCCTCAACAGGCCAGGCTTGGTCCTGTTTGTGGGTGAGTCCCAGAAAGAGGGCCAATTATCTACAAATTCTATCTTTTGGGAAGGGCAGAAAACAGTTTTCAACCAGCGATTGAGTTGTGAGACTCTGCGGTAGAGCTCATCACTCCCCCTAACTGGGAGGGGGCCAGAGACAATTACTCGATGCCGACACATCTTTCTATCTGATTTACACGCTGAAGCTATGTTGCGTTTGGTGACCTCTGACTGTTTCATCCTAACACCGTTGGTGCCGACGTGGATAACAATATCTCTATACTCTCTACACTCGCCAGTTTCAGCTTTAGCCAGCACCATCTTCAGATGAGCCTTAACGTCGGTAGCCTTGCCCACTGGTAAACAGTGTATGATCGCTGGATGATTCCTTTTAAGTCTAATACTACGGGTAATGGAGTCGCCAATGACTAGGATTTTCAAATTGTCAAAGGTAATGGTGGGAGGCATCGGCATCTCAGATCCCGTAACGGGAGGAGTAGAGACCAGAGAAGGCTCGGCCTCTGACTCCGACTCGCTGCTTAATGGGGAGAACCGGTCGAAAGTTTCTGTCAGCTGAATGAGCGACACCGGTTGAGCATTCCTACAGCATTTCCCTCCAGAAGCCATGAGAAAGTTGTTCGGCTGCGGGGACCGTGCGAGGGAATTTATACTACTATCTGTACTTACTGGTGGCACAGATGCTGTTTCATCCTTTCCTACACTGAAATTACCCTTGCCTAACGATTGCGTCTGAAGCTGAGCTTGCAGCTGTTGGAGGTCCTGACGAACCATGTCCAGATAAAGCGTCCGGAGTGAAAATTATGAATTAAAAAAAGTTGAGTGAGGGAAAAACTAAAAATATAAACGGTAATTAAAAATGTAAAACTGTAAAGTTGTCAGGTAGCAACAAAACGCACAGCAGCACGCAAACAAGTCTGCAAGTTGTGACTGGAAATGACACTGACTACTGCAGGCAGCCTACTACTGCAGGCAGCCTCACCCTTTTTGGTCTCTCGGTCCCTGCTTTGATGCACCTGTACTGACCTCGCCTTCTGGATGATAGCGGGGTGAACAGGCAGTGGCTCGGGTGGTTGTTGTCCTTGATGATCTTTATGGCCTTCCTGTGACATCGAGTGGTGTAGGTGTCCTGGAGGGCAGGTAGTTTGCCACTACTGTCCCATCGATGTGGAGAGGGGGGTGCTCACTCTGCTGTTTCCTGAAGTCCATGATCATCTCCTTTGTTTTGTTGACATTGAGTGTGAGGTTATTTTCCTGACACCACACTCCGAGGGCCCTCACCTCCACCCTGTAGGCCGTCTCGTCGTTGTTGGTAATCAAACCTATCACTGTAGTGTCGTCTGCAAACTTGATGATTGAGTTGGAGGTGTGCATGGCCACGCAGTCATGGGTGAACCGGAACAGGAGAGGGCTGAGAACGCACCCTTGTGGGGTCCCAGTGTTGAGGATCAGTGGGGTGGAGATGTTGTTTCCTGCCCTCACCACCTGGGGGCGGCCCGTCAGGAAGTCCAGGACCCAGTTGCACAGGGCGGGGTCGAGATCCAGGTTCTCGAGCTTAATGACGAGTTTGGAGGGTACTATGGCTGTAGTCGATGAACAGCATTCTTACATAGGTATTCCTCTTGTCCAGAAGGGTTAGAGCAGTGTGCAGTGTGATTGCGATTGCGTCGTCTGTGGACCTATTGGAGCGGTAAGCAAATTGGAGTGGGTCTAGGGTTTCAGGTAGGGTGGAGGTGATATGGTCCTTGACTAGTCTCTCAAAGCACTTCATGATGACGGAAGTGAGTGCTACGGGGCGATAGTCATTTAGCTCAGTTACCTTAGATTTCCTAGGAGCGGGAACAAGGGTGGCCCTCTTGAAGCATGTGGGAACAGCAGACTGGGATAAGGATTGATTGAATATGTCCGTAAACATACCAGCCGGCTGGTCTGCGCATGATCTGAGGATGTGGCTGGGGATGCCATCTGGGCCGGCAGCCTTGCAAGGGTTAACACGTTTAAATGTTTTACTCACGTTAGCTGCAGTGATGGAGACCCAGCAGGTTTTGGTAGCGGGCCATGTCAGCGGCACTGTATTGTCCTCAAAGCGAGCAAAGAAGTTGTTTAGTTTGTCTGGGAGCAAGACATTGTGGTCCGCTACGGGGCTGGTTTTCCTTTTGTAGTCCGTGATTGACTGTAGACCCTGTCACATACTTCTTGTGTCTGAGCCGTTGAATTGCGACTCTACTTTGTCTCTATACTGACGCTTAGCTTGTTTGGTTGCCTTGAGGAGGGAATAGCTACACTGTTTGTATTCGGTCATATTTCCGGTCACCTTTCCCTGATTAAAAGCAGTGGTTCGCACTTTCAGTTTTGCGTGAATGCTGCCATCAATCGACGGTTTCTGGTTGTGGAAGGGTTTAAAAGACGCTGTGGGTACAACATCGTCAATGAACTTCCTAATAAACTTGCTCACCAAATCAGCGTATTCATCAATGTTATTGTCCGACACTATGCGGAACATATCCCTGTCCACATGATCGAAGCAATCTTGAAGCATGGAATCCGATTAGTTGGACCAGTGTTGAACAGACCTGAGCACTGCGCGTCCTGATTCAATTTCTGTCTATAGGCTGGGAGCAATAAAATGGAGTCGTGGTCAGATTTTCCAAAAGGAGGGCAGGGAAGGGCTTTGCATGAGTTAGAATTTAGAATAACAATGATCCAGAGTTTTGCCAGCCCGGGTTGCGCATTCGAAATGCTGATAACATTTAGGGAGCCTTGTTTTCAGATTAGCCTTGTTAAAATCCCCAGCTACAATAAATGCAGCCTCAGGATATGTGGTTTCCAGTTTACATAGAGTCAAATGAAGTTCTTTCAGGGCCGTCGATGTGTCTGCCTGGTGTATATGACTGTGATTATGATCGAAGAGAATTCTCTTGGTAGATAATGCGGTCGGCATTTGATTGTAAGGAATTCTAGGTCAGGTGAACAAAATTACTTGAGTTCCTGTATGTTGTTATGAACACACCACGTCTCGTTAATCATTAGGCATACACCCCCACCCTTCTTCTTACCAGAGAGATGTTTGTTTCTGTCAGCGTGATGCGTGAAGAAACCAGGTGGCTGTACCGACTCTGATGAGCCATGTTTCCGTGAAACAAAGATACTTTTTTCCCTCACTGTATATGTGCACCACGAAGTCAGAACAGTAGGCTAAATGATGAGGGGGAATGGGACCAAATTATTAGGGTGAGGCACATGGGCTACTAACAGTTTACTACACTACATACACTTAGTATTACCTTCTTACCTACAGTATACATATCTCCCTGGCATGTTACATCATTTATGCAGCAGCATACAACACATTTCTGGACTCATCTTGTTGTGCTGTGCTCACTTGAAAAGGAAGATGACCTGTATTACCTTCTTGTGGGGCAAATTTTGTCATCAAACTTTGTCATCAAAGTCTGGCATTCTCTGGATTTGTGATGCTTTTAAGACAACTGGGAACTCTGAAAAAAGCAAGGTTGGATCATGACGTCAGTGATCTTCAGGTCAGAGCTTTAGAAAGAGGCCTAAGTTCCCTTCGTGGAATTCCGAGTTGGATGACCGTTCAAAACTTGATTTCCCAGTCGGAGGTCATTTTTTTTTTAGAGTTCCCAGTTGTCTTGAACTCACTGAAGTCTGAGATTTCCCAGTTCCGAGTTTCCAGGTATTTTGTATGCAGCAAAATTAATGCTGGATTGATAGTATGGTCAATTTATTCAACCTTTTCTGGCCCATGGTGTTGCAAGTGAATGTTTATCCTTTTAAGCTTGGAAAAGAGACACTTAAACCCAGACTTGGACCGCACACCTTCTCCACTGAATAGCAGGCTAGTGATTGCTTTGCAACACTTGCAGTTAGCCACTGATTCCTTCCAAACCACTCATTGTTAAATTTGCAATTTCCAACTTGTGTAATGTTTATAAACACCGATACATTTTATCTATAATTTCTCTTCATATGACAAGGTTAGAAAAGGATTTGCCAGTAGATTTTCAGCTTTATTCATGATGAATGCTGCTTGTCTAGCTTGCTAGCTAAGATTTTAAAAGTATGATCAATCAAAGCTACGGTAGATATACCTTGATTTGACGTCATTTTATCAGTGCACAATGACGTTGAGCCTTCTTGGATGGGCACTTCTAATGTAAATCTATGGCAGCACCCAAGGGGCTTGAATTTTCGAGCTCTTTCTGTAGTTTTTGCGGTGCCGTAGTGTTCCCATGAGTGACAGAACACTGAGCCAATCACGGCACAACTAGAGAACACTACCAACACCTACGCTCTGTATTTTCCCACTGGCTGCCCCACCACCACAGAAAGCACTGAGCTAGGCTGGACACCTGCATTCTGGAGCTGCCTTATTCAGAAAACAAAAAAGAGACCGTTGTTATGCGGCTTTATTAACTCAATTATTTGTATTTTTAAATGTAACAGTGGGGCTCAAAACAGGTGCTCTACCCCTGTCACGTCATGATCTGTTTCACCTGTCCTTGTGTTTGTCTCCACCTCCTCCAGGTGTCGCCCATCTTCCCCACTATCCCCTGGGTACTTATACCTGTATTCTCTGTATGTCTGTTGCCAGTTCGTCTGTTTGTCAAGTCAACCAGCGTTTTGTTTCTCAGCTGCTGCTTTTCCCCAGTCTCTCTTTTCTCGCCCTCATGGTTTTGACCATTTCCTGTCCTGACTCTGAGCCCGCCTGCTTGACCACTCTGCCTACCCCTGACCCAGCCTGCCGTCTGGTGCCTTTGCAATGGCAGGAGTTTTACGGATGCCCAACCAATTATGCTATTATGTGGGGGGTTTTCAAGTTATTTCGAACTTATTTTGTACATAATGTTTCTGCAACCGTATCTTACAACAAAAAAGAGCTTCTGGATATCAGGACAGCGATCCCTCACCTCGGATTAGACAAAGATTTTTTTCTTCAACAAGACATTCCAAACACCCGACATGGCAGACTTCCCCGTTATTTGCAAGAGGAAGCGACACAGGTACAGAGGACAAAGAGCCGGATGCCTGGTCAGGACCCGGAAAAGGCAAGTGGGAAAGCTGTCGTTACCGTCAATACTACTCACCAACATGCAATCATTGGACAATAAACAAGACGAGGTAGGATCCTACCAATGGGACATCAAAAACTGTAATATCCTATGTTTCACGGAATCGTGGCTGAATGACGACATTAATATTCAGCTAGCGGGATACATACTGCACCGGCAAGATAGAACAGCACACGACAAGACGAGGGAGGGCGGTCTGTGCATATTTCTAAACAACAGCTGGTGCATGAAATCTAAGGAAGTCTCTAGATTTTGCTCGCCTGAAGTATATTGTGATAAATTGCAGCCCACACTACTTGCCTAGAGAGTTTTCAGCTATACTTTTTGTGGCTGTTTATTTACCACCACAAACAGATGCTGGCACTAAGACCGCACTCAGTCAGCTGCATAAGGAAATAAGCAAACAGGAAATCACTCACCCAGAGGCGGCGCTCCTAGTGGTCGGAGACATTAATGCAGGGAAACTTAAATCAGTTCTACCAAATTTCCATCGACATGTTAAATGTGCAACCAGAGGGAAAAAATTCTAGATCACCTGTACTCCACACACAGAGACGCATACAAAGCTCTCCCTTGCCCTCCATTTGGTAAATCCGACAACTAACTCTATCCTCCTGATTCCTGATTAGAAGAAAAAATTAAAGCAGGAAGCACCAGTGACACGGTCTATAAAAAAGTAGTCAGATGAAGCAGATGCTAAACTACAGGACTGTTTTGCTATCACAGACTGGAACTTGTTCTGGGATTCTTCCGATGGTACACCACATCAGTCACTGGCTTTATCAATAAGTGCATCGAGGACGTAGTCCCCACAGGGACTGTACGTACATACCCCAACCAGAAGCCATGGATTACAGGCAACATTCGCACTGAGCTAAAGGGTAACGCTGCCACTTTCAAGGTGCGGGACTCTAACCCGGAACCTTACAAGAATTCCTGCTATGCCCAAAGACGAACCATCAAACAAGCAAAGCATCAATACAGGGCTAAGATTGAATCATACTACACCGGCTCCGACGCTCGTCTTATGTGGCAGGGCTTGAAAACTAATACAGACTACAAAGGGAAGCGCAGCAGCAAGCTGCCCAGTGATACGAGCCTACCAGCCAAGCAAAATCACTTCTATGCTCGCTTCGAGGCAAGCAACACTGAGGCATGATGAGAGCATCAGCTGTTCCGGATGACTGTGTGATCACACACTCCGTAGCCGACGTGAGTAAGACCTTTAAACAGGTCCACATACACAAGGCTGCAGGGCCAGACGGATTACCAGGACGTGTACTCCGGGCATGTGCTGACCAACTGGCAGGTGTCTTCACTGACATTTTCAACATGTCCCTGATTGAGTAATACCTAAAAAACCAACATGTTTCAAGCAGACCACCATAGTCCCTGCGCCAAAGAACACAAAGGCAACATGCCTAAATGACTACAGACTCGTAGCACTCACGTCCATGAAGTGCTTTGAAAGGTTGCTAATGGCTCACATCAACACCATTATCCCAGAAACCCTAGACCCACTCCAATTTGCATACCGCCCAAGCAGATCCACAGATGATGCAATCTCTATTGCACTCCACACTGCTCTTTTCCACCTGGACAAAAGGAACACTTACTGTATGTGAGAATGCTATTCATTGACTACAGCTCAGCATTCAACACCATAGTACCCTCAAAGCTCATCACTAATCTAAGGATCCTGGGACTAAACACCTCCCTCTGTAACTGGATCCTGGACTTCCTGACGGGCTGCCCCCAGGTAGCAGCACATCTGCCACGCTGATCCTCAACACTGGAGCTCCCCAGGGGTGCGTGCTCAGTCCCCTCCTGTACTACCTGTTCACCCACGACTGCATGGCCAGGCACGACCAGGCGGTGTCAGAGGAAAGCCCTAAAAATTGTCAAAGACCCCAGCCACCCCAGTCATAGACTGTTCTCTCTACTACCGCATGGCAGAGGTACCAGAGTGCCAAGTCTAGGACAAAAAGGCTTCTCAACAGTTTTTACCCCCAAGCCATAGACTCCTGAACATGTAATCAAATGGCTACCCGGACTATTTGCATTGTGTGCCACCCCCCAACCCCTCTTTTTACGCTGCTGCTACTCTCTGTTTATTATATATGCATAGTCACTTCAACTATCCATTCATAGTTGAAGTACATTCATAGTACATTCATGTACATTCATAGTTGAAGTACATGCATAGTACATTCATGTACAGACTACCTCAATTGGGCCGACCAACCAGTGCTCCCGCACATTGGCTAACCGGGCTATCTGCATTGTGTACCACCCGCCAACCCCTCTTTTACGCTACTGCTACTCTCTGTTCATCATATGCATAGTCACATTAACTATATCTACATATACATACTACCTCAATTAGCCTGACTAACCGTTGTCTGTATGTAGCCTCGCTACTTTTATAGCCTCGCTACTGTATATAGCCTCACTACTGTCTATAGCTTCTCTTTTGACTGTTGTTTTATTTCTTTACCTACCTATTGTTCACCTAATACTTTTTTTGCACTATTGGTTATAGCCTGTAAGTAAGTATTTCACCTGTTATATTCGGCTCACGTGACAAGTAAACTTTTATTTGATGTAATTACCGACCCCTGCCTACCTTGACTTGTCGTTTGCCTGCCCCTGTTGTTGTAATAAACATTGTTACTTCAACGCAGTCTGCACTTGGGTCTTACCTGAAACGTGATCACCCCACCTGCCCTGAATGAAGGGTCGCCACTGCATATTCCTAGTACGCAATGACTACATCAAGCTTGTGACTTTACAAACTTGTTGGATGCACATTTGCAGTTAATTTTGCTTGTGTTTCGGATTATGTTGTGCCCAATAGAAATGAATGGTAAATAATGTATTGGGACATTTTGGAATCAATTTTATCATAAATAAGAACAGAAAATGGCTGTGTTTGAAATCTGGCTTGTCTACTACTTACTTAAACTGCATGGGCCTACTGTGTACTAGTCGTGTTACTTAGTATTTAGAACGTACTGTTTAGTCAAAATGAATGTAGTGATTAACAAATATCATCTAATGCTCAATTACGATGATTTCTGCCATTCGTTAATTTTGTACGTCGTCAACAATCTAAGCCTCTGTTTTGCCACATAGTTGCACACGTGTCAGCATTGACTGATGAAGTTGAATGAAGGTCCCCAGTCACCCTCTCTAACTTCCCGTCAATCTGTTTTTCTGTGGTAAAAGAAATGCAGAGAAGGGAGGGGTGGTGTGTGAGAAAACAAAAATGACCAATGATCATTCATGTTTTTGGGGTACTTTGATTCCTCATCTTTCTTCGGCTGGTTCCCAAGCCGGGCTGTGTTCATGGCAAAGGGTACCATCTTAACAGTCTTTGCAATCCTCACCTACTCACTAATTCTCCATTAGCAATGACCTCATATGAGCGGTGTAGTGTGGCCTCATATCACCATTTAAGGTTGGTAAAAAAAATGGAACTAACCATTTCCAATGTATCATGAATGCATACATAGGGGTTTATGAATTTTTATGTAGCCACAATCTTTTTTGAATGCTTATAGCAAGTGGTAATGCATGAAAAGACCATTGCAACACAAGGTTAGGGATGAATGCCACTATGGAATATTGATTAGAGAGATCGATAAATACATATACTATATTATCTCTGACATTATGAAAAATACGTCATTGAGGCAGGCCCTTGGATGCGTGGCATATCATTTACATTTACATTTAAGTCATTTAGCAGACGCTCTTATCCAGAGCGACTTACAAATTGGTGCATACACCTTATGACAACCAGTGGAACAGCCACTTGCATCTAAATCTTGTTGGGGGGAGAAAGGGGGGTGAGAAGGATTACTTACCCTTACTTACCCTATCCTAGGTATTCCTTGAAGAGGTGGGGTTTCAGGTGTCTCCGGAAGGTGGTGATTGACTCCGCTGTCCTGGCGTCGTGAGGGAGTTTGTTCTACCATTGGGGGGCCAGAGCAGCGAACAGTTTTGACTGGGCTGAGCGGGAACTGTACTTCCTCAGTGGTAGGGAGGCGAGCAGGCCAGAGGTGGATGAACGCAGTGCCCTTGTTTGGGTGTAGGGCCTGATCAGAGCCTGGAGGTACTGAGGTGCCGTTCCCCTCACAGCTCCGCATATACAGTACATACTGTATCTCTCCCATGGGCCTTGATACCTTATAGGTCCTGAGTGGTTGATGTCATAAAACACTATGAGAGATTGTTTATCGCTGGTTCCATAAACCAATGTTATTACTCATCAGAGTAGCTACCAGAGCGAGGCTGAGCCCCAACTACAGAGAGATATGCCTGGGACTGAAGGGTCTATTATTCATCACAGCTTTATGCCACAGGCCACCTCTCTCTAGCTGACCTTTAGCAGTTTCCCAGTCTCTTATTCAGCCTAAGTTTCTTTTCATCCACATTCAAATCCGCTGCTAATGACATTTTCAGCTGATTTACAGTTGAAGTCGGAAGTTTACATACACTTAGGTTACAGTCGTTAAAATTTGTTTTTCAACCACTCCACAAATGTTTTGTTAACAAACTAGTTTTGGCAAGTCGGTTACAACAACTACTTTGTGCATGACACAACAATTGTTTAAAGACAGATTAGTTCACTTATAATCCACTATATCACAATTCAAGTGGGTCAGAAGTTTCATACACTAAGTTGACTGTGCCTTTAAGCAGCTTGGAAAATTCTAGAAAATGATGTCATGGCTTTAGAAGCTTCTGACATCATTTGAATCAATTGGAGGTGTACCTGTGGATGTATTTCAAGGCCTACCTTCAAACTCAGTGCCTCTTTGCTTGACATCATTGGAAAATCAAAATAAATTAGCCAATCAGCCAAATTGTAGACCTCCATGAGTCTGATTCATCCTTGTGAGCCATTTCCAAGCACCTGAAGGTACCACGTTTATCTGTACAAACAATAGTAGGCAAATATAAACACCATGGGACCACACAGCCGTCATACCGCTCAGGAATGAGACGCGTTCTGTCTCCTAGAGAAGAATCCCAGAACAACAGCAAAGGATCTTGTGAAGATGCTGGAGGAAACCAGTACAAAAATATCTATATCAACAGTAAAACAAATCCTATATCGACATAACCTGAAAGGCCGCTCAGCAAGGAAGAAGCCACTGCTCCAAAACGACATAAAAAAGCCAGACTACGGTTTGCAACTGCACATGAGGACAAAGATTGTACTTTTTGGAGAAATGTCCTCTGGTCTGATGAAACAAAAATAGAACTGTTTGGCCATAATGGCCATCGTTATGTTTGGAGGAAAAAGTGTGAGGCTTGTAAAGCCGAAGAACACCATCCCAACTGTGAAGCACAGGGGTGGCAGAATCATGTTGTGGGGATGCTTTGCTGCAGAAGGGACTGGTGTACTTCACAAAATAGATGGCATCATGAGGCAGGGGAAATTATGTGGATATATTGAAGCAACATCTCAAGACATCAATCAGGAAGTTAAAGCTTGGTCACAAACGGGTCTTCCAAATGGACAATGACCCCAAGCATGCTTCCATAGTTGTGGCAAAATGGCTTAAGGACAACAAAGTCAAGGTATTGGAGTGGCCATCACAAAGCCCTGACCTCAATCTTATAGATATTTGTGGGCAGAACTGAAAAAGTGTGTGCGAGCAAGGAGGCCTACAAACCTGACTCAGTTACACCAGCTCTGTCAGGAGGAATGGGTCAAAAATCAACCAACTTATTGTGGGAAGCTTGTGGAAGGCTACCCAATACGTTTGACCCAAGTGAAACAATTTAAAGGCAATGCTACCAAATACTAATTGAGTGTATGTAAACGTCTGAACCACTGGGAATGTGATGAAAGAAATAAAAGCTGAAATAAATCATTCTCTCTACTATTATTCTGACATTTCACATTCTTAAAATAAAGTGGTGATCCTAGCTTACCTAAAATAGGGATTTTTTTCTAGGATTAAATGTCAGGAATTGTGAAAAATTGAGTTTAAATGTATTTGGCTAAGGTGTATGTAAACTTCCGACTTCAACTGTATGTCCTAATGATTGCAGGGTCTTTGCTCTGCGTTACGGATATTTCAAACTCCAGTGAGTCAGTGGCGGGTTGTTAATGACAAGTTTGGTGAAAGACAGGAATGATCATGTTGTCATCTCAATAACTGTGGTTCATTCAGGCACCTCAGACTACATTGGCGATATGCCAAGCAGGCAAGGTGGACAGGGACAGAGTGGAGGGAGGAGATAGAAGGAGAATAATTGATATGCAGGGCACTGTACCATGACTTTTCATATTGGTTCCATCATGATGTTGGCCTCTCTATCCTACTGAGGTTACATTTGAAAAACCCTTGGTTAACATAGAGATTCTGGGAACATCAGTAGGTGGGGGGAAATTAACTATATTCTGGTAATCCGAACAATTGAACATATGCGGTGGTACTTAATGAATATGATGTCAGTTTGGTTGTCATCTGAGACATTCTCATCAATGATAAGATGACATAAACTCTACAGTGGAAAGTCTGCACATCAGAGTTATTGGATTCACATGGAATTGTTGTTCAATGTAAATGTTTGAATATGAAATGATTTGTGATGGGATGAAATGTGATTTTAACTTCTAAAATGTGAAATTTGGGTTTTCATAAGATAGGGCTGCTCAATCAGTGGCCCGCCCCTGTGAAGGGACATGGGCTATAAAACTTTTCAAACACGCCCTCCTCTCCCTTCCTATATAAGCCCTTGACGACAATATAACTTCCTGTTCCGAGGATGTAGGACGACGGTCCTATGTCAGAACGGTTCAGATAATAACTACAGAACGAAGCCAACATCAGAATGAGCTTTGGTTGCGAATGGTATGAACTTTGAACTCTTATTCACTGCAGAAGTGATACCTCCTAGCCGTTGAGTTAGCAACAGCCGCTGCAAACGAGGGTTAGGAAGAAACAGACAGAGTATCCCGTCTATCACCCAACAACGTTACTACAACTTATCCAATTGACAACCAGAGACATTCTTCAAGGACTCGGTTTGGCAACACGGCCTTCCATCTACCACCAACCTACCGAAGCGCAGCTCAGAGTAAATATTATTGCATTTTCCTTTTCCTTTTGGGCGGTAATGTAGAATGCATAAGATACTGAATTTACGATAGCACAGCTTCACCTTTGTTCCTCAGTCTTCCCGCTCCTTCACTCAAACACAGCCCCTTATCTTTTGTGTAACAAGCTGTCATATCTGTTCCACCAGGGACGTTTTCCTTTATGACGTAATTTGTAATCAAGTTCTGATTTAATTATGTGTAATTCTGTGTGATTAGTTAGGTATTTAGTAAATAAATAATTAAACCCAATTTTGTATTGCTGATTCAAATTGTTAGCCAGGGTTCGTGCAGATAACCAAGAATTTACAACTTTCAGATGAGACTGAATTAAGATGACGATTGATATGGACTGCTATTGATGTAAAATATTACTAGGTCTTTAAGAGTTTATTCGGAAGATAACTGCTCTATAAATATTATTTTGTGGTGCCAGACTCTCTAGTTTATTACATTTACATGATTAGCTCAATCAGGTGATATTAATTACGGAGACATCATTTTTTAGAATAGCATGTCATATCACTTAATCCGGTATAGCCAAAGACATGACAGTTCTAACCATGCACATTGAGATTACTAATATTGGACAGTTGAGTTTTAAATGTGAGGATATGTATTGACATCTGAGAGCTGCTATCTGTCTTCTGGACAGCCTCAAAGAGAGATTACATTTGTCAGTTTCTGCTTACCGGGGCACGTTTATCGATGAAAAATGGATGACAAATTGATCTTGTGGTTAATAAAATAAAATCATATGCAGTATAAGTCTGCCTGCACTCCCTGACTGAGCATTGATCATGTATAATGCAATGCATTAAATACGACATTAAAGAGAGTTGGTATTTGGTATTTTATTAGGATCCCCTTTAGCTGTTGCAAAAGCAGCAGCTACCTTTCCTGGGGTCCATACAACATGAAACATAATACAGAATGGCATAATGCAGAACATCATTGGACAAGAACAGCTCAAGGACAGAACGAAATGCATTTTTAAAAAGGCACACGTAGCCTACATATCAATGCATACACACAAACTATCTAGGTCAAATAGGGGAGAGGCGTTGTGCCGCGAGGCCTTGCTTTATCTGTTTTTTGAAACCAGGTTTGCTGTTTATTTGAGCAATATGAGATGGAAGGAAGTTCCATGCAATAAGGGCTCTATATAATACTGTACGTTTTCTTGAATTTGTTCTGGATTTGGGGACTATGAAAAGACCCCTGGTGGCACGTCTGGTGGGGTAAGTTTGTGTGTCAGAGCTGTGTGTAAATTGACTATGTAAACCATTTGGGATTTTCAACACATTAATGTTTCTCATAAAAAGAAGAAGTGATGCAGTCAGTCTCTCCTCAACTCTTAGCCAAGAGAGACTGGCATGCATAGTATTTATATCAGCCCTCTGATTACAATTAAGAGCAAAACGTGCCGCTATGTTCTGGGCCAAATGCAGCATAACTTGGTCTTTCCTTGCTGCACTGGACCACACAACTGGACAATAATCAAGATTAGACTAAACTAAAGCCTGCAGAACTTGCTTTTTGGAGTGTGGTGTCAAAAAAGCAGAGCATCTCTTTATTACGGCTAGACCTCTCCCCATCTTTGCAACCATTGAATCTACAGTGGGGAGAACAAGTATTTGATACACTGCCGATTTTGCAGGTTTTCCTACTTACAAAGAATGTAGAGGTCTGTAATTTTTATCATAGGTACACTTCAACTGTGAGAGACAGAATCTAAAACAAAAATCCAGAAAATCACATTGTATGATTTTTAAGTAATTAATTAGCATTTTATTGCATGACATAAGTATTTGATACATCAGAAAAGCAGAACTTAATATTTGGTACAGAAACCTTTGTTTGCAATTACAGAGATCATATGTTCCCTGTAGTTCTTGACCAGGTTTGCACACACTGCAGCAGAGATTTTGGCCCACTCCTCCATACAGACCTTCTCCAGATCCTTCAGGTGTCGGGGCTGTCGCTGGGCAATACGGACTTTCAGCTCCCTCCAAAGATTTTCTATTGGGTTCAGGTCTGGAGACTGGCTAGGCCACTCCAGGACCTTGAGATGCTTCTTACGGAGCCACTCCTTAGTTGCCCTGGCTGTGTGTTTCGGGTCGTTGCCATGCTGGAAGACCCAGCCACGACCCATCTTCAATGCTCTTACTGAGGGAAGGAGGTTGTTGGCCAAGATCTCGCAATACATGGCCCCATCCATCCTCCCCTCAATACGGTGCAGTCTTCCTGTCCCCTTTGCAGAAAAGCATCCCCAAAGAATGATGTTTCCACCTCCATGCTTCCCGGTTGGGATGGTGTCCTTGGGGTTTTACTCATCCGTCTTCTTCCTCCAAACACGGCGAGTGGAGTTTAGACCAAAAAGCTCTATTTTTGTCTCATCAGACCACATGACCTTCTCCCATTCCTCCTCATCCAAATGGTAATTGGCAAACTTCAGACGGCCGGGACATCCGCTGGTTTGAGTAGGGGGACCTTGCGCGCGCTGCAGGATTTGAATCCATGATGGCGTAGTGTGTTACTAATGGTTTTCTTTGAGACTGTGGTCCCAGCTCTCTTCAGGTCATTGACCAGATTCTGCCGTGTAGTTCTGGGCTGATCCCTCACCTTCCTCATGATCATTGATGCCCCACGAGGTGAGATCTTGCATGGAGCCCCAGACCGAGGGTGATTGGCCGTCATCTTGAACTTCTTCCATTTTCTAATAATTGCGCCAACAGTTGTTGCCTTCTCACCAAGCTGCTTGCCTATTGTCCTGTAGCCCATCCCAGCCTTGTGCAGGTCTACAATTTTAGCCCTGATGTCCTTACACAGCTCTCTGGTCTTGGCCATTGTGGAGAGGTTGGAGTCTGTTTGATTGAGTGTGTGGACAGGTGTCTTTTATACAGGTAACGAGTTCAAACAGGTGCAGTTAATACAAGTAATGAGTGGAGAACAGGAGGGATTCTTAAAGAAAAACTAACAGGTCTGTGAGAGCCAGAATTCTTACTGGTTGGTAGGTGATCAAAGACTTATGTCATGCAATAAAATGCTAATAAATTACTTAAAAATCATACAATGTGATTTTATGGATTTTTGTTTTAGATTCTGTCTCTCACAGTTGAAGTGTACCTATGATAAAAAAATGACAGACCTCTACATGCTTTGTAAGTAGGAAAACCT
Organism: Oncorhynchus keta; assembly: GCF_023373465.1. Lineage (NCBI taxonomy): Eukaryota > Metazoa > Chordata > Actinopteri > Salmoniformes > Salmonidae > Oncorhynchus > Oncorhynchus keta. Next base: position 18,773,687 of record NC_068425.1, on the reverse strand, counting down.
GCAAAATCGGCAGTGTATCAAATACTTGTTCTCCCCACTGTACTGTATATGTTTGACCATGACAGTTTACAATCTAAGGTAACGCCAAGTAGTTTAGTCTCCTCAACTTGTTCCTCAGCCACACCATTCATAACCAGATTCAGCTGAGGTCTAGCACTTAAGGAATGATTTGTACCAAATACAATGCTCTTAGTTTTAGAGATGTTCAGGACCAGTTTATTACTGGCCACCCATTCCAAAACAGACTGCAACTCTTTGTTAAGGGTTTCAGTGACTTCATTAGCTGTGGTTGCTGATGCGTATATGGCTGAATCATCAGCATACGTAGACACACATGCTTTGTTTAATGCCAGTGACAGGTCATTGGTAAAAATAGAAAAAGTAGAGAGCTGCCCTGCGGTACACCACACTTTACATGTTTGACATTAGAGACAATTAAAGAAAACCCTTTGAGTTCTATTAGATAGATAGCTCTTAATTCACGATATGGCAGAGGTTGAAAAGCCATAGCGCTTAAGTTTTATTATGGTCAATAATATCAAAGGCTGCACTGAAATCTAACAGTACAGCTCCCACAATCTTCTTGTTATCAATTTATTTTACCTTTATTTAGCTAGGCAAGTCAGTTAAGAACAAATTCTTATTTACAATGACAGCATAGGAACAGTGGGTTTCTAAGCTGTCAGGGGCAGAACAACAGATTTTTACCTTGTCAGCTTGGGGATTCGATCTAGCAGCCTTTCGGTTACTGGCCCAATGCTCTAACCACTAGGCTACCTGCTGCCTGTCTTTCAACCAATCATAAGTAATTTGTGTCAGTGCAGTACATGTTGAGTGCCCTTCTCTATAAGCATGCTGAAAGTGTGTTTTTAGTTTGTTTACAGAGAAATAGAATTGTATTTGGTCAAACCCAATTTTTTCCAAAGGTTTGCTAAGAGCTGGCAGCAAGCTTATAGGTCTGCTATCAGAACAAGTAAAGGCCGCTTTACCACTCTTGGGTAGCGGAATTACTTTGGCTTCCCTCCAGGCCTGAAGACAAAGACTTTCCTCTAGGCTCAGATTAAAAATATGACAGATAGGAGTGGCTATAGAGACAGCCAACATCCTCAGTAGCTTTCCATCTAAGTTGTCAATCTCCCACACTAACTTTACAAAATTCAAACTTGCACTTCTTTTCTTTCATTTTTTTATGCATGAATATAATTGCTCACTGTTTGTCATGGGCATTTCCTGCCTACGTGTGCCCACTTTGCCAATGAAATAATCATTAAATGAATTGGCAACATTAATTTTATTTTGTTTTGTGATGAGTAAGCCATCTGATTCGATGAAAGATGGAGTTGAATTTGTCTTTCTGCCCATAGTTTCCTTTAAAGTACTCCAAAGTTTTTTCCCATTACATTTACATTTAAGTCATTTAGCAGACGCTCTTATCCAGAGCGACTTACAAATTGGTGCATTCACCTTATGACATCCAGTGGAACAGCCACTTTACAATAGTGCATCTAAATCTTTTAAGGGGGGGGGGGTGAGAAGGATTACTTTATCCTATCTTAGGTATTCCTTAAAGAGGTGGGGTTTCAGGTGTCTCCGGAAGGTGGTGATTGACTCCGCTGTCCTGGCGTCGTGAGGGAGTTTGTTCCACCATTGGGGGGCCAGAGCAGCGAACAGTTTTGACTGGGCTGAGCGGGAACTGTACTTCCTCAGTGGTAGGGAGGCGAGCAGGCCAGAGGTGGATGAACGCAGTGCCCTTGTTTGGGTGTAGGGCCTGATCAGAGCCTGGAGGTACTGAGGTGCCGTTCCCCTCACAGCTCTGTAGGCAAGCACCATGGTCTTGTAGCGGATGCGAGCTTCAACTGAAAGCCAGTGGAGAGAGCGGAGGAGCGGGGTGACGTGAGAGAACTTGGGAAGGTTGAACACCAGACGGGCTGCGGCATTCTGGATGAGTTGTAGGGGTTTAATGGCACAGGCAGGGAGCCCAGCCAACAGCGAGTTGCAGTAATCCAGACGGGAGATGACAAGTGCCTGGATTAGGACCTGCGCCGCTTCCTGTGTGAGGCAGGGTCGTACTCTGCGGATGTTGTAGAGCATGAACCTACAGGAACGGGCCACCGCCTTGATGTTAGTTGAGAACGACAGGGTGTTGTCCAGGATCACGCCAAGGTTCTTAGCGCTCTGGGAGGAGGACACAATGGAGTTGTCAACCGTGATGGCGAGATCATGGAACGGGCAGTCCTTCCCCGGGAGGAAGAGCAGCTCCGTCTTGCCGAGGTTCAGCTTGAGGTGGTGATCCGTCATCCACACTGATATGTCTGCCAGACATGCAGAGATGCGATTCGCCACCTGGTCATCAGAAGGGGGAAAGGAGAAGATTAATTGTGTGTCATCTGCATAGCAATGATAGGAGAGACCATGTGAGGTTATGACAGAGCCAAGTGACTTGGTGTATAGCGAGAATATGAGAGGGCCTAGAACAGAGCCCTGGGGGACACCAGTGGTGAGAGCGCATGGTGAGGAGACAGATTCTCGCCACGCCACCTGGTAGGAGCGACCTGTCAGGTAGGACGCAATCCAAGCGTGGGCCGCGCCGGAGATGCCCAACTCGGAGAGGGTGGAGAGGAGGATCTGATGGTTCACAGTATCGAAGGCAGCCGATAGGTCTAGAAGGATGAGAGCAGAGGAGAGAGAGTTAGCTTTAGCGGTGCGGAGCGCCTCCGTGATACAGAGAAGAGCAGTCTCAGTTGAATGACTAGTCTTGAAACCTGACTGATTTGGATCGAGAAGGTCATTCAGAGAGAGATAGCGCGAGAGCTGGCCAAGGATGTCACGTTCAAGAGTTTTGGAGAGAAAAGAAAGAAGGGATACTGGTCTGTAGTTGTTGACATCGGAGGGATCGAGTGTAGGTTTTTTCAGAAGGGGTGCAACTCTCGCTCTCTTGAAGACGGAAGGGACGTAGCCAGCGGTCAGGGATGAGTTGATGAGCGAGGTGAGGTAAGGGAGAAGGTCTCCGGAAATCTGGAGAAGAGAGGAGGGGATAGGGTCAAGCGGGCAGGTTGTTGGGCGGCCGGCCGTCACAAGACGCGAGATTTCATCTGGAGAGAGAGGGGAGAAAGAGGTCAGAGCACAGGGAAGGGCAGTGTGAGCAGAACCAGCGGTGCCGTTTGACTTAGCAAACGAGGATCGGATGTCGTCGACCTTCTTTTCAAAGTGGTTGACGAAGTCATCTGCAGAGAGGGGGGAGGGGGGGGAGGGGGAGGAGGATTCAGGAGGGAGGAGAAGGTGGCAAAGAGCTTCCTAGGGTTAGAGGCAGATGCTTGGAATTTAGAGTGGTAGAAAATGGCTTTAGCAGCAGAGACAGAGGAGGAAAATGTAGAGAGGAGGGAGTGAAAGGATGCCAGGTCCGCAGGGAGGCGAGTTTTCCTCCATTTCCGCTCGGCTGCCCGGAGCACAGGGTAGGGCAGTGTGAGCAGAACCAGCGGTGTCGTTTGACTTAGCAAACGAGGATCGGATGTCGTCGACCTTCTTTTCAAAATGGTTGACGAAGTCATCTGCAGAGAGGGAGGGGGAGTATTCAGGAGGGAGGAGAAGGTGGCAAAGAGCTTCCTAGGGTTAGAGGCAGATGCTTGGAATTTAGAGTGGTAGAAAGTGGCTTTAGCAGCAGAGACAGAGGAGGAAAATGTAGAGAGGAGGGAGTGAAAGGATGCCAGGTCCGCAGGGAGGCGAGTTTTCCTCCATTTCCGCTCGGCTGCCCGGAGCCCTGTTCTGTGAGCTCGCAATGAGTCGTCGAGCCACGGAGCGGGAGGGGAGGACCGAGCCGGCCTGGAGGATAGGGGACATAGAGAGTCAAAGGATGCAGAAAGGGAGGAGAGGAGGGTTGAGGAGGCAGAATCAGGAGATAGGTTGGAGAAGGTTTGAGCAGAGGGAAGAGATGATAGGATGGAAGAGGAGAGAGTAGCGGGGTAGGGGCAGTGTGGGAAGTGTTGGATGAGAGCGAGAGGGAAAAGGATACAAGGTAGTGGTCGGAGACTTGGAGGGGAGTTGCAATGAGGTTAGTGGAAGAACAGCATCTAGTAAAGATGAGGTCGAGCGTATTGCCTGCCTTGTGAGTAGGGGGGGAAGGTGAGAGGGTGAGGTCAAAAGAGGAGAGGAGTGGAAAGAAGGAGGCAGAGAGGAATGAGTCAAAGGTAGACGTGGGGAGGTTAAAGTCGCCCAGAACTGTGAGAGGTGAGCCGTCCTCAGGAAAGGAGCTTATCAAGGCATCAAGCTCATTGATGAACTCTCCGAGGGGACCTGGAGGGCGATAAATGATAAGGATGTTAAGCTTGAAAGGGCTGGTAACTGTGACAGCATGGAATTCAAAGGAGGCGATAGACAGATGGGTAAGGGGAGAAAGAGAGAATGACCACTTGGGAGAGATGAGGATCCCGGTGCCACCACCCCGCTGACCAGAAGCTCTCGGGGTGTGCGAGAACACATGGGCGGACGAAGAGAGAGCAGTAGGAGTAGCAGTGTTATCTGTGGTGATCCATGTTTCCGTCAGTGCCAAGAAGTCGAGGGACTGGAGGGAAGCATAGGCTGAGATGAACTCTGCCTTGTTGGCCGCAGATCGGCAGTTCCAGAGGCTACCGGAGACCTGGAACTCCACGTGGGTCGTGCGTGCTGGGACCACCAGATCAGGGTGGCCGCGGCCACGCGGTGTGGAGCGTTTGTATGGTCTGTGCAGAGAGGAGAGAACAGGGATAGACAGACACATAGTTGACAGGCTACAGAAGAGTCTACGCTAATGCAAGGAGATTGGAATGACAAGTGGACTACACGTCTCGAATGTTCAGAAAGTTAAGCTTACGTAGCAAGAATCTTATTGACTAAAATTATTAAAATGATACAGTACTGCTGAAGTAGGCTAGCTGGCAGTGGCTGCGTTGTTGACTTTGTAGGCTAGCTGGCAGTGGCTGCGTTGTTGACACTACACTAATCAAGTCGTTCCGTTGAGTGTAATAGTTTCTACAGTGCTGCTATTCGGGGGCTAGCTGGCTAGCTGGCTAGCTAGCAGTGTTGATTACGTTACGTTGCGTTAAAAGAACGACAATAGCTGGCTAGCTAACCTAGAAAATCGCTCTAGACTACACAATTATCTTAGATACAAAAGCTATGTAGCTAGCTATGTAGCTAGCTACGATCAAACAAATCAAACCGTTGTGCTGTAATGAAATGAAATGAAAATGTGATACTACCTGTGGAGCAAAGCGGAATGCGACCGGGTTGTTGAGTGTTGAGTGCGGAAGTTCTATTCGGTAGACGTTGGCTAGCTGTTGGCTAGCTAGCAGTATCTCCTACGTTAAGGACGACAAATAGCTGGCTAGCTAACCTCGGTAAATTAAGATAATCACTCTAAGACTACACACTCTAAACTACACAATTATCTTGGATACGAAGACAGCAAAGACAACTATGTAGCTAGCTAACACTACACTAATCAAGTCGTTCAGTTGAGTGTAATAGTTTCTACAGTGCTGCTATTCGGTAGACGGTGGACATTTGCTAGCTGGCTAGCTGCTGGGCAGATAGCAGTGTAGACTACGTTAGGACGACGAAATACGATAATTACGCAATTATCTTTGATACAAAGACGGCTATGTAGCTAGCTAAGAAGAAATTGCTAAGATTAGACAAATCAAACCGTTATACTATAATGAAATGTAGTGAAATGTAATGAAAAGTTATACTACCTGCGGACCGAAGTGCGGGTGCGACCGCTCGCTCCAACCCAAAGAGTTGCACCCCATCATTCTTTGTATCATTAATCTTGGCTTCATAATAAAGTTTCTTCTTCTTTTTGTTGAGTTTAGTCACATCATTTCTCAATTTGCATTAATAAGCCAGTTTGATGTGCAGCCAGACTTATTAGCCACTCCTTTTGCCCCATCTCTTTCAACCATACTGTTTTTCAATTCCTCATCAATCCATGGAGCCTTAACAGTTCTAACAGGCAGTTTCTTAATTTTAACAGGTGTATGTTTATCAAAAATTTGAAGAAGCAATTTCATAAATTCATCAAGTGCAGCGTCTGGATGCTCCTCATTAATCACATCAGACCAACAAATATTTTTAACATCATCCACGTGTCACAGCAAAATCTTTTGTATGATCTCTTATACACTATTTTAGGCTCAGCTGTTGGAACTTTGGCTTTCCTGGATATAGCCACTATACTGTGATCACTACATCCAATGGGTACGGATATAGCTTTAGAACAAAGTTCTACAGCATTAGTAAAAATGTGATCAATACATGTGGATGATCTCCCATACTTTTGTATACTTTTTAGACCAAGGATGGGGACCTTTGATGGGGGTGGGTGCCATTAAAAAACAGAACTCATTATGGTGGCTCGTGGGTCTGCGTACTCACACTAAAACTATTATTGGTCCACGGGCCTACAAAAAGGGGGCCAGTTGCCCATCCCTGTTTTAGACAGTAGTTATTGCCCATGTGGGGGAAAATCTAGGGAAAATGGCACAGCACAGCTTCCAGAGAAATAATTGTTTTCAAGCAGCTTTCGTGGCTAATTGATGTAAGACAGTAATTCTGCATGTATGAACTACACATTGACACATCCATCCCCAAAAATACTTAGTAGTCGCCAAAGTTCTGGAGCATGTCTTGAAAAGACTCCTGTCCTGCTTCAGAGAACAGGATGGAATTTAGCTTGGTATAGATCAGAATAATGATTGACATGATAAAGGAAAGGGATCCATTATTTACGGAACATTGCTGTGGAATAGAAAACCAAAAAGGGACCAAACTGGATTTATTAGAGACAGGTACAGTACTCTTCTGATAACATTCGCCGTCTTTTTGATATTATTGATCAAGTAACACACAGAAGACTCCTATTCTGCTGGCTTCACTGGATGCTGAGAAGGCGTTCGACAGGATGGAGTGGAGCTTTCTGTTCTGTCTTAGAAAAGTTCAATATGGGCCCAAACTTTATTAAATGGATTAAGTCCCTATACTCTCATACAAATGCCATGGTGACTACTAACGGACTGAACTCTGACAGATTCCCTTTGGGATGGGGCACAAGACAAGGGTGCTCGCTGTCCCCCCTGCTCAACTTGTTGGGGGCGGAGCCTCTGGCAGAGTTGATAAGAAGCAATCCAAGTATTATGGGTGTTTCTGCAGGCGGCCTGCAGCACAAGATTTCGCTCTACGCGGATGATGTCTTGTTCTACATATCCAATCCAGAGAAATCCCTCCCATTTTAGACACAATTGCTCAGTATGGCAAGATTTCAGGATATAAGGTACATTTGAACAAATCCACTGTTTGCCCTCTCAATCTTACACTCACCAGCTCTATGAAGGCACTATGTCCGTTCCAATGGAAGATACAGGGGTTTCAATACCTTGGGATCTTCGTAACGCCAGATCTGAATAGCCTGTTCAAGGAAAATTATCTTCCACTCCTGGATCAAATCAAGAAAGATCTCCAAACCTGGATCTCCCTCCCAATTAGCTTAGTCGGAAGAATTAATGTCATCCGTATGAACATCCTCCCTAGACTGAACTACTTATTTCAGATACTCCCATGCTGTCTCCCAGTTTCCTTCTTCAAAACAACTAACCAAAGCATCACCAAATTTATATGGGCCAATAAAAGACCTAGGATCAAGTTCTCCACTTTATCAAAACCTGATTTAAAGGGTGGTCTTGCCCTTCCCTCCCTTCAATTGTACTCCTGGTCTGTCCAAATCTGCAACATGCTAACATGGGATCACAAACAGACAAGAGTCAACGTGGATTCAGATAGAAGCCCAATCCTGTGGTTCATTGCCCCTAAGCTCAATTATATTAATTAATAACTTTAGTGACGTAGGCAACATAGCCAAAACCTTTGTGATTTACAGCACCCTACTAGCATGGAGGGACTGTAAGAAATACCTGGGCATTTCCTCCCAAATATGTTCTCACTCACCTATAGTATGCAACCCAGACTTGCCAAAAGCCCTGAGTGATGCCAACTTTAATCTTTGGCATACTCTAGGAATCAGGACCTTTTCAGACCTATTTCATCAGAAAACCACTACACTGAAATCATTTCAAAAGCTCTGCAGTGAATTAAATGTGCCAAGATCAAATTTTTTTTTTTAAATATCTTCAAATTAGACATGTCATTTCCTTATTTACTTCCAAGAGGAGGTTTAGAGCTCAGCTGAATTAAGTTGAAACCCTTCTTGCAACAGCACAATCCATTAAAGGCAACATCTCCTATATCGAGAGACTCCTTTCTGAGAAAGGAGGCTCCTCCTTTACTCCTTTGAAAATAATCTGGGAAAAGGAACCTTGGTCTGACTATCAGTGATGAGTTATGGGCTGAGGTTTGCGACATAGTATACTGCACCTCTACTAATGTAAAAATGAAAGACTCTAATTACAAATGGTTGTATAAATTTTATTTCACTCCAATGAGACTCCATAGAATGGAAACAGACATTTCCCCTAACTGTAAAAGATGCACCTCTTAAAGTGGAACCTATATGCATTTATTTTGGAGCTGTAGAGAGATTTCCAGATTTTGGCAATCTGTACATACTGCTGCACAGAAAATACTAGATGTACAGTTTGATATGACCCCGTGTATCTATCTTCTTAATGCCCAGCAGGACTTTGTTATTGATCCTGACATAGAAAATTTGTTTATGACTATTACATACATTGCTAAGAAATGTATTATTCTATTGTGGGCCTCTAATACTATTGTGGGTCTCTAATACCAGACTGTTGACTTTCTCCCTCTTGAAAAGCTCACTTATGACCTACGCAAGAGACAGCCCAAGTTTGAGACTCTGGTCTCCACTACTCAATTATATTTCAAATTGGACAGAGTGAATGGGGTGATTAGGGAAATGAGAAGATACATGTTGTGTAAGGTGCTGTAAAAACGAATTATTTGCTCATCATCTCAGCGAAGGCTGGAAATAGCTAATAAGAACATTGATAGTGCTGCTGCAAGTTTTAATATATATATATATTTTTTTGTTTTAATAATTATTTTGTATTATGTTTATTATATTTATATTATTATTATTTTTTATTTTTTATTTTTTTTAAATCTGTGTTTTGTTGGTTGATTGAAAAACAAGAAAACTTAATAAAACTTTAAATTGAAAAAAAAAAGAAAACCAAAAAGAAGTCCATGCAGTGTGACTAAGTTTATGTTTTACACCTAAACATACGGTCACCAAGACCTATGCAAGCACGGGCTCTATAAAATGGCCTGACCTTCCCTGGGCAATCACTCCATACAGACGGAATTAATTTAGGCCAAATGCTCTTCCTGACTTCCGGGGCTCAGTCGAGAGCCTCAGGGACAGAGGTTTCTTTTCAATGTGCTAGTTTGGCTGGATAGAAAAGACTTGTAACTTTTCAAAGCAATTATGCAACCCTAAGTACAGGGAAATGGAAATGGCTTCTGAAGAAACAAGCACATGCTCCTAACTCCTGTGCTTCTGTTGATAAGTGGGGGAAATCAGAAGGCTAAACTCAGCACTCAGCTGCTGATTGCCGTTTTCATAGGCTGTTATTTTTTCCAATATGGGAGATGGGAGGAGGGAGGAAAGACACTTATATTGGAATTGATGACCCCTTCAACAGTGACTTCTAAACTTCCTGGCACATCTTGTATTATTCATCCTATCCTTAGGTCCTCCTTCGAACTCTGTTTATCTTTCTCTGTGACTGATGCACACTGCATTTATGAGCTGAATTACCATTCCAACAACTACAGAGTCACTGGATCCTTCTATGAATAGAACTTCAATAGAACTTCAACTTCTTCCCATTACTTCAAGAGAAATATTTTAGTCACCCCTGACTTTCTGACCAGTTCTGCAGATCTAAACAGCACTCATCTCCTGGCATCCCACCCAGACAGTGTTCTCCAAGATCATCCAACCCTTCCCTCCATCACCCCTCTTTTTCAGACCCCACACCCACATTGGCTCCCTGTCTAGGGCCCAGCATGGGAAGGAATTTTTTTGTTGTTGCGTGTGGTAAACCGACGGGTGGTTAGGGGAGCTTCAGTGCAACTGTCAGGAATCTGTGGGGAGGAGGAACAGCAGTCATTTTAGCTTTCTGTTAACTCTGTCTCCAAGAAATGCCTACAGCACCTCCTGCTCAAGCCTATATCACAAGTGGATAATCTGTACAAGTGGATAATTTGTGTCAAAAATGTGTTCTGTGAGATGACAGTATGCACTCGTTTAGATGCACACAAGAAGTTGAAGAGTGTACAGAACTCATGGCTTGAATGGCACAGTGGACGCCCACTAAACTGCAGACTCATCAGGCACAGCAGTATCTTCATCAGATAGTTGAAAATTAGGTGAGAGGAAATTACAGTCATGTCTAGAGATCATATTTGGTCCTGTCCTTTTATCCCAAATCAAGGCGATCCAGTGTCCGGGTCCAGATTGCATTGACCAAATTCCCCAAAGTGAGTGATTATGAATGGCATGAAGGTCCAGGAGCCAGACATGCAGCTATAAAGTGGCTGGAGTTGAAGGGTCATGATTACTTCTGTTGATTAACCATATCTTTTATCTGACACCATAAAGAGATACAGACACCATGAGATACTGCAACCACGGAGGCTCATCTTGCAGTGTCATACTTGATGACCAAACTGCCTGCCTTTCTTCTGCCCTCAGGAAATGGACATTGTGACACTCAGGGAAGTGTTGTCACAACAGTATATTATTGGTTAAAATTGTGACAGTACAAAAAATGGAATATGAACACACAGACGTAAAGGGTGTGAGATAAATTTGATATTCAATCCCATGCACATTGAAACACATCAATAAAAATACTTTCAAGAACATGTCGCTTAGTTCCAATGCTGCTCCGCTACCAGTTGGATCCCCAGGGCCAGAGGTACTGTTGGACACTTGGGTGTTTCACTAAGCAATAGGACGTGTTCCACCGCTCGGTTGCTGTTTAACGATTGCTGCAGACGAGATGAGATGCCATACTGCGTTGTCGCCAACAACCAGGTGAGTCATTCAGCTCCAAAATCTAAAACATGTGGCCCTGAATTGGCCTTCTGCCTCTCAGTCTGAGGTCTTGAAATGAGGACAAGGCAGCACTTTAGAGGACAAAATAAGTAATTATGTTAAAAACACAGAAATGTTTATAATGTGTTTCTCTTACAAATGTGGAGAGTTACACAGCTTACATTACAAGTTTACAAGTTGTCTCTGATTTTGGCACGGCATATGAAAATAACTGTGTCAAGAGAGTTGATGTTGTGATAGCATTATGGTCCTGTACATCATACACATCACAGTAGCAACACTCAAGTCCACCTCTATTAGGGATTTGAGCCTCATGCCAAAAAATGACCGCACTGCTCAATGGTGAAACAGTAATCTAGGATCTGTGCCTGCAAGACCAAAATCAAAGGGAACGTTTTTTTGTCCAATTTATTTCGAAACCATTTCAAAAGCATTGAAGAACAATCTGAATCACTTTGACCATCCTCTCTTATACATCTTATATGTTAGCAGGTTGAGGTCCTGAAAGAAACAAGAGAGTTGCACTGCACGTATTAATGGTTGGTGAATGGGACAGGGTGAGTGGAGTTAGGTTACAAGGCTTAGACGTGCTGTTGGAGAACCCTGGGGTTATTGGGGCCAAATGGCAATCTTTTCAATCACTAATCATGGTGAGAGATGGAACAATGGCGTCCACTACAAGACAAGGCAGTGGAAAATGTTGTCTGAGGCCAAGTAATACAGACTCCAGCTTAAGTTAATCCTAAACTGCTGGAGTAAAGTTAGTAGGTAAAAGTAGGGGGCTTGTGGCTGAAGACCACAAACATTGAAGCCCGCAATGTTTCAGAGGGTTCTCGCCTTAGGGTCCAATGTCAACAACCAAAAGCACCCAGTGCCGTTCTGAGGGAAACCTCTCAGTGGTGATGGTCCTGGTAAAAATGTGATGTTATTTCTGCCTTTGCTATCAGATCCTGGCCTGCACCAAACAAATCCTCTCCTACCAATCAAAGTGTAGCACTACCAGTGCCCAAGATGCTTTCTTCGCATGTGTGCCAGCGAGTTCATCAAAGCCTCGCTGATGCAAAGAAAAATTCATTGGGACATAATACATTATCAGAGCATTTGCTCAGTTGCAGTCAAGGCCCTGTCATAGGATCTTTATCTGGGCTACCACATAAAGAAAAGTAAGGTAATAGCTATTAGCCTTTTCCCACCTGTCTTTGGAGTCTCAGCTGTGGAAGTCGTGATTCTGTTGCTCTAGCTGTGTAAATACAACATTTTTGGATATAACATTTCTGCTCCCTCTCTTTTCACTACTCTTTCCTCCATGACCACAGAGTTAATACCTGCCCTCCAGGTTCCATACTGATTTGACATGTCAGTTTCTGGGCCTGATTAAGCCAAGCAAATAGCCTCACCTGTCTCTGATGTTGGTCTGTGTAGGATGCTGGCTGGCTGTCGGACTCACACAACCTGATGGATTCCATTGCTTGCTTCATTAGGCTGTCAGTCAAGGACAATGTTTTCTCTGTCTGATTTCGTAGTAGCTGAAAGAATATACTGTAGATTAAGATATCTTATATACCATAGGCCTCTGCTGTTTTGACATAGGATAGCATATCAAAACCAACCCTCGTTTTTCTGCAGAATTCTGATTTGGTAGAAAGGGAATGCTTAATTGTTGATGAAGGGGACATGGGGTATCTAAGGCATTCCCCTGCTACTCAAAAAGATGTCACAGGAAGGCCAAAAAGATCATCAAGGACAACAACCACCCGAGCCACTGCCTGTTCACCCCGCTATCATCCAGAAGGCGAGGTCAGTACAGGTGCATCAAAGCAAGGGCCGAGAGACTGAAAAACAGCTTCTATCTCAAGGCCATCAGACTGTTAAACAGCCACCACTAACATTGAGTGGCTGCTGCCAACACACTGACTCAACTACAGCCACTTTAGTAATGGAAATGAATGGAAATTGATGGAAAATATCACCAGCCGCTTTAAACAATGCTACTTAATATTTATTTTGTAACGGCGTTCTTCGTTTGTTGAAAGAGAGTCGGACCGAAATGTGAACCCCCCCTAAGGTGCGGACTCCCGGACGCACCTCAAAACCATAGGGAGGGTTCGGGTGGGCGTCTGTCCGTGGTGGCGGTTCCGGCTCGGGACGTGGACCCCACTCCATTAAAGTCATAGTTCCTCCCCTTCGCGTCCTGGGATAATCCACCCTCGCCGCTGACCATGGCCTAATAGTCCTCACCCAGAACCCCACTGAACTGAGGAGCAGCTCGTGACTGAGGGGCAGCTCGGGACTGAGGGACAGCTCGGGACTGAGGGGCAGCTCGGGACTGAGGGGCAGCTCGGGACTGGGGAAGCTCGGGACTGAGGGGAAGCTCGGGACTGAGGGGAAGCTCGGGACTGAGGGGAAGCTCAGGACTGAGGGGCAGCTCGGGACTGAGGGGCAGCTCGGGACTGAGTGGCAGCTCGGGACTGAGGGGCAGCCCGGAACTGAGGGGAAGCCCAGTACTGAGAGAAAGCCCAGTACTGAGAGGAAGCCCAGTACTGAGAGGAAGCCCAGTACTGAGATGAAGCTCAGGCAGGTAGTAGGCTCCGGTAGATCCTGGCTGGCTGGCGGATCTGGAAGATTCTGGTTGACTAGCAGATCTGGAAGATTCTGGTTGACTGGCAGATCTGGCTGCTCTATGCAGACTGGCAGATCTGGAAGAGACTGGTTGACTGGTAGATCTGGAAGAATCTGGTTGACTGGCAGATCTAGAAGATCATGGCTGACTGGCGGATCTAGCTGCTCTATGCAGACTGACAACTCCTTGCAGATGGACAGCTCTGGCTGCTCCATGCAGGCTGAAAGCTCCTTGCAGACTGACAGCTCTGGCTGCTTCATGCAGACTGACAGCTCTGGCTGCTTCATACAGACTGACAGCTCTGGCTGCTTCATGCAGACTGTCAGCTCTGGCTGCTTCATGCAGGCTGACAGCTCTGACTGCATCATACAGACTGACAGCTCTGGCTGCTTTATGCAGACGACAGCTCTGGCTGCTTCATACAGACTGACAGCTCTGACTGCTCCATGCAGGCTGACAGCACCCTGCAGACTGGCAGCTCCTTGCAGACTGACAGCTCCTTGCAGACTGACAGCTCCTTGCAGACTGGCAGCTCTTTGCAGACTGACAGCTCTGGCTGCTTCATGCAGACTGCCAGCTCTGGCTGCTTCGAACAGGCAGGAGACTCCAGCAGCGCTGTAGAGGAGGAAGGCTCTGATAGCGCTGAACAGGCGGGAGGCTCCGACAGCACAGGAGAGGCGAGGCGCACTGTAGGCCTGATGCGTGGTGCTGGCACTGGTGATACTGGAGCGAGGACACGCACAGGAAGCCTGGTGCGGGGAGCTGCTACCGGAGGACTGGTGTGTGGAGGTGGCTCTGGATAGACCGGACCGTGCAGGCGCACTGGAGCTACTCCCTGTAAGCCCCCCCCCAATCATTTTTTTTGGCTGCTTTTCGTGCTTCCTACCGCGTCGCCGTGCTGCCTCCTCATACCAGCGCCTCTCCGCCTTTTCCGCCTCCAGTTCTTCCTTGGGATGGCGATATTCTCCAGGCTGAGCCCAGGGTCCTTTTCCGTCTAATATCTCCTCCCAAGTCCAGAAGTCCTTTGATCGCTGCTCCTCACGATTAACAGGGAGATACATTTTCGGGGGTGACTCTCGGGTTTCTTTCTGCGCCGCCGTGTCTTTCTCTTCGACTCCATTCTCCTATAGCCCTCTTCGCACTGCTCCAGCGAATCCCAGGCGGGCTCCGGCACTCTCTCTGGGTCGACCGCCCACCTGTCTATTTCTTCCCACGTAGTATACTCCATACCTCTGCTGTCCATAACGTCTTCCCATGTCCATTCTCCGAATAATTCATCCTCCTTTCGCTGCTCATGCTTTCGCTGCCTGTTACCACGCCACTCGGTCCGTGTGTGGTGGGTGATTCTGTAACGGCGTTCTTCGTTTGTTGAAAGAGAGTCGGAACGAAATGCAGCGTGGTGGTTACTCATGTCTTTAATAAATGATCGCGATACATGAAATAACAATACAAATACAAAAAACAACAAACGGAACGTGAAACCTAATACAGCCTGTCTGGTGAACACTAACACGGAGACAGGAACAATCACCCACGAAATACAAAGTGAAACCCAGGCTACCTAAATACAGTTCCCCATCAGAGACAACAAGAATCACCTGACTCTGATTGAGAACCGCCTCAGGCAGCCAAGCCTATACTAGACACACCCCTAATCAACCACAATCCCAATGCCTACAAAAACCCCAATACGACAATACAATAAACCCATGTCACACCCTGGCCTGAACAAATAATTAAAGAAAACACAAAATACTAAGACCAAGGCGTGACATATTTCACCTTTATTTAACCAGGTAGGCAAGTTGAGAACAAGTTCTCATTTACAATTGCGACCTGGCCAAGATAAAGCAAAGCAGTTCGACAGATACAATGACACAGAGTTACACATGGAGTAAAACAAACATACAGTCAATAATACAGTATAAAAAAGTCTATATACGATGTGAGCAAATGAGGTGAGAAGGGAGGTAAAGGCAAAAAAGGCCATGGTGGCAAAGTAAATACAATATAGCAAGTAAAACACCGGAATGGTAGTTTTGCAATGGAAGAATGTGCAAAGTAGAAATAAAAATAATGGGGTGCAAAGGAGCAAAATAAATAAATTAATTAAATACAGTTGGGAAAGAGGTAGTTGTTTGGGCTAAATTATAGGTGGGCTATGTACAGGTGCAGTAATCTGTGAGCTGCTCTGACAGTTGGTGCTTAAAGCTAGTGAGGGAGATAAGTGTTTCCAGTTTCAGAGATTTTTGTAGTTCGTTCCAGTCATTGGCAGCAGAGAACTGGAAGGAGAGGCGGCCAAAGAAAGAATTGGTTTTGGGGGTGACTAGAGAGATATACCTGCCCGAGCGTGTGCTACAGGTGGGAGATGCTATGGTGACCAGCGAGCTGAGATAAGGGGGGACTTTACCTAGCAGGGTCTTGTAGATGACATGGAGCCAGTGGGTTTGGCGACGAGTATGAAGCGAGGGCCATACTCGTCGCCAAATATAATGTTTACATACCCTACATTACTCATCTCATATGTATATGTATATACTGTACTCTATATCATCTACTGCATCTTTATGTAATACATGTATCACTAGCCACTTTAACTATGTCACTTTGTTTACATACCCTACATTACTCATCTTATATGTATATACTGTACTCGATACCATCTCGACTGCATCTTGCCTATGCCGTTCTGTACCATCACTCATTCATATCTTTATGTACATATTCTTTATCCCTTTACAATTGTGTGTATACGGTAGTAGTTTTGGAATTGTTAGGTTAGATTACTCGTTGGTTATTACAGCATTGTCGGAACTAGAAGCACAAGCATTTCACTACACTCGCATTAACATCTACTAACCATGTGTATGTGACAAATACATTTGATTTTATTTTGATTTGGGTTACATGCACAGCACAGCTGTAGTTATAGGCACTCAACTTATGGATGTTTGCGGAGACAGGGGCAGATCTAGTTTGGTTTGATGATCCTCTTCAACCTCTAAACAGCTCAAATCCAATAGCCTACAGAAACATGTGAGAAGATCGTCTCAACAGAATTTCATTAGCACTAGTTTCGAAAAGCTAGATGGAGGTCAATCTTTTTTTGTAGTTATGGGGTCTTCCATTGAACATTATGTGTCACCTTATGTTACTATAAAGTTGCTCAACATAATACCTGGCCGACATCTGTGACAGACATCTGTACAATGTTATTATTTTCATTTTATTTCAAATAAAAAAGTACCTTGCATATCTCTTTTTTACCATAGCCTCAAAAAATGTTTTGCAGGAACATTAAAAGTTATCCAGGCTATGTTTCGATTTCCAGCACTAAAAGTTATTGGACAAAACACTTTGAATATATATAAATATATATATATATATATATATTATTAAATTTAAAAAAATATTTTTACCCCCCTTTTTTCTCACCAATTTCGTAGTATCCAATTGTTAGTAGTTACTGTCTTGTCTCATAGCTACGACTCCCGTACGGACTCGGAAGAGACGAAGGTCGAGAGTCATGTGTCCTCCAAAACACAACCCAACCAAGCCACTCTGCTTCTTAACACAGCCGCACCAATGTGTCGGAGGAAACACCGTGCACCTTGCGACCTGGTCAGCGTTGACTGCACCCGGCCCGCCACAGGAGTCGCTAGTGCGCTGGCATCTCCACAACTTTTCAACCTTATTTTCATTGTCGCCAGCACAATACCAGTGTCAACACACACTACATGACCTAAAGTATGTGGTCACCTGCTCGTCGAACAGGTTTCCCACTAGATGTTGGAACATTGCTGCGGGGACTTGCTTACATACAGCCACAAGAGCATTAGTGAGGTCGGGCACTGATGTTGGGTGCGATTAGGTCTGGCTCGTAGCGGGCATTCCAATTCATCCCAAAGGTCTTCGATGGGGTTGAGGTCAATCAATCAAATGTATTTATAGCCCTTCTTACATCAGCTGATGTCACAAAGTGCTGTACAGAAACCCAGCCTAAAACCCCAAACAGCAAGCAATGCAGGTGTAGAAGCACTGTGGCTTGGGAAAAACTCCCTAGAAAGGCCAGAACCTAGGAAGAAACCTAGAGAGGAACCAGGCTATGAGGGATGGCCAGTCCTCTTCTGGCTGTGCCGGGGGGAGATTATAACAGAACATGGCCAAGATGTTCAAATGTTCATAGATGACCAGCAGGGTCAAATAATAATAATCACAGTGGTTGTCGATGCCAGTTGGCTTTTCATAGCCGATCATTCAGAGTATCTCTACCGCTCCTGCTGTCTCTAGAGAGTTGAAAACAGCAGGTCTGGGACAGGTAGCAGGTCTGGGACAGGTAGCAGGTCTGGGACAGGTAGCACATCCAGTAAACAGGTCAAGGTTCCAAAGCTGCAGGCAGAACATTTGAAAATGGAGCAGCAGCACGGCCAGGTGGACTGGGGACAGCAAGTAGTCATCAGGCCAGGTAGAGAGAGAAAGAAAGAAAGAAAGAAAGAAAGAAAGAAAGAAAGAGAGAGAGAATTAGAGAGAGCATACTTAAATTCACACAGGACACCGGATAAGACGGGAGAAATACTCCAGATATAACAGACTGACCCTAGCCCCCCGACACATAAACGACTGCAGCATAAATACTAGAGGCTGAGACGGGGGGGGTTGGGAGACACTGTGGCCCCATCCGACGATACCCCCAAACAGGGCCAAACAAACAGGATATAACCCCACTCACTTTGCAAAAGCACAACCCCCACACCACTAGAGGGATATCTTCAACCATCAACTTCAACCACCATCCTGAGACAAGGCCGAGTATAGCCCACAAAGATCTCCTCCACGGCACAACCCGAGGGGGGCGTCAACCCGGACAGGAAGATCACGTCAGTAACTCAACCCACTCAAGTGACGCACCCCTCCTAGAGACGGCATGGAAGAGCACCAGTAAGCCAGAGACACAGAATCCCAGTGGAGAGAGGGGAACCGGCCAGGCAGAGACAGCAAGGGAATTTGTTGCTCCAGTGCTTTTCCATTCACCTTCACACACCTGGGCCAGACTACACTCAATCATAGGACCTACTGAAGAGATGAGTCTTCAATAAAGATATAAAGGTTGAGACCGAGTCTATGTCTCTTACATGGGTAGGCAGACCATTCCATAAAAATTGAGCTCTATAGGAGAAAGCTCTGCCTCCAGCTGTTTGCTGAGAAATTCTAGGGACAGTTAGGAGGTCTGCCATCTTGTGACCGTAGCATACGTGTAGGTGTATATGGCAGGACCAAATCGGAAAGATAGGTAGGAGCAAACCCATGTAATGCTTTGTAGGTTAGCAGTAAAACCTTGAAAATCAGCCCTTGCCTTAACAGGAAGCAAGTGTAGAGAGGCTAGCACTGGAGTAATAAAATCACATATTTTGGTTCTTATCAAGATTCTAGCAGCCGTGTTTAGCACTAACTGAAGCTTATTTAGTGCTTTATCTGGTAGCCGGAACGTAGAGCATTGCAGTAGTCTAACCTAGAAGTGACAGAAGCATGGATTAATTTTTTTTAATTTTTTTTTTGGACAGAAACGTTCTGTTTTTTGCAATGTTACTTAGATGTAAAAAAGCTATCCTTGAAACTGTCTTGATATGTTCGTCAAAAGAGAGATCAGGGTCCAGAGTAACGCTGAGGTCCTTCACAGTTTTATTTGAGACGACTGTATAAGCATCAAGATTAAGTGTAAGATTCAACAGAATAGCTCTTTGTTTCTTGGTACCTAGAACAAGCATCTCTGTTTTGTCCGAGTTTAAAAGTAGAAAGTTTGCACTTCCTTATGTCTGAAACGTAGGCCTCCAGCGAGGGCAATTTTGGGGCTTCACCATGTTTCATCGAAATGTACAGCTGTGTGTCATGTCGAAATGTACAGCATTGAAAGTTAACATTATGTTTCCGATTGACATCACCAAGAGGTAAAATATATAGTTAAAAACAATAGTGGTCCTAAAACGGAACTTTGAGGAACACTGAAATTTACAGTTGATTTGTCAGAGGACAAAACATTCACAAAGACAAACTGATATCTTTCAGACAGATAAGATCTAAACCAGGCCAGAACTTGTCCGTGTAGACCAATTTGGGTTTCCAATCTCTCCAAAAGAATGTGGTGATCGATCGTATCAAAAGCAGCGCTAAGGTCTATGAGCACGAGGACAGATGCAGAGCCTCGGTCTGACGCCATTAAAAGGTCATTTACCACCTTCACAAGTGCAGTCTCAGTGCTATGATGGGGTCTAAAACCAGACTGAATCGTTTCGTATACATTGTTTGTCTTCAGGAAGGCAGTGAGTTGCTGCGCAACAGCTTTTTCTAAAATGTTTGAGAGGAATGGGAGATTCGATGTAGGCCGATAGTTTTTTATATTTTCTGGGTTAAGGTTTGGCTTTTTCAAGAGAAGCTTTATTACTGCCACTTTTAGTGAGTTTGGTACACATCCGGTGGATAGAGAGACGTTTATTATGTTCAACATAGGAGGGCAAAGCACAGGAAGCAGCTCTTTCAATAGTTTAGTTGGAATAGGGTCCAGTATGCAGCTTGAAGGTTTAGAGGCCATGATTATTTTCATCAATGTGTCAAGAGATATAGTACTAAAAAACTTGACTGTCTCCCTTGATCCTAAGTCCTGGCAGAGTTGTGTATACTCAGGACAACTGAGCTTTGGAGGAATATGCAGATTTAAAGAGGGGTCCGTAATTTGCTTTCTAATGATCATGATCTTTTCCTCAAAGAAGTTCATTAATTTATCACTGCTGTGAAAGCCATGAGGTTAGGGCTCTGTGCAGGCCAGTCAAGTTCTTCCACACCGATCTCGACAAACAATTTTGTGCACAGGGTCATTGTCATGCTGAAACAGGAAAGGGCCTTCCCCAAACTGTTGCAACAAAGTTGGAAGCACAGAATAGTCTAGAATGCCATTGTATGGTGCAGTGTTAAGATTTCCCTTCACTGGACGTAAGGGGTTCTAGCCCGAACCATGAAAAACAGCCCGGGACCATTATTCCTCTTCCACCAAACCTTACAGTTGGCACTATGCATTCAGACAAGTAGCTTTTTCCTGGCATCCGCCAAACCGAGATTCGTCCGTTGGTCTGCCAGATGGTGAAGCGTGATTCATCACTCCAGAGAACGCGTTTCCACTGCTCCAGAGTCCAATGGCGGCGAGTTTTACACCACTTCAGCCGACACTTGGCATTGTGATGGTGATCTTAGGCTTGTGTGCAATTTTATACAGCTGTCAGCAACAGGTGTGGTTGAAATAGCTGAATCCACTCATTTGAAGGGGTGCCCACATACTTTTGTATGTATGTGTATGTGAATAATTCTGCCCAATGATATCATCAAAACTTTCAACATTTTAAAACTGGGATTTTCAAACACTATGAGATCTGCAGTGATGCTGGTGTAACAGTATTGCTTCCATCCCTCTCCTCGCCCCTACCTGGGCTCAAACCAGGGACCG
Source organism: Oncorhynchus keta (assembly GCF_023373465.1). Taxonomy (NCBI): domain Eukaryota; kingdom Metazoa; phylum Chordata; class Actinopteri; order Salmoniformes; family Salmonidae; genus Oncorhynchus; species Oncorhynchus keta. The sequence continues at coordinate 18,752,498 of NC_068425.1, read as the reverse complement.
TCTGCACACATTGACAACAGCCACCCTTGAAACGTCGTTACCCATCGCTCCACAAATGCTGCGGCCCTTGCAGAGCAAGGGGAACAACTACTTCAAGGTCTCAGAGCGAGACACGTCACCAATTGAAACGCTATTAGCGCACCCCGCTAACTAGCTAGCCAATTTCACATCTGTTTCATGGGGAGCAAGAAAATATAAACAAGTTGCAGGTTTTGAAATTCACCGTTTTTTACTTTTAATGTGATGTCAAAGAGAAAACATTTTTAAAGACTTTTCTTCCTATCTTTTTAACCATGGATCATAGAAACCCACTGTTTTCACATATGTAGACACTGGTTTGGTGCTGTGGATTATGAATATTAGGTTGAAAAGTGTCGGAATTGCCCTTTAATAACGCTGTTACAACAAAACATTTGTCAAACTCCTGCCAGCTGTTTTGTTTGAACACTGTAAGATACTGTACTTTGACATTACTTGATCTTAGGATGTTATAGTTACATGTCAACGTGTAAAGTTGGTTGTTAAATAAAATGGCTGCATTAATAGAATATCTGTTTCGTTTCCAATAAGTTATTGGGTAGCACTCCCAGTTCCCTTTCACTGAAATGCTGTAATATGGATACATGCATTCCTCTCGCGGACTCAAGAAGCCCCGGGCCTGCGTCGACGCGGTACAAGTCTATAAAGAGGGCTGAGCAACGAAACAAACGTTGAATAGTAAATGGTTGGCTGTGCAACCTTTTGGAGACTGGGTCTTGATCTTGGTGACGGACTTCTCGTGCGGTTGCTCGTTTTGTTTTCTTTAGGAGAGAATGAGGCACTCCTCGGGATACATGACTTCACTATCAGCTCAGGTTATCATTGTTGATAATAAGTAACATTATCGTGGATGAATCCGAGTTTAAGGAACTTTGAATGTCATGGTTCACAGTGAAATGATATAACATCTGAAAACCAAAGGAATACATCTTCATTTGTTTCTATGGATTCACTGTTTGGTCAGGTAATATCATTATTACTTATTTCACACCATTAATTATCTTCTTGTAGCCTATGATGCTGAACTAGCTATGCACATAAATAATAACCGTTTTGACAATGCACACAGATCCCTTTTAATTTGGACATTGTAAATCATTCAGGAAATTTACAATTAACAACTATTAGTATTTTTTTCACAAAATAGGTGAAAGTAGGGGGAAATAATTGCTTGCCTGGTCAAACGTTACACTCCATGTAATTAGTCGTTACATACACTGCTCATCTTAATAAGGCTTTTTAGAAGAACCATACATGTTTTTTGTTTTACCAATAATGAGTGCACATGTATTGGGCTGAATTAGTATGATTTCATTTCGATTTAAAACCTGAAATTGTTTTCAACTCTCTCATTCATCAATGTCTTTGGGTGCGTTCGTAAATTGCCTCCAGTGTGTCAGTGGCTATGTGTCGATTGTAAATTCAGAGCGTTGTCAGATTGTCAGTTCATAAATTCAGAGGCTTCGCTCTCGGAGTGTTCAGAGCGCACACTGGACGCTCTGGCGGAGGAGTAGGGTTGATCCGAGCGTTCTGACCTCACGACAGCAGTCAAGCACCAAAGCTAACTGGATAAAGTTGGCTCGCTTACTTGCTACTTCCAGACAAAATGAGAAAACACCTCACTCTGACCATTTTACTCGCCCTAGCGGAGTTGATTAACCTGTTGTCATGTTATCTAGAGCGTTAGTAACTGTAACTGTGCTGCTTGCAACATTTAATAACGTATTTTTTTTCCTCCGACGTTTACTGACACCGGTCATATTCAACGGGTGTTGCAAGTTTGTAAATGAATGAGTTATTCTGTGCTCTGGCACACAGACGAGAAGGCTCTAAAATCGGAGTAGATAGAGTGAATTTACAAACGCACCCTTTGTTAGACATTTTTGTTTTAGATTAGAAATGCCAACGGAACAAGGACTGCAAATGCACCCTACAAAACTGTAGTAGCCTATGTCATGTTTGGCAAGGCAGGGACATACCCTTTGTGTGTGTGTTTCTCATTAACAATGGTAAGGTATCTCTGCTACAAATCAATCCGAAATCATTGCTCGATCGAGTAACTCATGAGAAAACATATTATACAAACTAGGCACAGTATAGGATTTTATGTATACCTAATTTTGGAAGAAGTATTGTGACTCTGTTCTGTTATTCTGCATTGAAGGTTTTGAAGAAGAAGGAAAAGGGTGATTTTATTGGCATCGTGTAGACTACGCCTATGGGTCTGCTATCACGATAGAGCACCTTTCACAGAACGTGTGCTATGTCACTGTCAGACACGGTCAAGACTTGAAGGAGCACCTTTCACAAGAACTGTCTTGACTTGTCCCGCATTCTCAGGTTGCAGAATACAATGAGGGGGAAGTGTGTGGCATTTGTCTACAATCGGCTTTTTAAAGGACACTAGCTAGGTTTCCATTCAGTTCACGACAATTGGCAACAGAATATTCTAAAATCAGAATAGAAACAATAGCCTATGTACATTTTCCCACCAGAGATGTTTCCATAAAATTAATTCGTTGCGGGAAAAAAAGCTGTGCGGGATGACGTGTGCAAATTAAAACAACTTTTGCGGTTAAACACCCATTTACCAAAATAATAAATACAAGATAAATGGGTTTCCATCGCATTTTCAACACTGATGGTTTTGCCCCCCCCCCCCCAAAAAAATGTATATATTATATAGCGAATGTGCACACTCTTGTCTTGGTATGTGCGCTCTAGCGAACAGCTCCCGGATAGGCCTACAGTCCGGGTAGACTACCTACATGATGCAATTATTTATGGAGAAGAGCGAGATTATTTTTATTTGTCAAATGATAGCCAAGCACGATCATCATGTCAGCAGAATAAGACTATCGATATTTATTGGAAAGGAACATCAAGCTCATCACCTTCCACCACCATGTGAAGTTCATCATCTGTAGCCTAATAAACTGCATGCTTTCTCGACCCGATTTCTAGTGGAAAGACATCCCACCATATCATCGCATGACTCCCAAATTTCGATATGATGATGATATTTTATCAATATTTGCGCATAAAAGCGTTTCCACAGCCATTTCTTGCATAATTAACTTCACCAACTCAAAAAGTTATCAATTTATCTAGCTTGTTTTGTCCACATTTTGACATTTTATGACACATTTTAAGCCATCCGGCCTGTCATGACATTTTTTATCCAACATATACAGTGCATTCGGAAAGTATTCAGACAGACCCCTTGACTTTCACATTTTGTTTCATTACAGCCTTATTCAAAAATGGATTAAATCGTTTTCCCCCCTCATCAATCTACACACAATACGTCACGTTCGTCATAGTGATAAGACCAAGGCGCAGCGTGATATAAACACATTCCTCTTTAATTAACGAAGAACACAAACAAAACGAACCTGCCGCTATGATAAACCGAGTGCTGACATGCAACGACACATAGACAATAACCCACAAAACCAACATGGAAAATGGCAACCTAAATAGGATCCCCAATCAGAGACAACAAAAAACAGCTGCTTCTGATTGGGAACCAATTCAGGCCACCATAGACCTACATTTACCTAGACATACCAAAACCCCATAGATATACAAAAAAAATCCTGGACAGGTCAAAAACACACATACCACCCTCGTCACACCCTGACCTAACCAAAATAATAAAGAAAACAAAGATAGCTAAGGTCAGGGCATGACAGTATCCCTCCCCCCAAAGGTGCGGACTCCCGGCCGCAAACTTAAACCTATATGGGAGGGTCTGGGTGGGCATCTAACCTCGGTGGCGGCTCTGGTTCTCCCCCCTTCTTTACACTGAGTCCGCTCTTGTAGCACTGACCCGTGGATCATCGTCGGAGGCTCTGGACTGCGGATCCTCGCCGTAGGCCCCGGGCTGGGGACCGTCGCTGGAGACCCCGGACTGGGGACCGGACTGTGGCCCGCCCTTGGAGGTTCCGGTCTGTGGCCCGTCATTGGAGGTTCCGGTCTGTGGCCCGTCGTTGGAGGTTCCGGTCTGTGAACTGTCGCCGGACGCTCTGGACTGGGTACTGTCGCCGGACGCTCTGGACTGCCGAGGCTCACTATAGGCCTGGTGCGTGGTGCCGGCACTGGTGGCACCGGGCTGGGGACACGCACCTCAGGGCGAGTGCGGGAGTAGGAACAGGGCGTACTGAACCCTGGAGGCGCACTGGAGGCCTGCTGCAAATGCAGGGCGCTGGCACAGGACGCACTGGGCTGTGCAGACCCACCGGAGACACAGTACGTAGAGCCGGCGCAGGATATCCTGGTCCAAAGAGGTATACTGAGACCAGGAGCGCTGAGCCGGCACCCTCCTTCCTGGCTGGATGCCCATTCTAGCCCGGCCAATGCGAGGAGCTGGAATAGATTGCACCGGGCTAGAATAGCGCACTGGAGACACTGTGCGCTCCACCGCATAACACGGTGCCTGTCCAGTAACACGCTCCCCACAGTAAGCACGAGGAGTAGGCTCAGGTGTCTGACCTGACTCATGCAATCTCCTTGTGTCCCCCCAAAGGTTATTGGGGCTGCCTCTCGGGCTTCCGTGCTAGCCGTGTACCTTCATATCATCGCTGTTCCTCTATTCTCAAGTATTTATCGTCGTAGTATCGCTGTTCCGCTTTCGCTGCCTCTAACTCCTCCTTATGATGGCGAATACTCCCCCGGCTGTGTCCAGGGTCCTGCTCCATCTAATATCTCCTCCCAGGTCCATTTCCCCATTAAGCGCTGTTCCTCCTTTTCACGCTGCTTGGTCCTGGTTTGGTGGGTTATTCTGTCATGTTCGTCATAACGATGAGACCAAGGCGCAGCGTGATATGAACACATTCCTCTTTAATTAACGAAGAACACTTAAACAAACTAACAAAACAACCGTGACGCTATGATAAATCGAATGCTGACATGCAACTACACATAGACAATAGACAACGATAAACAGCTGCCTCTGATTGGGAACCAATTCAGGCCACCATAGACCTACATTTACCTAGACATACCAAAACCCCATAGATATACAAAAAACCCTAGACAGAACAAAAACACACATACCACCCTCGTCACACCCTGACCTAACCAAAACAATAAAGAAAACAAAGATAACTAAGGTCAGGGCGTGACACAATACCACATAGAGACAAAGCAAAAACAAGTTTTGGAAATTGTTGCAAATTTATAAGAAAAGAAGAAAAAAATGCGAAAGGGGAAATTTGACATTTACATAAGTATTAAAACCTCTTTGGGCTAGACATTCCGGTAGCGCCCCACCTCGACAACATCCCTTGAAATTGCAGAGCGCGGAATTAGAAATGCAAAAACCATAATATTAAACATTAATGAAAATACAAGTATCATACATCATTTAAAAGCTTAACTTCTTGTTAATCCAGCCTCTTTGTCAGATTTCAAAAAGGCTTTACGGAGAAAGCATACCATGCGATTATCTGAGGACAGTGCTCCGTGTACAAAAGCATTAAAAACATTTTCCAAACCAGCAGAGGGGTCACGAAAGTCAGAAATTGCGATAAAATAAATTATTTACCTTTGAAGATCTTCCTCTGTTTGCAATCCCTAGGGTCCCAGCTACAAAACAAATGGTTGTTTTGTTCAATAAAGTCCTTCTTTATATCCCCAAAAAGTTATTTTAGTTGGCGGGCTTAATTCAGTAATCCACCTGTTCCACTCATTCAAGATGCATACAAAGGAATCCCAAAAGTTACCAATAAACTTTGTCCAAACAAGTCAAACAACGTTTCTAACCAATCCTCAGGTACCCTAATATGTAAATAAACGATCAAATTTAAGACGTAGAATAGTGTGTTCAATACTGGAGATAAATAACGAAGTGCGCGCGCCAGAACACTACAGTCAAAATGAGAGCCACCTAGAAAAACTACAAATTCTAGCAAATTTTTCAAAAAACAAGCCTGAAACCCTTTCTAAAGACTTATGACATCTAGTGGAAGCCATATGAACTGCAATATGGGAGGTATTCCTTTGAATCTCCCATAAACAAGGATTTGAATGGGCTGTGATCTCAACAAAATGAAAAATCTGTATGGATTCTCCTCTGATTTCCACCTGCCATATCTGTTCTGTTATACTGCTTCCAAGATGGTGTAGCAGTCAGGCGTACTTGTCCTTCGTCTTGTCGTGTCCCATGTATATGTTTATATATTTTTCTTCGCATATCTTTTTATATTTTTCTAAACCCTTATTTCAAGATACTCTCCTGCAACCCGCGTCACCCAATGTGGTGTGGACCTGCTTTTTCTCTAACATATTTTTCTTTGCCACTTCCTGGAACCTCTCCAACATAAACTAGCCAGCTAACTAGCCAGCTAATCGGTCATCAGCTAACCTTAGCTCGGAAAGCTCTCGCCAGTTTGTACAACGCGATTCAACCAGAGCATACCAGACCTATTTTTATTCTCTCCATATCCCCGGATTCCTATCGCAAGCTCTGAACCCTTTCACCTTCCAACCTTCGCAGCTAACGTCCCCTGAATGCTAGCTGTCTAGAGCACAACGGACTGTTGGCTTACGAGGCCCATCGAATACATTCCGAAGCCACTAGCTAGCAGTCAGCTATCCTTTGCTAGCGGTCATCAGCTACCTTTATCCCGGACAACTCTCGCCAGTCTGTACAGCGTGACTCAAACCAGAGCTAGTTGGACTTATTCTTCTCGATATCTCCAGATTCCTACCGCAAGATCTGAAACTATTTTTTATTTTTTTCATTTAATTAAAAAACATTTTTATTATGATATTTTTTATATATATATTTTTCCACCTGGAATTATAGCAGCTAACAACCCCTGAACGTACAGCCTCTAATCTGCGGCCTGCTAGCTATTTTAAGCACATTGGACTGCTGACTTAAGAGGCCCTTCGGACATATTTCTTTAGCCACTATACATATTTTGCCAATTGGCCTGGTTTACCACACGGAGCCCTGCTGATCCGCTGATGTAACTGCACGAGGGGGGCACAACAGACTTCCCTCCGTCGCGTTATCCCTCTAAGGCCTTTCTGTTAGCCTGCTAGCCCCGTGTCGCTAGCTGCTTGAAACCACGCACTGGACTTGTATGATCACCCGGCAACGCATGCCTTTCCCAAACGTCACCATGCCATGTCGATTGCTTTTCTGGTTTGTAACTATTGTTTTATTTCACTGTAGAGCCTCTAGCACTGCTCAACACTGCTCAACACGCTAACAATTTAGTTCCACCCCCCCCCCACACGCAGTGACATCACCTGGTTTAAATGCTATTTCTAGAGACAATATCTATTTTATTATCACTATATGCACAGGTTTACCCCCACTGTATTCACATCCTACTATACCTTTGTCTGTACATTATGCCTTGAATATATTCTACCGTGCCCAGAAATCTGCTCCTTTTACTCTCTGTTCTGAACGTACTAGGTGTCCAGTTCTGTTAGCCTTTAGCCAAACCCTTATCCTACTCCTCCTCTGTTCCTCCGGTGATGTAGAGGTTAATCCAGGCCCTGCAGTGTCTACCTCCACTCCCATCCCCCAGGCTCTCTCATTTGTTGACTTCTGCAACCGTAAAAGCCTTGGTTTCATGCATGTTAACATTAGAAGCCTCCTCCCTAAGTTTGTTTTATTCACTGCCCTAGCACACTCCACCAATCCGGATGTCCTAGCCGTGTCTGAATCCTGGCTTAGGAAGACCATCAAAAACCTTGAAATTTCCATTCCTAACTATAACATTTTCCGACAAGATAGAACTGCCAAAGGGGGTGGTGTTGCAATTTACTGCAAAGATAACCTGCAGAGTTCTGTCTTACTATCCAGGTCTGTACTGAAACAATTTGAGCTTCTACTTCTAAAAATTAACCTTTCCAGAAACAAGTCTCTCACCGTTGCTGCTTGCTATTGACCACCCTCTGCCCCCAGCTGTGCCCTCGACACCATATGTGATTTGATTGCCCCCCATCTATCTTCTGAGCTCGTGCTGCTAGGTGACCTAAACTGGGACATGCTTAACACCCCGGCCATCCTACAATCTAAGCTTGATGCCCTCAATCTCACACAACTTATCAATGAACCTACCAGATATAACCCCAAATCCGTAAACATGGGCACCCTCATAGATATCATCCTAACTAACTCACCCTCCAAATACACCTCTGTTGTTTTCAACCAAGATCTCAGCGATCACTGCCTCGTTGCCTGCATCCGTAATGGGTCTGTGAGCAAATGACCACCCCTCATCACTGTCAAACACTCCCTAAAACACTTCTGCGAACAGGCCTCTCTAATCGACCTGGCCGGGGTATCCTGGAACGACATTGACCTCATCCCGACAGTAGAGGATGCCTGGTTATTCTTTAAAAGCGCCTTCCTCACCATCTTAAATAGGCACGCCCCATTCAAAAAATGTAGAATCAGGAATAGATATAGCCCTTGGTTCACTCCAGACCTGTCTGCCCTTGACCAGCACAAAAACATCCTGTGGCGCTCTGCATTAGCATCAAATAGCCCCGTGATATGCAACTTTTCAGGGAAGTTAGGAACCAATATGCACAGGCAGTTAGGAAAGCTAAGGCTAGCTTTTTTAAACAGAAATTTGCATCCTGCAGTACAAACTCAAAAAAGTTCTGGGACACTGTAAAGTCCATGGAGAGTAAGAGCACCTCGTCCCAGCTACACACTACTCTGGGGCTAGGAAACACTGTTACAACCGACAAATCCACTATAATTGAGAATTTCAATAAGCATTTCTCTACGGCTGGCCATGCTTTCCACCTGGCTACCCCTACCCAGGTCAACTGCCCGGCACCCTCCACAGCAACCCGCCCAAGCCCTCACCATTTCTCCTTCACCCATATCCAGATAACTGATGTACTGAAAGAGCTGCAAAATCTGGACCCCTACAAATCAGCCGGGCTAGATAATCTGGACCCTCTCTTTCTTAAATTATTTGCCGAAATTATTGCAACCCCTGTTACTAGCCTGTTCAACCTCTCTTTTGTATCGTCTGAGATTCCCAAAGATTAGAAAGCTGCCGCGGTCATCCCAGTCTTCAAAGGGGGAGACACTATAGACACAAACTGCTACAGACCTATATCTATCCTACCCTGCATCTCTAAGGTCTTCGAAAGCCAAGTTAACAAACAGATTACTGACCATTTTCAATCACATCGTACCTTCCCCGCTATGCAATCTGGTTTCCGAGCTGGTCATGGGTGCACCTCAGCCATGCTCAAGGTCCTTAACGATATCATAACCGCCATCGATAAGAGACATTACTGTGCAGCTGTATTTATCGACCTGGCCAAGGCTTTCGACTCTGTCAATCACCACATTCTTATTGGCAGACTCAACAGCCTTGGTTTCTCAAATTATTGCCTCGCCTGGTTCACCATCTCCTTCTCTGATAGAGCTCAGTGTGTCAAATCGGAGGGCCTGTTGTCCGGACCTCTGGCAGTCTCTATGGGGGTGCCACAGGGTTAAATTTTTTCGGGTCAACTCTCTTCTCTGTATACATCAATGATGTCGCTCTTGCTGCTGGTGATTCTCTAATCCACCTCTACGCAGACGACACCATTCTGTATACTTCTGGCCCTTCTTTGGACACTGTGTTAACTAATCTCCAGACGAGCTTCAATGCCATTCAACTCTCCTTCCGTGGCCTCCAACTGCTCTTAAACGCAAATTAAACTAAATGCATGCTATTCAACCGATCATTGCCCGCACCTGCCCGCCCATCCAGCATCACTACTCTGGACGGCTCTGACTTAGAATACGTGGATAACTACAAATACCTAGGTGTCTGGCTAGACTGTAAACTCTCCTTCCAGACTCACACTAAGCATCTCCAATCATGCTGCCAAACATACCCTCGTAAAACTGACCATCCTACCGATCCTTGACTTCGGCGATGTCATCTATAAAATAGCCTGCAACACTCTACTCAGCAAACTGGTTGTAGTCTATCACAGTGCCATCCGTTTTGTCACCAAAGCCCCATATACTAACCACCACTGTGACCTATACGCTCTCGTTGGCTGGCCTTCGCTTCATACTCATCTCGCTGGTCACCATAGCAGCACCCACTCGTAGCACCCGATCCAGCTGGTATATCTCATTGGTCACCCCCAAAGCCAATTCCTCCTTTGGTCGCCTTTCCTTCCAGTTCTCTGCTGCCACTGACTGGAACGAACTGCAAAAATCACTGAAGCTGGAGATTCCCATCTCCCTCACTAGCTTTAAGAACCATCTGTCAGAGCAGCTCACAGATCACTGCACCTGTTCATAGCCCATCTGTATACAGCCCATCTATCTACCTCATTCCCATACTGTATTTATTTGCACCACAGTATATCTCTACTTGCACATCCATCTTTTGCACATCTACCATTCCAGTGTTTAATTGCCATATTACATTTACATTTACATTTAAGTCATTTAGCAGACGCTCTTATCCAGAGCGACTTACAAATTGGTACATTCACCTTATGACATCCAGTGGAACAGCCACTTTACAATAGTGCATCTAAATCTTGTAATTACTTCGCCACCATGGCCTATTTATTGCCTTAACTCCCTTATTTGACCTTATTTGCACTCACTGTATATAGACGTTGTCTTATTTTTTACTGTATTTTTTACTGTGTTTTGTTCTTTCCATGTGTAACTCTGTGTTGTTGTATGTGTCGAACTGCTATGCTTTATCTTGGCCAGGTCGCAGTTGCAAATGAGAACTTGTTCTCAACTAGCTTACCTGGTTAAATAAAGGTGAAAAAAAAATACTCACAGACATTATTGTAACAGTTTTAGAAACTTCAGAGTGTTTTCTATCCAATACTACCAATATATGCATATCCTAGCTTCTGGGCCTGAGTAACAGGTAGTTTACTTTGGGCACCTCCGAATGTTGCCTCCTATTCTGAAGAAGTTAAGACTAGAGGTCGACCGATAATGATTTTTCAACGTCGATACCGATACCGATTATTGGAGGACCAAAAAAGCCGATGCCGATTAATCGGCCGATTAAAAAAAAAACATTTATTTGTAATAATGACAATTACAACAATATTGAATGAACACCTATTGTAACTTAATATAACACATAGATAAAATCAATTTAGCCTCAAGTAAATAATGAAACATCTTAAATTTGGTTTAAATAATGGAAAAACCAAGTGTTGGAGAAGAAAGTAAAAGTACAATATGTGCTATGCAAGAAAGCTAACCTTTCAGTTCCTTGCTCAGAACATGAGAACATATGAAAGCTGGTGGTTCCTTTTAACATGAGTCTTCAATATTCTAAGGTAAGAAGTTTTAGGTTGTAGTTATTATAGGAATTATAGGACTATTTCCCTCTATACCATTTCATTAACCTTTGACTATTGGATGTTCTTATTGGCACTTTAGTATTGCCAGTGTAACAGTATAGCTTCTGTCCCTCTCCTCGTTCCTCCCTGGGCTCGAACCAGCAACACAACGACAACAGCCACCATCGAAGCAGCGTTACCCATGCAGAGCAAGGGGAACAACTACTAGAAGGCTCTGAGCGAGTGACGTTTGAAACGCTATTAGCGCTCGCTAACTAGCTAGCCATATCACTTCGGTTACACCAGCTTAATCTCGGGAGTTGATAGGCTTGAAGTCATAAACAGCGCAATGCTTGACGCACAACGAAGAGCTGCAGGCAAAACACATGAAAGTGCTGTTTGAATGAATGTTTACGCACCTGCTTCGGCCTTCCACCGCTCAGTCAGATACTTAGATACTTTTATGCTTGTATGCTCAGTCAGATTATATGCTATGCAGGACACGCTAAATAATATCTAGTAATATCATCAACCATGTGTAGTTAACTAGTGATTATGATTGATTGTTTTTTATAAGATAAGTTTAATGCTAGCTGGCAACTTACCTTGGCTTACTGCATTCGCGTAACAGGCAGTCTCCTTGTGGAGAGCAACGAGAGAGAGGGAGAGAGAGGCAGGTCGTTATTGCGTTGGACTAGTTAACTGTAAGGTTGCAAGATTGGTTCCCCCAAGCTAACAAGGTGAAAATCTGTCATTTTGCTCCTGAACAAGGCAGTTAACCCACCGTTCCTAGGCCAGGTTTCCTCCAGACTCTTGGTATTCAATATTGGTTACACCAGACCAGATAATCTTGTTTATCATGGTCTCCAAGCAGGCTGTCTTGTGCCTTTTACTCAGGAGTGACTTCAGTCTGGCCACTCTACCATAAAGGACAGATTGGTGGAGTGCTGCAATGATGGTTGTCCTTCTGGAAGGTTCTCCCATCTCCAGAGAGGAACTCTGGAGCTCTGTCAGAGTGACCATCAAGTTCTTGGTCACCTCCCTGACCAAGCACTTCTCCCTCTATTGCTCAGTTTGGCTGGGCATGATGCCTTCTAATTGTAGTCGACTGTACTCACCTTACGGCGAGGATAGCTGTGCTACAAGCCCAGCTTCAGACGCAATCGTTAGGCAAGGGTAATTTCAGTGTAGGAAAGGATGAAACAGCGTCTGTGACACCAGTAAGTACAGATAGTAGTATAAATCCCCTGGCACAGTCCCCGCAGCCGGACAACTTTCTCACGGTTTCTGGAAGGAAATGCTGTAGGAAAGCTCAACCGGTGTCGCTCATTCAGCCGACAGAAACTTTCAACTGGTTTTCCCCATTAAGCAGCGGGTCGGAGTCAGAGGCCGAGTCTTCTCTGGTCTCTACTCCTCCCGTTACGGGGTCTGAGACGCCGAAGCTTCCCACCATTAGCTCTGACAAATTGAAAACTCTAGTCATTGGCGACTCCATTACCCGCAGTATTAGACTTAAAATGAATCATCCAGCGATCATACACTGTTTACCAGGGGGCAGGGCTACCAACGTTAAGGCTAATCTGAAGATGGTGCTGGCTAAATCTAAAACTGGCGAGTGTAGAGAGTATAGAGATATTGTTATCCACGTCGGCACCAACGATGTTAGGATGAAACTGCTGCGTGCATATCAGCTAGAAAGATGTGTCGGCATCGAGTAATTGTCTCTGGCCCCCTCCCAGTTAGGGGGAGTGATGAGCTCTACAGCAGTCTCACAACTCAATCGCTGGTTGAAAACTGTTTTCTGCCCCTCCAAAAAGATAGAATTTGTAGATAACTGGCCCTCTTTCTGGGACTCGCCCACAAACAGGACCAAGCCTGACCTGCTGAGGAGTGACGGACTCCATCCTAGCTGGAGGGGTGCTCTCATCTTATCTACCAACATAGACAGGGCTCTAACTCCTCTAGCTCCACAATGAAATAGGGTGCAGGCCAGGCAGCAGGCTGTTAGCCAGCCTGCCAGCATAGTGGAGTCTGCCACTAGCACAGTCAGTGTAGTCAGCTCAGCTATCACCATTGAGACCGTGTCTGTGCCTCGACCTAGGTTGGGCAAAACTAAACATGGCGGTGTTCGCCTTAGCAATCTTACTAGGATAAAGACCACCTCCATTCCTGTCATTACTGAAAGAGATCACGATACCTCACATCTCAAAATAGGGCTACTTAATGTTAGATCCCTTACTTCAAAGGCAATTATAGTCAATGAACTAATCACTGATCATAATCTTGATGTGATTGGCCTGACTGAAACATGGCTTAAGCCTGATGAATTTACTGTTTTAAATGAGGCCTCACCTCCTGGCTACACTAGTGACCATATCCCCCGTGCATCCCGCAAAGGCGAAGGTGTTGCTAACATTTACGATAGCAAATTTCAATTTACAAAAAAAAAAAATGACGTTTTCGTCTTTTGAGCTTCTAGTCATGAAATCTATGCAGCCTACTCAATCACTTTTTATAGCTACTGTTTACAGGCCTCCTGGGCCATATACAGCGTTTCTCACTGAGTTCCCTGAATTCCTATCGGACCTTGTAGTCATAGCAGATAATATTCTAATCTTTGGTGACTTTAATATTCACATGGAAAAGTCCACAGACCCACTCCAAAAGGCTTTCAGAGCCATCATCGACTGGGTTTTGGCCCAGGGTCCGGGGGTGTCCTCGGATGGGGCCACAGTGTCTCCTGAATCCTCCTGTCTCAGCCTCCAGTATTTATGCTGCAGTAGTTTGTGTCGGGGAGCTAGGGTCAGTTTGTTATATCTGGAGTACTTCTCCTGTCCTATTCGGTGTCCTGTGTGAATCTAAGTGTGCGTTCTCTAATTCTCTCCTTCTTTCTTTCTCTCTCTCGGAGGACCTGAGCCCTAGGACCATGCCCCAGGACTACCTGACATGATGACTCCTTGCTGTCCCCAGTCCACCTGGCCATGCTGCTGCTCCAGTTTCAACTGACCTGAGCCCTAGGACCATGCCCCAGGACTACCTGACATGATGACTCCTTGCTGTCCCCAGTCCACCTGGCCATGCTGCTGCTCCAGTTTCAACTGTTCTGCCTTACTGTTATTTGACCATGCTGGTCATTTATGAACATTTGAACATCTTGGCCATGTTCTGTTATAATCTCCACCCGGCACAGCCAGAAGAGGACTGGCCACCCCACATAGCCTGGTTCCTCTCTAGGTTTCTTCCTAGGTTTTGGCCTTTCTAGGGAGTTTTTCCTAGCCACCGTGCTTCTACACCTGCATTGCTTGCTGTTTGGGGTTTTAGGCTGGGTTTCTGTACAGCACTTTGAGATATCAGCTGATGTACGAAGGGCTATATAAATAAATTTGATTTGATTTGATTTGGGCGCCAGCTCTAGGAATAGTCTTGGTGGTTCCAAGCTTCTTTCATTTTACAATGATGGAGGCCACTGTCATGACGTTGCCGTCTTTGGGTACAGCGAGCACCATCACCCGCTCTCTGCTCCTTCAACCAGGCTGCTGTGGTCAGTGAGGTCGTATATTCCTAGGGAAGAGCCTGCCACATGGCCACACAGTATAGAGATAGAGTGAAGTTTCATAGATAATAAAGGAATTTCTTCCACCTCACAAAACTTGAGATCCGAACAACGTTTACGTTCCCGGAGAAGGTATAAAAGATCGGTGAAGAATCTAGCTACGAACTGGTCCGTTTGTTACAACTTGGGGAAGCTCATGGGAGATGGTGCGGCAACATTACCGTAACGCTGTTTATATAATAGCCTCAGATATGAGGTTTACATCTAATTTTTGTATAAGATGAATGAGTGAGTATGATACTGTTTGTAAAATTGTGTAATGTGATTTTGGAATGTTTAATGAAGGAAACTCCAATTCCCTTTTGAGTTGAACTAAAGAGGACCGCCCATGAGCCCAGTTAGGGTCAGGCATCCTGGGACATCCCCTTTTCTGAAATTCCGAATAAAACCCCAATCTTGAGAATTCCTCAAGTAGACCATGTTTCTCTCAATCACAGGAGGACAAAGGTTGCAGACCATTGTTGAATCTTTTAACCATTCCACGTGGTTAAACTCTTAGACTATCGATACCGACAGAATAAGAACAAGTCTTTGATATTAATTACTAGTCTGCAGCTAGGAATTCGGTATCATTGAACGCGAAGAACGACAACTGCTGAAACATCCCTTCTATTTTTTAATTTAATTGAATTTTTTACCTTTATTTAACTAGGCAAGTCAGTTAAGAACAAATTCTTATTTTCAATGACCTTCCGGTTACTAGTCCAACACTCTAACCACTAGGCTACCCTGCCGCCCCCTATAACGAATGAATGAATGTCACTCTGAACAACAACTATCTACTGTTTGTTTATGCATTTCTGTGAATTGCTTAGTAATAAATAAATGATTTAAGACAATTGATGTATGGATGACTCATAGTGAAGACAGGGTTCGTGCAGATAACCAACAATTTACTACGTTTGGAATGAGAATAACGTGAGGTAAAGTAAATAATTAATTAATCAGAAGACTATTGATCAGATATGAAAATATCTTAAAGGTTATATTGGGAAATTATAATTTTGTAATCTGAATATTTTCCTTGGTGCCCCGACTTCCTAGTTAATTACAGTTCCATGATTAATCAGTTTGATCGCGTAATACTAATTACAGAAAATCTTTGATAAAAACTAAGTCTTCAATTTAATGATAGTAAAGACACGACACCACTGTATTCTTGGGGACCTTCAATAATACAGACATATATTTTTTGGTTGTGCCTCGACACAATCCTGTCTCAGAGCTCTACGGACAATTTCTTCGACCTCATGGCTTGTTTTTTTCTCTGACAGGATGTTTCGAAATCATGTCCAATGCAGTTGTAGAAACATCTCAAGGATGATCAATGAAAACAGGGTGCACCTGAGCTCAATTTTGAGTCTCATAGCAAAGGGTCTGAATACTTAGGTAAATAAGGTATTTCTGTTTTTAATAAATTAGCAAAAATGTCTTTGTCATTATGAGGTATTGTTAATAGATTGATGTGGAAAATGTTTTATTTAATCAATTTTAGAATAAGGCTGTAACGTAACAAAAAGGGGTCTGAATATTTTCTGAATGCACTGTACTTTTCTCGCATAATAAGGTTGGATGGAGACCTGGTTTATGACAGAAAAAAATCTTTACATAATGCAGGATAATATTTATTGTTGTTAGGTTATAACAGAATTGTATTTATGCTATGTATAATAGGCTATTGGTTAAGTTTGGTTATGGTAGTACTATATATTAGTGAGGTTAGGAGTTCTTCCAGGTCAACTGGTCAGTATATTAATCATAACACCTTTCCTATTTTCAGTGCCTTTTCACTCTGAGGACCCCGATGGCTACCTGAGGCCAGTGATGTTGGCCATGCAGCACTACAACTCCTCAGGCCTGGCTGCCCCCAATCTCCTCCCCAACCAGACCTGGGGGGTGGAGAGTGTGCCGGCCATGGCCTGGAGGGCAAACATCACCACAGAGAGGCCCATGTCTCCCCCCAGTAACCCCACTGCAGCTGGCCTCTCCATGACCCTGGGCATCCTGTCCAACATCGTGGCCCTGGTCATCCTGGCGAAAGCCTATGCCCGTCTGCGCCGCCGCTCCAAGGCCACCTTCCTGCTCTTCGCCAGTTCCCTGGTGGCCACAGACTTTGCCGGCCACGTCATCCCCGGTGCCCTGGTGTTGAGGCTGTACTCAGCTGGGGCTGCGACTGGGCCCTTAGGTCTCGCTGCTACCGATGCCCCCTGCCAGTTCCTAGGGGGTAGCATGGTGTTCTTCGGCTTGTGCCCATTGTTCCTGGGCTGTGCCATGGCTGCTGAGCGCTGCCTGGGTGTCACACAGCCCCTGCTCCATGCCTCACTGGTCACCACGGCTCGCACCAAGATGGCACTAGCTCTCATCTGGCTGCTGGCTCTGTGTGTGGCCTTCCTTCCCTTCTTCAGGCTGGGGGCCTACACCTACCAGTACCCCGGGACCTGGTGCTTCATCAGTGTCCTGGGAGAGACTCAGGAGACGGACGTCGCCTTTGTCATGCTGTTCTCTGGACTGGGCCTGGCCTCTCTGACTGTGGCCCTGGTGTGTAATACCATCAGTGGGGTCACGCTGGTGCTTGCCAGACTGCGTAAGAAGTGTAAGACCTGCTACCGTCGCTCAGCCAAGTCCCATGACATTGAGATGGTGGCCCAGCTGGTGGGCATTATGATCACTTCTTGCATCTGCTGGAGCCCCCTGCTGGTGAGTTGGAAAAGTTCAGTTCACTGAAGTTCACAATTCTGCATGAATCAGGGTAGGGGTCAAAACTATCTTTATTGTGTTCCATTTGGGAATTAAGGTCTCTTTTCAGTCCTTATCATGGAAATTCAGCGCTACAGCATAATTGAAAGGCAATGCTCCCATGTTAGCGGCTACTGCATCCACGGTAAACACTTCGTATGTCTGCTCAATCGGGAAATCCCACATGAAAAAAGACTAGTATACTATGGGATAAATCAGGGCTCTCCAACGCTGTTCCTGGAAATCTGCCTTCTTGTAGGTTTTTGCTCAAATCCCAATCTAGCGCACCTGATTCTAATAAGTATCTGGTTGATAAATTGAATCAGGTTAGTTACAACTGGGGTTGGAGTGAAAACCTACGGGAGTGTCGCTCTCCAGGAGCAGGGTTGGAGAGCCCTGGTTTAAATACTACAGTATTCACTGTAGTGCTGTGCAATATATTAATGTTGTACTTACTATGGTGTTTTTGTTTTATTATTTTTTTACTATGAGTAGAGGTTTTCTCCTTCATGAAACCTACTAAATGAGCACGAATTCCATAACCTGTAAGTCAATCAGCCAGCCTGAAATCTTACCAAATAATTCAACACTTCTGCTATTTTCTATTACATAATATCTTCTATACTTGGCATGTAGGTTTCTCACTTATGGGTGGCACAAATTGGGATATGGGGAGGGGAATGGGCAGGGTATATGCAAATTAAATACTGTCGTCTTTACTATAATAAAAAAGGTTAGTGTTTGTGCGGACTGTATTGTTTTTACGTACATTACTGTAGTATTTACTAGAATGTTCTTTTGCGGATCATACTGTAATATCAACTGTAGTATTCTACAGTATACTACAACATTCTATAGTAAGTACTACACATGATTGAGGCATACTACCATGTGTAGTATAGTATTTTACAGTATACTAAAGTTTACTATAGAATTCTATAGTAAACTGTAGTAATTTTTCATGTGGGTTACATTTACATTTCTATTGCGCCTCAGCAATACAGATTGAATAGAGCCTGTGGGAAAAGTTACAGGGGAGAAGAGGGGGGATGAATGAGCCAATTGGAAGCTGGGGATGATTACTTGGCCATAATGGTATGAGGGCCAGAATGGAGATGAAGCCAGGACACTGAGAACACCCCAACTCTTAAGATAAGTGCATTGAGATCTTTAGTGACCACAGAGAGTCTGGACACCTGTTTACTGTCTCACCCAAAAGTCGGCACCCTGCACAGGGAAATGTCCCCAATCACTGCCCTGGGATCTTTTTGTTTTTCACTAGAGGAAAGAGTGCCTCTTACTGGCCCTCCAACATCACTTCCAGCAGCATCTGGTCGCCCATCCAGGGCCAACCAGGACTGACCCACCATGTTAAGCTTCAGAGACAAACCAGGAGTGAGATGCAGGGTGGTAAAAGCATAAAATAATATTGTAAAAATGCTCAGCTAACAAAAGTAATTCATCCTCTCGGTAAATCTCCAAGATATTCTGCCCCATAAACTCAAAGGCCTGAAATAATATAGAAAATCTCTGCTAACAATCCAGTACTATTTCATCCTCTTTTTGTACACCTTCTGAAATAGACACTTTCCAGTTCCCAGTCATAAACACTATGATTCAGAATACTGCACCTAAAACAGATGGATAGACATGGTGTACTGCACCAAGGGTATAAATGAATAGTCATGGTGGGCTCTTGCATTGACTAGATGGAATAAATTATTTAAGGTAATGCATTATGAAGGGCTTGAATAACAGATTTAAGATTGGGTGACATTGAAAATGTTACAGCTTCTCTCCTTTTCCAGTCTTCTGGGAAAGAGGAATATTCGCCAACTAAAATAATTTCATACAAAATCATGGTGATGGTTTGATGATTTTTTAATCAAGGATATTTTTTTTTTTACAATTCCAAGACTAAGAATTTTGTATAAACTGTTAATATGTTGTAACGGCTTTCATCGGAAGAAGAGGAATCGTCAGAAACAAAATGCAGCGGGAAACGTGTTCATCTTTATTTTAAGGAACTGAACACTGAATACAAAAAAGAACAAAAGGAAGACCCGAAACAGTCCTGCAAGGTGACACAAACGCTAAACAGAAATACAACTACCTATGATTCCCAATCAGAGACAACGATAGACAGCTGTCCCTGATTGAGAACCATACCAGGTCAAAACCTAGAAATACAAAACCCTAGACATACAAACATAGAATGCCCACCCAAATCACACCCTGACCAAACAAGAATAGAAACATACAAAGCAATCTACATTCAGGTCCAATTTAAAAGTAACCATTCATTTTGACACATAAACTGTGAGAAGTGAAAGAGGACAGACTATAAACCATGCTTCAAATTATGGCAGCCTGTTACTTGTCATTACTGGGTCTGTTAAAACTTAGAGTAGCCTTGAGCACCCCCCACCTCCCCCTCTTGTTCCTTCTCAAATCAAATCAAATCAAATTTATTTATATAGCCCTTCGTACATCAGCTGATATCTCAAAGTGCTGTACAGAAACCCAGCCTAAAACCCCAAACAGCAAGCAATGCAGGTGTAGAAGCATGTTATGTGCGTTAAAAGTGTCTATTAATGGATTTCTCACCTGGAAGACATTACGCCCATTAATGTCAGTAGTTGACCTGTTGATTTGCACAATACTGCACAAAAGTTGGGCCCAAATATAATTACTGATGTGTGAACTAAATAGGAACAACTTAGCATACATTTTTACTGTTGGGGAGATGTAAGAATCATTACAGAGGCATTGTTTGTGCTTAAAATCTCTTAATAAGCTGTGGCCAATTGTTATAAAAATTGTAAATAAGATTTATAAGGCTACAATTTTGAGCCTGTAGTTTCTAACATCAGTAAAGCTATTCATAGGAACACGTTGTGAAGATGCATTTTGACTGCTAACATGTGGCAATCTACAGTGTCAGGTAATGTTTATAAATTACTAGCAGTGTATGCAGATTGATGCAAATATATACACCAGCTGAACATATCTATATCCTGCACAACCACTGTAAAACTAACCTAGGTATCTGTGTTATTTGCAGATCTTTGGCCTGATGTCAGTCACATGGTCCTATAGCGGTTCCATAGGCAATGACCAGGACACATACAGGAGGTTGATGGTGATGGGTGTCCGGCTGGCCTCCTGGAACCAGATCCTGGACCCCTGGGTCTACATTTTGCTGCGCCGGGCCGTGCTGAGGAAGATCTATCGCATCACCAAGAGCCAGGCCAGCTTCAAGAACAGCACCTTCCGCCATTGGGACATCAGCTCCTTCCAGAACTCTGAGAAAATAAACACTGTCAACAGGATCTGAGGGAGAAGAAAACACACAGACAGAAAGAGACTGGCATCTTATCATGGTCCTTTGTTGTTCTTTGGGCTTTATTTGCCACCCAACTCAACATGCTGGATTGAGGAGAAGACTGAACATCCAGCAGTAGGATCTAACAGCAGTGTTGGTGTTTCACACAAAAGGAAATACCTATTGCCTATAAGACCTATATTCCTTTATTGAGAACTGTGTGGGTCTGCCTGACTGTGAAAGTCTATGGGGTTTGGGATTGAAATCATCATCCTCCAGATCTTGGATCTCTTTCAGATTTATTTGATTGGTCAGTAAGACCTGCTTTGACTGTTGTGTGGAGAAGTCTCATCATTTTATGGGAAACAGCCAAGCCAGACTATACTCAAACAAATGAAATGTCATAAATGGATTTATAACAAAACATTCTGACCAAGTAAGGACAGTATGCCTCACCTGGACACTGGAGACATAGCACAGATAAATCTGCCCAAGGAGAAGGGTTTGTTGTAAAAGTGTCTGGTAGGTCACGCAACATGAGTCTTTCTCTGTGTACATAACTGTACATGAAATTAAGCTGCCTATAAGATATCAACAACAAACATCTCAAATTATATATACGTGTTTGTGTGTGTTACTGTCAGTGTTTTTGGAGTTCATGCTTTGTTTGTTTGTGGAAATGTCAAAGTGCACTTTGACACATCATGAAGTCAGTGGCACTATGCCAAAGCAAAGTAAAGGCTGTGCTTTTACCTGTGCTTGAAGATGTGAAAGACATACAGTATGTGTCAAACTTGTAATGCTATTGACGTGTGAATTGTGTGTGTGTGTGTGTGTGTGTGTGTGTGTGTGTGTGTGTGTGTGTGTGTGTGTGTGTGTGTGTGTGTGTGTGTGTGTGTGTGTGTGTGTGTGTGTGTGTGTGTGTGTGTGTGTGTGTGTGTGTGTGTGTGTATTTATTGCTTATATTGTTTACCCAATTGTCTGGGGACCTAAATGAAGCTAAGTGTTGCAAAAGCTATAGAATTTAATGTTGTCTAATAAAGTTTAAGTTGCCGGTTATCCTTTTTTTACTGAAAAACATATATGATTTTATTTTTCTTTAAAAGAAAATGTATCCCAGCCCCCGCCGTCCCCGCAGGAGGTATTTTGCCGTTCCATAGGCCGTCATTGTAAATAATATTTTTTTCTTAACTGACTTGCATAGCTAAATAAAGTTTCAATTAAAATAAAATGAAATAAACCACAAAATGGCCTGTCAGGGTCATAGCACCATGGTGCTCATCCCAGGAGAGAACAGAGGTGTGGAAAATGTCCTCTGACAGGGGAAGTAGAACAGAAAGGATCTCAGTATAGGTATGAATTGATACAAGTTTTCATTACTCCATCAATTGCAATGGTTGTAACGAATGTTAATTATTACTGAGTAAAGTGGTCTGTAATGGCTCATATTGATGAACTACCACAAATAATTTCATGCAATACACACAACGCCTTACAATTACATACATTTTCTCTGAAGGTTATGGAATTCTATGAATTCTATGAATTTAGGTTTACTTGTATGTAGGTAACAGTACAAAAGACAATGACACAAGTACACAAATGGAGTCTTATACCCTGACTACACCGCTCGCGTCGCGTGCGTTGCAAAATACATTTAGGAATCTATGTTATTCAATTATTGCACCCAGACCTCTCACAAGCGTCTGCGTGTCATCTCCTCATTGGTTATACCCACGTGGGTGATTGACAGACGAAATGTTGCAGGTTGTCGTGGTAATACTATGAAAGTTTAGATGCCAATCACTATATAAGTTAAACAATGAAAAAGCCTGGAAGGAGGAGAGATGACTAGAAACGATTCGGTTGACCGTTTTTATGTGTGGATTAATTGTCGAGTAGAGGACCTTGTGCATTTAGGTAAAATAACAACTCAATGTTTATATCCCAGGACAAATTAGCTAGCAACAGCAAGCTAGCTAAATAGGACAAATTAGCTAGCAAGTGCAAGCTAAATTGCCATAAATGTTTAATGCTTTTCGATCTGTCCCCAAATTCATGTCATTGGAGTTTGTTTTGATATTTTAACCTGCGTGTCATGATCGCGTTTGGTGTAGGGGGACAAAATACATTTATGCATGATGGCGCACGCGCGCAGCCCGGTTTGGGTTCCGTGTTAGATCTTTGCTCATGTCTAAAGTGCAACAGTGCTTTCACAGGATTAGATATGTTGCCGACAGTTACACAAAACAGACAAAAAACAATTACAAACAATGCTTCTTCATGAAAAAAAGATAGAACACTTAGCCACTGCATTCAAACATAAACAGTAAATATTTTAGAAACACAAATATAATGAACAAAAATATAAACACAACATGTAAAATGTTGGTCCCATGTTTCATAAGTGGAAATAAAAGATCACAGAAATGTTCCATATGCACAAAAGGCTTATTTCTCTCAAGTTTTGTGCACAAATTTGTTTACATACCTGTTAGTGAGTGTTTCTCTTTCACCAAGATAATACATCCACCTGACAGGTCTGGAAAATCAAGAAGCTGATTAAATAGCATGATCATTACACATGGGCACCTTGTGCTTGGGACAATAAAAGGCCTCTCTAAAATGTGCAGTTTTGTAACAAAACACAATGCCACAGATATCTCAAGTTTTGAGGGAGCATGCAGTTGGCATGCTCACTGCAGGAAAGTCCACCAGGACTGTTGTCAAAAAATGTCATGTTTATTTCTCTACCATAGCCAGCCGCCTCCAACTTCATTTTAGAGAATTTGGCAGTATGTCCAACTGGCCTCACAACCGCAGACCACGTGTATGGCATCGTGTGGGCGAGCGGTTTGCTAATGTCAATGTTGTGAACTGAGTGCCCCATGTTGGCGGTGGCGTTATAGTATGGGCAGGCATAAGCTACGGACAACCAACACAATTACATTTTATCGATGGCAATTTATACAGAGATACCGTGACAAGATCCTGAGGTTCATAGTCATCAAATCAAATTGCATTGGTCACATACAGACCAATAGATGTTATTGCGGGTGTAGCGAAATGCATGTGTTCCTAGCTCCAACAGTGCAGTAATATCTAACAATTCACAACAATACACACAAATCTAAAGTAAAAGAATGGAGTTAAGAAATATATAAATATTAGGACTAGCAATGTCGGAGTGGTATTACCTAAAATACGTTAGAATAGAATACAGTATATACATATGAAATGAGTAAAGCAGTACGTAAACATTAAAGCAGTTTTTTGTGCCATTCGTCCAAAGCCATCAGCTCATGTTTCAACAAGATAATGCACAGCCCCATGTCGGAAGGATCTGTACACAATTCCTGGAAGCTGCACATTTCCCAGTTCTTCCATGGCCTGCATACTCACCAGACATTGAGCATGTTAAAAGATGCTCTGGATTGACGTGTACTACAGCGAATTCCAGTTCCCGCCAATATCCAGCAACTTCCCACAGCCATTGAAGAGGAGAGGGACAACATTCCACAGGCCACAATCAACAGCCTGGTCAACTCTATGCATGAGCCAATTGGTGGTCACACCAGATACTGAATGGTTTTCTGATCCACGCCCTACCCTTTTGAAACATCTGTGACCAAAAAATGTTTTCCCAGTCATGTGAAAATATATATAAAAATATATATATATATGAAAAGCCTAATTAATGTATTTAAATTGACTGATTTCCTTATATGAACTATAACTCAGTGCAATATTTTAAATTGTTGTATGTTGCGTTCATATTTTTGTTCAGGTAACTTTGAGTCACCTTAATGGAGTGCAGATTAAAACATGATAAATTAAAACACACCTAAAAATCTTGTCATGACTCCTGCATTTTCACAGACCCTGGGTCTGAGTGAATGATTTGCTGCTCTTGTGCAGGGAAATTCATTAACAATTTGATTTTTTAAACACTTAGATTTTTTAAACAACAAATATGTATAAAGGGCCCTGCAAGAAGGTGGTAAATAAGAGGGCCATTTGAAAGGTGGTTATATAAACATTGCCTCATATTTTTAACAGGTATTTTAAACTAGGTGGTTCGAGCCCTGAATACTGATTGGCTGACAGCCATTGTATATCAGACTGTATACCATGGGTATGACAAAACATGTATTTTTACTGCTCCAATTACATTGGTAACCAGTTTATAATAGCAATAAGGCACCTCTGGGGTTTGTGATATATGGCCAATATACCACGGCTTAGGGCTGATCTTACTACGACTCATTGCGGAGTGCCTGACATAGCCCTTAGCCATGGTATATTGGCCATATACCACACCTCATCGGGCCTTATTGTTTAAATACACCACATTTTCTGTCTGAAATGTGTGTGTTTGGTCACATACTTTAATGGAATCCCCAGATATCAAATTATAACTATTTTATATCCTGGATAAACAGGGCATGGTGTATAGAGTTAATAATTATTATGGTAGCTATGTAATTTTGGGAAATTGGCTGGTGATTATCACACAGTACGGTATTGACTCGTGATCTAGCTCGCTAGTACTTTACGTTTCAGACTAGACATCGAAAGGTGAAACGGGATTGGCTACTTCTTTGGTCACATGCTACTTTCGCCCAATTAGCTTTCAGAAAGTGCTATTCAGGTGTGTGTGTAGTCATTTCTGCTCCTCAGCGAGGAGAGTTGGAGCGAAGCGTCGCTGAATTGGTAAGTCAAGAAGGATGTTTTATTTTGAGTGTTTTATAACGATGCAGATTATATTCAGATTGATTAAATGATTACCACCTTCCCCATGAACATGAATTAAGCAACTATATTACCGGTGACACTCATTTGCCGTTGTACGAATTACGTCTCGCAAGCTAACGTTAGCCTAGCAGCAGCCCTCTTTGTTCAGAACGCTCCCTCAGCTCGAACCACAAGCAAGGCAGCACGTCGTAAGGCACCATGCTAGCTACCTAACGTTATATTATGTATATATATATTTTTTTTCGCGGATAGGAATAGAAAGCAAATGCAGGATTTTGTCTCGTTATGTATGATTGCCTATATAGCTATGGCTAGTCAACGTTGGCAACAATGCGAAGACACGACCATCTTGGGCTAGCCACGCTAGCTAACGTGACGCTCATAAAATGTTATCACAATATCATGGCGATCACATATGGCATTTTATATTTAACTATCTATATATACCCACATAGTTAGCAGTCTAATCGTGGTGTGACTAGTGCAGGGGGCATATTCCAGACTGGCGCACTGAATTAAGGCTTGAAATTAAAATGGCGTCTGGGAGGATTCTCTTAGCCAGCAGATCCTACCCACTTGCTTACAGCAACACTGACTAGGGTCAGACAGCGTTCCTGTGTAGATAGACACCACAGAGCCCGCGCCAAATATTGCTCTATATGCTGAATTGTCACATTGATCAACTGGTAGTTTTTCAGGAAAACTCCCTTTCCTCCTCAGGAAGCATAAACTACAGCAGCCATTTTGGAATATCAGTGTGAGCCAATTGGCTCCTTTGTCGTTCAAGTGACATGCCATTCCATAATGGCTACTGCCAACTAGCATGAAGACCGACATCCGTTTACTTAGAATCAAGCAGTCATTCAGTCTTTGTGTAACAGTTGGGATAATGGGACAATTTGGTGTACAACCAGTTATCATCCCAGGATTGAGGTGTGTTTAAACTCTCTGGACGATAGCGTCCCACCTCACCGTCAGCCAGTGAAAGTGCAGGGTGCCAAATTCAAAACAATCTCAAAATTAAAATTCCTCAAGCATACCAGTATTACACAATTTTAAAGATAAAATTCTTGTTAATCCGGCCATTGTCTGATTTAAAAAATGATTTACAGCGAAAGCTCCACAAACGATTGTTAGGTCACCACCAACTCACAGAAAAACACAGCCATTTTTCCAGCCAAAGAGTAGTCACGAAAAGCATAAAGAGAAAAATAAACACTATTCTTTGATCTTCATCAGGTGACACTCATAGGACTGTTACACAGTACATGTATGTTTTGTTCGATCACATGCATATTTATATATAAAATCTCATTTTTACATTGACTCATTACGTTCAGTAGTTCTAAAACATGCAGTGATTTTGCAGAGAGCCACATCAATATACAGAAATACTCATCATAAATTTAGATAAATACAAGTATTATACATGGAAGTAGAGAGATACTTCTCCTTAATGCAACCACTGTGTCATATGTTTTTTACGGAAAAAGCAAACCATGCAATCTGAATACAGCGTTCAGACAACTAAGCAGCCAATAAGATATCCGCCACATTGTGTAGTCAACATTAGTCAGAAATAACATTATACATATTCACTTACCTTTGATCTTCATCGGAATGCACTCCCAGGAATCCTAGTTCCACAAATGTTTGATTTGTTCAATAAAGTTCATAATTTGTCCAAATAGCTTCTTTTGTTAGGGCGTTTGATAAACAAATCCAAATGCGCGTTCAGATCCAGCCGAACGTTGGACGAAAAGTTCAAAAGTTCCGTCAAACCAACTTGTCAAACCAAGTATAGAATCAATCTTTAGGATGTTTTTTATCATAAATGTTCAATAATGTTCCAACCGGAGAATTCTTATGTCTGTAGAAAAGCAATTGAACGAGAGCTAACTCTCTCGTGACCATGTATAGCCTAGAAATCGATCTATGAAGACTGTGATAAACGAAAAAAAATAGCTTTTCATAACGTAACGTCATTTTTTTTTATTAAAAAAGTCGATGATAAACTTTCACAAAACACTTCGAAATACTTTTGTAATGCAACTTTAGGTATTAGTACATGTTAATAAGCGATAAAATTCATCAGGAGGCGATGTAAATTCTATAGATGTCCGTCTGGAAGAAATGTCCGGATATTTCTCAACCAAAACATCAGGTCGGAGACCGGAGGGAATCGGTTCCCTTGATTCGGTTTGACCAAGAATCAAAGCTGAATCAAATGACAAGACTCCAGACATCGTGTGGAAGCTGTAGGCACTGCAACCTCGGCCTCATTTAATTCGGTTCTTCTTGAACAATTCCTGGAAGTGGCGCATGGATATGTATTTCCATTTTCAGTGATCAGATTTTCCTGCACTTTTCGATGAAACGCACATTCTGTTATAGTCACAGCAGTGATTTAACCAGTTTTATAAACGTCTGAGTGTTTTCTATCCACACATACTAATCATATGCATATACTATATTCCTGGCATGAGCAGCAGGGCGCTGAAATGTTGCACAATTTTTAACAGAATGTTCGAAAAAGTAGGGGGTAGGAGTAACAGGTTAAATAAATGCAAAAACAAAGTATTGGAGAAGAAAGCACATTGCACATTGTACTTTCACTAAGGTTGAAAGTTCCTTGCGCAGAACATGAGAACATATGAAAGCTGGTGGTTCCTTTTAACATGAGTCTTCAATATTCCCATGCAGAGCAAGGGGAACAACTACACCAAGGCTCAGAGCGAGTGACGTTTGAAACGCTATTAGCGCGCGTTAACTAGCTAGCCATTCCACTTCGGTTACACCAGCCTCATCTCGGGAGTTGATAGGCTTGAAGTCATAGACAGCGCAATGCTTGACGCACAGCGAAGGGCTGCTGGTAAAACGCACGAAAGTGCTGTTTGAATGGATGTTTACGCGCCTGCTTCTGCCTACCACCGCTCAGCCAGATACTTAGATACCTGTATGCTCAGTCAGATTATATACAGCGCAGGACACGCTAGATAATATCTAGCAATATCATCAACCATGTGTAGTTAACTAGTGATTATGATTGTTTTTTTATAAGTTTAACTAGCTATCAACTTACCTTACTGCATTTGCGTAACAGGCAGTTTCCGTGTGGAGTGCAACGAGAGAGAGGCGGGTCGTTATTGCGTTGGATAAGTTAACTGTAAGGTTGCAAGATTGGATCCCCCGAGCTGACACGGTGAAAATCTGTCGTTCTGCCCCTGAACAGGCAGTTAACCCACCGTTCCTAGACCGTCATTGAAAATAAGAATGTGTTCTAAACTGACTTGCCTAGTTAAATAAAGGTGTAATAAGAAAAAATCAGCAAAACCGGTGTCCAAAAATACAGATTTCCTATTGTTATGAACTTGAAATCGGCCATTCCAAATAATCGGTTGACCTCTTATCGTCTACTTCCATTGCTAGTTGTAGGTGGAACGTTTAAATTCGGAGAATGCTCCTTTAAATCCATTGTTGCTCCGTGAGATAATCCAACCATATATACGCCGCCATGTTAGAGTATCTTTGTCTTCTCTCATTGAGCAAAACAGGTGAGTGTCGTTCAAAGTGGCGCTTTATTTCTGCTTTGCTCACGACGTGCAGAACTTTGGACACCCACCCGCCTTGCACAATGAGCGACAAAAATACTCTTAAGATGGTGGCATATACATTCTTGCTCAGAGGTAGAACAATGTAATTTCAAATCGGCACATTTTCTAAATTAAAATGTTTCTTCCGCAAGTAGCGATGGGTTTGGAGAAGACTTTGGTGAATTGGGCATGTTGAAAAATTGCTCCTGCCGTTTTACACTAGCTAAGGCGTAACGAATGTATGGAAGCATTCACATAAAGCCACCATTACAATGCTAGTTTCCTGAATAGAGGGATTTGAGTCATACTGGGGTACAGGGGCAGTAGCCCAATTTATCTTCCTTGGTGGAGCTACATTTTAGTCACTAACATATCTGGCATCTGCTCCTGCAGGTCTGATTCATAATCAAACTGATTGAATCAGTGTTTTGAAAGTAGATGCTGTTGGTGCCCCTAAGGATTGTGCTACAGTTGTGTCCTGGCACTGCTTCAGCCCTGGTCCAACTTTTCCCATCTTTTATTTTTGGGAGGAAGAATGCGACCGGTGTCCTGCTCATCTGTAGGCCTACAATGATGGAGCTGCCCATTTTTTTTAAAATCAACAATGGTGATATCAGACCACCTTTGGCGCTGGGTTTTATCCAGAGAGGCTCAAAACAGGAGAAACATTTTAGTGCAACCTTGTCCAATAACGATGCTCATTGAGTCCTATTTTTCCCCTCTCCCATTCCGTGCCTACTGAACACAACCCAGGTTTGCAACAGGCTACAATAGGAACACCCTTGTTACTGCTGTTTCAGCACACTTAACCTATGGGTAATTCCGTGGTATCTGAATTATGCTGAGACTGTAAATTGTTTAAAGCAGTCAATGTGCATAGTTTTTGGTTTGTTAAACTTAGAAATCAATGGTTTGTTTGATATACATTTTAAGGTGAAAAATTGGAGTTTGTGTAATTCCTTTAGCATGGAATTTCCCTTGTCATGCAAAGCCACCCTCCACTGTAGGGAGGTGCGTCCTTGGGTCTGTTCAAAGAAATCCCTATGTTCTGTTACCCTTAAATAACATGTTTTTATTTTAGCAAAAAAATGACATCTCCTACTCTAGGGGAATCTTTCATCCTTTTATTGCTTTGCTCATTTTAAGCATGTCCCTTTTGTTCTCAGCAGAACCAAGCAGCAGTGTTGGTGTTCTCTCAGGAAGGACCTGTTCTTGTATCACTGCCATAAACACAGGATCAAAGACTCTAAAGCAACTATGGTACCGCTTTTCTTATACACTCATTTTTAGGAAGGCTGTTTTGTGTAAACACTTTCTATTTGGTAGTGAACATGGAGCACTTTAATTTTACTAGCCTCACCACTATAATAATTTGCCTCTGCAAGCAATCAACTGTATTTGTCTGACATAATTGATTGAGAAGATTATTTGTAAGTTAACAAGGACGCAGCATACAAGTAGACCTAAAAAGAAAATGTATTCCATCAAATGTCCATTGTAAGAGTAATTCAGGTTGCTGCCAGTCAAAACTGCCCTGGGCATTTCAAACACATGCTCCTGCTTGCATTTGATTGCACTCCTCTAATTGTACATGACTCTCACCCAGCAGTAGTCCATGGATGATTATGTAAGGACAGTGAAAGCTGACTAAGTAAAATTACTGTATTTTGAGGATTACAGTGGGGTGAAGGTTATCACTTGTTTCTTCCTATCAAAGCCACTTAGTGACTACAATTGTGACCCGCTGAAGTCAATTCCTTAAAATAACTCCTCTATTCCGGTCCAGCCTCCTCCCCTGCGCCACCGCTCCATGCGTATCTTCATGAACGATGACCGCCATGTGATGGCCAAGCACTCCGCTGTGTACCCCACACAGGAGGAGCTGGAGGGTGTGCAGAACATGGTGTCCCACACGGAGCGTGCCCTCAAGGCTGTCTCTGACTGGCTGGACGAGCAGGAGAAGGTGGTCAAGTCTGCACCCGACGGAACCGAGTCCGATAAAGAAAGGTAAGGGAGTGGGAAATTGTATTCAAAATGGTGCATGGGGTACAACATGTCAGTTGCGTAGAAATAAGTTTTGCACCATCAAGGCTGGAGTGTTGGTGAAGGCAGCATCACTTTCAGCTTTGAATTTCAAAGGTAATTGACCTGGGTACCCATGTCTCCTCTGCCAGTGAGACCAAGGTGTCGGAACAGGCCACACGGTCCCTGCGTGGGGTGATGCGGGTGGGCCTGGTGGCCAAGGGCTTGCTGCTGAAGGGGGACCTGGACCTAGAGTTGGTCCTTCTGTGTAAGGACAAACCCACAATCACCCTGCTGAAGAACGTGGCAGATAACCTGGCTGTGCAACTCAAGGTGAGTTCTGGTGTTTTCTGTGTCTTCATATTCAGAGTTGGCTTTGTGAAGTTGAATTTGTTCTTTTGAGAATATACTCTCCTGCATCATTTCAGTTGTGGGGTGATTCATTCATTTGAGAGGAATGGTCACAACTGAATTCAGTAGCAAATCGTTTTTTTTTTTATGCTTGGGGGTACATGACCTTGACTGCTTGGTGGGATAGCCACTACATGGCTATTGTATTAACAATTCCTCCTGTTCTACCTGGCAGACCATCACAGAGGACAAGTATGAGGTCACTCAGGTCATCCGTGAAGCCACCATCGTGATCAAGAGCACCAAGGAGCCTCCCCTGACCCTGACTATCAACATGACGTCCCCCCTGGTCCGCGAGGAGGTGGAGAAACAGGCTGCCGGAGGTAGGCTGCCACACAGGGGCAGATGGTTCACTAGCGCCCCCTTAGGTAGGGAGATTAAACAGGCAGGCAGCCAGTCTAGACAGATATTGTTTATTGGGCCTTCAATGGAGCTAGGGGATGTGTGGGAACTGTCATGTAATGAAACCGTGCTATGTTTATAGCTCTTTAGACTCTCGTAGTTCCATGTAATGTGATGTACATTTTTGATGGCCCAATACACAGTATAGAAAGGCTAGTTACTGACTGAAAAGGGTTTTCTATTCCCTATGGATTCCAGACATTAACTATATGAAGGCTTACTGAGAATAACAAAAAAACAAACACCACTTTGTTTGCATGTTTTATACTGAACACTGAACGGTTTGCATTGCAGCAAAAATGAGTTGCAAAGTGTTGTCAAGTGTTCTGGTTACTAGACCCAGCAGTGGGCTATTGACTGATGTTCATCAGCAGGGAGGACACGGGTTACAGATAATGCCAGGGGCTCTTTGACTCTGCATGGCTGAATGTCACTTCTCCCAGTCACAGTCAAAATCAGGGGACAACTGTGATCAGTCTTTGTAAATCCAATCCATGGGGGTATGTCCGAAGCAGAGGGAGTCATAAGTTCAATAATAAATACAAGAAATACCTACAGTGCCCTCTGTAATTATTCTGTAATTATTGGCACAGTGAAGCATATTTTTATTTTTTGGCTCGAATTATTTGAGGAAGTTAGATGCACATATCATACCACTCCAAAATACTAACCTCCCCTGTTAGTGTAATTGGGAGGGGTTTGCATATCTTGGGGATATATTTGTGCGTTTAACTTTCTCACTCATCATTCACTATTCATTCAGGATTATCCATAATTATGGAAGCATCCATATTAATGTAGTGTTTAGAAATGTATTCTTATTTATAATAAAGTTTACTCCGAAATGACACATTATTAACAAATTTCTATTGGCACAAAATAATCTGAAACGCAACCAAAACTAACAGAAAATGCATGCAACAAATGTCGAGTCACAAGCTTTATGTAGTCATTGCTTGCTATGACTATGGGACCAAATACTAAACTTTGAACTACTTTTATACACACACTTTTATACTAAAAGTGCTGTAATTTCTATACGGTTCACCCGGTATAGATACCCTCAAAGACAAGCTGATGGTCTGCTCTTTAACCTCGTAGTCATTGTTGGATTTCAAATCCACATGTTTTGGAGTATAGAGTCAAAAGAAGACGAAATGCTTCACTTTCCCAATTAGGGGGCACTGTATATTATGAGAAAGGGTACTAGTCGGTGGCGGCCCATGTTCCCTCAGACGTTCTGAACAGGAAGTTGGATGTACCCACCAGGCATCAACCTAGCCTTATCTATAACTGTGTCAACATTGAAGCCCGGTTTGGCTCTTGAAGGCCATCAGTTTTGCTGCAGTGTGGACTTGTTTTGATAATTTTGTGCATCTGATTCTCTCTGTCAAGCCTTCTAGTTTGTCAATTTTTAGGGACGCTGGACCTTTGACCAACTGGACGCTCTCTGTCTCGGAAGGGGCTAAGCAGTACACCCAGTATAGGGGTGAAGGGGAGGGGCTCTACCTCTCATTGTTATAGCAAAGCACTCAGACTTCATAACTGGGCTGAGGCATACGAGTTGACATTGAGTTAACATAATGGAGACCACTTCCCTTTTGATAATTCACTCTCACTGTAATCTTACATCCATACACATTTTTCTCCATATAGGCCTACTTGGAGTGATCTTAAGAAATCACCCACTTGACAGCAGTTTCTGAAGTGGGTTTAAGTTATATATCTTTAGTGTAATTGCAGTTTCACTGAGAGGTTCAGACCATCAAGTTCTCCAGGTGTGGGGGGGTCCCCCCTCCCCTTCCCTGTCCTGCCTGTGGTTTGGGAAAGCTGCCTACTCCCCCTGGCCGTGTGACAGAACCCCCCTTGGTCAAACTGTACCTTGTCTTCTTATTCCACCCGCCAATAGAAACGCTATCAGTCAACGATCCACCGGATGTTCTGGACAGGCAGAAATGCCTTACTGCCTTGGCGTCTCTTCGCCACGCCAAGTGGTTCCAGGTTTGCATCTTGTCTTTATTTGTCTTAAAGTAGTTCAGTTTTTTTCTACATTTGACGCAGTTTCTTTCTTTGGTCGTTTTTTCTGTTTTTATTTTTAAATGTCCTTTCGAAGTGTATCTATCACCTGTAGTAGACTTCTTACTCTGGTTTTATAGTGTTTCCAAGGAAACCTTTGTCATTACCTTGTAGAGATGCTCTGCTGACTTAACAGGTTTGATTGCAGTGTCATTGAAAATGTTCAATGCTGCTTTTAGAAAGGACGTTCAACAATCCCCTCAAAGCAACCGTTGTATTAAACCACTGCTTAATTTTGATCAGATATGTGGAACTAACTTGCTACACTCGGGTGCAATATTTCTCAAATAATATCAATCTATCAATCGACAACCCTTTTCTGTACTATCATATTGTGTTGAGGTTGATTCTTCATTGTGGACTATGATTCTTAGTCATCATAGTGAACTGTCATCTCTCGCTCTTAACTGTAAGCGCTCCATCTCTGCAGCCTGTTCTTGTAGAGTGTGTAGGCTCCAATCCCCCATGCTCTGGCTGTTTCAGCTTTCTGTGTGCCACAAAAAAAGGAATATTGCACCTTAGTTAGAAAATGTACATTCACTATTCCGTCTTCTGGGGCCTCATTTATAAACGTTGCTTATGACAAAATATGACCCAAAACATGTGTGCACCAAAGTTGGCATTAATTAAAAATACTCTCTTCCCACGAACTTCAGACTTGTGGACATTGCACAGTTTCTAGTGGTTGAAGTATTACATTGCAAGTTGAAAGTGGTAGCCTTGTGCTAATGGGGAATATGACTCTTACTCAGTCATGAATAATGCCAAAATCTGCCATTAGCGAATAGAGAAATCTTTTTATTTTCTTTGCATTCTAAAATAAAATCCTATTTCACTTACATGATCATTGCAGAGTAAATTCTTCACATTTTCTGACTAATGATTTCATAAGCTACTTGCGAAATGGTCTATATACCTACAAGTTACCATAGGCTACCATTCTTCCCATC
Source organism: Oncorhynchus keta (assembly GCF_023373465.1). Taxonomy (NCBI): domain Eukaryota; kingdom Metazoa; phylum Chordata; class Actinopteri; order Salmoniformes; family Salmonidae; genus Oncorhynchus; species Oncorhynchus keta. The sequence continues at coordinate 18,717,263 of NC_068425.1, read as the reverse complement.
GCTCATTTCATTTGTCTTATGTCACAGTAGTAAATAAGCTATTTCAAGTATTTTGCTATGTGATCCATTCCGAAATGCTGTTTAACAGTAGAACAGACTGTTCACCTTTTCATTGACGTTTGTATGCTAGGCCTATGTCTACTGGAGAAATTTGACATTACAGTATTCAGACATTTCATTTAGAAGCAAAATACATACAACAACAATTGCATAATACATTCCTCTACATTTCTGGCCATGTTAAGATGGTTGAGTTCATATTCCTGAAGTAGCCATATAACAAATTACCATGTCACATCTCATTTAATTGGGCCAATTAATGTGCTATTTATAATGTCATGTTTTTAGTCTGCATCCAACAGGAGAATGTAACAAATTAACAGACAGTTGATCTACTGAAATGTGTAGGCCTACGGTCATTTTTTTTTTTTTAGAGTAGGTATTGTTTCAGAACTTGTGGACATTGCTGCATATTTAGGTTTGTGGGGAGAGAGTCAATGCAAAACATTATTGCATTCAACGATCTGTTTACAGGTCCACAACAATTTGCAATTGATTTTGTCACTCAGATACTGCAAAAGAAAACATTCTGCCAACACACGACATCCGATCAAGTTCGCTATTGTTATTTAGATACTGTTTTTGCCTATTTCCAATTCTAGTAAACAGCAAATAAGGGCATTATTGTCACCATAAAATGTGAAATATGGTTGTTTTTCAGGTGGACTTATCCTGCTCGTTAACGCGCACACGTGTTTACATTTTTATGACTGGTCTGATTTCTAATGGGGAAAATGCATATGTTTGACATGTGCAAAGTTTATATAAAGCTATTTTTGTCCGTGCGTAGTCTTTTCAGAAATGGTGCAAATATTTACTGTTAAATTCACACAATGGTTATAAATGAGGCCCCTTGTATATACCCCATGCAATAACCTTTAGAGCTACTGTAAGGTATCGCCACTCATTAAATTAAGCACATTATAAATACTGTCATTGTCCTACATTTCTCCATGTCAGCATTTGGCTTTACATGGACTCCCCTTCTCCCTCTAATCATTTAACAGAATCACAAGTTGACACATTTGATACGGAGCTGCAAGAAGCACAATTACTCAACAATCACCATCCTGTCATATGTATTACAGCACCACTGATCAAATCTGCTTTTTACTTCACACAAATGGAGTTGTCTATTAAATTCAATAACCACATCTGCAGACAGAACAAATATCACATTCATGCTGCACTTTTCCCATACTGTACCACAATGACAAAGCAGAGCCGTTCGTCTGTGTGGCTTTTTGATGTAGCTGCTGCTTTCTTGTTTTTGTGAGTTCTTGTTTGACTAAGGCTCCCTCTCCCTCCTCCCCCTCCCTGCTTGTGTCTCCAGGCCAGGGCCAACGGGCTGAGGTCCTGCGTCATCGTCATCCGCATCCTGAGGGACCTGTGCTCCCGCGTCCCCACTTGGGCCCCACTGCATGGATGGGTGAGTCACCAGCAGCATTTTCTGCCAGCTGGTTTGTCTAACGCCCCCTGACTCCTGACATTTGGTTTGAGAAATGTCATTCTAATTACAGTGGTCAGGTTTGATGTGTAAGATGGTAATTTATTTAACTTCTTGCGTCGAACCATCCCGGATCCGGTATCGTAACTACAGCCTCAAGCTCATGAAAATCGTAAATAAAATAAAATTAATCTATTTGCTCTCAAGCTTAGCCTTTTGTTAACACTGTCATCTCAGATTTTCAAAATATGCTTTTGAACCATAGCTAAACAAGCATTTGTGTAACAGTATTGATAGCCTAGCATAGGATTTATGCCTGGCTTTCAGCATGCAACATTTTCACAAAAAACAAAAGGATTCAAATAAAATCATTTACCTTGGAAGAACTTCAGATGTTTTCAATGAGGAGACTCACAGTTAGATAGCAAATGTTCAGTTTTTACAAAAAATATTATTTGTGTTGACAAATCGGTCTGTTTTCTTCATCATTCTTCATCACGTTTGGGTAAGGAAAAAAACAAAAATTAAGTAATTAAAACGCGAACTTTTTTCCAAATTAACTCTATAATATTGACAGAAACATGGCAAACCGATGTTTAGAATCAATCCTCAAGGTGTTTTTTCACATATCTATCGACGATAAAAATCCTTCGTGGCAGTTGACTTTCTCTTCTGAAGAAATGGAACGCGCATGGACCTACAGATTACGCAATAATTGAGACACAGGACACCGGGCGGGACACCAGGTAAATGTAGTCTCTTATGGTCAATCTTCCAATGATATGCCTCCAAACACGTCACAATGCTGCAGACACCTTGGAGAAACGACACAAAAGGCAGGCTCATTCCTGGCGCATTGACAGCCATTTAAGGAGACATTGGAACACAGCACCTTCAGAATCTGGGGCATTTCCTGTATGAAACTTCATCTTGGTTTTGCCTGTAGCATTAGTTCTGGGGCACTCACAGATAATATCTTTGCAGTTTTGGAAACGTCAGAGTTTTGTCTTTCCAAGGCTGTCAATTCCATGCATAGTCGAGCATCTTTTCGTGACAAAATATTGCGCTTAAAACGGGCACGTCTTTTTATCCAATAATGACATAGCGCCCCCATATGTTGAAGAGGTTAAGGGGCTTAGTACATCAAACTGCAACAATTTCTTATTTACAGCCTTTTTATCCAATTTGCCAAACATCTGGACAAAATACAAACATTAACATTTCTTCTTCACCCCTGCTAGCCAATAGAGCTGCTGTGTGAGAAGGCAATTGGCACAGGGAACCGGCCAATGGGGGCAGGAGAGGCTCTGCGAAGAGTTTTGGAGTGTCTGGCTTCTGGAATCCTCATGGCTGGTGAGTAGTCTCAAAGAGCGGAGAGAACATGTCCTCCCACCTCTGCTTAATTAATATAGTAGTAATTCCACATCCCAAGGCAAAAGATGTCATAATTTGCCTGTTGGTTTTTAGATGGTGCTGGAATCTGTGATCCATGTGAGAAGGAGCTGACAGATGCTATTGGCCACCTGGACCTCCAGCAGAGGGAGGACCTCACACAGAGTGCCCAGGTGAGTCACATCTACACCCACAGGGCCTACAGAGTGGGGCAGTGGTCTAAGGCACTGCATCACAGTTGCTAACTGTACCCCTAGAGGTCCTGGTTCGAGTCCAGGTTAGGGGAGGGTTCGGCCGGCAGGGATGTCCTTGTCCCATCACGCTTTAGCGACTCCTGTGGCAGACCGGGCGTGCACATGCACATCGCCAGGTGTGCTGTGTTTTCTCCGACACATTGCTGCACTGCTTCCGGGTTAAGCAGGCATTGTGTCAAGAAGCAGTGCAGCTTGGTTGGGTCGTGTTTTGGAGGACGAGTCCGTCCGGGAGTTGCAGCGATGAGACAAGATTAACTACCAATTGGATACCACAAAATTGGGGAGAAAAGGGGGTAAAATTGTGTTTTTCTACACCAACGTGTGTTATTATGGTGGCTGTAGTGAATGGGAAAAAAATCACCATCTGTTTTCAGCATGCCTTAAGGCTGTCTGCCTTCGGACAGCTTCACAAAGTGCTAGGGATGGACCCCCTTCCTTCCAAAATGCCCCGGAAACCCAGGAGCGAGACCCCCATTGACTATACAGGTAAGCCAGGCTGCAGACGTGTGCATACAACTTCGTGTCCATATTTTGGAAAGGCTCAGCAGTCCCTGTTTTTGTTGCAGTCCAAATCCCCCCCAGTACAACCTACGCCCCACCAATGAAGAGGCCTATCGAGGAGGAGGAAGGAGGGGAGGACAAAAGTCCAAACAAGAAAAAAAAGAAGCTGCAAAAGAAATGTAGGTGTTGCTTAGTTCTTCCTGTTCTTCACAGTTCTTCAGTGTTGTCATGTAAATTCGGCTACTCTTTTTAATTTCCCCCTTGGCTGGACCAAAACAATTTATTAAGTGGCAGTGTTTTTAATCCTAATCTTCACTAGCCCCCGATGAGAAGTCGGAGCCTCCCCAGGCCATGAATGCTCTGATGAGGCTGAACCAGCTGAAGCCTGGCCTGCAGTATAAACTCCTCTCCCAAACTGGACCGGTGCACGTACCAGTCTTCACCATGGCTGTGGAAGTGGACGGCAAGAGCTTTGAAGCCTCAGGCCCATCCAAACGCACTGCCAAGCTTCACGTTGCTGTCAAGGTGAGTGGGTGTATGGGGTAAATGGTGTAGATATTCTAAGCGTTTGGTGTGTTGTGAAATCAGAAGATTGTAACTATTGTCTGCTGCGCTTCACATATTTTCCTTTCCAATCTTTTGCCCGGCCCAATCATAGGTCCTCCAGGATATGGGCCTCCCCACAGGTGTGGAGCTGAAGACTGCTGAACCAGTGAAGACTGAGGTGGCAACGGCCATTGTGGAGGAGGTGAAACCCTGCATCACTCCCATCGCAATGGACACAGCAGCCACAGGGGCAGACAGCGTGGAGGCCACAGACGGTGCAGAGGTATGGGTCCTCGGAGTAGAACTAAAAACAATGTTTTTGGACACTAGGCTCGGTTTTGACTCCAGTTTTGTTGTATTGGTCTTGTTTACAGAGAAATGTATGTTTTTCTTTGTCTTAGAGTGCTCGTCAACAGGGACCAATCCTGACCAAACATGGGAAGAACCCTGTGATGGAGCTAAACGAGAAGCGGCGCGGCCTCAAGTATGAGCTCATCTCAGAGACCGGAGGCAGCCACGACAAACGCTTCGTCATGGAGGTTAGTGTCTCAGGGGTGGAATAAGTGCCCATCCACCCCGCAACCAGACTGATGCCTTTTAGAATCAAACAGTAGATATCCAGCTGCTTCAATGATTGGAGGAGTTTACTTTATTTGCACCAAATCTCAATTTCATGTAAATTTTAGAGGTGTTATTTTATTTTCAGCTTGGTTTTGAGAATTTACCCCTGCATCACTATACTGAGAGCTTTGTCGTTTCTAACATTACATTTGGGTGTTTTTGGAGTTTTGTTTATCTGTGGCTCCCATACTGCAGAACGAGCAACAAGGAAGTATATTGGTGAGGTACATTTCTCAAAACAGTGTCTGGACACTTCTATAGCAACATACAATTTAAATCTCAAATTTTGTTAAAATAAAGTTAACTTGACCTTTTTAAACATTGACAATAACAACATGAGCTTGGCTTTGACACAAATTCTTGGTCCCATGCTTTATCCTGTTCTTGCCTGAGTCTATGTATTGACCTGTCTTTCCTCCTGTTCCAGGTGGAGATAGACGAACAGAAGTTCCAAGGGACTGGCTCCAATAAGAAGGTGGCCAAGGCCTATGCTGCCTTGGCAGCCCTGGACAAACTCTTCCCAGAGGGCTCTGTGACTGAGGCAACCAAGAAGAAGAAACTCCCAATGGTAAGATTCCTTCTGCCTTACTCTATACATGTGCTTGCTATTGTTTGTAAAATATATTAACTGAGTAATTATGGTTGCTGCTGACCTGTCTGTCAATTTAGTCCTCGTGTTTTCTCCAACAGCATGGGTTTGGCATGATGGGTGACCCGACTGGTGACCCGGCAGCCACTCCCAGGGGCAGAGGTAGAGGGCGTGGCAGGGGGAGGGGCCGAGGGTTCAATAATGGTGGCAGCTATGGTCAAGGTAAAACAGAGCTATATGCTACCTACAGTGCCCTCAAAGTATTCACACCCCTTTCCTTTCTCCACGTTTTGTTACGGCCTGAATTTAAAATGTATTAAATGTATTTTTTTGTCAATTGGCCAACACACTAAAACACATATTTCAGAAGATGTCTGTAAACGTTCTAATGTAAAAAAAAAAAAAAAAAAAAAAAAAAGTTAACATTTTTGGGGGGGAATTACTACCCCATCTCTACCCCGCACATGCAATTATTTGTTAGGTTCCTAAGTATAGCAGTGAATTTCAAACACAGATTCAACCACAAAGACCAGTGAGGTTTTCCAATGACTCGCAAAGAAGGGCACCTATTGGTAGATGGATTTTAAAAAAGCAGACACTGAATATCTCTGAGTATGGTGAAGTTGTTAATTACACTTTGGATGGCGTATCAATACACCCAGTCACTACAAAGATACAGGGTTTCTTCCCAACTCAGTTGCCAGAGAGGAGGGAAACCGCTCAGGGATTTCACCAAGGCCAATGGTAACTTTAAAATGGGTAGAGTTTAATGGCTGTGATAGGAGTAACTGAGGATGGGTCAACATTGTAGTTACTCCACAACACTAACCTAATTGACAGTGAAAAGGAAGTCTGTACAAAGTTTAAAAATATTCCAAAACATGCATCCTGTTTGCAACAAGGCACTGAACTAATACTGCAAAATAATGTGGCAAAGCAATTAACTTTGTCCTGAATACAGTGTGTTATGTTTGGGGTAAATCCAATAGAGTAACACTCCATATTTTCAAGCGCAGTGGTGGCTGCATCATGTTATGGATATTCTTGTAATCTTTAAGAACTGGGTTTTTCAGGATAAAAAAAACTGAGCACAGACAAAATCCTAGAGAACTGGTTGACTTCTTTCCCTCAGGCAGTGGGAGGTGATAGCAGGACAATAACCGAACACAAGGCCAGTTAAGCACAGGAGTTGCTTATCAAGAAGACATTGAATGTTCCGGAGTTGCCTAGTTACAGATTTGATTTAAATCAGCTTGCAAATCTTCGGCAAGATTTGAAAATTGCTTTCTAACAAATGACCAACAACAAACTTGACAGACGGAGCGTGAATAAAAAAACAATTAAATGTGCAAATATTGTACAATCCAGGTGTGTAAAGCTCTTAGACTTACCCTGAAAGACTCAGCTGTAATTGCTGACAAATGTGATTCTAACATTGACCCAGGGGTGTGAATATTTATTTAAATTGAGATAAAAAATAATATATATATGTATATATATTTTTTTTAATTTTGGAGTCCATGAACATGTTTTTCCTTTGTCATTATGGGTGATTGTGTGTAGACTGTCAGGTCAGAAAAACAGGTTTTTAATTTGGGCACTAATACAATAAACTGTGGAGTAAGTCATGGGGTATGAGTACTTTCTGAAGGCACTGCATGCAATTATTGTGTATTCTGTCCCTGAATTGACTATGCTGTAAATACTGTTTTTCAACATGAAATGGTAGGCAACATCTCACGTCAGCTGAGAAATGTAATGGTTGGTTTGCTTAACTCTTCAGGTGGCTATGGAAGTTATGGATATGGGAACAATGGAAACTCTGGCGGCTATAGTGAGTATTGATTTTCCCTTTATCCTCATCTTCCAATCCCTGGAATAGTCTTGCGACTCAGTCTGGTTTTCATTTGATATGTCCACCTTTATCATGAGGACACTACAAGAGGGTTTCTCACTCTACTCGCATTGTAAGATAAGCGGAAGTTCAGTGTGGTTTGATCAGAGCACAACATGCTCAGCCATCTAGGTGGAGAGTTAGTGGCGTACATCTGGAGGTTTCCAACAATACAAGACCTGGAAATGTTATTTAAAAATCTATAATCAAAGTATATTTTTGTTTTGGAGAGTATGCCATTGAATGTCATCTAAACAAACTACCAAAGAAGGAACTTGAGTGCTCTTATTTCTGGTTCGATTATGATTTTACATTTCTCTGCTTTGTTAAGCCACAGGACTCAATCTATATCACTTTGACAACCCCCTCCTACCAGCAGCCTGTTCTGAGGAAACACCTTCTTGAGCGTGACAGGAGCAGAGAAATCTAAAAGTCCCAACAAACAAAAAGCAGTTTTGAAAACAATTTGACCAAGTCATTGACACATGCCACTTTTTATGGCAAAAAAACAAACCAATCTAATTCAATTTTTCCCTTCTCTGCTCTGTCTCATTCTTTAGGTGACTTTGTCTCAGACTGCTATGGCTACCACGAGTTTGCAACATAGATCATCCCAATCTTTTAAATCAAAACAAAATGTAGAGAAAGAGGAGCAAACTATAGTGTTCCTGCAACATGAACTCCAATCACTCCCCTGGGAAAAAACTCCCTTTGCTTAACCGCTACGACTCATGTCCCAACGCCTAGAGAGATGGGAGGCCAGTGAGTGCTTGTTGCCTTTGGTCACCTTCCATACCCTCTGCCAACCCTGGGACGTACCTGGACACCTGGATATGCCAAAAGCCACAGGCACACTTTCCCAATAGACTGCCTTAGTGGAATTGAGACCAGAGCATTATGGTTGGCTGATGGATAATGGCCCACTGTGATGACATGCACATTGGAGTGTGTCAGACTGGGGAGATTGATCCCATTGTGGCCATCTGTCTTGAATGTCTACACACAAAAAAAGTTATTTCTTATGATGTGAACGGTCTTATTTCATTTTGTTGTCTGAAAATGTATTATCAATCACCTCATTGTCAATGTTTTTATTTTATTTAGCATTTTGTTATGAGAACATAAGGCTGCTTTGAATATTTGCAGTTTTTTATTAAAATGTCAGAATTGCTAAATTGTGGCTATTGGTGCATGGTGGTTACATGCTAGTCTTACTTTGAAAATGATAATGTTCACAATGCCCCTCATTTACCTCACGTGAGGCACCTTTAGGCATGAAAGAACCACAGCGTTGTTGATACTTGCACAAGACTGATTTTGACATTCTGCATTATGATTGTGAAGTAAAAATAGTCTTGTATGTTTTTAAAAAATAAATGTGATATCCCATACAATAATGTGGTACTACAATTTTAGTGAAACGCTTCACTTTCTTGAAAATGTAATGTATTAATCTTCACAAGCATGGGTGTGACAACAGTAGAACTCTACAAAAACCTCTCTTAATTGCATGCCTCTTTCTTTTAGATTATTACAATAGTGGCGCAAATGGTGGAGCTGCGGCTGCTGGCACCGTTACTGAAGTCGCTGCGGCCAGCACTACAGGCGTGACGGCTACAGGAACCTATGGTTCATACTACCAGAATGATGGGGGCTACTCCACCCCATCTCCAGCTCCCAAAGCCCCTGTCAAAAAGGAGGCCAAGTCGACCTTCCCTGGACCGCCAGGAGTTGGTGGGGGGGCCCAAGGGGCCTACCAGACCACCCCTGGCCAGAGTGCCTATAACCAGTATGGCCAGGGCTATGGGCAAGGCAATAAGACCTTCAATCAAAACCAGGCAGGAGCAGGAGTTTATCCTTACAGCACTGCCTACCCCAGCCAGGTGACGGGCAGCACTGTTGCCAGCCAAGACTACAGTTACGACGGTAAGATGGATTTTCGGCACAGGGAATCACAAGTTCAACGTAACCTAAAATCTTGATAAAACAGCTTCACTAATCAACTTCCTCTTCAATAGGTTACGGAAATCAGTCAAATTACAACGCACAGGCAGGAGCCAACCAGAGCTATGGTGCAAATCCAGCGCCATACCACAACCCAGTAGGATACGGCAGGGGAGACCCCACCGTGAACTACCAGTACAGATAGACTGAATCTGCCCTCTGCACACCCCCAACTGAGCCCCACAACCCTGTCACAAGCGTTCTCCAAAGAAGCGATGGTGGCTGTCCTGTGATCCATGGTTATGTGCATTTGTTTTTTAGTTTTTTTTTTTCAAAGTTTAAAGTAATAAACTGGACTTATTAGTTGGCAGCTCTTCGTCTGTATCAAATGGTCTATTTCATCAGTTTGGTCAGTGTTCAAGCTTGTTTTATTTGTATGCACTCCACCAATTTCCCCTCCCCCATATCACCACCACTACCACCCAAAAAGAGGGAATGACACACCACTTTTCTTTTTTACCCCAGCTATGATTGTATTTCTGTCCATACACAAACAGTTAACTATGTTGACCACTAGTTGTTTTTGGCTGAGGATTTGTTTAAATTTTCATTTTACAATACAATGGGCCTGGAGAACTGCTTGCTTGTTAATGTATTTGCTTGTAATTTTAGACATTTATTTTTCAATGTTTTAGTTGACGTATTTCTGTAGTTTTAACTCCAACAAATAATTTTGGAAATGACGAGGAAGACATTTTTAAATGTCAATTACATTTCTGGTCAAAGTAGATTTGGTGGTTGGGATTTTATTTTTTTCTCAGAACCGTGTATAAGAAAGTGTGGTGTTTGTATCAATAAAGGACTTTTATTTTGGAGGAAAGCAACTTGTGTGTCGACCAAGCATTTCACTTCATGAAAGAGGCTCTCTATTAACCTTGCGTTCCCTCCCAGATATCAGAAAATACATTTTGAAGTCAATATTGTGCAATGAAATGTTACATTTGTCCTTTTGGAGACGCTCCAATCCAGAGTAATTTACTACATTCATCTTAAAATGACTAGGTGGGACAACCACATCTGTCATACATTCTTCCTCAGGGTATTCGTCAAACCTTGCTAGCTACAGCAAAATGAGTTAGCTGTCCAATTATAATCCATAACAATTTTTGGATTACCCAAACAATTTTTTCTGATTACATTCAGTACTTAGATTCCTTTCCCCATAAAATGTATTGGAAGACAAATGTATGTTCCCAAATGAACCACATCTATTGTAGCATAAATCCATGTTAGTTTACATTTACATAGCTGGCCATATGGATGTTCAATTGTACTTTATGGGTTGGCTATGTATGCTTCTTCTAATCTAACCCATCACTTTCTACTAAATATAATAGGATTATATCCTTACATTAATAACCAAAGTCAGAATTCCAGTTATTCTAATAAAGGTCATACCCCTTGATCTTCAAGAATAGGACTTGGAAATATTGAAGTATAGATTAGCCAAATTGTTTTACCGGAGCATAACCCAAAACTAAGGATTTATTAGCCAGGACTACTCGGTTTATGATTTTGTTTGGGCTAATTGATTTGAGTTGAAAAATAAATGGTGAGCTCATGGAGTGGCATGCATTGATCACTACTGAAAAGTACTATTTACATGTGAAAAATGAATGCTATAGGCCTATTGTTTACCTTTTTGTTGGTGACACTTTATTTTGATAATATGCAGCTGTTTAAAGGGCAAATCCACAGATAAAAACAATACAGACGCCGCCTCTGTTTTGGTAAAAAGCTGAGGGATGGGCCTGGAGAAATGTAACCACTGAGATTAATAGGCCGCTATTGATGCAAGGACTGACCATCCATGATACCAAAATTATTGTTTTAACCACGGTGTTTGTTCAGATTTACAATGTTTACAAACTGGAGAAAAACAAGTGCATATTTTGGTTTCTCATGGAGTGTGACAGTTGAATTAGGCTCATGAGACTTTAGTTATATTCTTCAAGAATCAATGATATAAATACAGTAGAAAATGTCTATATACAGTGTGTGCAAATGAGTTAAGATAAGGGAGATCAGGCAATAAAATAGGCCATAGTGGCAAGGTAATTATGATATAGCAATTAAACACGAGTGATAGATGTGCAGAAGATGAATGTGCAAGTAGAGATAATGGGGTGCAAAGGAGCTAAATAAATCAATACAATATGGGGATGAGGTTGTTAGATGGGCTATGTACAGATACAATGATATGTGAGCTGCTCTGGCAGCTGGTGCTTAGTGAGGGAGATATGAGTCTCCAGCTTCAGTGATTTTTGCAGTTCGTTCCAGTCATTGGCAGCAGAGAACTGGAAGGAAAGGCGGCCAAAGTAGGAATTGGCTTTGGGGGTGACCAGTGAAATATACCTGCTGGAGCGCGTGCTGCTATGGTGACCAGTGAACTGAGATAAGGCGGGGCTTTACCTAGCAAAGATTTGTTGATGACCTGGAGCCAGTGGGTTTGGCGATGAGTATGAAGCGAGGGCCAGCCAACGAAAGAGTACAGGTCGCAGTGGTGGGTAGTATGTGGGGCTTTGGTGACAAAACGGATGGCACTGAGTAGAGTGTTCAAGGCTATTTTGTAGATGACATCGCCGAAGTCGAGGATCGGTAGGATAGTCAGTTTTACGAGGGTATGTTTGGCAGCATGAGTGAAGGATGCTTTGTTGCGAAATAGGAAGACGATTCTAGATTTTATTTTGGATTGGAGATGTTTAATGTGGGTCTGGAAGGAGAGTTTACAGTCTAGCCAGACACCTAGGTATTTGTAGTTGTCCACATATTCTAGGTCAGAACCGTCCAGAAGAGCATGCATTTAGTTTTACTTGCATTTAAGAGCAGTTGGAGTCCACGGAAGGAGTGCTGTATGGCATTGACGCTTGTCTGGAGGTTTGTTAAGACAGTGTCCAAAGAAGTGCCAGAAGTATACAGAATGGTGTCGTCTGCGTAGAGGTGGATCAGAGAATCACCAGCAAGCAGCAAGAGCGACATCATTGATATATACAAAGAAAAGAGTCGTCCCGAGAATTGAACCCTGTGGCAACCCCATAGAGACTGATAGAGGTCTGGACAACAGGCCCTCAGATTTGACACACTGACCTTTATCAGAGAAGTAGTTGGTGAACCAGGTGAGGCAGTCATTTGAGAAACCAAGACTGTTGAGTCTGCTGATAAGAATGCGGTGATTGACAGAGTCGAAATCCTTGGCCAAGTCGATAAATACGGCTGCACAGTATTGTCTTTTATCGAAGGCAGTTATTATATCGTTTACATTTACATTTAAGTCATTTAGCAGACGCTCTTATCCAGAGCGACTTACAAATTGGGTTTAGGACCTTGAGCATGGCTGCTCGGAAACCAGATTGCATAGCAGAGAATGTACGGTGGGATTTGAAATGGTCAGTGATCTGTTTGTTAACTTTGTTTCCGAAGACCTTAAAAATGCATAGATATAGTAGGTCTGTAGCAGTTTGGGTCTAGAGTGTCTTCCCCTTTGAAGAGGGAGATGACCGCGGCAGCTTTTCAATCTTTGGGGATCTCAGACGATACGAAAGAGAGTTTGGACAGGCTAGTAATAGGGGTTGCAACAATTTCGGCAGATCATTTTAGAAAGAGAAGGTCCAGATTGTCTAGCCCGGTCTAGCCCAGATTTTGCAGCTCTTTCAGAACATCAACTATATCGATTTGGGTGAAAGAGAAATGGGGAGGCTTGGGTGAGTTGCTGTGGGGTGTGCGGGGTAGGGATAGCCAGCTGGGAGGAGGAGCGCTTATTCTCCATGGACTTTAGTGTCCCAGAACTTTTGAGTTTGTGCTACAGAATGCAAATTTCTGTTTGAAAAAGCTAGCCTTAGCTTTCATAACTGCTTGTGTATATTGGTTCCTAACTTCCCTGAAAAGTTGCATATCACCGGGGCTATTTGATGCTAATGCAGTACACCGCAGGGTGTTTTTGTGCTGGTCAACGGCAGTCAGGTCTGGAATTAACCAAATTATATATATATATATACATATGTAAGAAATGCATGTTGCAACTACAGACAGGCTTAAAAATGGCTATCAAAAGTGGGCAAGTTTAAGCATGTCCGTTAGGCCTATGGATTAAAAACATTTTTTTATCTGCATGAATTAGATTGAGCAATAAAAGCCCCATTTTTATTCCATAGGCTGGGATCCGCACTTTGCAGCTGTTGCAAGAGCACATTTTTCACTGGCTGTCCACTGGTTTCAAAAACAATGATTGATAGGCAGCTTGACCATTTGAATTAAACCATTATTGGGTTCAAATAAACTTAAATTTGTGAACACCCATCCACAGCAACCACAATCCGTAAGGCGCAAATAGATAAATGAAAGCGCAGCAGTGTGATTTTACATCAATGAGCTATGTAGATATCTGTACCCCCGTAGACCACACCACTGCTGTCATCCTTACCTCCAAGCGTTTATTGGTTGGTTTAAAGCCAATTCCTGCTCTTTTCCCGCAATCCATTAAACACATTTAGTGTGTCATCATAGTCCTCTCTGATTTGTGGTCAGACTCGCTTTGGTGAAACAAACTTAAATTTGACTTAAATGTCTTTGAGAAAACAGAGAAGTGCATCCGATCTGAATTTAAAAGTAATCCTCGAAGTAATCATCTAGTTTTTAAATAGTATCTGTAATCAGATTCTAATATTTTTGCTGGTTACGTAACGGATTACAGTTACCGTTTTTGTAATCTCTTACATATAAAGGATTACATATAATCCGTTACTCCCCAACCCTGTTCAGATGTATGAATGAGGTGAACGTGGTGAATTGTGATGAAGTGTCATGCTCTGACAGTTTCATCAGAAACCGGGATAACAACAGCTCATTGCCCTTACAACGCTGGGACAGCAGCATATGATCCAACTTTTTGGTTTGCGACCAACTCTTACAAATGACATTACATTAACTGTGTCAAACAGATTGGATGAATCTACGTATCGGGTACTTGATGAAGTGTTAAAATGTGTATCGATACAAAAAGGAAAGACAGTTTATCAACTGATTCCTCATTAGAGTTGTCTGTGGAACTTGTTTGTGCCACAGCCCACTGAAAGCAGAAAAGCAATGGCATTACATGTCAAAATGTTTGATTTGATTAATACCATTTACAGCTTAACCAAAAGGCCTTTCCATTTGTGGTCAGCATACTCTGCTTACCCCGATTTGAGCTGATCTGGATGTCTCTCTCTGCCCCTCTCGTTCTGCTTCAGCACTGACTTGTCAGTCTCGAGAAGCCACAGTGGGATGCCAGCTAGGTGTTTGTACCTACAGATGGTGGAGTGGAGACGTGCTCTGGTACCATCACCAGATCAGGAATTACCTGCTCGGTCTTGATGTCTTTCAATGGAGTCAGAGGCAGCTTGGAAAAAATGCTGGACTGTCAGGGTGAGCCAGGGTGATCATGTCTGCCACCACCAAACACTGTTCTATGTCTGCTATGAAGGTCTCGATTTTCGGGCTATTTTCTGGGCGAAACAACTTTGTATAATTGTCGTACAGCATGCCAGGCTTCTTATCATTTGTGCAATGAATCTGGTGATACAGTTTTGTCAGATCTCACAAATGCTCATATGAGCTCTTGACACGAAGCCCAGAACCAAGGTAAGCAGGTGTTCAACTACAGCTTGTTACAGAGTGAAAAGCTTTGATCTGTGCTTCAGGGTAGATCCTCCCTAAAAATCTGCAGAATATGCATTTGAGGACAAACTCGTAGTTAATACCAATATCTGGACTCACTAAAAACATATCTTGAAGGACTAGTCTGTTTCCCCTCAAGACAGAGGTTGGCCATCATTTTCAACACTGTGACTCCTTAAAATAAATCTAGCTTGCTCACAACACAATCAATGAGCTGCCAGTCTTGCAAGTCTATGATTTTGTTTATTTGATGTCATTGTATATCTGAATGTGCAAGAGAGAGACATTGCACCTCAGTGTCTGAGTGAACCAGCAAGTCTTCTTCTGTTGGAGTCCTATTCCTAGTAGCCTCTGATAAGATTCTGAGGGTAGTGCTGACTGTTACATTGAGACTGCTGGGACCCTTAAATACATTCTTAACTTTAGCTGTGATCTCAGCAGTAATGGTGTTGAGCAGGTGTGTCACCTGTGCTTAGTTTGTCAGTCAGGAGTTTAGTAGTGCCAAACAGGTGTTCTAGCTTCCTGAGCATGTTTTGGACGATCTTCTCAGTTGTAGGTATGGAAAACTAGAGGTGCATTCAACAAGGCTTCCGTTTGCAAACCCTCGCGGCTAACTGTGTTTGATATGGATGCGGCAAGAAGAGCAGCTGTGCTTGCTGCAGCTAGAGCAATTGTGGATTTTTCAAATGTATTTTGGTCCCGATCTTATTGAAGCACTGCTTCCCCTACTAGCAGTTGCTTTTGATGAGCTTGGAGATGAGTCCGTGAGAATACCTTTTCAAACTGTTAGCTAACGTTAGCAAACGTTCACAGTCAACATCAAGCTAACAGCGTTCGCAAATGTTTTCTATTGTTGAAGGGTTAGCTAACGTGCTAAATAGTAACAAAGTAGCTCAAATGCTAAAGTTATTCTGTGATAAGATTCTAATTTGGAACCTTTGGTTTGCTAGGTGTTTGCCTTACAGTAAGGAACATGACAGTTTGCCAAAAGGCACCTAAAAGACTCTGACCATGAGAAACAAGATTCTCTGGTCTGATGAAACTAAGATTGAACTATTTGGCCTGAATGCCAAGTGTAACGTCTGGAGGAAACCTGGCACCATCCCTACGGTGAAGCATGGTGGTGGCAGAATAATGCTATGGGGATGTTTTTCAACGGCAGGGACTGGGAGACTAGTCAGAAACGAGGCAAAGATGAATGGAGCAAAGTACAGAGAAAGCGTTGATGAAAACCTGCTCCAGAGTGCTCAGGACCTGCACTGTATATACTGCTTTGAGTGATGAACGCACAGCTTTTTTTCTGCATAGGTGTATTACAGGCAATTGAGCCAAATATACACTGAACAAAAATATAAATGCAACCATTTCAAAGATTTTACTGAGTTACAGTTCATATAAGGAAATCAGACAATTGAAATGCATTTATTAAGCCCTAAATATATGGATTTCACATGACTGAGAATAAAGATATGCATCTGTTGGTCACAGATGTAAACAAAAGAAAAAGTAGGGGCGTGGATTAGAAAACTATTCAGTATCTGCTGTGACCAACATTTGACTCATGCAGCATGACACATCTCCTTCGCATAGAGTTGATCAGGCCTGTGGAATGTTGTCCCACTCCTTTTGAATGGCTGTGTGAAATTGCTGGATATTGGTGAGAACTGGAACATGCTGTCTTACACGTCGATACAGAGCATCCAAAACATGCCCAATGGGAAAAAGTGTCTGGTGAGTGTGCAGGCCATGAAGAACTGGGACATTTTTAGCTTCCAGGAATTATGTACAGATTCTTGCAACATGGAGCTGTGCAATATCATGCTGACACATTAGGTGATGGCGGAAGATGAATGGCATGAAAATGGGCCTCGGGATCTCACCACGATGTCTCTTTGCATTCAAATTGCCATCAATTGTGTTCATTCTACATAGCTTATGCCTGCCCATATTATAGCCCCACCGCCACCATGGGGCACTCTGTTCACAACGTTGACATCAGCAAACTGCCCGCCCACATGACGCTATCTGCTATCTGCCCGGTACAGTTGAAACTGGGATTCATCCGTGAAGAGCCAGTTGGCCATCGAAGGTCAGCATTTGCCCACTGAAGTCAGTTACGATACCAAACTGCAGTCAGGTCAAGACCCTGTTGAGGATGATGAGTATGCAGATGAGCTTACCTGATGAGCTTACCTTATCAGTCGCGCAAACCCACAGTTTCATCAGCTGTCCAGGTGGCTGGTCTCAGATGATCCCGCAGGTGAAGAAGCTGGAGGTGTTGGGCTGCAGTTGTGTGGCCGTTTGGACGTACTGCCAAATTTTCCAAAATGACGGAGGCGGCTTATGGTAGAGAAATGAACACCCTGTTAACAGCTCTGGTGGACATTCCTGCACTCGGCAAGCCAATTGCACGGTCCCTCAAAAGTTGAGACATCTGTGGCATTGTGTTGTGTGACAAAATTGCACATCTTAGTGGCCCATCATTGTCCCAGCACAAGGTGCACCTGTGTAATGATCATGCATTTTAATCAGCTTCTTGATATGCCACACCTGTCAGGTTAGCTTGGCAAAGGAAAAATGCTCACTAACAGGGATGTAAACAAGTTTGTGTACAAAATTTGAGCGAAATAAGCTTTTTCTCTGTATGGAACATTTCTGGGAACTTTAATTTCAGCTCATGAAACACAGGACCAACAATTGACATTTACATTATTTTATATTTGGTACAGCTATCCATCTGGATTTCCGTGTCTGTTTCCATTAGTGCTTTTTGAATCTCTCAACAAGGAATATGTGTAGTAATTTGCTTTTGTGTAAAGTAAAATTGTATTATATTTCTATTGAAATATTCGTTCCAGTTATAGGCAAACACGTCATAGACCCCCCCCCCTTTCGTGCGACAATCCTGGTGTTGAGAGCCATTCAGAAAAACATAATTGCAACCGTTTGATCTTACATCCATTTAAACGTCACCTACCTACAACAAGCACAATATTTCCAAGATATATCAGTTCAGTCATTCAACTATATCCATTTTCATCCTCAGTCGCAATTCAGTCACTGTCAGTACATTGCATGCAATGCAAGGGATAAATCAAGTGTGTAGTGGATTTTTTAAAAATTCTTCAAGATGTCAATTCAGGTATTAATTTTCGCTTGTTCTGAGGAGTTTACGGTATTTCAAAATACGGGCTCTTGTATTCTAGTACTTTCGACATATCCAATACTGAGCTCACTACCGGTCTCTTTTCGGCTTCACTGTGACAAGCATGGCTGACACTGGTCTTGTAGAAACGCTTCTTCGGCGGGTGGAAAAGGTGGACGGTGGTCTCGACAGTCAGGATGTTGCAACCAGTCTTGGTGTGGACCACCAAGCTATCGTCGGTGCTGTGAAGAGCCTACAGGCACTTGGTGATGTGAGTTTACCTGCCCGTGTTGAAGCGGAAGTTAAGCGACCGTCCACTTTGTTCATTCGGCGGAGAATTTAAGAACACAACTTATGCTTAAACCGACTAGGAAAAACCTAAAACTGACCATTACCTTAACCCTAACCTAATTTTAATAAATTATGTAATTAAATATCGTTTTGGGCGTCAAGCGTGCATTTTTTTGTTCATTCTATGATGATGGGCGATTGGATAGGAAAGTGATGCAATAGGGACGTAAACGGGATCATGTTAGCCACCTAGGTAGCAACCTTCTATTGTGAAGACGAAATAATTGTAGACCATGAATAAATACATAATTTAGCTACTCTTATTGAATACAGTGACAATGCTATTACAGACGTGCATCCCTGTCAAGACACACAGAACAATCCAACAATGCAGTGTGGACTACAATCCAAGGCAATGGTGACTGTTCAGACTGAATGTTCAGCTGCACTGCGAATCCGCGAATTTGACTAAAAAACTGTTAGACATTTTCAATATTAGCTTTTATTGAATCGTCATTAAGGCAATCTACCAACGTTTGATACACCTAGCTGGCTACTACTTGTATAGGATGGTAATTAATGGAAGCTTCTCTAATGTCAAACATGTAAAGTGTGTTGTACCGCAGGGCAGCGGTACAAAACAGTCTGTTTTGGAATGGGTGGCCAGTAATAAACTGGTCCTGAACATCTGTAAAACTAAGAGCATTGTATTTGGTACAAATAATTCCTTAAGTGCAAGACCTCAGCTGAATCTGGTAATGAATGGTGTGGCTTTTGAAAAAGTTGAGGAGACTAAATTACTTGGCGTTACCTTAGATTGTGAACTGGCATGGTCAAAACATGTAGATTCAATTAGAGGTCGACCGATTATGATCTTTCAACACCAATACCGATTTATTGGAGGACCAGAAAAAACCCGCTACCGATTAATCGGCCGATTTTTAAAATAAAATAAAACATTTTAAAAATGTATTTGTAATAATGACAATTACAACAATACTGAATGAACACTTATTTTAACTTAATACATCAATAAAATCAATTTAGCTTCAAATAAATAATGAAACGTGTTCAATTTGGTTTAAATAGTACAAAAACAAAGTGTTGGAGAAGAAACTAAAAGTGCAATATGTGTCATGTAACAAAGCTAACGTTTGAGTTCCTTGCTCAGAACATGAGAACATATGAAAGCTGGTGGTTCCTTTTAACATGAGTCTTCAATATTCCCAGGTAAGAAGTTTTAGGTTGTAGTTATTATAGGAATTATAGGACTATTTCTCTCTATACGATTTGTATTTCATATACCTTTGACTATTGGATGTTCTTATAGGCACTTTATTGTTGCCAGTGTAACAGATTAGCTTCCATCCCTCTCATCGCTCCTACCTGGGCTCGAACCAGGAACACATCGACAACAGCCACCCTCGAAGCAGTGTTACCCATGCAGAGCAAGGGGAACAACTACTCCAAGTCTCAGAGCGAGTGACGTTTGAAACGCTATTAGTAACGCACCCTGCTAACTAGCTAGCCATTTCACATCGGTTACACCAGCCTAATCTTGGGAGTTGATAGGCTTGAAGTCATAAACAGCGCAATGCTTGAAGCATTGCAAAGAGCTGCTTGCAAAACTCACAAAAGTGCTGTATATCAAGTCATAGACTTAATTATAACATAATAACACACAGAAATATGAGCCCTAGGTCATTAATATGGTCGAATCCGGAAACTATCTTCTTGAAAACAAAACGTTTATTCTTTCAGTGAAATACAGAACCGTTCCGTATTTTATCTAACGTGTGGCATCCATAAGTCAAAATATTCCTGTTACATTGCACAACTTTCAATGCTATGTCATAATTACGTAAAAATCTGGCAAATTAGTTCGCAAAGAGCCAGGCGGCCCAATCTGTTGCATATACCCTGACTCTACGTGCAATGAACGCAAGAGAAGTGACACAATTTCACCTGGTTAATATTGCCTGCTAACCTGGATTTCTTTTAGCTAAATATGCAGGTTTAAAAATATATACTTCTGTGTATTGATTTTAAGAAAGGTATTGATGTTTATGGTTAGGTACACATGACAGTCCTTTTTCGCGAATGCGCACCGCATCGATAATATGCAACGCAGGACATGCTAGATAAACTAGTAATATCATCAACCATGTGTAGTTATAAATAGTGATTATGATTGGTTGATTGTTTTTTATGAGATAAGTTTAATGCTAGCTAGCAACTTACCGTGGCTTCTTACTGCATTCGCGTAACAGGCAGTCTCCTCATGAGGCAGGTGGTTAGAGTGTTGGACTAGTTAACCGTAAGGTTGCAAGATTGAATCCCCTAGCTGACAAGGTAAAAATCTGTCGTTCTGCCCCTGAACAAGGCAGTTAACCCACTGTTCCTAGGCCGTCATTGAAAATAAGAATGTGTTCTTAACTGACTTGCCTAGTTAAATAAAGGTGTAAAAAGAAAAAAAAACGGTGTCCAAAAATACCGATTTCTAATTGTTATGAAAACTTGAAATCGGCCCTAATTAATCAGCCATTCCGATTAATCGGTCGACCTCTAGATTCAATGGTTGTAAACATGGGGAGAAGTCTAAACGTAATAAAGAGATGCTCTGCTTTTTTGACACCACACTCCAAAAAGCAAGTTCTGCAGGCTTTAGTTTAGTCTAATCTTGATTATTGTCCAGTGCAGCAAGGAAAGGCCAAGTTATGCTGCATTTGGCCCAGAACATAGCGGCACGTTTTGCTCTTAATTGTAATCAGAGGGCTGATATAAATACTATGCATGCCAGTCTCTCTTGGCTAAGAGTTGAGGAGAGACAGACTGCATCACTTCTTTTTATAAAAAACATGAATGTGTTGAAAATCCCAAATTGTTTGCATAGTCAATTTACACACAGCTCTGACACACACTTATATCGCCAGACTTGCCACCAGGGGTCATTTCACAGTCCCCAAATCCAGAACAAATTCAAGAAAGCGTATTGTATTATATAGAGCCCTTATTGCATGGAACTTCCATCTCATTGCTCAAATAAACAGCAAACCTGGTTTCAAAAAACAGATAAAGTAACGCCTCT
Source organism: Oncorhynchus keta (assembly GCF_023373465.1). Classification (NCBI taxonomy): domain Eukaryota; kingdom Metazoa; phylum Chordata; class Actinopteri; order Salmoniformes; family Salmonidae; genus Oncorhynchus; species Oncorhynchus keta. The sequence continues at coordinate 18,695,776 of NC_068425.1, read as the reverse complement.
CCCCTATTTGACCTAGATAGTTTGTATGTATGCGTTGATATGTAGGCTACGTGCCTTTTAAAAAATGTATGTAGTTCTTTTCTTGTCTATTGATGTTCTGTATTATGTTTCATGTTTTGTGTTGACCCCAGGAAGAGTAACTGCTGCTTTTGCAACAGCTAATGGGGATCCTAATAAAATAGGAAATACCATAATGTCAACTTTGATAAACTAGACCGAGTCAATAAATTGGGAGCTGTTATTGTCACTGGATCTAAAAATGAGCCCATGGTAAACGTATAATGTGCAGTGATAGCTAATTAATGATGTGTACCACAATCAGACCTTGATTGGTGGTCCTCTGCCTCAAGCCTCCATTATGATTTTGATCATGGTTGTTGGTTTTCCTGCACAGGTGATCTCAGCTGAGCAGCGCTCCTCAAAGCACTGGGAGCTGACTGGGGAAGGCTGTGAGATAGCCGAGCAGGGCAGCCATGAGGCCAGAGTCGTCAGCTCCATCCCAGAGGAAGGGATGCCTCAGAGCCAGCTCATGGTGAGAGGACCTGCAGGGTACCTGGACAAATAATATGTACTGTAATGTTATGTTTATTTGGATGAAAAACATCTGGCTGAAAAAGAAAGAATTTAATTAAAGATGGTCTTTACATTGTGATTTTGGGTCATAGCAATATACAGTATATGCTCCCTACTTGGAGCATTGGGGCAGTGTTTACAGATAGTTTTGTCTCTATTTCTGTGTAGAAACTAGCCTTTGGAAAGGTGGGTTTCAGCAAGGCCATGTCCAACAAGTGGATCCGTCTGGACAAGGGCCATGAGGGCGGTCCCAGGATCTTCAAGACTGTGAGTTCATCTTCACATCTGACTTGGTGTGCTTTGCGATTGAGTGTGAGTGTTGCTTTTATAATGGAGAAAATAAGTATGACACACAAGCATCAATTTCGTGTGTGTGTACCCAGGTGGAGCGCTTAGAAGACTTGGTGAGGGACAAGTTGCTCCTGGTACAGAAAGGCCAGGCGTCTCAACTGGAGGAGAAGGAGAAGAATGAGCTGAAGAAACGCAAACTGCTCTCTGAAGTGTAAGAATCAGACCGGTTGATAATATTTGACTACTGTGAAAATGTTTGTGAAATGTTAAGTATATGCCTAACTGATATCTACCAGTAGATGGCAATAGATGCCATTCAGCAGTACAACAGTGTTCAATCATCTGGCATCCAGGCATGTTCAGGATGCCCCAGTCACAACTAGCCTCAGCATAGTCTCATGCTGATGATGTTCTCTGACTTGTTGACCCCTAAGTCTTTAGTTGAATAACAGCTGAGAAATGCAGGTTTGGATTAGAATATAAATTATGTCATATCATAGTTACATCCTACTTACATAATATTCACAGATCAGATGTGAGTCAATGTTGTCGCCTTGTCTGAGTCGAGATGTCTAGTTCACCCAATGATATGAATACCCTAACATTGTGTTTATATACATTATTACTAAATGAATGCACCAGCTAAAGGACCACAAGTACTTTTCTGGGTCCAGTCAGTCAGGATCCCAGTGGTGAGGTTAATACTGTACCTGGTGAGAATGTTGGCTGCGTCGCTAGCTCAGGCCATTGTTCCCCCAGGTAGCTCTCTCTGTTTCTCGTTTGTCTCTGTCTGCCGTAAATGGCATGCTTCCAGCCCCAGGCTTTGTTCGGTTTTAATATCATAAATGAACAGCAGTATGAGAACTCAACCCTGTGACGTTCCACGTGTCCAGAGTTTAGACGCATTTATCAACAGATTGTTAATTGTCTACTTCCTATTTGCTAAATAGTGTCCCAGGCACTCACCACCACATGTTCCCAATCTCCAATGTTCCCCAAGATGATGTGGCCTTTGTGACTCATGTGATATAACACTTTCAAATGACCACATTTATGCAGTTTGAATGAGAATGATTGTGTTTATTTCTGTGAATATTAGGACGGTCAAGTCCTATTGGATCACAAAGGGCAGCTGTTTCAGCACCACCATCACCAAGCAGGAGACAGAGCTCACCCCAGAGATGATCGCTAGGTGAATCCTGCTCTGCTTTAACTGTCAACTTTGACATGGTCGCTCTATGATTGCTAAGATGGATAAGGGATTCCTCATTCTGTATTTCTAACCTGCATGCTGCTGCTGAGGACCCTGTCCTAAGGCAAATGTATTAAGTGGTTCATTCTCTCACAGTGATGTCTGTGTCATTTCTATTCATATCACTGAATGTTGTAGTCAAATTGGCAGTGTTTTCATTAGGTACCACGCATGATCCAATAAGTTTGGTCTTTACCTGGAAACTGCAGTCTCTCTTAAAATGCAGGTGATCTCTTGACCAAGCCTGGTTTTCATGTGATTGTCTGAAACAATTTGTTGGTTCTCGTAGTCCAAAATAGATGAATGAAAATGCACTTGGTCTGCATTATCACATGAGGGGATTTGGCACAGAACTGTATTCAGGTGTCCCAAAAATTAAATGAGTGTTTTTGTTTATTTGCCTCCATGTTTTATCTGCACACAGACTTTGTTTGTGTTTGGCCATATACACAAATTAATTTGATGTTCTCTAGAACATATTTGATGATCTCCTCCAAATTGACCCATCTCTGGTCTGTGACAGTGGGAGCTGGAAGGAGAAGAAGTTCAAGCCTTATAACTTTGAGGCCATGGGTGTGGCCCTAGACTGTGGCCACCTGCATCCGCTCATGAAGGTCCGCACGCAGTTCAGACAGATCTTCCTGGAGATGGGGTCAGTCGCCTATCCTCTATTCTGCCCTTGCAGGACACCATCAGTATACCCTATATAACTAATGTATGGTAAGACTAAGTTCTAAGACCTGTGTGTACTCACTCCTCCTGTCTCCTTCAGCTTCACTGAGATGCCCACCAACAACTTCATTGAGAGCTCCTTCTGGAACTTTGACTCCCTGTTTCAGCCCCAGCAGCACCCAGCCAGGGACCAACACGACACCTTCTTCCTGTCTGGTGAGCGACTGGGTGTCTCTGTGTGTCTGGACTTGATGCCCAGATAGGATAAAATGGTGCATTATTGATGATGCGCTGAAAGGGAAATCTGATTTCCCTAGCTAAAACACTCTAGATTTCCATTAGATATAACTAATCTGTTTTCATCATGTACCATCAGTATTATTTCCGTTTAACTTACCGGTAACTGTGTCCCCTCCTATTATTATATGTCTCAGACCCAGCTCAGGCCCATGAGTTTCCCCAGGACTACCTGGAGAGAGTGAGGAAGGTCCATTCAGAGGGAGGCTTTGGATCACAGGGGTGAGAGCTAATCTTCCACACAAATGCATACGCATGGATTTACACACACTCACCATGACCACAACCATGTTTTATTTTAATTAAAATAAAATATGACCCCCTTTCTTGGTCCTCTGAAACACAACCAAGCTGCACTGATTCTTGACACAATGCCCACTTAATCCGGAAGCCAGCCGCACCAATGTGTCGGAGGAAACACTACACCTGGCGACCATGTCAGCGTGCATTGTGCCCGTCCCGCCACAGGAGTCGCTAGTGCGTGATGGGACAAGAACATCCCTGCCGGCCAAACCCTCCTCTAACCCTAATTGTGCGCCACCCCATGGGTCTCCCGGTCGTGGCCGGCTGCAACAGAGCCTGGACTCGAACCAGGATCTCTAGTGCCTTAGACCACTGCGCCACTCGGGAGGCCCAACATGTTCTATTTTTAACAATGTCTGTGTTTGACAGGTACAAGTATGACTGGAAGATTGAGGAGGCTCAGAAGAACATCCTCCGTACTCACACCACAGCAGTCAGCGCTCGCATGCTGTATAAACTCGCTCAGCAGGTAACCCACTATCTACATTGGTTCATGCTGTCTTAGTATTTACTCAAATGAATTAGAAATCAATTGCATGATGTTACATTCTAACTGTGCAGCAATTGAGCAACTCTTCTGTAACCATTTCAAATGTTCCTTTCTTTCTACCAGGAAAAGTTCACCCCTGTCAAGTACTTCTCCATCGACAGAGTATTCCGTAATGAAACTCTGGATGCCACCCACTTGGCAGAGTTTCACCAGATTGAGGGAGTGGTGGCTGACTTTGGCCTTACCCTGGGTGACCTCATGGGCATCCTTCATCAGTTTTTCAATAAACTAGGTGAGGGCTCTACCAGTCAGGGTTGGGGTCAATTCCACTCATTCAATTATCTCCCATGAAATGTAATTCAATTCAAATTCAAAGGTCAGTCTTTGAATTCAGAGATAATTCAATATTATCCCCAACAATTCCACAAACTCCAATTAGAAATTACATTTCTTCAGGCTTTCAGGCTGATCATGTCACTGTTCAGACAGCCTAGCTATACTGTAAATATCGGAATACAGGTTGAAATTATTAAAAACAAATCCTACAGTAAATGTTTTATACTATATGCATTAATTACATTGACTGGGAAATGTAAACATATTGAATTCCAATTCAATTCCAAAGATGAAATGTTTTTACATTTCCATAACTTTAAAAATGTGAATGTAATTCAACGTACATTCTCATGAATGAGGGAATTCAACAATTTAATTGGAATTTCAAATTAAATAGGAATTGACCCCCACCCTGCTTCCAGTACCTCATTATTTTCTTATTTTGTTTTTTTACAGTGGGTTCGGTTGTCCGTACTGATGTGGCTTCTAATGCATCTTAATGCCTGTAGTATAACATGAGCTTGTTTCTCTATCTGTCAGATATAGTATTTCTGAGAAAGTAAATATATTTTGTATTTTCTCCAGGAATCACCAAATTACGCTTTAAACCGGCCTACAATCCATACACCGAGCCGAGCATGGAAGTGTTCAGCTATCATGAAGGTACAGTTATTGTGAATATCCTCAAACCCTGACATTTTTCATGTTTGTGTGATATGTGTGTATAGGCCTTGGGCTTTTCTCACTCAAACCCAAAAGCCCATAGACAACGCAGTCCTATCCATACGGAATCCATCTTAAATTGTCCATTCCTGCTCTCTCCAGGGCTGAAGAAGTGGGTGGAGGTGGGGAACTCTGGGATGTTCAGGCCAGAGATGCTGCTGCCTATGGGGCTCCCTGAGGGGGTGACAGTCATCGCCTGGGGGCTGTCTCTGGAGAGGTGAGTCAATGACAAAGAAACACATTATCCTCTTCAACTAGAACTGATCCTGGTGATGTAATGGAATTGACTGACCAACGTTTGTCTAATACAATATCTACAATACACAACCCCTTCTGCCTGGGAATTGCCAGGGACCATATCGATTGCGCAACCAGGGGTGGTAAAACCTTGGATCATTGTTACTCTAACTTCCGCGACGCATATAAGGCCCTGCCCCGCCCCCCTTTCGGAAAAGCTGACCACGACTCCATTTTGTTGATCCCTGCCTACAGACAGAAACTTAAACAAGAGGCTCCCACGCTGAGGTCTGTCCAACGCTGGTCCGACCAAGCTGACTCCACACTCCAAGACTGCTTCCATCACGTGGACTGGGACATGTTTCGTATTGCGTCAGATAACAATATTGACGAATACTCTGAATCGGTGTGTGAGTTCATTAGAACGTGCGTTGAAGATGTCGTTCCCATAGCAACGATAAAAACATTCCCTAACCAGAAACCGTGGATTGATGGCAGCATTCGAGTGAAACTGAAAGCGCGAACCACTGCTTTTAATCAGGGCAAGGTGTCTGGTAACATGACCGAATACAAACAGTGCAGCTATTCCCTCCGCAAGGCTATCAAACAAGCTAAGCGTCAGTACAGAGACAAAGTAGAATCTCAATTCAACGGCTCAGACACAAGAGGCATGTGGCAGGGTCTACAGTCAATCACGGACTACAAGAAGAAACCCAGCCCAGTCATGGACCAGGATGTCTTGCTCCCAGGCAGACTAAATAACTTTTTTGCCCGCTTTGAGGACAATACAGTGCCACTGACACTGCCTGCAACGAAAACAACAACGAAACCAAAACCTGCGGTCTCTCCTTCACTGCAGCCGAGGTGAGTAAGACATTTAAACGTGTTAACCCTCGCAAGGCTGCAGGCCCAGACGGCATCCCCAGTCGCGCCCTCAGAGCATGCGCAGACCAGCTGGCCGGTATGTTTACGGACATATTCAATCAATCCCTATACCAGTCTGCTGTTCCCACATGCTTCAAGAGGGCCACCATTGTTCCTGTTCCCAAGAAAGCTAAGGTAACTGAGCTAAACGACTACCGCCCCGTAGCACTCACTTCCATCATCATGAAGTGCTTTGAGAGACTAGTCAAGGACCATATCACCTCCACCCTACCTGACACCTAGACCCACTCCAATTTGCTTACCGCCCAAATAGGTCCACAGACGATGCAATCTCAACCACACTGCACACTGCCCTAACCCATCTGGACAAGAGGAATACCTATGTGAGAATGCTGTTCATCGACTACAGCTCGGCATTCAACACCATAGTACCCTCCAAGCTCGTCATCAAGCTCGAGACCCTGGGTCTCGACCCCGCCCTGTGCAACTGGGTACTGGACTTCCTGACGGGCCGCCCCCAGGTGGTGAGGGTAGGCAACAACATCTCCTCCCCGCTGATCCTCAACACGGGGGTCCCACAAGGGTGCGTTCTGAGCCCTCTCCTGTACTCCCTGTTCACCCACGACTGCGTGGCCACGCACGCCTCCAACTCAATCATCAAGTTTGCGGACGACACAACAGTGGTAGGGTTGATTACCAACAACGACGAGACGGCCTACAGGGAGGAGGTGAGGGCCCTCGGAGTGTGGTGTCAGGAAAATAACCTCACACTCAACGTCAACAAAACTAAGGAGATGATTGTGGACTTCAGGAAACACCCCCCTATCCACACCGATGGAACAGTAGTGGAGAGGGTAGCAAGTTTTAAGTTCCTCGGCATACACATCACAGACAAACTGAATTGGTCCACTCACACAGACAGCATCGTGAAGAAGGCGCAGCAGCGCCTCTTCAACCTCAGGAGGCTGAAGAAATTCGGCTTGTCACCAAAAGCACTCACAAACTTCTACAGATGCACAATCGAGAGCATCCTGGCGGGCTGTATCACCACCTGGTACAGCAACTGCTCCGCCCTCAACCGTAAGGCTCTCCAGAGGGTAGTGAGGTCTGCACAACGCATCACCGGGGGCAAACTACCTGCCCTCCAGGACACCTACACCACCCGATGTTACAGGAAGGCCATAAAGATCATCAAGGACATCAACCACCCGAGCCACTGCCTGTTCACCCCGCTATCATCCAGAAGGCGAGGTCAGTACAGGTGCATCAAAGCTGGGACCGAGAGACTGAAAAACAGCTTCTATCTCAAGGCCATCAGACTGTTAAACAGCCACCACTAACATTGAGTGGCTGCTGCCAACACTGACATTGACACTGACCCAACTCCAGCCACTTTAATAATGGGAATTGATGGGAAATTATGTAAATATATCACTAGCCACTTTAAACAATGCTACCTTATATAATGTTACTTACCCTACATTATTAATCTCATATGCATACGTATATACTGTACTCTATATCATTGACTGCATCCTTATGTAATACATGTATCACTAGCCACTTTAACTATGCCACTTTGTTTACTTTGTCTACATACTCATCTGTATATACTGTACTCGATACCATCTACTGTATGCTGCCCCGTACCATCATTGCCCCGTACCATCACTCATTCATATATCCTTATAATATATATATGTACATATTCTTTATCCCCTTACACTGTGTATAAGACAGTAGTTTTGGAATTGTTAGTTAGATTACTTGTTGGTTATTACTGCATTGTCGGAACTAGAAGCACAAGCATTTCGCTACACTCGCATTAACATCTGCTAACCATGTGTATGTGACAAATAAAATTTTATTTGATTTTGATTTGACCTCACGATACGATATCACCATACTTCGGTGCCGATACGATATGTAGTCTAAAACATTGGGAACACCTGCTCTTTCCATGACAGACAAACTGTGTGAATCCAGGTGAAAGCTATGATCCCTTATTGATGTCACTTGTTAAATCCACTTCAAGGAGACAAGTTAAATGATTTTGAAGCCTTGAGGCAATTGGGACATGGACTGTGTATGTGTGACATTCAGAGAGTGAATGGGCTGCAACGCTGCTGTTTTTTCTCATGGTCAACAGTTTCCTGTGTGTATCAACAATGGTCCACCACCCAAAGGACATCCAGCCATCTTGACTCAACTGTGGAAAGCATTGAAGTCAACTTGGGCCAGCATCCCTGTGGAATGCTTTTGACACCTTGTAGAATTGAGCCTGTTCTGATGGCAAAAGGGGGGGTGCAACTCAATATTAGGAAGGTGTTCTTAATGTTTGTTATACTCTGTGTATGTCTGCTGCAGAGAGACAAGCGAAAGCATGAGAAAACACGTTTTGATCAGTCAGGGAAATAAGTGCTGAACAAATGTTTGCTCACTGTTTTTAAAAAGAAGATGGAAAACAAGCTACAGGCAGGTACAGCCAACTTGTGCTAGTTAACGCTACCTAGAGTAGCAAAACCATTCGTTTATTATTAATTACAAATCAACTTGGATATCGATATAATATCATCCAAAAATAATATTGCAATATGTAACTATCTACCCCCCCCCCCCAAATCACTACCCACTCTTGGGCCAGCTATGTCACTGGAATTCACTCACATCAGATCCATATCCCTTACCCTGACCTTAACCCTCTCATAACCAGATGCACAGTCTCAACTGTTAGTGTACTTGAATGGGACATGGGATTTCAATAGGAAAATGTGAAAATATACAATGTTATGCCTGTAATCCCAGTGTGATTTCCCATAGAGGGATGAAAGGTGGACAGTAGTGTGGTCATGTCCCCAGATGTGCAGCCATGCTTCCAGCACACAAACCAGTCTGTTGGCCCACATGTCGACATGTTTACTTCTGGATTGTTATATCTGAGCAATGAGCATAAAACACCATATCGCCTAATGAGCCTAGAATAATGGTTTCCTCAGATGCAGGTCAGAATTGACCATTTAGATATATTTGTGCTCTACTACGGGTGCTTGAACCCTGGTGACACTGAGGACTTGCATCTATGAGAACAATCACTGCTAATGGATATAGTCAGTGAGCTGGGAAGGACCATATCATCTACTCTGTGTAATCGCTCTCCTCCATCCCCTCTGTCAATACAGACCTTTGTCTCTATCACCCGTTTGTCCTCTCTTGCTGTCTTCCACCTCTCCTTATAATGTACTATGTCATCTTCCTGACACTCTTTCCTCTGCCCTTCTCTATCTCCTTCAGGCCCACCATGATCAAGTATGGCATCAACAACATCCGTGAGCTGGTGGGACACAAGGTCAACCTACAGATGGTCTACGACAGCCCTGTGTGTCGACTGGACTCTTAGATTCTGTTCAGGCTTCCACTTGGACAGGCTCACATTACCATACATATCCCATCCCATCCAAGGCCTGTGTTATCAGGACCCCTTTGCTCATTAGTAACCATATGAACAATGAACAATCCCACAAACCCTTAATCTACCCTGGCCAGAGACTGCCTGAGAGACAGATCTGTCTGTTTGAGAGGGTGGGAAAGAGGACTTACTTTTCTCCTTATAGCTTGTCTGGGATTCTAGCTGGATTCTAGCTGCTGTTTAGAAAGTGATACACAGATTATACTTTAAACCTAATTTATGAAACAGTTATAACTCATCTTTGGTCCTAATCAGCATCTATGCATGTGCTGAGGGGTAGGTAGTGCTAGTACTGGGTTCTCTGCTGATGTGTGCACTACATCAGAGCATAAGGAACTTCACCAGTGAGTCTTTTTTAATTTAAACGTTAGAACGCTGCACAGCGGCTACCTTTGAGCTCCTATGTAATGAAATGATTGTACAGTAAAGATGCTATTTTGAAACCCTTTAGCCTTCCATACAAAACCAACCAACTCCGTGCTGTGTCCACTCAGTTCATGAGACAAATTAGAAATAGTCAAATAAAGATGTTTGAAAGGAGCACGATTTATGTCGTCAAGTCTAATGTAATTACCATTGGTAATGCTGAGCTTTTGTTATTCTATTCTGGCTATGCCAGGTCCGGTTTTAAACCTGTCAGAAGAACATTCTTGTTTTCCTCAATCTTGTTGTGGCTGGTGCGTAACGTGGATTGGCATGTTGAATGATGTGTGCCAAGGTTTAACCCAGAGGATTTAGGAGTTATTTGTGTCATTCCAGTGAAGGTGGAATTACAAATCACGTTCATCGCCTCTAAGTCTCATGTCATCGTACACAGGGTAGATTTTTAGCTCTGTGCGCACAGGAGATAATTAACACATTAGAGCACTTTGGTTGTAAGTGTAACCTAAAATATCTTAATATGGTACTAAATAAAGAGTCAAGTCTTCCTGTTAGTTTGTTTTAGGCAACGACACATTGATGTTTTTTGCTGGTAGCCTAGTTCATCCCCAATCCCTGCAAGATTCTGAATCAATTTGCTGTTGCGAAGAGATGTTCTACACTCTTCTGTTATGTATTAGTTAAGTCTTCCGTAGTCTGAATCACTGAGACTGTACGTTGTAATGCAAATCAGTATCCTGAGGAGCAATATTGACATTGTACTTCAGCCATGTGTAATCACTTCACTGGAATAGCTTCTCCTGAATGAACCTGGCACAGCGACGTCGTGGTACATGCAAGTCTGCCTGAGCATCCTGTGCTGTCTTTAGACGCTTACATGGAGCTGAATTTCTGAATTCGTGAGTCTTTAAAAAACCTTGCATGCTATTGAGGTTGACTTGAGGGCACATAATAGATGCTGTTGAAAGTTTGTGACAAGGAGAATGATGTTGCGTGCCCTGCCAATACTGGGAAATCCTGTGTCTGCTGCAATAATGGACCGACAGGATTAAAGGTTGTTTACTTAATCAAATGCAGGAACTCCTTAAGTCTTTCTGTTCAGCTAATCCTTCAACGTCTGGAAATAACATTTTAAACCAGAGTCTGGGAGTCCAGCTAAGGTTTCCCCACAACAAAACAATATATAGACAGAACAGATCAACCAAGTTTCTCTGTAGAACCTCTAATTCTAGTTGGAACATACTTCTGGATGCAGTTTTATCCTACCAGGTACTAACTATCCTCAAAAGCACTGGGATAGAAAAATGCTTCATAGGTATTTGTATCCAGTTTTATATGCAAATTTCAATTTAAATATACATTTTTTTATCCTGTTCAATCTGATTCTGTGTGTTCCGCGGCATAATATCATGTTTGCAGTTTCTAACTTGCAAAAGTTACACTACATACCCAAATCAATAATAACAACCGATGTAATAGCCATTTAGTTTGAAGTTTGTACAAATATTTACTACTTCATTGAACATTTCAGCTTTGATGTGGTACTGTATAATTGTAGTCCCTTTTCATGTTCTGAAGATACAGACAGTAAAGAAAAATTCCAGTTGGCACGACCAGTGGACAAACCTATTAGCTGGTCCTTAATCGTGTTCACCCTCATACTCTCATTTAAACTCCAAAGCCACATCTGGGAGTCATTTTGCACACAGTTCCACATATATCACCATGAATGCAATGCTTTGCATTGATCAGAAAATCGGACATTTCGTCAAGTCAATGATTAATACATTTAGGAGTTCATCAAAACATGATCTACCAAGTCCTGAGAGACTTGCTGAAAGTTTTATTTAAAGTAGCTTGGTTAAGATTTAGCAATAATCAGTTCCCTTGTTTAGCCTTTACCCTATAGGTCTCATTATTTCCCTTTGATCATTTGACTTTGATCTTGAAATGAAGCAACATTTATATTACAGAGGAATAGCAGTTTTTAGAGGCCCCCAAGTCTCCATGTTTTGATGGATACTGAAGCAGTATTTAAATGTTATTTAAGAAAGGGGGCTGGTGTAGGCAGCTGATGGTTATAGGTTTGGGATGAAACATGGCAAATCCTTTTCCATGGGATCAGTCTGGATCATTTTGAATGTGTTGCACATCTTTAAATCATCATCTCATGGCAATAGCCATTGATTAACCCCTGTCCTGCACAGGGTCCATTCAGTAGACCAGGGGTTATTAAACTTTTTCAGCTCGAGACGCAAATGAGAAATTGACCATCCTCCCATGACCCAAATTAAGAATAAATAGTGTGTGATTGTAGATGTATCCTTATAACTCATGACCCTCCTTTCACATACCCAGGGCCCACTCAAGGTCCCAACCCATAGTTTAATTAAGAAACCCTGCAGTAGACAATTCTACGTGTCAGTACAGGATGATACTGTATAGCACCAGCATGAAAGTTGTCTTCAAAAACTCCTTTGTAAAGCTTTGGTTGCTGTGTGGTGTTAACATTTCAACCCATTTAGTTGTCTTGTTAATAACCTTAAGTAGGTCTGTTGAGTCCTGTGACGAGCTTGGTGTAATCAGAATCAACCAGTGACCAAAGGGCTGGAGGGAGTTGGTGCTGGCTCCTTTCAGATCTCGCTGGGGAGGGAGTTAGAGTACCCAGGCCAGGGGCTGCTGTCTATGGCCAGGGCAGCAGGGCTGTTGTTGCCAGTGCCATGGGTGGGGAAGAAGGGGATGTAGGGGATTGTAGGAAACAGCAAAGGGCTGCCCGGGGGGCTCTCATCCAGGGGCATGGGGAAGCCCACATCATCTGTGTCCCACACGTGGAAAGCATTGTGGGTCAGGACTATGGGGGGGTGTCTGGCAATGAAGCACTCCGGATTTCTGTTCTTCTCTAGGTCCTCGTCAGTGGGGCCAAGAAGACATTCTGATGAAAGGGGTAAACAGAGGGGACACTGGAGATAAGTACATTTCCTTCAGGACTAGTGCCCCTGATCATCTCTGTGTTAGCTAGTCATGTTGCCATTTTGCATAGAAAAGCTTAGGCTTATGCCTATTTGACACAAGTTATTTGGTACACTTATACATTGCGATGGATCAGCCTAACAACTACATAGATTAGTTATATTTCCACCTGATTTTCGAAAATTTTAAGTTCATACCTGTTATATCAAGGGCCAGGTCCTTGATCAGATGTCCAACTATAGCATAGGCGACTCCTACCACTACCAGTGCTGCAATCAGCAGGTAGACCACTGCCTTTGGCAACGGAATGAGGTCCCGGACTGCCGGTTTATATTCCTTGTACAGCGGGTCTTCCGTCCCGACTAGTATGTCGAATTTGTAGACTAGTGGGGAAGCATGTGCCTCATCATTGAAATTAAAACTGGTGAAATTGAGGGCATTCATTATGGAAAAGTAGCCTAAACGATATAGCTCTAATGATGATAAACCCGCTGATGTCCGGAGATGAGGCAATCCCCCCCCAACACCAAGACAAGGACTTGATTGGTGGTGAGTCTTGAATCCGTGCAACACTCAAGTCTCAACTTCTTTGATGTCTCAGTTCGAATGATCCTAAAGGGGATTGAAAAGCATGAAACATGTATATATGTTAATATCTCCACCAAATGTAGTTTCATTTATGGAGATATTACTTCAAAACGATTTCAATACCATTTTGACAATACAAGCGTTAGCTGCTTACCTTGATTTTGGACGACCGCTGTTTTGATGAAACTGTCTTTGCTTAGATTTGTTTAAAGGTCCCTAATTGGGAGAGAACTTTTGGATGTCCATCTGAAATTAATGTCCATGTTCATAAATCAGTCCCCCTGGAGTTTTCCTTTGACACGCTTCTTTGTCATCCCTCTGTCTCTGTCCTTGGTTCTGTAATGAACCCAACCAATTTTCACGCGGTAGGAAACAGTTCTATTCCTAGACCGCGCACTGTTCATCACTCAAGGGATAAACTTTATCCAGCCTCCACTTAAACAGCCAACCTGTATCAGCTAGATGTAGTTGATAATGTTCCCTTAATGCTATAGTTGATGGATTTACATTACCAAGAAATGTCTCCTTAAATGTACTAAGGACTCATGGCGTGAAAATCATGCCAATTAGAACCTTTACAGGAGATTATCAGGAGTTAATCGTAGTTAACAGGAGTTAATCGACACACGATCGCATGTAGTGGACGAATTTGTTTAATCTATGTTGTTTATGAAATATTGTAGACATTTCCTATTCAATATAAACCTACTTTCATCTTTAAAACATGTAGTTGTTCATCTCCACTCGATTGTTTTAGAGGGAATATACTTCTCCGCCGGGAATAATTCAGGGCTCATAAATGAAAAAGCCTTTTGGCCTTTAATGCTTTCCCATCATAGACTAGATTTGTATTTGTAAGCGCTAATTGTTAGCAGATTTTGAAACGCAACCTCATGAGCCAAATCCTAACTGGAAATGATCATACAGTTCATGGCCTCAATGTGTAAATATAGACTGTCCCTATCAAATGAATGTATTATTATTATTACGCTACGAATAATTTCTACCAAAATAGGAGCTACACTGGTTCATATTCAGTGACTGACTTCTATTTCCTTAGGTAGAGAGCAGGCTTGGGCATGTATGGTATTTATCTGTTTCATAATTCCCCATTTTCAAAGCAGCAGTAGACATGCAAAGAAGCAGAATCTGAAGCGATTAGAGGTTTTATTCCCTCTATGAGACAAGCCTTTATCTGACCACCCCATGTCCTTCATTTCCTGATGGATTTAAACTGCTAGAGCCACTGGAATACCTCCAGAGATTATCTCCTGAACTTTGACAACGTTTTGTTCTGTTGGCCCAATATATCTACATATTGCAACATAATGCGGACCTCTTCTCAAGTTGTGTATACTTCATGTACGTGTGTATGTGAATGCACATGCCACCTGCTTTCGTTATTTTTCACAGAAGTAGTGCACTGGGCCTTTACTAGTCGTGTTTTAGCGGACCAATATACCCCCCTCCTTTCTGCGTGCCTGTAGACTATCTGTGCGGAGATGTTTGAGAGATGTTGGGGGTGGAATTCCAGTTTGCGAATCACTTCTTTCACCAAGAAGCCTCTAAATAAATGAAAGAATGCACATCAGACACACCTAGTAGGCTATGGTATGTTGAGATATAAAGGATGTTAGGCCGAGATTCAATACGATCAATCCTTCATTGCCTTTCGGCAATGCACCTTTGAAAGGAAATGTTTCTGCGTTCGCAGAGACGACATTCAAGGTGAACGCTGCATATTTCGGCTGAACTGGAAGTTACCTTTTATAGCGCGCTTGACATTTAACACGATTCTTCCATGGTCCCGGATTGAATCTGCTTTACTCGGAATGGAACTGAAAGGACACTGCATGGGTTAAATGACCGCTGAGCCCCTGCCAGGACAAATCACTGTGTAGATGAGCCAGCCAAATACACATTTCCAATGTTTGCTATGGCATTCTTGCAATACAACACCGCTCATCAATCAGTTTGACCCAGACATTGCGTCAAAGTCGCCAAAGCAGATTAAGCTACTGCAGATGGATGTACTTTAAAGTTTGTTTGATCACACAAAGTTCATCCTGAAAATACCTCGTCTCTGGTGCTCTAGCTACAGTTGAAGTCGGAAATTTACAAACACTTAGGTTGGAGTCATTAAAACTAATTTTTCAACCACTCCACACATTTCTTGTCAACAAACTATAGTTTTGGTAACTCGGTTAGGACATCTACTTTGTGCATGACACAAGTCATTTTTCCAACAATTGTTTAGACAGACTAGTTCACTTAATTCACTGTATCACAATTCCAGTGGGTCAGAAGTTTCATACACTAAGTTGACTGTGCCTTTAAACAGCTTGGAAAATTCCAGGAAATGATGTCATGGCTTTAGAAGCTTCTGATAGGCTAATTGACATAATTTGAGTCAATTGGAGGTGTACCTGTGGATGTATTTCAAGGCCTACCTTCAAACCCAGTGCCTCTTTGCTTGACATCATAGGAAAATCTAAAGAAATCAGCCAAGACCTCAGAAAAAAATAGTAGACTTCTACAAGTCTGGTTCATCCTTGGGACCAATTTCCCTGAAGGTACCATATTCATATGTACAAACAATAGTATGCAAGCATCAACACCATGGGACCACGCAGCCGTCATACCGCTCAGGAAGGAGACGCGTTCTGTCTCCTAGAGATGAACGTACTTTGGTGCGAAAAGTGCAAATCGATCCCAGAACGACAGCAAAGGACCTTGTGAAGATGCTGGAGGAAACAGGTAAAAAGGTATCTATATCCACAGTAAAACGAGTCCTATATCGACAGAACCTGAAAGGCCGCTCAGCAAGAAAGAAACCACTGCTCCGAAACCGCCATTAAAAAGCCAGACTATGGTTTGCAACTGCACATGGGGACAAAGATCTTACTTTTTGGAGAAATGTTGTCTGGTCTGATGAAACAAAAAATAACTGTTTGTCCATAATGACCATCGTTATGTTTGGAGGAAAAAGGGGGAGGCTTGCAAGTGGAAGAACACCATTCCAACCGTGAGGCACGGGGGTGGCAGCATCATGTTGTGGGGGTGCTTTTTGCTGCAGGAGGGACGTGTGCACTTCACAAAATAGATGGTGTAGCGGGTCTTATATGTACCACAGGAGAACCAAGAAATGAAGAGCAACACCATGGCTGTCTTTTTCTTTACTATTGTAAAGTGGCTGTTCCACTGGATGTCATAAGGTGAATGCACCAATTTGTAAGTCGCTCTGGATAAGAGCGTCTGCTAAATGACTTAAATGTAAATGTAATGTTTTTGGCTTTTATGTTGATCTGCAATAGTATTGTGAAAAGACAGGAACACATCAGTCTCCAATGCACCATCTGACAAGTTGTACTCTGTGTTTTGTTGGACTGAGGAGAACGGGAGCTACGGGTGGTACCAGGGTGTTAGTAGGTGACGCAAGCACCCAGATGAAATAAAATACATTTAATGAAACACAACCCGAAGATGTTAACATTATTCAGCTACTGTAGCTGCCTACCGAACATCAACAGGCAGCACCAGTAGCGCAACAATTAAAAATAGACACCAAAAATAAAGTAAGTGGCAATCATATCGATCTGACTTCCCCCATCTGTCTGAACTGTTCACAGGCTTTTGCCACTGACCCTCAATCTGGTTGTTCTGTTCTCCGTTGTGTACTTTTCTAATAATTTGAAGTTGGATGGAAAAACCTTTTTAACTCTCCTACAATGGCATCATGAGGGAGGAAAATTAGGTGGATATATTGAAGCAACATCTCAAGACATCAGTTAGGAATTTAAAGCTTGGTCGCAAATGGGTTTTCCAAATGAACAATGACCCCAAGCATACTTCCAAAGTTGTGGCAAAATGGCTTAAGGACAACAAAGTCAAGGTATTGGAGTGGTCATCACAAAGCCCTGACCCCAATCCCATAGAAAATATGTGGGCAGAACTGAAAAAGAGTGTGTGAGAAAGGAGGCCTACAAACCTGACTCAGTTACACCAGCTCTGTCAGGAGGAATGGGCCAAAATTCACCCAACTTATTGTGGGAAGCTTCTGGAAGGATACCTGAACGTTTGACCCAAGTTAAACAATTTAAAGGCAATGCTACCAAATACTAATTGAGTGTATGTAAACTTCAGACCCACAGGGAATGTGATAAAAGCTTAAATAAATCATACTCTCTACTATTATTCTGACATTTCACATTCTTAAAATAAAAAGTGTTGATCCTAACTGACCTAAGACAGGGAATTTTTACTAGGATGAAATGTCAGGAATTGTGAAAAACTGAATTTAAATGTATTTGGCTAAGGTGAGGTGTATGTAAACTTCCGACTTCGACTGTAAAATGTTTTTCTCCCACTGTCTTGACCGGACCCCAGCCTCACAGTTGACAATTCATTTGAATATGATTTTTGATGATAAAAATGTGTTTCTTTGATAATTGTTTTAAAGAATATGCATTCAATCATTCAGAATGCGTGTTGGTGCACGATACAGTATTGTTCCGAATCTACGTTGACAACGAACCAGTTCACAGCACGTGTCCTCCAGAACCCGTTTTTCGCGCGCAATTTTCGAGGTGGCCAGACAGTTCTGACGAAAACTTTTATGACACAGTGCAACTGAATAATATACATATTCTTTTTGGTAAGTAGCCAGCAACAGTATTTTGTTGTTTCCAATGGAGTTTCGCTAAATATTCCTAATATTTTGGTTACCACCACATGATTTACCCTTGACAAAACTCGAGACTGGATACCTATTTGGTTTTGTCATGATCAGATCAGTCTGAATGTTAGTATTATGCCTAGCTAGGCTAGCTGGCCAGCATAGCCCAATGTAACGTTAAAGAAGTTGAGTCAGAGAAGGTTAGAGAAAGTGGTTTGGTTGAGTTGTTACAGAATGATCTAACTTCCATACCGGTTGCATTTATTTTTCCTATGCAACATTTTGCTCATAGACAATGTCCCAGCTCCTCTTTGGAAAGCCAGCACGTACCTTTCAGTCTACACCAAAACCTTGTCATCATCATCCTTCATCACCCAAGGTAAATTAAGGAAAATATGACTGTCCAGCTCAACTCTGAATGACTGAGATCTTGCACCTTTGAATCATTTGCTACTTATTTTTGACAACTGTACACATTGTCAATGTATATTACAGGGATCAGAAAATGTTATGGTTTGATTGACATTTATCCCTGTATTCTTAGGACCCTGAACAAGGACATGGGCCAGAACAGAACATCCCCGATGAGACATTTTCGTTTGTGACACTGGACGAAAGCCATGGACAGCAACGGTATGGCGTTACTGGGTTTAAAGCATTATTCATTATGTGTTCTGTTAAGTATTTAACGTTTTTTTTTTAATGGAAGTGAGGACTCCGGCATCGACATTTCAAACATATCCAATAGACGTGACGTACACAACAGTATCTCCAGCGAGCGCCCAGGTGAGGGGGCTACAACTGTTCTCAGTTCAACAATAGAGGAAATAGGGAAGAAGGCCCAGGATCTGATAGAGCGAATCAACCAGAGCCGAGCCATGGACCAGGAAATCATGACCACCTTCGAGAACAAGTTAATGAATAAGGTATCACTGTCCTACTATTGAGTAAAAAGCACATGGTCATATTTTTTGGTAGTTAAAAAAGAATGCATTTAGATTGAGTCTAGCCTAATGTTTATGTGAAGGAGAGCGACTGTGACGAGTGCGCGCGTGGGTTCCTCCCCAGGTGAGTGAGGTGTGCCAACAGGTGAAGGAGCAGATGTTCAGCAGCTATGAGGAACATGGCCGTGGGATGGAGGCCAATCTGCAGGAGCTGTCTGAGGTTCTGGAGCGGTGCAGTCAGCTCAGTATGGAGCTGCAGGGAGCCAGTCAGACCTTATCAGCCATTAACAACAGCCTGCAGCGGACAGCTAAGAACTGACATCTACCCAGCCATTAATTTATTTGAACTGCCTAATAGCATCCCAACTTCTGGGAGGTCTGGAATAATTAAAGCAATGCCTTGTTTGTTTGACTGTGGTATATGTCAAATATAACATAAAACAGTGGTTGTAAACTGAGTGGGTGTTGGAAGCTTTTGTTTATAAAAATTATTTATTACATAACTAGTGTGGATATTTTTTTGTTCATACCCATCACCAAATAGCATTATAGAACATATTTAATGGGCCAGAATATAGGTTTGTGCCCAGTTTAGAATCAAAAACATTCACCTTAATGCCTATGGGTCAGTCCACCAATTCGCTGCCTTTGGAGAAGTGTAACTTGGTATAATTATTATTTTTTGAACATGCTGTCATAAAGAGCAGAGAACTTCATTAAAGAAAGTTTTTCTATCAAAAGATGTCAAATAAAAATAATTACTATAGTAAGGGCATATTAAGTGCGAAATAAAGTAACAGGGTTGATGACTTCTTAAAGCAGCTATAAAATCCCTTGTGACAGGGGGAATGGAAGCTTGTGTGCAACAGTGGCAATTGAATGCAAGCTTCACCCAACATTAAAATTGTTAAAACATTTCTAGCCTGTCTATCCATGGGTAACGGGGTTGACGTGTTATTCTAGCCTGTCTATCCATGGGTAACGGGGTTGACGTGTTATTCGACCCACTCAGTTTTCCATCACAAAACACCAGAAAATGTCCAAAAAGAGGAGAATCTACTTTTACACTAGGATTTGACTATTAGATGTTCAATGTTTAGAAATATAAGAGTTCAGTTCACAAGTGTTGACTTTAATGTACAGATAAATCACTAATCACATTAAATAAGTATTTGCAAATGACCTTGTCAAAGCAACAAAATAACTACAACTTCAGTGATGGGGAAAACGTTTGAGTTTAAGTGCGTTAAAATCTTCCAGAAGTCAGAGTGCACAGAGGAGCATGTCAACGTACTGAATATAGGCCATTTAGCGAGTCATAATAGAAATCTGATTTATTGAACACTCCGTGTGATCTATATTAAAAGGCACTTCATTTAATGTAACAGGCTTTTAAAATTCAATAGTGGTGCACAATTTCTATATCAAAGGGATGCAAAATTACACTTTTCATGGAATACCCCAAATACACATTTCTCGGATCTGCCTAAATGGTCACAAATACAACGGCATGATTATTTAAACTGCTTTCATTTATTTAACTTTTTTCCCCCTAACTCTAACAGTACATGCAGTATCAATTATTTGGCATTCAATAACTGGTCATTCGTACCATCACAGTTCTAAAAACTCAGGACACGTATGGATCATGACCTAATTTTAAAATGTTTGTCCAACAACCATTTTACTACAAATGCTGTGAGGAAACAAGCGATTCATTCTGAACCATTTCAACTTCCACCGTATAGTAAACTATTTCAAACACATTCTAGACAGAAATTGTCCAAACAAACCAGTAAGTACTAGGGTTTTATGAGAGTAGAAAAATAGCTTTGTTTTTCAAGTTGAAATAATTACACTCATGAATTGTCCATGAGATCGATGATAGACTTGCCTTTAATACCCGACCTGGTCATTCGCATAAAATAAAGATTTAGGACTGGTTTCCCGGACACAGACTAAGCCTAGTCCTGGTCTAAAAAGCCATTTCAATCAAGATTCTCCATTGAGCATGCTTTTTAGTCCAGGACCAAGCTTAATCTGTGTCCAGAAAACCAGCCCATAATCTACAAACTCAAGAGAGAGGAAACATTAGCATTAGTGTTACTGTAGAAGACAAGCCATAAAAGCAGTGTAGAACTACTTGTCCTTTGTTTAAGGAACAGATTGACTTGAGGTTTCTGATAGTGGTCTGTTTGAGCACTAGCAGCAGGCAGTTAGTTATTAACAGTGAAAGACTGCAGTCCAGTGATGGCTCTGCCCAGAATCAGGGCATGGATGTCATGGGTACCTGGAAGACAAAGAAAACAATATAAGGAACCATGTGGAACAGTGCTGTTGCTGAAGTTGAGCAACTATATAAGGGGAGAGAGACATTTTGTTTTCTCATTTGATAATATTGTGGAAAGTTCAATGGTTTTCCCATATGACCTATTTATTTATTGTAAATGACATATTACTGACCTCTACTGGTGAGTAAATAAACCACGATAAAACAGTTTTGCTTCCACATCCATATCCTCTTAGACCTGGTTATGGCCTTCTTTCTCCTCACCTTCGTATGTGTTGACGGCCTCCAGGTTCATAACATGGCGGATGATGTGGTACTCATCAGAGATGCCGTTTCCTCCCAGCATGTCTCTGGCCTGCCGGGCGATGTCCAGGGACTTCCCACAGCTGTTCCTCTTTAGCATAGAGATCATCTCAGGGGCTGCCCTGAGGGAGGAGAGAAGACATATGAGATAAGTCTCCTCAGGTTCTATTCACTCTGAAACAACCTGAAATTGTACTTCCCCTATGGTGTGTAGTTATTTGTTAAAAGGTGGTGTCACACTACAAGACAATTATGTCACATCATTTCCAGTTCCCTCTTACTTTTTGGCGTCGATGAGTCTCCCCAGCTGTAGACAGGCCTGCAGACCAATGGTGATTTCTGTCAACATGTCGGCCATCTTTTTCTGCATCAGCTGGTTTCTGGCCAGGGGTACTCCAAACTGGATTCTGAGATTAACAAATATCATGAGTAGCAGAACATCTTAAGTTCACTCAGAAAAGCTGAGAAAACAAAATAAGATTCAAGAGCTACAGACTTTTGCTCGGTCCTGCTCATCCAAAACATCCCATACCAATAGTAGCCGCAGAATCCTCACCTGTCGAGTGTGTACTGACGAGCCGCGTGGAAGCAGAACTCTGCAGCACCTAGTGAACCCCAGGCGATGCCATACCGGGCATTGTTCAGGCAACCAAAGGGACCCTAGAGCCAAGGAGGACAAAACATTTATATACCAACAAGGTTAAACAGCATTATAAGAAAGTCTGGCCATCCACATAAAAGTCAGTACATGAGAGCGGTAATCCTGGCCTCTACTCACCCCCAGGCCAGAGACTTTGGGCAGCAGGTTCTCCTCAGGAACCTCCACCTCGTCCATGATGATCATGCCAGTGGCAGACGCCCTCAGAGAGAACTTGCCCTCGATCTTGGGTGTGGTGAAGCCCTTCATACCGCGCTCCAGGATGAAGCCACACACCTTCCCATCGTCACACTTGGCCCAGACCACAGCGATGTCCGCCACAGGGGAGTTGGTGATCCTGACGAAGGTGAAGGAGATGAGGGAAGGCATTGCAATTTAGGGAGGAGCTATTTTATCAGTATGCTACAGAGTGAGCCTGGTTTCTAGGGCTATATGAGGACAGTTTTGCATAAGTTTCACAAGACGTGATGGGAGAATTGAACAGAACCACGTACTCAATGTCAAACTAAGCATTTTGTTGAAGTTGTTGAAGCTGCATTTCCCCAGAGGAAACAGTGTTACATTAAATATATAAAACATGAACTACAGGCCCAGGTTACCAATTAACATGTATTTATTCAGTGTTAAGCTTACGCAATGTGAGGGCCAATGCACTCAATGGTTAAGTATACAACCACAAAGTCCAGTTCAGTCACTGCTGACGTCTCTCAGTTCAGAATCATAACACTCTGTGAAACCCGAGTAAAGGGGAACTGAGGGGAACCTAATATTCATGCACCTAGCATTAATATATTTGTGAACAGCACCACCCTGTGGACTAGTTTACAGAGTGAAATGTTTACAATTTAGATAAGAGCCAAACCACTTGATCTTGGGTTTTTTTATTTTAAAAATACATAAAAATATAAATTTAAAAAATTGCTCTAATGAATACAAAAACTCTGAAGATTTCTGTATAATAGAAAGCATATATTCCTATTCTTCAGAATTTTTGGAAGTGGCCTATTCTTGATGTTTCATGAATAGGTAGTCTTTTCAATCAGTAGAGGAATGCATTCCAAGGTGTTGAGACAAAGGTAGCCTTCATCAATGTTTGTGGTCTGTAGGTGTTTGTTCTGTTATATAATCCATTGGCTATTTATAGGAAGCAATTCTAAAGTTCTTTGCACTGGGTACATCACAAAACACTGAGTACATCACATCTAAACATCACGGTTCTCCTAATGCCTGCTATCCAGCTACATACATCTCTGTCCAGTCAGTCCTGAAGTCCTCACGGGGTGATGAACTGTTTCCGTCACTATGTAGTAGGGCTGGGAATTACAAGGGACCTCCCGCTACACTATTATCGTGATATTTAGGTGACGATACAATATGTATTGCAATTCTCATGTATTGTGATTCAATACTGCGATTTTATTGCAAGGTTATGTTCCAAACATATTGCTCACTATATGTCTGCTGCAGAGAGATGAGAAAGCATGAGAAAATTTGTTTTGATCAGTCAGGAAATAAAAGTGCTGAAGACATGGTGGCTCACTGTTTAAAAAGAAGATGGAGAACAAGCTATAAGATGAAAAATACCAGAGTTTTGGTGCAGGTACAGACAACTAGCACCATCTAGCAAAAAATAATAATAAATATATATATATATATATATATATATATAACACAATATCGTCAAAAATAATATTGCGACATGTAACTATTGATTTTTTCTCCCTAGCACTACTATGTAGTGAATGAAGTACAGTCTCCCATTTCTACTCACCAGGTCTTGGAGCCAGTGAGAGTGAAGGTGCGGCTGGAGGGGTTGAACTTAGCACGGGTCTCCATGCCACCGGGGTCACTGCCGTGGTTGGGCTCAGTCAACCCAAAACAGCCCAGGATCTCTCCACGTGCTGGGAGGTAGAGGACGCATTACAGGACAAATACACCCAGATACAAACAGGACTGTGCATCATTTAAGATGAGGCTTAAGGGATGTGGATGTCCCCTCCTCCTTACCCAGCCTGGGCAGCCACTTCTCCTTCTGCTCTTCGGTACCGTACGCGTAGATAGGGTGCATGACCAAGGAGGACTGCACACTCATGACAGAGCGGTAGCCACTGTCCACCCTCTCCACTTCCCTCGCGATCAAACCGTAGGCCACATAACTCGTCCCAGCACAGCCATAGCCTGGTCAAAGTGTAGAGGGAGAGAGGTCACATCATAGGCAATAACCTCCAAAACAAACAGTAGGCCTACATTAAAATGGAATTAAGTGAATCTACAATTAATTATCTAATTTACATTATCTATATTTGAATTATTTTGGCATCACACATATAGTTGATTCTCAAAAACAAATAGCCTTTAACATTTTGTGATCAAAATGACTAAAGTCCATTTCACAGAAAACAAAATCCCTCTTTGAAAGCTTACAGAGAATGATATAACCCCCGGGGGGCTTACAGGTACATTATCCATTTCAAATTATACGTTTATAAAACATGTAGGCTGTCACTCAAATTAAAATAAAGAAAACTGTAAGAAATACAGAGTTTAAGTGATATAAAAAAAACAGCCAACCATGTTTCCCACCCATTCCCATCCCGCTCACCAGTTTAGAGTCAAGTATATTTGTCCAAGCCTCAATTGTTCCTTGAGTAGCACCATTCATTCTCGCTGTCGATAATTATAACTTCTAACAGTAACTGTATCCACTGGCGAACTTGGAGAGTGGGGTGATTGCCATCTAAGAGCCATCAATCATCTCTGATTGATTGAGAGATTCAAGGAGCTATCATCAAACATTGAATATTTACATTCATGCACATCGCACTTGTACCTTTGCCCCAGAAGCATATAACTGCAGGGCACTCACACAGCATATGGAGTTGGGGCCAATTTCATCATTAAATATTTTCTTGGTGTTAAATACAGTCTGTGAACAAACTTATAATGTATAAATTGATGGCTTGGATTACAGGATGACTTATTTTTCCATATTCTGTTCCAGTTAAAAGGTTATTCAGATTCAACAAGATCTGTGAACCAAACGTTTTTAATAGCTAGCTCAGAATGAGTGACATCGGGTGATGTCGGTGTCCTGGAGGGCAAGTAGTTTGCCCCCGGTGATGCGTTGTGCAGACCTCACTACCCTCTGGAGAGCCTTACGGTTGTGGGTGGAGCAGTTGCCGTACCAGGCGGTGATACAGCCTGACAGGATGCTCTCGATTGTGCATCTGTAAGAGTTTGTGAGTGTTTTTGGAGAGAAGCCAAATTTCTTCAGTCTCCTGAGGTTGAACGCTGTCTGTGTGGGTGGACCATTTCAGTTTGTCCGTAATGTGTACGCCGAGGAACTTAAAACTTTCCACCTTCTCCACTACTGTCCCGTCGATGTGGATAGGGGGCTGCTCCGCCTCCCCCTGTTATTTTCCTGACACCACACTCCGAGGGCCCTCACCTCCTCCAGTAGGCTGTCTCGTCATTGTTGGTAATCAAGCCTACCACTGTAATGTTGTCTGCAAACTTCATGATTGAGTTGGAGGTGTGCATGGCCACGCAGTCATGGGTGAACAGGGAGTACAGGAGAGGGCTGAGAACGCACCCTTGTGGGGCCCCAGTGTTGAGGATCGGAGGGGTGGAGATGTTGTTACCTACCCTCACCACCTGGGGGTAGGTAACAACATCTCCACCCCGCTGATCCTCAACACTTAAGTTCCTTGCTCAGAACATATGAAAGCTGGTGGTTCAATTTTCCCAGTTAAGAAGTTTAAGGTTGTAGTTATTATAGGAATTATGACACGTTGACTATTTCTCTCTATACCATTTGTATTTCATATACCTTTTTGACTATTGGATGTTCTTATAGGCACTTTAGTATTGCCAGCCTAATCCTGGGAGTTGATAGGCTTGAAGTCATAAACAGCGCTGTGTTTCAAGCATTGCTAAGAGCTGCTCGCAAATGCAGTAAAGTGTGGTTTGAATGAATGCTTACGAGCCTGCTGCTGCCTACCCCCACTCACTCAGACTGCTCTATCAAATATCAAATCATAGACTTAATTATAATAAACGCACAGAAATACGAGCCTTTGGTCATTAATATGGTCAAATCCGGAAACTATAATTTAGAAAACAAAACATTTAGTCTTTCAGAACCATTCCGTATTTTGCCAAACGGGTGGCAACCACAAGTCTAAATATTGCTGTTACATTGCACAACCTTCAATGTTATGTCATAATTATGTAAAATTCTGGCAAATTAACTACGGTCTTTGTTAGGAAGAATCACAATTTGCAACGAGCCAGGCGGCCCAAACGGTTGCATATACCCTGACTCTGCTTGCAATGAACGCAAGAGAAGTGACACAATTTCCCTAGTTAATATTGCCTGCTAACATGCATTTATTTCAACTAAATATGCAGGTTTAAAAAATATATACTTCAGTGTATTGATTTTAAAAAAGGCAATGATGTTTATGGTTAGGAACATTTGTGCAACAAATGTGCTTTTATCGCAAAAGCGCTTTTGCTAAATCATCACCTGTTTGGCAAAGTTTAATTAGGCTGTGATTCGATGATAAATAACAGGCACCGCATTGAATATTTGCAACGCAGGACAAGCTAGTTAACCTAGTAATATCAACCATGTGTAGTTAACTAGTGATTATGTGAAGATTGTTTTATTATAAGATCATTTTAATACAAGATCATTTTAATACTAGCTAGCATCTTATCTTGGCTCGTTGGAGCCACAAGGTCCTTTTGACGCTGCACTCGCGTAACATGTGGTCAGCCTGCCACGCAGTTTCCTCATGATTGCAATGTAATCGGCGTCCAAAAAGACAGGTTACCGATTGTTATGAAAACATGAAATCGGTCCTAATTAAATCGGCCATGCCGATTAATCGGCCAACCTCTAATGGAGATCAGTCCTTTCGAGAGCCCAGATAATTTATTTATAAATCCCATCATTGGATGGTTTAGTAGTTGGGTTTCCCAAGGGACCCCATAGGCCAGCATAGCTGATCTAAATTGTAAATATAGAAAAAAATGATTTACCTGGTAATGTATATGTATTTCAAATCTTGGAATGTTCTCAAACTATTACTGTCCAGGATATCGGCAAGGCCACCCTCCAGATCACAAAGGTATTGACTCACCTTTAATAGTTGGGCCCAGGACACCCAGCTCCCCCATTTCTGACACAATGTCTCGATGGAACACTAAGACAAAACAGGCAGCTTGTTATGTTGACATGGTTTGCATAACTGACAAAATTCATAATATTGACATTCCATCTTAAAGGGCAAAACTGATCCTTAAGGGTTCCTTCCTAGGTTATTGGCATCAATAGCTCAATGGGCTGGGTGATGGTGTGTCTCAAAAGTCAGGCCCACCTTCGTTTCTGTTGGCCATCAGAATGCGGGGCATGAGTTTGTCCTGACAGTAATCACGGAACGAGTCTCGGATCATGATCTCGTCCTCAGTTAGCTGACCCTCCAGCTCCAGGCCATCCCGCCAGTTAAACTGAACCTTGGCTGGTCGTTCAGTAGAGAAGGATCATAGAGCAGAGAAGCACAATTGAATAGCAATCAGACCCCAAAAATTGTAGAAGGGCAATATATGTATGATTTATCTGAAAGGAGTTGATATCAACATACGTGCTTTAGCCTTCTTCTCACTAGCTTTCTCTGCATCTGTGGAAAAGACACAGATTGAGTACTTCACCCGACAAAAAGAGGCATGATGATTGTAAGAATGGCTTTTTAAAACTGCTACCATTGTGTTCTCATGATGGCAAGGTCATTATTGAGTAATGTTATATATACCCTTTTGTGCAGGTGCTGCTGATCCCTGAGATCTTGATGCTGAAATGATGGCACATCTCTGGGGGTTGACCAGCAGACGGCACACAGCGCTTCTCAGTGCCATGATGGGTAGCTAGATTTCTATGAGAGAAAAACAAGGAGAAAAACGTTTTAGAAGAAAATAATCCATAAATCAATGCAACAAACTCAAATAGTTGTCATTGCAAAGACATAATGGGTTATAACTTTTAACAATTATGTAATTTAAGAGAGCAGGTGGAGAAAGCAACTAGCAAATTGAACTCATGTAGCTGCATAGGATAGTTTGAGGAGTAATAAGTGAGGAGTAATACGTCGTGATTAGTTTCGACAATGTTGAAAAAGAGATGTGGTGGTCGGCAGACAAGTTGTTACGCAAGATAACATTAGCACTAGCTAGTAGCTATCCCAACTATTTACAAAGTACATGGCTAGATAAATGATGATCTGCAGGCAACTGAAACTTGGCAGCTATTAACACACCTCACTGTGTGTGTTGGCCACGTTAGTTGATGTTAACATTTTAGTTGTGATAGCTAAAAGAGCTAGCTATTTAGAAAAATGCTGCATGCAGATAAATGAATACGATTAGTTAGTTTACGTTAGCTAGACTAGCTTGAAAGTCAGTCTTGCTCTAGTATCAAGATGTAAAAACATAGTATCGAGTTTATTTACTTGACACGAACACAAACTTACTGTTTCATCAATGTCCCAAATATATTAGCTAACTTCAATACATAGACTGACCTGTAATTTACAGTGCTGGAGATCCTTGACCCAGGCCTCGGTAGTCCTTTCCAAATTGACAAGGTAGAGGAGGACAAACGTTAACACAGGCGCCTGCGTTACGTAGGTCAGGAATGGTTAGGTTCTGTCGCCATTTTGAGTGTGGCAAATTTACGTTGATCCACATTTAGTATGATAAAATAACATGTTAATGGTATGTCTGGAACCAAATGTAAATGATAGTGGGAAGTAAATTATTATGAACTTCAAACATGTTTTTTTTGTGCAAAAGCATTGGTCGTTTTTTTCTCTATTGAACCACTCCCTATGGCTGCTTTCTTGTGTCTCTCCATGTTGTTGCGTAGTTTTTGATTAAGCTCTGATTGGTTTATTGGCGGGGGCGTGCAGATTAAAGGCGTGGCTATGAGAGGGTTCTTTTCATGTATTGACCACATTCATGTTCAGAACTATTTTCAGAACGTAGGGACAGTGGTGGAAAAAATACCCAATTGTCATACTTGAGTAAAAGTAAAGATACCTTAATAGAAAATGACTGAAGTAAAAGGGAGAGTCACCTAGTAAAATACAACTTAAAATAATTGGTGTTAAATATACTTATGTATTTTTTATTTATTTTATTTAACCTTTATTTAACTATGCAAGTCAGTTAAGAACACATTCGTATTTACAATGACGGCCTACCAAAAGGCAAAAAGTCTCATGGGGGACCGGGGCCGGGATTAAAATGTAAAATCAATTGAATAAAAATATAGGCCAAAAACACACATCACTACATAAAGAGACCTAAGACAACAACATAGCATGGCAGCAACACATGGCAACACAGCATGGTAAAAACACTACATAACAACATGGTAGCAACACAACATGGCAGCAGCACAGCACGGTAGGAGCACAAAACATTATTGGGCACAAAAAATGATTGGGCATAGACAACAGCACGAAGGGCGAGAACGTAGAGAACAATATATCACGCAAAGCAGCCACAACTATCAGTATCAACAGTTAATGTAATTGCTAAAAATATAAAGTATCAAAAGTAAAAGTATAAATCATTTCAAAATCCTTATATTAATCAAACCAGACGCCATAATTGTTTACATTTATTTTTTATTTGTGGATTAGCCAGGGGCACACTCCAACACACAAATAATTTATAAATTAAGCATTGGGGTTTAGTGAGTCCTCCAGATCAGAGTGAATTGGAAAATCTTGTCCTGCTAAGCATTCAAAATATAAGGAGTATTTTTGGGTGTACGGGAAAAAGTTACATTTTTAAAATTTAATTAACAAGGCAAGCCAGTTAAGAACAACTTCTTATTTACAATGACGACCTATACCGGCCAAACGTGGACGAAGCTGGGCCAATTGTGCGCCGCCCTATGTATGGATTAAAAAATACATTATTTTCTTTAGGAATGTAAAGTAAAAGTGAAACTAGTCAAACATATAAATAGTAACGTAAAGTACAGATACTACTTAAGTAGAACTTTACAAAGTACTTTACATCACTGCATATGGACCTGTCAAGCTGATAAAAACGATTGTAATTTATCATTCCATACATTAACTTGACTATGACTTGGAACGTTTTTCCTGTAGATAACAATTAAACATTAAGTCACTCGAGTCTGATTACTTGAGCAACCACTCATGACTTTGCCCTTCTCTCTGGATCATAAAATGAGGATCATTTTCATATTATTCTAAGAGGTTGGGCCCTGACTTTACCAGTAGAGTGCAGCACATTGACATTTGTGTAATGAGCTCAATGTAACATGCACTAATATGATAGAGTATAATGGAGCTATACAATTCTACAAAGCTGATTGAAGGTTTGTTTATGATTGTTGTTAATTAAATGTGCAAAGAGATGTTGATTCCAGCCAGACATGCAACTCCCCATCCCACATTTAGAAAAAGGTCTGTAACTAAATGAGAATGAAATATATTAATAATTGGGGAAAAAAGCACTTTAATCCTGTGTGACACTTGGCAGAAGCAGTGTGCTGTTGAAAGGCCCTAAGGAATCCTGCAGTGAGATAGATGCCCATTTAGGTAAGACCTTCAAGGTACCAGCCATGCTGAGACAGAAACAAACTGACATGGTGTATAGTCACCTGGTGTTATGCTGAATTATGTAACTTTTTTACCAGGACAGTCACACATTTGGAACAATAGCCACGTTGATATGGTGCCAATGGAATGCCTTCCAGTGTAATGTAATTGTTTGCCAGTCATCTGAGTTGGATAGATAGGCACCAATTCCAGTATTCTTCTTTCTTTTGGAAATAATATTTGAACTTGACTGCACGTCCAACACAGTTCTTACATATTTATTGTGTAGCTCAATTAATCTGATAAACTAGAAAACAAATTACTGAGCAAGTAGGCTTAAACCTGTATCGTACTCCTAGTCCCTTTTCACAGCGGTTCATCCACTCCAGTCCTGACATAGATGATTTAGTATTTTAGGAAATCTTGCAACTTCTCTTCTTGACACACTGTATCATACTGTATAAAAACATGTCCCTGTGCTCTGCATATGAAGATAAATAGATAGGCTATACTGTCTGCATGTTATATGGTCACAATGACGTACCGTTATAATAGCAGTGTCATCGTGCTCACACCCACGTCCAGTGATTCGTATATTTGCCCGTCATTCAAAGTTTTGTTGGCATTCACTGGTCAACTTTTTCAAGAAGTAACGCCTCGCTAAATGTTATGAGTTTGGTTCAGATTTGTAGTGGAGTTCAACGAAGTAACTTTATCGGTAGGCTACCATTTGGACTGGGAATTATGATATATGTAGTCTTACAATTTTAGTTTACAAGTGGACTCACTAATTCGTGATGGAACTGGAGGGTGAGAAACCGAAGTATGGTAAGTTGTTAGCTTGTTTAGTTTATATAGGGTACCGTATATCTTTAACAGCGCTTTCACTGTCCTGGGATAGCTAGTCGACTAGCCCCATATAGTTTCGTTTTCATGTATGAAGAAGACTGGAGTGTGGAATGCAACATTGTATTGGTTTGTGCTGGATGCATGTAACAATTTAACTCAGCATTTGGCTATTACATATTTGATTTACCCCATTGACGTAGCCTAACTCAATCAACTTTTCTCTGTCTCCGTTTCAGAGAATAGACGAATGGAAATTGACTCTCACAATTCGAGCCATAATTTCCATGCGTAATAGTCTATGCTTCTGTTTTGGGCGAGCCTACAGATTGCATTTGATTAGCCTATGTTGTTGTTGCCTCTCACATTCCCACGCCCAGGTCTCATCCCTGTGCCAAACAATGAGACTGCTGAGCAATTAGTAGTATAAGGGCCTACAATATTCCATACAATAAATGCACACTTGTATGCAAATACTGTAGCCTATCTGAAATTAGCATACAATATGATTCTCAAATAGGCTGTGGGCTTTGACGTTTCTTTCAATTCTCTAACATTTTCAGTTAATCAGTAGTAAACATGTAGTTTACGATTGTTAGGGTTAAGCTGTAGTGTCCTTACTCAGCCTTTGCATGTCCAGTTGTTTCATTCCTCAGCCTGGTATGGCACACTAGAGAACAACTCACCAGCTTTGTGCTGACAGAAATTTGAACACCATCCAAATATAGATTAGTTCATTTAAAAAAATGCCTCATGGTAGGTCTGAATTTGAATTTAGAGAAGATACTGTGTGTATTGTTTCAGCTATTGTCAGCAAAAACCTGCTATTCCCTGCAATATAAAGGTGTTGGTAGGTTAATGGATCCAAACAATTGTTGTTCATGTAAGGGAAATGTTTTTCCTTGAAGATATGTTCTCATAATACATTAGTTAATTTATGCTTCCTAAAACGAGCAAGAATCTCTGCTGGAGTAGACAAACCTCTGCCAAAATGATAAAGTCTGACTCCATGGTTGTAATTTGGACTTTAAATATACAGTACCAGTCAAAAGCTTGGGCACGCCTACTCATCCCAGGGTTTTTCTTTATTTAAAAAAAAACTATTTTCTACATTGTAGAGTAATAGTGAAGGCATCAAACTATGAAATAACACATATGGAATCATGTTGTAACCCAAAAAGTGTTAAACAAATCAGAACATAAGATTCTTCAGAGTATGACAGCTTTGCACACTCTTGGCATTCTCTCAACCAGCTTCATGAGGTAGTCACCTGAAATGTATTTCAATTAACAGGTGTCCCTAGTTAAAAGTTAATTTATGTAATTTCTTTCCTTCTTAATGTGCTTGAGCCAATCAGTTGTGATGTGACAAGGTAGGGGTGGTATACAGAAGATAGCCCTATTTGGTAAAAGACCAAGTCCATATTATGGCAACAACAGATCAAATAAGCAAAGAGAAATGACAGTCCATCATTACTTCAGTCAATCTGGAAAATTTCAAGGATTTTGAAAGTTTCTTCAAGTGCAGTCACAAAAACAGACACATCTCAAAATCAACTGTTCAGAGGAGACTGCATGAATCAGGCCTTCAAGGTGAATTGCTGCAAAGAAACCACTACTGAAGGACAGCAATAAGAAGAAGAGTCTTGCTTGGGCCAAGACCGTGAAGCATGAAGGAGGTGTGATGGTGACACTGTCAGTGATTTATATAGAATTCAAGGCACACTTAACCAGCATGGCTACCACAGCATTCTGCAGTGATACACCATCCCATCTGGTTTGCGCTTAGTGGGATGATCATTAGTTTTTCAACAGGACAATGACCTAACACACCTCCAGGCTGTGTAAGGGCTATTTTACCAAGAAAGAGAGTGATGGAGTGCTACATCAGATGACCTGGCCTCCACAATCACCCAACCTAACCCAATTGAGATAGAAAAGCAGCCAACAAGTGCTCAGCTTATGTGGGAATTCCTTCAAGACTGTTGGAAAAGCATGTGAGAGAATGCCAAGAGTGTGCAAAGCTGTCATCGAAGCAAAGGGTGGCTACTTTGAAGAATCTAAACTATAAAATATAATTGCTTAACACTTTTTTGTTTACTACATGATTCCATATGTGTTATTTCATAGTTTTGATGTCTTCACCTTTATTCTACAATGTAGAAAATAGTAAAATAAAGAAAAACCCTTCAATGAGTAGGTGTGTCCAAACTTTTGACTGGTACTGTATACCCCCAAAATGTAAGTAGTGGCACACCCAGTCATTTTGCGGGTACGCTACTGCTGCCTGCAGTTCTAACATTGTAATTCTAGTACAGCAAAGCATGGTGGAAACCAGTAAAAGAAAGAAATAATGAGATTCGCTCAAAATGTAGACTTTCTCGCAGCATCACAGACATCTGGAACCCTTTGTTGTGAGCTAAAATATTTTTTTCAGTTTCAACACTGTCCACAAGATGTAGAAACACTGATATATTTTCTCATTTTCACTGTTTGTGTTTTGGTTTTATGTGGGGTTTGCAGGGCCCTGTGAACAACATGGAGGAGGGATAAGGCGAGATATATGGTTGACTTGTTAGCTGTCTCCCCTCTCCAGCCATAGGAAAGCTGTTTTTCTTCTTTCCACTGCACACAGCCTTTTCCTCCCTCTGCCTGTCTTATGATGATTCATTTATTATTTAAAACCCTCTTTCATTATCCAATACTTTTTCCTCTCTTCCTGGCACAATAGATTTTACAACCACAGTATAGGCTACTATTTTGTGTATAGCACTGTTTTCCTCTTCCCTCTATACAGGATTTAGGAATGTGTTATAACCCTCATACAAACAAGCAGTCAGGTCAACACCAGAGCAAGATTGTGATGGGAAGAAAAGACAGTTGAACAACAAATTGCATTGTGGGAATAGTAAGCTGTGACTTGGCAGGAAATAAAGTTGAAGACATTCTGTGAAAAGTTGTGGGGTTAAAGGCCTCTAGCACTATATTGTGACACAAATGACTCTCCCAAATGACTGTCAAATTCGGCGTAGTACTTTATTTTTTATTTTATTTCACCTTTATTTAACCAGGTAGGCTAGTTGAGAACAAGTTCTCATTTGCAACTGCGACCTGGCCAAGATAAAGCATAGCAGTGTGAACAGACAACACAGAGTTACACATGGAGTAAACAATTAGCAAGTCAATAACACAGTAGAAAAAAATGGGCAGTCTATATACAATGTGTGCAAAAGGCATGAGGAGGTAGGCGAATAATACAATTTTGCAGATTAACACTGGAGTGATAAATGATCAGATGAGCATGTACAGGTAGAGATATTGGTGTGCAAAAGAGCAGAAAAGTAAATAAATAAAAACAGTATAAAAACAGTATGGGAATGAGGTAGGTGAAAAAGGGTGAGCTATTTACCTATAGACTATGTACAGCTGCAGCGATCGGTTAGCTGCTCGGATAGCTGATGTTTGAAGTTGGTGAGGGAGATAAAAGTCTCCAACTTCAGCGATTTTTTTGCAATTCGTTCCAGTCACAGGCAGCAGAGTACTGGAACGAAAGGCGGCCAAATGAGGTGTTGGCTTTAGGGATGATCAGTGAGATACACCTGCTGGAGCGCGTGCTACGGATGGGTGTTGCCATCGTGACCAGTGAACTGAGATAAGGCGGAGCTTTACCTAGCATGGACTTGTAGATGACCTGGAGCCAGTGGGTCTGGCGACGAATATGTAGTGAGGGCCAGCCGACTAGAGCATACAAGTCGCAGTGGTGGGTGGTATAAGGTGCTTTAGTGACAAAACGGATGGCACTGTGATAGACTGCATCCAGTTTGCTGAGTAGAGTGTTGGAAGCCATTTTGTAGATGACATCGCCGAAGTCGAGGATCGGTAGGATAGTCAGTTTTACTAGGGTAAGCTTGGCAGCGTGAGTGAAGGAGGCTTTGTTGCGGAATAGAAAGCCGACTCTGGATTTGATTTTTGATTGGAGATGTTTGATGTGAGTCTGGAAGGAGAGTTTGCAGTCTAGCCAGACACCTAGGTACTTATAGATGTCCACATATTCAAGGTTGGAACCATCCAGGGTGGTGATGCTAGTCGGGCATGCGGGTGCAGGCAGCGATCGGTTGAAAAGCATGCATTTGGTTTTACTCCCGTTTAAGAGCAGTTGGAGGCCACGGAAGGAGTGCTGTATGGCATTGAAGCTCGTTTGGAGGTTTGATAGCACAGTGTCCAATGACGGGCCGAAAGTATATAGAATGGTGTCATCTGCGTAGAGGTGGATCAGGGAATCGCCCGCAGCAAGAGCAACATCATTGATATATACAGAGAAAAGAGTCGGCCCGAGAATTGAACCCTGTGGCACCCCCATAGAGACTGCCAGAGGACCGGACAGCATGCCCTCTGATTTGACACACTGAACTCTGTCTGCAAAGTAATTGGTGAACCAGGCAAGGCAGTCATCCGAAAAACCGAGGCTGTTGAGTCTGCCGATAAGAATTTGGTGATTGACAGAGTCGAAAGCCTTGGCGAGGTCGATGAAGACGGCTGCACAGTACTGTCTTTTATCGATGGCGGTTATGATATCATTTAGTACCTTGAGTGTGGCTGAGGTGCACCCGTGACCGGCTCGGAAACCAGATTGCACAGCGGAGAAGGTACGGTGGGATTCGAGATGGTCAGTGACCTGTTTGTTGACTTGGCTTTCGAAGACCTTAGATAGGCAGGGCAGGATGGATATAGGTCTATAGCAGTTTGGGTCCAGGGTGTCTCCCCCTTTGAAGAGGGGATGACTGCGGCAGCTTTCAATCCTTGGGGATCTCAGACGATATGAAAGAGAGGTTGAACAGGCTGGTAATAGGGGTTGCGACAATGGCGGCAGATAGTTTCAGAAATAGCGGGTCCAGATTGTCAAGCCCAGCTGATTTGTACGGGTCCAGGTTTTGCAGCTCTTTCAGAACATCTGCTATCTGGATTTGGGTAAAGGAGAACCTGGAGAGGCTTGGGTGAGGAACTACGGGGGGGGGCGGAGCTGTTGGCCGAGGTTGGAGTAGCCAGGCGGAAGGCATGGCCAGCCGTTGAGAAGTGCTTATTGAAGTTTTCGATAATCATGGATTTATCGGTGGAGACCGTGTTTCCTAGCCTCAGTGCAGTGGGCAGCTGGGAGGAGGTGCTCTTGTTCTCCATGGACTTCACAGTGTCCCAGAACTTTTTGGAGTTGGAGCTACAGGATGCAAACTTCTGCCTGAAGAAGCTGGCCTTAGCTTTCCTGACTGACTGCGTGTATTGGTTCCTGACTTCCCTGAACAGTTGCATATCACGGGGCTATTCGATGCAATTGCAGTCCGCCACAGGATGTTTTTGTGCTGGTCGAGGGCAGTCAGGTCTGGAGTGAACCAAGGGCTGTATCTGTTCTTGGTTCTGCATTTTTGAACGGAGCATGCTTATCCAAAATGGTGAGGAAGTTACTTTTAAAGAATGACCAGGCATCCTCAACTGACGGGATGAGGTCAATGTCCTTCCAGGATACACGGGCCAGGTCGATTAGAAAGGCCTGCTCACAGAAGTGTTTTAGGGAGCGTTTGACAGTGATGAGGGGTGGTCGTTTGACTGCGGCTCCGTGGCGGATACAGGCGATGAGGCAGTGATCGCTGAGATCCTGGTTGAAGACAGCGGAGGTATATTTGGAGGGCCAGTTGGTCAGGATGACGTCTATGAGGGTGCCCTTGTTTACAGAGTTAGGGTTGTACCTGGTACTCTTAATTGAAAATAATGATGGAGGTGCAGATCTATTGGAATCTGATTAGTAGGAAGCATATTTAGTGATAATCAGGTATTATGTGTTTGTGTGGTTATAAATAGTGTGATGATTGGTAGACCGAGGCCCTTCTTTTTTCTTCTTCATTGTTTGTTCCTTGTGCGTTTGTTTTGCAGTCGTGTGAAGTCTTTCTGCATTCCATGGAAATCTGTCAGGGTTTCACATAAGAAGGCAATGTACAAAAAACATAACTATGGGGAGTTTGACACAGGCTACCACCGTGCAGAAATGAACAGCCCTCACTTGGTTTTAGATTGTATCTGTTTTTATGAAGAAATGGTTTTCAATATCTCCCCCAGCATTTCTCAACATTCCTTTGACCCCGACTCTCCCACGTGCTAATGTTGTAGATGCGTTCATATGGTTGTAATTGAGGTTTTCATGGTATAACAGGACTGCCTCAGAAATACAGTGGGGTTTAGGCTGTGATCTAACATAGTCATCCCCATTTCACATCATGGAGTAATTTCAGGCCAACACATATCAGCAAACCTCAATAACAGGGGAACTGACAGGATCAGACAGCCTACAGCCCTGTGCAGTCTTAGATTATGTGTAATTATAAGACATATTTAGGAGAGTGGTTTGAAACTTGAGCCAGAGTCTCTCTGATCTTTATTTCAAGCTCTGGCAAGGTCTAGCTACACTCTTAGAAAAAAAGAGTTCCAAAAGGGTTCTTTGGCTGTCCCTGTAGGAGAACCCTTTCTGTTTCCAGGTAGAACCCTTTTTGATTCCAGGTAGAACTTTTTTTGGCTCCATGTAGAACCCTCTGTGTAAAGGGTTCTACATGGAACTCAAAAAGGTTCTGGCTGGAACCAAAAGGGTTCTTCCTAGGACCAAAAATGATTCTTCAAAGGGTTCCTGTATGGGGACGGCCAAATAACCCTTTTAGGTTCTAGATAGCACCTTTCTTTCTAAGAGTGGAGCAATGGTGTTGTTTTTGCTATTCATGAACATTTACATTTGAAGTCCAGTCCAGCTGTTTTCTATTACAACAGCTGTCATCGTGTTATCACTTGCCACATTGTCGCTTTACTCAACAACTGTATTGAATAAACAGGCATCCCACTGGGCACACTCTGGTTGAATCAATGTTGTTTCCACAACATTTAAATGAAATTATGTTGAATCAACGTGGAATGGACGTTGAATTGACGTCTGTGCCCAGTGGCATGCCCCTAGGGAAGGAGAATAGTGTTCCCTGCCAGCCCCAATTATTATTGTTTAATCTGCTTGATCACAGTCTGGTCCAAACAGACTCATGTGACTTATTAACTCAACAGCAGTTACGTTTTGTTTCTATTCAGACAGCAGACAGCCTGTGTTAGATTAAGTTATTAGGGAAAGTTATTATGGTCATGGGGCCTGAGGAGAAGAGAAGTGGCAGAGATCAATTCCTGTAATAGTGATGTTGAGTTATTAGGAAGCACCGTCTATTTGTGTGGTATGCCATGCCCTTCCTCTTCCTGACTGGTAGTCATCACTGTTGGACTTGGCTGCCCTCCCACAGCCTGTCTGGTCTGTCACATCTGGATGTTTGGAAGGTGAAAAACCACTATATTCTTTGGAATTCTGCATTGTTTTATAGATTTTCGTAGCTGAATCAGAGCCATGAGTAAGGGGTACGAAAATAGAGCACTATTTTGGAAATAGGTTAATTTAGCAGACTTTTAGAGAATGTAATTGCGTTTCTTTGTCAATGTTATCAAAACATAGCCAAGTAACCTAATTGATGTTGTCTAATGGGTTGGTGCTGAGGCTCTAGCCTATCTATCTCTGCTCTGAGCACAATAGAGAAAACAACAAAGACAAGACATGAATGGGCGTCTGTTTCAGTGAAGTGCAGTGCTGTCTGTTGTCTGTGAGAGAGTCTCTCACTGGAGTAAATTAGGGAGATAGACAGTAGAGGTGACACTCTCTCCTCAGGAAGATAGGCCTGTTTATCCAGAAGGCTTCAGAAAGTGGAAACTGGTTAGGACTATTCAGAGATATTCATTGTTACAGAAGAGTTTTGTTTAGGATTAAAGTCCAGAGCAGGGATGGAATTACATGGAATGGATGGAATTGTGTCTTGGGATACTCTAAAAATAGTGGACTGGACCAACATTGATATTTGTAACATTTATGGGGGTGTCCTGGTAGCTCTGTAATTCGAACCCTGATCCAAAGTGTACAGACATCTAGTCCAGACCATAAAGAGGATGCTGTTTTTACCAGCGGAGATATTTGGAGAGAGGGCACACTTCCCTACCCTAACCACCAACAAGGCTCCATATCTAGTTTCAATATCTCTGAATGACTGTAACGGCTCTCTTCTATCTCCTCCTCTGACGAAGAGGTGGAACAAGGATCAGCCCAAAATGCAGCGTGATGATGATTCATGATATATTTTAATGAAGGAAAACTATACATGCAGAAACTACAAAAATAATGAAATGAAATAATGAAAACCGAAACAGCCCTATCTGGTGCCAACACAAAGACAGGAACAATCACCCACGAAACACTGAAAGAAAATGGCTGCCTAAATATGGTTCCCAATCAGAGACAACGAAAATCACCTGCCTCTGATTAAGAACCGCCTCAAGGCAACCATAGACTTTCCTAGACAACCCTACTCAGCTACAATCCCGATACCTACTAAAACCCCAATACAAAAACACACCACAAAATAAACCCATGTCACACCCTGGCCTGACCAAATAAATGAAGACAAACATACATACTTCGACCAGGGTGTGACAATGACATGCTTCTC
The DNA here is from genome assembly GCF_023373465.1 of Oncorhynchus keta. Lineage (NCBI taxonomy): Eukaryota > Metazoa > Chordata > Actinopteri > Salmoniformes > Salmonidae > Oncorhynchus > Oncorhynchus keta. The sequence continues at coordinate 18,655,393 of NC_068425.1, read as the reverse complement.
TTTTCTCAAGGGTATACAGTGCCTTCGGGAAAGTATTCAGACCCCTTCCCCTTTTCCACATTTTGTTACATTACAGCCTTATTTTAAAATGAATTAAATAAATAAAAGTTCTACAACAATACACACAATACCCCATGATAACAAAGTGAAAACAGGTTTGTAGAATTTTTGGCAAATTTATTAAAACTTAAAACAGAAATACCTTATTTACATAAGTATTCATACCCTTTGCTATGATACTCAAAATTGAGCTCAGGTGCATCCTGTTTCTATTGATCATCCTTGAGATGTTTCTACAACTTGATTGGAGTTCACCTGTGGTAAATTGAATTGATTGGACATGATTTGGAAAGGCACACACCTGTCTATTTAAGGTCCCACAGTTGACAGTGAATGTCAGAGCAAAAACCAAGCCATGAGGTCGAAGGAATTGTCTGTAGAGCTCCGAGACAGGATTGTGTCAAGGCACAGATCTGGGGAAGGGTACCAAAACATTTCTGCAGCATTCAAGGTCCCCAAGAACACAGTTTCCTCCATCATTCTTAAATGGAAGAAGTTTGGAACCACCAAGACTCTTCCTAGAGCTGTCTGAATACTTATGTAAATGTGATATCATTTTTTTTGTAAACATTTTGAAAAACCTGTTTTTGCTTTGTCATTATGGGGTATTGTGTGTAGATTGATGAGGGGAAATAACATTTGAATACATTTTAGAATAAGGCTGTACCATAACAAAATGTTGAAAAAGTGAAGGGGTCTAAATACTTTCCGAATGCTCTGTATAATAGTTGACTCAGGAGAAGTGCACATGGGATGAGTGTTTAAGTGTAAGTTTAAGTGTAGTGCTGTTCACCAGTCCCAAACTAAATACATTATTTCTGTTCTCTCAAGATATGTGCATACACACATTCAGAATGACAGTCACAATATATTCAGACATGGTGGACAGAAAACATTTAATGGAAGGTTGACCTTATTTATGGGTGTTTTTACTGTGAGAGGAGGAGAGGGTAGGGAGGAAGGATAATATAGAAGTTGTAGAGAAAATGTGACACTGAAATGTGGGAATTCATGTCATACCTGTATTATGTATTCAGTGGAGATCCAACTCTTGTAGGGTGAAATATCCTCCCTGTGCATAGCCCATCGAGATGTTGAGACTGTTGCTGATTTGCTATTTTGTGCTGGTAGCTTGTAAACAGTCTGCTACTGTGCTTGTAATAATGGGGCCAGTAGGGTCTTACAGAAAATGAGGACAGAGGGAGCCTTTGCTTTCTCTCACTAACTTGTAATGAATGGAAAATTGGACATTCCCAGAATGACATAGACTATCCCATTGGCCAAAACAAGTGACTACACTGCCTGGAAAGAGTATGGAGAGATTCCAACAGAAGCTTCTCATCAATACCAATTTTCCAAACACAGCTCGTCATGAAACATACTCCATAATCTGTCTTTATTATCGGCATACACAGCATCCCGTTGGGTTCAGATTAGAGGTCGACTGATTATGATTTTTCAATGCTGATACCGATTATTGGAGGACCAAAAAAAGCCGATACCGATTAATCGGCCATTTAAAAAAAATGTATTTGTAATAATGACAATTACAACAATACTGAATCAACACTTATTTTAACTTAATATAATACATCAATACAATAAATTTAGCCTCAAATAAATAATGAAACATGTTCAATTTGGTTTAAATAATGCAAAAACAGTGTTGGAGAAGAAAGTAAAAGTGCAATATGTGCCATGGAAGAAAGCTAACGTTTAAGTTCCTTGCTCAGAACATGAGAACATATCAAAGCTGGTGGTTCCTTTTAACATCTTCAATATTCCCAGGTAAGAAGTTTTAGGTTGTAGTTGTTATAGGAATTATAGGACTATTTCTCTCTATACCATTTGTATTTCATATACCTTTGACTATTGGATGTTCTTATAGGCACTTTAGTATTGCCAGTGTAACAGTATAGCTTCCTTCCCTCTCCTCGCTCCTGTCATGAACCGGCTCAAAGCCCGTAACAAAAGGGAAACAACGTGGAGATAAGGAGTAACAAAATATATATTTATTAAATAAAGTAACTAAGTATAATATACAATTGTGTGTGTGTAATCAGTCATCAAAGTGAGTGTTTTGCATGCATAAATGTGATAATGCAGAGTGTTGAAAGATGCTAACGCAAACAACCCAAAAACCACCAAGAAACACAACAAAATCTATAAAGGTGTCTGCATGGAGAGAGTCTCCTCCATGAATGGGGAAGTGGTGTATTTATCCTGGGAGACACCGGGCCCAGGTGTTTCCCATGTAGTTGACGACCCTCCCAACTCCGCCTACCGGCATCCTAATAAGGAAACAAGAACAAAGAGAGAATATGGCAGACAGAGTGGGAGGGTCGTCACACTCCTCCCTGGGCTCGAACCAGGAACACAACGACAACAGCCACCCTCGAAGCAGCGTTACCCATGCAGAGCAAGGGGAACAACCACTCCAAGTCTCAGAGCGAGTGACGTTTGAAACGCTATTAGCGCGCACCCCGCTAACTAGCTAGCCATTTCACATCGGTTACACAAGACTAATCTCGGGAGTTGATAGGCTTGAAGTCATAAACAGCACAATGCTTGACGCACAACGAAGAGCTGCTGGCAAAACGCACGAAAGTGCTGTTTGAATTAATGCTTACGAGCCTGCTGCTGCCTACCACCACTCAGTCAGACAGCTCTATCAAATCATATACTTAATTATAACATAATAACACACAAAAATACAAGGCTTATGTCATTAATATAACCTTCAATGTTATGTCATAATTACGTAAAATTCTGGCAAATTAGGCAGCCCAAACTGTTCCATATACACTGACTCTGTGTGCAATGAACGCAAGAGAAGTGACACAATTTCACCTGGTTAATATTGCTTTGCTAACCTGGATTTCTTTTAGCTAAATATGCAGGTTTAAAAATATATACTTCTGTGTATTGATTTTAAGAAAGGCATTGATGTTCATGGTTAGGTACACATTGGAGCAACAATACGCACCCCATCGATTATATGCAACGCAGGACATGCTAGATAAACTAGTAATATCATCAACCATGTGTAGTTAACTAGTGATTATGATTGATTTATTGTTTTTTATAAGATAAGTTTAATGCTAGCTAGCAACTTACCTTGGCTTACTGCATTCGCATAACAGGCAGTCTCCTCGTGGATTGCAGTGAGAGGCAGGTGGTTAGAGCGTTGGACTAGTTAACCCACCATTCCTAGGCCGCCATTGAAAATAATAATGTGTTCACTGACTTGCCTAGTTAAATAAAGATTAAATAAAGGTGTAAAAAAAAAAAATCTGATTGTTATGAAAACTTCAAATCGGCCCTAATTAATCGGCCATTCCGATGAATCGGTCAACCTCTAGTTCAGACAAAGGCAATCTAAATTGAATTGGTATAAATATTGCTTTTCATTGCTCACTGCTAAATGTTTTTTAATAAAAAGTAGTCTAATATCCCGCTAGCGTGATAATGAAATGAAAGAAAAGGAAATGGCGCAACAGGATGTGGTTATATATAATAATAATATAATAATATATGCCATTTAGCAGACGCTAAATCCAAAGCGACTTACAGTCATGTGTGCATACATTCTACGTATGGGTGGTCCCGGGGATCGAACCCCCTACCCTGGCGTTACAAGCGCCATGCTCTACCAACTGAGCTACAGAAGGACCATACATGGATATGTGAATATCCAGCCAGGCTGGGTGAAACCACCCAATGTAATACAGTCATGTTCCCACAAGAGGGTAGAAAACACCTATGAATATGACATGCAATGGCTCTGAGAGGACACACCTGGATACAACAAAGAGGAATAGGCGAAGTGAGAGGTTTTATTCAGCCCAAAATATGTCCATGAAAATAAGCCCACGAAGTGAGGTATTTTCGTATGGAGGTCATTGAGAGTTTTGAATTTGGTCAACAAAAAAATGTAAGGTTAGACTTTATTTTGATAGTCAGTCTGTAGATGCTCTATCCAATCAAGTGTGGCCAAATGAAATTGCTAATTTGCTTATTTGATTGAATAGAAGTTTGATAATAGTTGGGTTGTTACGAAGGCATTGATAAGTGGACGCACATGGCATTTCGGCAACTTTTGAAAAAAAAAAAAAAAAAAAAACTTTATATCGGCATTGTGCCTGTTCTCATAGAGATAGATTGAGGACTCATCATGGACAAAGCTCGACATTAATACTTGTCCGCTTGCCCAGGACAAGTAAAACAATTGTCGGACAAGAAGAATATAGATTTAAGTTGTCCAGATGGACAAGTAAAAAACAATCACGCAAAAATCACAATCTCAAACATTAGGTTACTCCGATCAGTATTGGATCAGTGTCCTCCGGATGCAATGTGTTGCACACTGTCCTCCCAATCTCAGCAGAGCACATCTTATTTAACCAGGTAAATTGACTGAGAACACGTTCTCATTTGCAGCAACGGCCTGGGGAATAGTTACAGGGGAGAGGAGGGGGATGAATGAGCCAATTGTAAACTGGGGACTATTAGGTGACAGTGATGGTTTGAGGGCCAGATTGGGAATTTAGCCAGGACACCGGGGTTAATACTCCTTCTCTTACAATAAGTGCCATGGGATCTTTAATGACCTCAGAGAGTCAGGACACCTGTTTAATGTCCCATCCGAAAGACAGCACCCTACACAGGACAGTCTAGTGCCCTGGGATATTTTTTTAGACCAGAGGAAAGAGGGCCTCCTACTGGCCCTCCAACACCACTTCCAGCAGCATCTGGTCTCCCATCCAGGAACTGACCAGGACCAACCCTGTTTAGCTTCAGAAGCAAGCCAGCAGTGGTATGCAGTGTGGTATGCTGCTGAGCATAGTATTGTAGGCCTGCATTGACAGGCCTTTACATCTTGCAGTTGCGAGATGCGTTTTTGAAATCAAAGCAGCAGCATGTGCACATTTGTTGATATTTATTACTAGTTAGTGAGTTATTTGCACAGTTATAGCAAATTCTGGTCAGCAATGAAAGTCCTGTAAAAGTCATGGTGTGTGTATCACCTGTGTTCCAGTGGGCCATTACCAGAGGAGGGAGAGAGAGACATTTGCACAGCAGGTAAAATAATGATATACAACAGACTAACTGGATAACCAGCCAAACTACACAATATGTTTTGAATTGGCTAACTCGCTAGTTGGGCTGGGCACCGGTAGGTGTATAACACTTAAATAAATTATATTAATCATTAACTATCTTGCTTTTAGCATGTATTAGTGTCATTGTCATGTCCAATGTCCTAAAATAACTTTCCACCGGCACTCGTGTATAATCGCAAATGGCTGACATGCAGTTGATACGGGTGCTGATGAAACCAATGCTGCAAACTCCGGTTGTAAAACCGTCTCTCAAGCGCTCAAAATGTCAATACTGCCCATGTAATTCTGACAAAGTTACAAGAATATTCCTAGACTAGGTTTATTGACAAGTAACTCTTATGCTGTCAAGATCTCCCCTGAACACTGAATATTTGAACCTTATAAATAGATAAACATCTTAGTTAGATACCTCACCCACCTTAGCCATTTGATCTCTGGTTCACTGAATGAGGGAATTATTTTATAAAGACATAAAAAGTATTTGGTTGTAATTGTATTGTTGCAGGGAGGCCAATCATGCTCCAGGAGATTTCAGGAGCGCTATTGGGTGTGCAGGCTTTTGCTCCAGCCTTGCTTGAACACAGCACATTGCAAAAAATCAGCTGCTCAACAGGGCCTTGATAAGCTGACTCTGGTGCGTATTTTACTTTGTGGGGGTTAAGTGCCTTGCTCAAGGCCACAACGCCAGGAGATACTGTATAATACATGGGATCAGAACAGCAGCCTTCCATTGTCAATACCAGATATAATAATAAATTATTTTGTGGTTACTTGCGTAATACAAAACATTTTCAGTCATATTTATTTTATTTTTTTTCTTTTGGGGGGTGTTACAAGTGACTTGAGCTTTTGGACAATTAACAAGAATCTGTCCTACTTGGCTAAAAAAGTGAATGTCAAGCCCTGATTGATTTAGCCATTGAGGACTTCCACCATTTTAAAGTAGTCAACTGGGTGGGGATTCCTATGAGTTGGAAGCAATCAGCCAATGAAGAATAAGAAAATGTACTACCTTAAAATGGAGATGCCATTTGTCACAGATACTACAGTATAATGGCACAGATACAAGGATGAGTCCTCTATCTATCTCTATGGCCAGTTGTTCACACACTTATCTGCCCTCTCATTGGCTGGAATGGTCCATCCTCCTGCCTGCCTTCCATCTTTGAGGATATGTATTTCCATTGTTAGAGCGGTCACATGTTTATCTTGTCACTATAATAGACAATCTTAGCTTATAATGAACTTCCTAATGAGCAACTTTGAATTGAATGCACCTTGTGAATACTCCATTCAACAGAGGTGCGCTCACTTTGCTTTGAACATTTGCTACGTTGCAGAAACGGTTTGTACGTTGAACAGACTTTGAGGTACATTTGCTCCCATTTGGTGGGTGTGGCGAGTCATGCCTTGATTCAATGGGTGACGTATTTAAAGGGCAGAGGCCATGATACATCATTCCCCAACCTGGCCGTTCAGTTGAACGTTCCAGAACATAAAAACATACTGAACGCAGCCCTGGTGTGACAATCATTTTTCAAACGTAGAAGTGACCGTTAGAAATAAGTTTTAAAACGGCTGTGTTTCCACAGGCAGTCCAATTCTGATATTTTTTTCCACAAATTGGTCTTTTGAACAACCACATCAGATTTTTCACATCAGGGCCCGGTTTCCCAAAGCATCTTCAGACTGAGTTTGTTAGAACCAACAATGGGCCCAGATCTTTTTCAGAGCTGATCTGATTCGTCAAATGGTCAATTAGTGGAAAAATATCAGAATTGCCATTTAAGATACCTTGTTTAACTTTTAGAGCTATCAAAATATAGCTTGGTGTTAATTTGACAGTCAAAATAGCTTCAGGGCTGGAGATCTTGATTAAAGCGCTCATCTATCCAGTATTATAACCAGCCCACCAGAGTCTCATCAGTCTCCAGTGCACACAACAGATTTTTGTTTTTCCCCAAACACATGCTTTTAATCACTCCTGTGTAGTTTGCTTTATCCAGCAGCTCTTTCACAGAGGGGGAGGGGAGAGTCAGTGTTGTGAAAAACGAGGAATTGTCTCCACCCATTTAGCCTTAGTTGTGCTCCCACCCTTCCCTGTAGGTGAGCTACCTGACCAAACTCTGGGGAGAGAGAGAGTGTGAAAGAGGTAGAGACAGCCAGGAACAAAGGCAGAGAGTGAGAGAAACACAGACAAAAAGAGCTCTGTGTGGAGGGAAAAGGGGAAAGAGAAAGGAACAGGTGGACCAGAGATTTGAGTTAGGCAGCTGTTGGGGGGTTGGGCAGTGGGTGGACTCTGAGGAACAGGGGTGTGCTCAGAGCTGTTCTTGACAGGTCGGACAAGTTTCTCCCCACAATACCTGTCGCTCTCACTTTCTTAAACACACCAGTTGGCAGGAAAAGGAAGTGAAGCAGAAAAGGGCTGAAGAAAAAGAGGGAGAGTTTTCCGGTCATTTACAAGTTGACTACCAGAAAGGAATTTAAAGATGCCTGAGCAGCAACCCTATTACGGAAAGAATGGTAACTACTAATTGCTTCTACTTGATTTTAGTTTCATTAGAGCTTATGTGGTTTGACCTTTTTCAACCTTATGAAAAGCTGTTTGTGTCTTTCATGATGGCTGGTTTGGTTGTAGCTTAAGTTTGTTCTTAAAGTGAGAGAGCTTTTCTCACTGCTTGAATGTTTTAATGAATCTGTCAGTTGGGAACTTGCTAATGGGTGGTGTAATTTGTCTCTAGAGAAGAGCGACACTGGGTGAAACTAGACCTCTAGTATCGGCATTATGACAACATGACTGAGAATGGGTGTGGGTTAAACCTGCTGATTATACAGGTGTGTGGAGAAATGCAAGTGAACATTGTGTCAATCTTTTCTCTCCTCTATCAAATGCTGCTGCATTTTTTTTTGTGTGTGTAAGGACTGGGCTGAAAAATTGGCAGGCAACATTGTTTGTTTTCAGCCCTGATAAAATATAAATGCATCAGCCACTGTTGTTTTGGGCAAATGTTTCTGCATGTTGCTCCAGCTTACACTCCCTCGGCAGGCTGTTTCCACCATGTCTTTGAAGGGCATCTCAGGCTGATTCTGCCCATTTAACACTTTAACATCCAGACTCTGTATCTCTGTGCTTGTGGACCTGCTGTGTCCAGTGGATTGATGTTCTCTGGGAGCAGGCCCACTATAATGCATGCTGCAACAGCACCCTGACCACTGCTCTGCATTATTAATGGCCGCCATGCTGAACGTCATACTCTATAGTATCTAGTCTAGACCCAGTGGTTCAACCACCTTAAGACTGTGATTATTGATGTTCTGTGAAGTTGAGATTCACTATGGCTCAACTTGAGCACTTCTGACTGATCGTTATAACCATACCTTTTCTCATCTAGGCCTAAATGTAGTTGACATTAATGCCTCCTTTTGGTCGTCTGAGGATTTAGAACTGGCAATGAGTGAATGTAGTTTGCTCATGACATATTCATTCCCTTGTTGTACAGTAACTGTAGGTAACTTTGATTTATGTGGGCTGATGGCAGATGTGGAGAGTCTGTCGTCTCTGTGCTCCTCCTCACCCTGTTGGAACCCCAGGGTTCAGATCCAGGTTACACATTATATTGGGTATGAAAGGGAGAGGATATTGTGCACTGGTTTATAGCCTAGTTTAATTTGGGGGGTGTTATCAAGTTAAGAAAATCAAGAAACATCAACAAGAACATATTTTTTTTAATACCTTTTTCATGGCATTAATCAACATTTACCTTTTAAGAAGTAATCAATACTGATGAAAAGGTTAATCTGTCATTTTGTGTGTCTTATGTCCTTCAATCAAATGTAACATTGGCTGAAGGAGACATCACACGAGTTCATTCCCCACATACGCTACTGTCTTATGTATCCTGTTGCCTGGTCACTTTACCCCTACCTATATGTAGATCACAGGAGGCTGCTGAGGGGAGGACGTTTCATAATAATGGCTAATGGAACAAATGGAAAGACATCAAACACATGGAAACCATGTTTGATGTATTTGATACCATTCCTCTCCAGCCTGTCCTCCCTAATTAAGGTGCCACCAACCACCTGTGATGTAGATGGCTACCTCAATTACCTCGTACCCCTGCACATAAACTCGGTAGTGGTACTCCCTGTATATAACAATGTTACTCTTTACTCGTTATTGTTATTCGGTATTCACTGTGTATTATTCCTTGTGCCACCATTTTTTATATTTTATCTTAACTCTGCATTGTTGGAAAAGGACCCCCAAGAATAGGTTGTGCTCACACAGAGTCGCTGACCTCTAGTGACTGTGTTTTGGTACTGCAGGTTCTCATGTTGCAAGGGCTGCTTAGTCACTACAGAGGAATTTGTCGGGTTGCCAGGTGTGTCTGCCCCGAGGGAAAAGTAATCTGACCCACAGTAAAGGGAGCAGAATGTTGACGCGTGGGCAATCCATTCTGTTTACCCCATGAAATGTATAACTAGGAGGCAGACGCCCCCACATGGAACAGTGTCAAAGTGCATCTTGGTTATGAAATGCCTTCTGACAGCCCTGCAGTGTGTACACTTTCATTTAACTTCTACACTGCAAGACATTTACCATCTGAAATGGTATTCCTACTGTTTGTTTCAATACTTGCATTCTTTCCATCTAGGCGAACCAAAAAAGTATGACCCCACCTTCAAAGGCCCCATCTATAACAGGTGAGAGGATTGCCAGTTCATCGACGCTGTAGTCAGGACGGCACATCATTCACATCTAAAAACTATTGTTCCCATAACGTTTCCATGTCTCCGTCTCTCTTTACTCTAGGGGCTGCACTGACATTGTATGCTGCATCCTCTTCATTATTTGCATACTGGGCTATGTTGCAGTGGGAATTCTGGGTAAGTAAATGTGTCCTGTAGGCACAAACAAGCTTAACTGACCCCATATTAAGGACTTGGGTATACCCGGAGTCATGCCCTTGGGTATGTGTCTAAGTGCTGCTCACCTAAAGCATGTCTGTGTTAAAGATGCCTGGTATTTGATTGTTTCTTTGTTGTTGATGGTTCCCTTCTCCCCTAGCCTGGTCCCAGGGAGACCCCAGGAAGGTGATCTACCCCACAGACAGCAGAGGACAGTTCTGTGGGCAGGCAGGCACACCTCTGGAGTAAGTTCTGCCCTCACCATTCATACACGGTGGAATACATAACAGACAATCACAAACACTCACATGTGTTGGTTGTCTCCATCATTCCCCCCCTGGGCATTCACTTTCTTTAACCTGCTCCTGTTTTCTGAACAACTGGTTGTGTTTGTATTGTAGGACGAAGCCCCTGCTGTTCTACTTCAACATCATGAAGTGTGCCAGTCCCATGGTGCTGCTGGAGTTCCAGTGCCCAACCACACAGGTGACCTGAACCTTTGTTTTTAGTTGATACGTTCTTGAACGCCATGTTATTTATGCATGCCTATGCACTTGTATTATCTTGGCTCATGCCTTACATTTCTTTTGCCATCAGATGTGTGTGGAGAAATGTCCTGATAAGTTCATGACGCTCCTGAATGCCTACACCAATAAAGAGGATTTTAAGTATTATAAGAACTTCTGCAAGGAGGGTCTAGAGGGGCTGGTGAGTAGCATGTGAAGAGGATTCTGAGATGTGTGGCGTAGTAGTTTTACTAAATCAACATGGATGACAATGTCAATAAAATGTCAAGAATGTGACAGTGTTTTGTTCTACAACAATAGTGTGCCCAGTGGCAATTTAGTGTGAGCAATTCAAACTTTGAATATACATTGCCGCACCAATGGTTGAGATACTAAGTGCTGGTTGTTCATGTGTGTTTTAGACTGTAACACAGATCCTGAGTACTGGCCTGTGTCCTGCCATGCTGACGCCAAGTAAACCCTGTAAGTACGGCTCTAGTCTCTTTTGCTCCCCTATCCTGGCTACCTGCCCCTTTTCCGTTCTTCTGAGTCAAACTCCCAACCCTCCATCTGGCCAGCCCATCCTCCCCATTTCTGGAATTTGAAAAAATTGAAAGACATTGTTTTACTGCTCTCCCTCATTGTCCTGTGTCTTCTCCTTCACCCCCTTCCTCTTCCTCCAGTCACCCGTAGGTGCTTCCCTGCCCTGGGCCAGAAGAAGGGAGGGGAGATCACCGTGGGAAATAACTCTAAGTTTGATGACGGGGAGGGGAACATTAGAGATGCCAAAGATCTGGTGGCGGGGGTCAAGTGAGTCCATAGAATTTGCATGATGTTTTCCTGTGATGGTTGCTACATCTACAATCAGCATTGGTCACTGTATTTTCTTCTATAGGAATGCCACAGTGGTCATTGAAGCTCGACAAGTGGCCATGAAGATCTTTGAGGATTACACCCAGTCCTGGTACTGGATCCTAATGTAAGTCAGCATCTTCTCTTTGACACTATTGTGCAGTAATGCATTCACACTGAATTCCAAAGCACTTGATCAGCAAAGAGTCATTTATGTAGCCACTATCGTCTGTTTTTGTGTCGGGGTTCAGAGGGTTGGTGATTGCCATGCTCATCAGTCTCCTCTTCATCGTCCTCCTGCGCTTCCTGGCCGGGATCATGGTTTGGGTCATGATCGTCATGGTGATTCTGGTCATTGGATACGGTAAAGACCGGTTCAACAGAAGTCCCATTTTTAGTTGTTTCTTAATGTTCATGTCTCTATGAACGCTCTTATCAACAAAGCCATCTTCTGTGTCCCTTTCCCATCTCTCTAAATGCTGTACTTCCCTCTTGTGGCCATGCTTTGTATTGCACCACAGGCATCTTCCACTGCTCCATGGAGTATGTTAGCCTGAAGTCAGAGGCCGGCTCTAATGTCACTCTAAAGGACCTGGGCTTCCAGACAGACTTCTCTGTGTACCTGCATATCAGACAGACCTGGCTGGCCTTCAGTAAGTCTCCCCACTAACCTCCTCTCAACCTTACAGCTAGTGTGGTTCAGGAGGTATACACCTGGGCCAATACATTAGAGTTCTACTGTATATCATGAAGCAGGATCAATGTTAGCCAGGTAACTTTTATAAACCCTTAGATATAATGCATTGCGGTGTTATTGCAAGCATAAACTGATACTAAGGACTACTAGGATTCCTGTATAAATGGCCGTGACTGAATTCTCCATTTGTTTTTATGCCTTTTCTCTCTCCCGTTCTCTTTAGTTATTATTCTGGCCATTGTGGAGGTCGTCATCATTTTGCTGCTCATCTTCCTCAGGAATAGAATCCTCATCGCTATCGCTCTCATCAAAGAAGCCAGCAGGTCAGGAAACGGGAGTGATCTCTGCACTTACAGCCTTTTCTAATGGGATTGGATGGGAAATGGATCATTGAATGCTAGATCATTGTGGTTTAAATGGGGGCGTAATACATAGATGGTGGATAAGACCTTTCTAGTGCTAAACTGTGATGTTTTGTTAACAGGGCCATTGGGTATGTGATGTCAGCACTGTTTTACCCCTTGTTCACCTTTGCCCTCCTATCCATTGTCATCGCCTACTGGGCTGTCACCGCTGTGTATCCTTCATGTTTGGAGAAAAATGACTCATAGGCTTGAGTAAATCAACATGCTCTTCTGAATGATTGTATTTGCTGGGATTTGTAGTTCTCTGGGTCATATTCTAGTCCTTGACAGCCTCTGGCCAGGTTCCTGTCCACCTCCAATCAGCCCATCTATAAGGTGTTCAATGAGACGGCCTGCGATCACTCCAGGAAAATCTGCGAGCCAGCTGTGAGTCCTGCTTTTCCGTTAGCCCATGCAACATGTCACCATCTAACATCCTGATCTTAATTGGAGAGACATTGAACCATCGATCACCTCCATGATAAAAGTGTATACAAAGGATAGAATGTCAACTGTTGATTCTTCTCTACCTGTCTCCTCCAGAACTTCAGCACATCCAGTATGAAGGCGGAGTGCCCAGACTCCAAGTGTCTGTTTGCCTTCTACGGTGGAGAGACTGTCTATCACAAGTACCTGATCGGCCTGCAGTTCTACAACGTCTTCCTGTTCTTCTGGTGTGCCAACTTTGTGACAGCGCTGGGTCAGATGACCCTGGCTGGGGCCTTTGCCTCCTACTACTGGGCCTTGGTCAAGCCTGACGACATGCCTGCCTTCCCCATCTTCTCATCCCTTGGCAGATCACTCAGGTGTGTGTGACTGTTTACGTTCCTGTTCCTAACCAAGTTGGGTGTTCAGATATGTACATGATGCTCTGTTGCATATGTGGGTATCTTGGCGCCATTTAATAAGGTTGGTTAGTGACATGTCGTCACACCCCTGCTCAGGTATCACACAGGTTCCCTGGCGTTTGGCTCTCTCATCCTCTCCATCATCCAGATCATCAGGGTTCTGCTGGAGTACATCGACCACAAGCTACAAGGTGAGACATAGATCCTGTATTAGCAGTACTACGGTATGTTGATATTAACACAGCTGTCACTGTATACCCTCATCATACTTTACACTAGCTGTGTATGAATGTTTGGTTTTTTAGTACTTGTGTTGGCTCTGATTTGGTTCTGCCCTACTGTCTGTTATTCTCCCCTAAAGGAACCCAAAATAAGTGCACAAAGTTCCTACTGTGCTGTCTCAAGTGCTGCTTCTGGTGCCTGGAGAAATTCATCAAGTTCATCAACAGAAATGCCTATATTATGGTTTGTGTACTACCTGTTTGTGTGCACCTGCTATGCCCAATGTCACCCAGTTAAATGCATGTCATATTGGATATAATTAATTTCAGAGGCGCTTTGTCACCTGGATCATCTGTCAATGTTAACTGTGGGAGAACGTTTGGTTTATGCTTGATTATGAATTTGAGTCTGCTGCCTCTAGGTGGCAATATATGGCAAGAACTTCTGCACGTCTGCCAAAGATGCCTTCTTCCTCCTTATGAGGAACATGATCAGGTGAGTGAGTGTGCTGTCTCTTAATGTTTGTGTTGACTTGATGAACTTTATAAAATGGACTATGATCATCACAACGTATCACTGTTTGACCTTGCAGGGTAGCCGTCCTGGACAAGGTGACAGACTTCCTCTTGTTCCTGGGCAAACTCCTCATCGTGGGGCTTGTGGGTAAGTGCGGCTGTTTCTACAGGAAACATGATGAACAATAACACGCTCTCAGTACGGCCAGTCTTCTAATGATTGTATTTAGTTTTATTACGTTTCATTGTTGACAACCAGTTGTGCTATTGGAAGAGAACTCTTCCGTCCTGTTTCCCAGGAATCTTTGCGTTCTTCTTCTTCTCTGGGAGGGTGAAGGCCTTTGAGAACACAGCGCCCAACCTCCACTACTACTGGGTTCCCATCCTGGTGAGTAGCATAGCCATGCTCCGGGTCTCGTGGGTTATGTAGTTTAATCTACGATTTAAATGTAGCTGAGTGTAACCTACGGTGTTGTGTATTGTAATGGTTGGAGTGTGTTTCTCTCCTCAGACGGTGGTGGTTGGTTCCTACCTTATTGCCCACGGCTTCTTCAGTGTGTACGCCATGTGTGTGGACACACTCTTCCTCTGCTTCTGTGAGTAACAGTAAAACCATCCCCCTCTTGTTTTACGCATTGTCTTTCCCCCACAAACACAAGGGACCAGTGGTGAGAAGGTAAAGGATTATGGTGGACATAGTATACTTAGGAAATGGCTGCCTCCTGTTGGCAACTCTTTTACATCTCAAAGCTTTACTAAATGGCATGTTTTGAAGTAAAGATGTCCCAATGTGTCTAAAGTTCATGTTTTCCTGAAACAATGACCTCTCCCTTTCTTCATGACCTCTTTCACTGCTAATGGTGTTGGGCTGCCACTAATGATGAATTGCATGATGATATTCTGGTGTTCTTCATAATGCTTTATTGCTAAGTTATTGATCCTAACCCAGCTATCTAGGACTAGTGTTAACTTTCTGGTTGCAGACAATGGGGAAGTTTAGGTGTTGATCTATTCATTTAAAATGCGAATGGGTGCTTTTGCTGGGAATTTTGACAGACTTTCTCTTTCTCTCCCTTCTCAATTCATATTGTTTTCCTCCATCTCCCTTACTAATGCCACCCTTCACCTTCATCATCCTGTTTTCCAATCAACCATCCCTTGACCCCATTTAACACACACACACGCGCGTACACACACACACACACCCACATAGGTGAAGACCTGGAGAGAAATGATGGCTCTCTGGCAAGACCGTATTACATGTCAGCTTCGCTCCATGACATTCTGTCGGAGAACAAGGCTGTGGAGGAGACAGAGGAGCCAACCCAGTCCACATCAACCAGATGACCAACACGTCCAGCTGAAACAATAGCGGCCTCCGATGCAGGGGAAAGACCAGGACGTTTAGGAGTAGTCATAGCAAAGACACTGTGGACGAGATCTCCACCTGCAGATCTGTCTTGTAGAAATGGGCATGCTACTGTTCATGATTGGTAGATTGACATCAAGGCTTGAATTTGGACAAGACAACTGCTTGACCAGTGTCCTTCCTTCTCCCTATTGAAGTGTGTGTGTGTGTGTGTGTGTGTGTGTATATATATATATATATATATTAGTGCTCTTAATGGTTGGAGTTGGCAAATGATAGTTGTTTCATTGATTTGGAAAAAAGACCCTGACCCATAAACAATGCTAGGAATTCCACTGATGTTTTAGTGAACATGTTGCAGTTCTGACATTGTTGCTAGAAAGAAAACACTGTCAGCCATAGGAAACAATGTGCCTAATTGACTAACTATCCATTTTGGTCTGATGTATTGAACCTCCTACAGATATCACATTTGTTTACAGTTAAAGCATTCAAAAGATCTCTGCAATGCTTCCATCATTAGTGTTACTGCTATCAGTGCATTATTAAAATGTGATCTTTTCAATGATCTATAAAAGCCATATGTAGTTTTGTATATACTGAAATGTATTTCTTAGTTCCGCTTGTGAGGGAAGCGACTCCATTTTTTTGTTCTATAAAGCAATTGCAATCAGATCCCTCATTGCCTTGAAATATTTGCCTGTCAGCAAGGTCTGTTTGATGCACTGCCCTGGAGACTCCTAGGATCTATGAGCATTAACTGAATGCAGTTTCTCTTTTCTCTGTTTCTTGTGCTATTGTGCATGTTGGTAGTATGTCTGCTAGTGATTAAAGCTGCCAGTCTTTCTGTTATTTGTCTTCCTCCTCATTCTCTTTCTGCATTGTGTTGATGGGGAACAAGCTAAGGTAACAAACTTCCTTTTGGGTTTGACTAGGCAAGCTTTACCAATTCTGTCAGAAGCAGGCCAATTATATGTTTTGTAGGATGACATGCTAAATGACTTTAAAGCACTTCTGTTTAACTTGGTGTAACCTTGAAGCTTTGCTAATCCATCACAAGTTAGTTCTGATCTGGCCCCTGCTTGGAAATGTAACAATGTTCAAGTTTTTCCTTTTGAAATCATTTCATATTTTTGTCTCATGATGTTTTCCTTGATTCTTCAGTGGAGGACCTGGAGAGGAACGATGGCAGTGCGGAGAGACCCTACCTGATGTCTGACCGCCTCCTCAAAGTCCTGAATAAGAAGAACAAGCCTGAACCAGCAGAGTAGAGCTCTCCCATGTGGTGTGGAGAAGGGCAAAAGCTCTGGTGTGTACAGGTGTGTAATTGTATATAGTGGAGTATGCTTTAAAGACTGGGTTGGCCAAGGACCTCATGCTGTCACTCATCCAGTACCTATGTGGCAATCTGTCATAAGTCCAAACAATCGCTGCCATCCTCTGTGGTCGAGTGAGGCGTATAAATCCTAAATGGAATTTTAATGCTGCATGCAGAGTGCTTCTTACAAGGATGTTTTTTCCCCCCCATTTTCATTCAGTTATTTGGTTTGGATGAAATCATAGTTTTTGTCTGTTTAAGTATATTTTGATGACCTCATTTTCAAAAACCAGCAACCAAATGTGGTTCTTATTGAATATAGCTGTATGTTACTGTAATCAGACCAGCTGTACACCAGTGTGTTATGAGCATGCTTTGTTATGAATATTACTTGGAGTGTGTTACATGAAGGTGAGCACAGAACTGATCTATTTAGTAAAGTATTTTATACATTTACATAAAGCTGCACTTTTGTATGTAACCTATGCAATTAGTTTAATACATGCAGTACGAAGACATACATTTTATACTTGTTTGAAATTGTGTAACTACTTTATATTTGTTGCAATACTTTCTCTGCTTTGTCATTACCAAAGCTATTAATACAGTACTGTAGCCCCTTTTTAACCCGCTGTTAAACGTCAATGCTTTGCTCTCTGTTATAATTGCCAGGGAATGAGTGGGAAAGAAATGTATTAAGATGGTGTGAGGCTGAAAGCAGGGGAAAATATGGGTTGTGTATGTGGATCTGTTTAAGTGCCTGAGGAGTTCTGAAACTCAAATAAAAGTTGTTTTTGTACATTTAGTCGTGTGTGTGTGACTGCCTGCCAGGGCAGATGACCGTTTAACTGACTAACTGTGGATCCTCACGGCTCTCAATGGCGTAATTAAGCATCTATAAACAGAATGAACTGTTCTACAGACAATTATACAGCTGAAGTCGGAGGTTAACATACACCTTAGCCAAATACATTTAAACTCAGTTTTTCACAATTCCTGACATTTGATCATAGTAAAAATTCCCTGTCTTATGTCCATTAGATTCACCACTTCATTTTAAGAATGTGAAATGTCAGAATAATAGAGTGATTTATTTATTTCATCACATTCCCAGTGGGTCAGAAGTTTACATACACTCAATTAGTATTTGGTAGCATTGCCTTTACATTGTTTACTTTGGGTCAAATGTTTAGGGTAGCCTTCCACAAGCTTCCCACAATAACTTGGGTGAATTCTGTCCTATTCCTCCTGACAGAGCTGGTGTAACTGAGTCAGGTTTGTAGGCCTCCTTGCTTGCACACACTTTCAGTTCTGCCCACAAATTTTCTATAGGATTGAGGTCAGGGCTTTGTAATTGCCACTCCAATACCTTGACTTTGTTGTCCTTAAGCCATTTTGCCACAACTTTGGAAGTATGCTTGGGGTCATTGTCCATTTGGAAGACCCATTTACGACCAAGCTTTAACTTCCTGACTGATGTCTTGAGATGTTGCTTCAATATATCCACGTAATTTTCCCTGCCTCATGATGCCATCTATTTTGTGAAGCGCACCAGTCGCTCCTGCAGCAAAGCACCCCCACAACATGATGCTGTCACCCCGTGCTTCACGGTTGGGATGGTGTTCTTCGGCTTGCAAGCCTCTCTTTTCCCTCCAAACATAACGATGGCCAAACAGTTATATTTTTGTTTCATCAGACCAGAGGACATTAATCCAAGAAGTATGATCTTTGTCACCATGTGCAGTTGCAAACTGTCGTCTGGCTTTTTTATGGCGGTTTTAGAGCAGTGGCGTCTTCCTTGCTGAGTGGCCTTTCAGATTATGTCGATATAGGACTCGTTTTACTGTGGATAATTTTGTACCTGTTTCCTCCAGCATCTTCACAAGGTCCTTTGCTGTTGTTCTGGGATTGATTTGCACTTTTCACACCAAAGTATGTTAATCTCTAGGAGACAGAACGCGTCCACTTCCTGAGCGGTATGAATGCTGCATGGTCTCATGGTGTTTATATTTGTGTACTATTGTTTGTACATATAAATGTGGTACCTTCAGGCGTTTGGAAATTGCTACCAAGAATGGACCAGACTTGCGGTCTACAATTTCTTTTGAGGTCTTGGCTGATTTCTTTTGATTTCCCCATGATGTCAAGCAAAGAGGCACTGAGTTTGAAGGCTATGCCTTGAAATACATCCACGGGTACACCTCCAATTGACTCAAATGATGTCAATTAGCCTATCAGAAGATATTAAAGTCATGACATAATTTTCTGTTATTTTCCAAGCTGTTTAAAGGCACAGTCAACTAAGTGTATGAAACTTCTCACCCACTGGAAGTGTGATACAGTGAATTATAAATGAAATAATCTGTAAACAATTGTTGGAAATATTACTTGTGTCATGCACAAAGTAGATGTTATAACCGCCAAAACTATAGTTTGTTAACAATACATTTTTGGAGTAGTTGAAAAATGAGTTTTAATGACTCCAACCTAGTGCATGTAAACTTCCGACTTCAACTGTATATCATTGAAAGAACAGCTCAGCATAGCTCATTCTGCAGAAGGTGATGGAGTTCTAAGGCATCTCCATACCTCTCCCAGTCCCAATGCTGGCTCTGCGTCAGGTGCTTATTCACCTACTCATCTGGCTAGGAACCATTATGATCCAAGAAGCATCCATTGTCCTTGGCACCAGCATGACTGACTTTGTCTTGGCATTGTCCCAACAGGACTTTACATAAAACGTAAACTGGCAGCACCATAGACTACATTTTTCACAGTCACTACAATTGAGTCATTGTATAACATATTAGAGATGACTCGATCAGGCTTTCGGGCATATGTTCAGTGACCTCAAATAGGCTTGTGATTATTTAGGTCATAACCTATGGAGGTCTGTGGTTCCTTCGTGGGACTCTATGATTGAACTGTGGATGTGCCCTGGGTCAAATACGATTCTGTGAGGTGCTGACAGAGCCAATGCACCTTCTCAGCTCACTCAATTTAGGAAATAACTTGATCCTATCCACTCTAGAAAGAAGGGTTCCAAAAGGTTTCTTCTGCTTTCTTCATAGGAGAACCCTTTCTGGTTCCATGTAGAACCATCTGTAGTAAGGGTTCTACATGGGACCCAAAATGGTTATACCTAGAACCTTTTAGGTTCTGGATACCACCTTTTCCCCCCCTAAACGTGTAGCCTAAAATATGCATTCATAAATGCCTGAATAATGCAAAACTGAATCTAATAGGTCGGCCATTTATTGTGCCGTCTATTGAAGTCTTTCATGAAAAGGTCTTTGTGTAACAATATTTTGTAACCTACTATGAAAGGTCATCCCTTTTCAGTCCCTTTAGTCCCACATTGTGCTCTTTTACCATGGAAACAAAACACTTCCCCCAGAGGCAACTCGGCTTAATAGGGACAAAACTCCATTGTATATAAGTGGTGCTATTCTTTTTCTCAAACCCTTTAGCAAAAACGTAATCAAGTTGTCCAGTTTATATTGGCTGGCAGGACCACATGATCATATCACAGTGGCTTTTATGTAACAACTAAGTGTGTATCTTGTTTGGAATCAAACAGGGTAACAATGGCGAAGGGATGCTGGTGGCTTGGTGGCGGTGTGTGTCAGCATTGCAGAGGTCTGAGTCAATCACAGTATTATGGATTCCTCTCATTCTTGTCCCAGTGGTCCTAGAGGGCTCAATGTCATTATTATTATAGGTACAGGCCTTGAGACAGTCTGGCATGCACTGGATGTGGTGGCATCATGGTCTGGCTGCTTCAGAAATGTCAAGTACTTGATGATGCTATTTAGGATTATAAATGAAGGATTATTACATGCAAACATGCCACTGTTGACCAGCACTTCTGTATACAAAATGCTAAGAGATTTATGCCAACAGTGAGAAGAGAAAGGATTCACCTTCTGCGTAATCATGAGGAACGTTTGGACCGGTATTCAGCACGCAGTGTAACTCCAGCAGGCATGCCACTGTTTACATGCAAAAGAAAGTTGGCCTCATTCAGCAAGAATTTACCTAATACACGCTCAACTTGCTGTCATTGTCACGTGTAGAGCTTCATCTGCACTATGGGTTAAGGACTCATCTCTACATTAGATCACTGAAACCTCTTGATTTTAGGGAGAGTGAACTATCCTAAAATTCCTCTTTTTACGAATTGTACTGTTTTGGATTGTTACATGATGTAAGTAAAAGGTTCCCCATCCAACCATACAGTACACTCCCCCTATTGGGGGTTAGGGCACTGCTTAAACTGCTGCCAATTGCAGAACTTAGTGACTGAAACGGAATTAGGCCATACACAAGAATCATGGGAAAACATTGCAAAAATATTTGTAACCTTTATTTAAGTAGGCATGTCAGTTAAGAATAAATTCTTATTTTCAATGACGGCCTAGGAACAACAACTGCCTTGTTCAGGGGCAGAACGACAGATTTTTACCTTGTCAGTTTGGGGATTCGATTTTGCAACCTTTCGGTTACAAGTACAACGCTCTAACCACTAGGCTACCTGCCACCCTGTATGCAGGGGCCATGTGTTCTCAGCCACACAGGTCAACCACAATGGTCAACCCTCAGTCACGACTCATGAGCCTCAGCTGTGGCAGCACTTTCTCTCCACAGGTAGGAATGTGGACTGTAAACTCCACCTAACGCTCAACCACATTCCACTTAACATCAAATGTCAAAATTATGTCTAGCCCTCTACAAACACCATCCTACATTCTAAGAAAATACATTGACGTCATCTGATGTCAGGTGCCCATCGAACATCCGACTGCTAAAACTGCAAATAAGGTTTAGAGGAAGACATTGTAATGGAGCCAAGACAGTCCCCCTTGGGAGACTGAAAAGATATGGCATGGGTCCCCAGATCCTCAAAAACTTCTACAGCAGCACCAACAAGAACATCCAGACGAGTTGCCTCACCGCCTGGTAGTGCAACTGCTCGGCATCTGACCATAAGGCGCTACAGAGGGTAGTACGTATGGCCCAGTACATCACTGGGGTCAAGCTTCCTGCCATCCAGGACCTATATACTAGGCAGTGTCAGAGAAAGGCCAAAAATGGCTCCTTAACAGCTTCTACCTCCAAGCCATAAGACTGCTGAACAATTAATCAAATGCCCCCCAACCTCCACTAACCTGTACCCCGCACATTGACTCGGTACTGGTACCCCCTGTATATAGCCTTGTTATTTGATTGTGTTACTTTTTATTTAAATGTTATTTTATTTAGTAAATATTTTCTTAGCTCTAATTCTTGAACAGCATTGTTGGTAAAGGGCATGTAAGTAAGCATTTCACAGTAAGGTCTACTACACCTGTTGTATTTGGTGCAGATGGCAAATAAAATTTGATTGGATGTAGGAGTGGCTAATGTAATCAATGTACAACCCTTAATCGTAATTTCAACAGCAGAACAGAGACGATTGAAAACAATCTGAGAGCTGAAGTGTTTTATAAACAGGTTTGTGTGATTACATCAATTACATATCATCTGATTACATCAGGTACATGTAATCTGGTTACAAATAAAACTACCTGTAATCACTTACCAGAAAAAATATTGTAATCAGATTACAGATACTTTTGAATAACTAGATAATTACTTCTTGGATTACTTTTACATTCAGAAAGGATATTGGTGGAAAAAAATGCAGTGATACCTTTGTTTTCTTAATGACATTGATGACAAGTTTAAGTTTGTTCCACCTGAGTGAGTCTGACCACAAGTCAGAGAACACGATGATGACACACGTTTGATGGATCATTTTTGTTTTCTTCTAATGCCTCTTAAAGTACTACTGCACTTCCTGATTTGGTCTTGTTATTAAGAAATGCTAACGGTCATGACTAAAGGCAAATGAGAGTTGTCTTGGGGGTGTGGTTTGATGTGAGTGTTTCTTGGGTGTGTCTTTGCCATTCAATCACAACAAACAAGGACATTAGTTAGCCAGTTCGAGTTGAAACATTATTGAAAGCAAGCTGGCAACATACTTGCATCAAACATGTCATCAGGTTTGCTTGATTATGAGCTAGCTAGCTAATGTTAGCAAGGAGGGATCAAACCCAAAGTTATGCAAATCTTCCTCTCACATTACACGTTAGGGAGAGGCTGTATGTTTAGCTAGTTACATCACAGTATCATGGGCTATGCCGCTATGATACTAGGCTATCACATAATGACAAAACTTAGCTACTTAGCAACAATAAACCAGACTCAGGTTTGACGGTTGACAGCCCAAGTAGAAACTAGTTGGATGTAATCAATATCCAGGCCATTCCATTAACAACTTTATGGAAGCCCATTTTCACTAGAGTAGCTATTTCCCAAACAAGGGCAAGAAGTAACCACACGTCTTGTCTGGGGAAGAGGTTCCAGTGGGCGAGTTCATTTTGTGTGACCCGGTGCCCCGGGTGGGTGGGGTTTAGTCATTTTTGACCATTCCATTGGTCCTCCTTAGGAGAGGTTTCCTGCAGCTCGGGGCACCGGGTCATGTAAGTGAACTCCTCCAGTCTTTTCCCAGAGAACATGGTGCCACCACGTGTTAATAGGCAAAAGGGAGAATGAATTGTTGACATAATTGTAATCCAAACCAAAACCTCAAGTAAGTCATGACATAGTCATTTACCAAACTCCGTTTTGAACAAGACTGACTTTATGACCAAATGATCCTATTTATACTTTAAAATCCATTTTGACACTAGAGTTACTGTTTCTGACTCATATAGATGCCACATAGACTGCTTAAAACCAGAGAAGTTGGTTCTAAGGGGCAGTTGACCTTTAAAGGGAAAGTCATCCAAAAGTAAGTAATCAGAGTAATCCGATTACATTACTGAGTTTGGGTAATACAAAAGTTACGTTACTGATTACAATTTAGGACAGGTAACTAGTAACTGTAACCGATTACATTTAGAAAGTACTACCCAACCCTTACACAACCAGCTTAGTGAGGCACTTGTATATTAATAGGAGAAGAATCAAGTTCAAGTTTCCACTTTATTTGTCCCAGAGGTAATACATACAATGCAAGTGCATCAGTCATGGGCTGACAGCCATCAATATAAATATAAACAATACTAATGATCAACATTAGCAGCAGCAGTAGTACAACCTACAACATCTAAAGTATCATACTGTGTAATGACCTATACAATCAGTAATAACAATTACTGTGTAATATACAATCAGTTATAATAATTACTGTATAATAACATCAAATCAGTAATAATTATTACTGTGTAATAACCATACAATCAGTCGGAATAATGTCTTACTTTTCCTTCAAAACAAACTATTAGATGTCTGTTCCGGACAGAACAGTTATTTGATAGGTTACCAAACCATACCTACCGAGAACAATGTTGTAATTTCTTTAACTTCCCATAACCTAATTTGTAGATGACACATTAATAACAGATAAATGTAAGGTCCTGACGACAACAGGTACAGGTTTAGAGCCCTAGGCTGATATATGGTGGCATATTAAATAGTTAATCAGATACAGTATGGATGTAATACCTCTCCGACAAACGTCATTGATTTTAAAGCTCTATTTGTCAGATATGGATTGGGTGGGTAACAAGTTTTTTTGTGAAAGTTCTCTGGAAAGGTGAGCATCTGTGCAAATATCTGTTATTGAAACTCACTGAGAAATATTCTCTTTCCATTCCATGACACACATGTTACACTAGTAGCCCTACATTGTTGGATTTGTTGGCATAGTCTTTCTGGGGTGACCAGCTCTTTAGCTTATGGGCATTGAAAGAAAATGTGTAAATTTGACGTGCCATGTCTATGCAGTGTAATCGCAATTCTATCCATGGAGGGAGACTCAGACTGGAAGTCAGACTTCAAAGGCCCGTTGAAGGAACTAGTTGGGTCAATCTAATTCATCTTTCACTCCTGAGATGAGTGTCTGATCTTGTGTGTGAAAGGAATAGCTGGAACGGAGTCAAACACATTGTTTCCATGTGTTTGATGTGTTTGGTATCATTCCAATGAGCCCGTCCTCCCATTGCTCTTCCCACCAGCCTCTTCTGGTCTTCACATACACGACAGCCTTGGTAAAAGAGACCCAACAGATTTACTTGAACATTTAGTGAAGAAGAAATGTTGTCCACTGAACCTGTTTTTGCTGTTATTCACTGAGTGTACGAAACATTAGGAACACCTTTCTAATATTTAGTTGCACCCCCTTTTGCCCTCAGAACAGCCTCAATTAGCTGAGGCATGGACTCTACAACATGTCGAAAATGTTCCACAGGGATGTTGGCCCATGCTGACTCCAATGCTTCCCGCAGTTGGGTCAAATTGGCTGGATGTCCTTTGGGTGGTGTTCCATTCTTAATACACACAGGAAACTGTTGAGCGTGAAAAACCCAGCACCTCAACCATGCCCTGTTCAAAACACTTCAATCTTTTGCCTCTCTCATTAACTCTCTGAATGGCACACATACACAATACATGTCTCAATTGTCTCAAGGGTTAAAAATACTTTAACCTGTCTCCTCCCCTTCACAAACACAGGTGACATCAACAAAGGACCATAGCTTTCACCTGGATTCACTTGGTCAGTCTATGTCATGGAAAGAACAGTTGTTCATAATGTTTTGTGCACTCAGTATATTACAGTGTTATTCCCCATTTGAGCTGTCTGGATGAGATGTAAAACAGTCCCATCCCAAAAGCTACACATGTACTGAATATAAGATTATATTGTACTGAATATAAGATTGTAACATGACATTATATTGAATGACTGGAAGAATTAATTCTTTCTAATAGTTTCTACAATTATAGAAAAAAGACTAACTCCCTTCATCCTAAACTGAATGTACAGTCTTGGGCTCCCGAGTGGCACAGTGGTCTACTGCATGTCAGTGCTAAAGGCATCACTACAGACCCTGGTTCGATTCCAGGCTGTATCACAACCAGCCGTGATTGGGAGTCCCATAGGGCGGCACACAATTGGCCCAGTGTCGTCCGGGTTAGTGTTTGGCCGGGGTAGGTCGTCATTGTAAATAAGAATTTGTTCTTAACTGGCTTGCCTAGTTAAATAAAAAAAAGAAAGTATCTACCCTGGAAATATAAGACAGTCATCAAAGGCAATTATGTCATTGCTGTCAAATTGTAAAATTGAATTCCAGATTAGGATTGGAATTGATTGAGCATGTTTGATTTGTTGTCTATCTAAGTCAGGGATAGGAAACTCCAGTCCTTGGGCTTGATTGGGGACACACTTTTGCCCCATCCCCAACCGACACACCTGACTTCAATTATCAACTAATCATGGTCTTGCAATTAGTTTAATCAAGCATGATAGCAAAAGTTCTGGGAGAAAGTGTGACACCAATCAGAACCCAGAGGACGGGAGTTGGTCATCCCTGATCTTGGTCTACATGTGAGCTGGTGTCCTTCCAGAACCACATACGTGCGTGGTTTGCTTTCCTTACTCCAGTCTATGAGACAGGAACCCCACTGGCAGCACTTGTAACCATTATAACCATCGTCCAGACTTGGAGAATGTGGAAGGCAACAAGATCTAAGTGTTAGTCATCCTACCGGTTGTGAAAAACATTTGTATGATGTAAAACCAAAATAAAATCCATTATTAGAACTACAAATATAATACATTTACTGTTATTTTCAGCAGATGTCAACACTACAGTTCTGCACTGATAGTAATTAAATTATGTAGACAAAATACTCACCAAATATTATTATATCTTTCAGCTACAGGAGGCTCTAATAACAAGTCTCTAAAGTGGAGTCTCTATGCTTAGAAAACTGCACCTACATCCCAGAACTTCAGAGAGCAGTGTTGAGAAGACTGGACCCTCAATTGGTGCTACTAAGGAGAACGATCCTGAGATCAGATGAACCAAGACTCCCTGAAGTGCCACCACCAACAATGGCTGAGCTGCTACAACTTTGAGGAGATGTCACCACGCAACACAGGACGCAGTTAGCACACCTTTGAGCGGAGAAGGAGCTTTCCCTTATGTCAGACTTGGTGGTTCCCGGGAAAGTGTGAAAACCTACAGAGTACTCAGAAATGCTGTTGAAAGAGGGTGGAGTACAACCAAACATAAATCATATGTAAATAAGGGAAGTCTGTGTGGGCAAAAAAATTGTGTGGGAAACAATATGTGTGCAATCTTTGTCTAGCATATATGCATCATTATTGTAATTTTGAAATGGTTTTAGAATGATTTACTAAACTGTTCTCTTTTCCTGGATATCTATGCTCATATGCACCCTCTTGTAGCAGACCTACAGGAGGGTACATATCCAGAAAGACAGATGGACTACCTTGGTGGAAATACAGTTCAAATTACACAGATGAGGTCAAATAAAGTTGTATTAGGGAGATAAACAGCAATACAAGGTAGTCTCTGTAACCTTCTCAAAATAACAAAAGCACAGTGTAAAGAAAACATTCTGATAAAGTACTGAACTGATATCACCCAGACCGAGGAAGAAATCGCAAAAGAACTACTTCAAATAAAATGGTACTTGTCACATGCTTCGTAAACAAAAGATGTAGACTAACAGTGAAATGCCTACTTACGGGCCATTCCCAACCATGCAGAGAGAAAATAGATATAATAGAAAAATAATATGAGGAATAAATCCACAATGAGTGGATAACAACTACTTTACCGTGAATGTTTGCAATTAAAATGGTTAGAAAAAGACACAAAAATAGCCTCTTAGCAAAAATAAGTTTCTCAAGCAAGAATTTTGCTAGGATTATCTGGGAGTGGTCTGAGTGGGGAGGGGAAAACAGAAAACTAGCTGTTATTGGCAGAGAGGTTTGGAGCATACGTTCTTATTGGTCTAACTAATTTACCACATAGGGACATCACCAGACAGGTCAAAACCCCATCCCACCATAACAGGTTGAAATTTCAGGCGGTCATTTCAAACAGCTCTTACACTAAAAGAGCATTATCATAATTTTCACAAGATCACAGTACTATTCCAACCTCATAGTTTGGAAATAATAATAAAACCCAGGAAAACACATTTTTGGCTGCACAGGAGCTTTAACAAAGATGTTGCTAAATTTAGGTCGGAATTCTGCCAAATTACCCAGATTGGCTACACATACAGTAACTACACTGAACAAAAATATGAACGCAACATGCAAGAATTTTAAAGATTTTTCTGAGTTACAGTTCATACAAGGAAATCAGTCAACTGAAATACATCCATTAGGCCCTAATCTATGGATTTCAAATGACTTGGAATACAGATATGCATACCAGTCAGTATCTGGTGTGACCAACCTCATGCAGCGTGACACATCTTCTTCGCATAAAGTTGATCAGGCTGTTGATTGTGGCCTGTGGAATGTTGTCCTATTCCTCTTAATGGCTGTGTGAAGTTACTGGATATTGGCGGGAACTGGAACACGATGTCGTACACGTCAATCCAGAGCACCCCAAACATGCTCAATGGGTGACATGTCTGGTGAGTATGCAGGCCATGGAAGAACTGGGACATTTTCAGCTTCCTGGAATTGTGTACAGATCCTTGCATTATCATGCTGAAACATGAGGTGATGGCGGCGGATGAATGTCACGACAATGGGCCTCAGGATCACGTCACGGTATCTCTGTGCAGTCAAATTGTTATTGATAAAATGCAATTGTGTTCATTGTCCGTAGCTTACGCCTGCCCATACCATAACCGCACAGCCACTATGGAGCACTCTGTTCACAATGTTGACTTCAGCAAACTGCCCACCCCCCCCCACACAACGCCATACATGTGGTCTGCGGTTCTGGAGGCTTATGGTAGAGAAATTAATAAATTCTCTGGCAACAGCTCTGGTGGGCATTCCTGTAGTCAGCATGCCAATTGCACCCTCCCTCAAAACTTGAGACATCTGTGGCATTATGTTGTGTAACAAAACGGCACATTTTAGAGTGGCCTTTTATTGCCCCCAGCACAGGGTTCACCTGTGTAAGGATCATTCTGTTAAATCAACTTCTTGATATGCCACACCTGTCAGGTGAATGGATTATCTTGGCAAAAGAGAAATGCTCACTAACAGGGATGTAAACAAATTTGTGCACAAATTTTGAGAGAAATAAACTCTGTTTGGAAAATGTTAAGGATCTTTTAGTTCAGCTCATGAAACATGGGATCAAGACTTTACATTGTGTTTACGTTGCGTTTAAATTTTTGTTCAGTATAAATCAAAAACGAGTTTTAGAAGATGCAAAATAGATAGTTGAATTAACTAATTTGAGATTTACAAAAAAATAGACCTTTCTTTTAAGAAATTTGAAATCAGGATTTGTTTCCAACACATGCTTTATCAAATCAACCAAATCAATGCTCTCTGTATGTCCATCTGTCTTCCAGACTGTCAACTCGCTGTGAAGAATGAAAAAGGGGCACTAGCCAATGGAGGAAGCAGACTCTGGGCCCGTGTGGGTGTGTTCAGGGAGAGAAATAAAACATTTTTGTGTGCTGTCCTTATTTGCAATAGGGGATAGTGGGGTATGTTTAGCCAAATTAGTATTATTTCTAATAATTATATCTACATATATTTCAGGATGATGTGTATCCCTGGAAAAAAAATCAGAATTCATGTAAACATTAGTTTTGAAAACACAGCATGTCCAAAACAAATGTATCTCTTGGCACAACTTACCCCAGGAATGGGTGAGTTAAGCCACCTACAAATGTATGTACTGAATGAAATACACTACCTTTTTAAAACCATGTCCATCTATTTCCCAAACACAATACAACACAATCCCTTTTGTATTATAATAATTTTAAGTATCCTTTTTAACATAGGCTTAACATCTGACAAAGACGTTGTACTTTATCGTAGGCCAGGCCCTGTTCTTACCTCATATCCCAACAATAATACCTTGCATAACACATGGGAAACACTTACATTTGCTCATCTTGTCATTGGTTCAACTTACACCATGACCACTGGCTCAATTTACCCCAAGGCAAGCATTTGAACTATATTAGCCCACACAGCTACAACGATGCACTTTCATGCTAGGTTTAGGGCCTCATATTGAAGCTTATAGAGACCCCAACTGATGTACAGAACTCTCTTAAAACGATCTACTTTGGTTACGATACCAGCGTTATGAAACCTCTAACACAAATGCATTTGACTTGCTGAAAATCTTTTGGACCTAACTTGCTTACCATTTTTCCATGTGGATTCTTTCTTCACAGACTCCATGAAATGACCTATTCCTAAATATTTGGTCAAATTATCAATTTTGTCTATGGTTCCTATAAACAAGAGAGGCTCAACTTACCCCACTCACCCCTAATTATCATTGTGCTCATTATGCCACCCTTGTTTACCATAGAATGCATAGGTTGTGGAGCTGCCAACAGCGTACAACAGATTTTACTTTCAGCATCTAGGTTTTTTCTTTATCATCACAAAAAACTCACCAGAAGATGAACTTGCAGAAGCAATGAGCTCGAGTTTCGATCAGATGATTATCCCCTATGTAGTTTTTGTAGGAAATATGCAAATACTTACAGAAGAGTAGACCAGAAAGCACACCCCTTTCATCAAGACCGCCCTCAAATGAAAAGCCTGTTCTTCCCATAGCCGCCACCCACTGCATAAAAGCTGGGAGATTCAAGCAAGAACGCCAAACTTCGATTTGAAGAATTTAGCGATAGAGGCATTAGGTAGCTATGGGAAGCGCTTGACAAGTGATAGCGTGTTACTTGTATGCGGCCGCAAAATGTGACGAATAGTACGCAGATAAAAAAAAAAAATACATGATATATATATATTTTTTTTAAATATGTAGTTTAAAGAAATACGTTTCGTAAAATATTTATTAATATCACCATGCAGCCGTAAACTTCAACTCCTTCGAAGTGGATGTGTATTTTCAGCTTCAACACTTAGTTTGAACAAGATGGAAGTTATCACACCATAAACGTTCTTCGGTGACTGACGAGATGGGAAAATGGGAGATATCAATGGTAATTCCCAATGATATGCATAAGAATTTTGTAGTTGTACGACATGCGTTTAATTTAGAAATTATAACTATCTTATTAGTTTTGCTGTATTTTCAGAACTATAATGTAATGTAGGCTTTTTGAATTATAGGTTATGCACTGTTTTGAACGGAGTCAAATGCGGTTAATAGCCTAATATCTTCTTACACCTGTTGGTCATAAATCAGACAGTGCTGTCTTGTCAGAGGGTTATAGTCATGTGTAGCTATAAATGAGCCTAACGTTACTCCGTATAATCTAAGGACCTTGGCTGCTCTATTTCGAGGTGAATTGGTTATGGCAGCTAAATACTCCATCTAAACGTGAATCGATTCACAATTGCGGTAATCTTTTTAAGAATATAAAACCCTCTTTCATGTCACATCCAAAATCATTCTACAAGTGCAAAATATTGGCTACACTCACTACACAGTTTAAACCGGTTTTAACACAGTTGCAGCAGACAGTATTTTTCAGTGACGGCACTTTGTGGCATCAGGTCTTCGGTTTACACACAGGTCTTTGGAGAAGCAGTTAATTAGCATAGGTAGTAGACTTTGTCTTCTGTCTGTCCGCCGTAACATGGACATATGTTTGTGTGGGAACCCTAACCCCATAAAGGTGGGTAGTAGTATAATATTTTTTTAAAACAACAAAACGTATTTCTTGCTGATATGAAATATATACCTGAGAAGACAACGGTCCTTATCGGAGGAGCAATAAGAGGACTGGCTCATTGTAAAGGCTGGAATGGAATTCATTGAATTGGATCAAACATATGGAAACCACACGATCGAATCTGTCCCATTTCAGCCATTACAATGAGCCTGTCCTCCTATAGCTCTTCCCACCAGCCTCCACTTGTCCGTATGTTTCCTTCGTGTTAACATTTAGAGCGAATGTCTGGGTTCTTAACAAAACTTCCCTGGCCAGAAGGCGTCTATGAATAAGCTAATGTGCAGCTAATGAATAAGACTGCAACAGATTGCCAATGCATGCATCTTGCATGGATGTCCAGTATATCCTTGTATTTAGTGTATGAATATCTGTCAGTGAGACACATATACACTTGTGTTCCCACATGTATTTCCTTTATTGATTTGTTAATAATTTTTTTTACAAGATTTGATCTCTCTCTCAAAAAAGACAAACTGGGGAGGAAGTGTAGTTCGTCACTGGGGGCACACAGTTTGAGCAAAGCTACTACAGTAAGTTATCTTATTTGAAAAATGTTCTCGCTGATATGAAAGATAAGGTGCATATCGGAATGTGTTTTTCGAAAACCGGTTTGAAAGCTATGATTTATGTTTCTTAACATTTAAAAAAGCATCAATTGTAGTTCACATATGGGAAAAAGTGTTTTCAAGAGCTATCCTGATATCATTTGTATCATTAT
Organism: Oncorhynchus keta; assembly: GCF_023373465.1. Classification (NCBI taxonomy): domain Eukaryota; kingdom Metazoa; phylum Chordata; class Actinopteri; order Salmoniformes; family Salmonidae; genus Oncorhynchus; species Oncorhynchus keta. The sequence continues at coordinate 18,623,126 of NC_068425.1, read as the reverse complement.
GTTTAGTCTCAATATTGGACAATTCTTGTCTGTTTTGAATTTAGTTTGGTGCACCTAAGACTAACATAAAGATGTTACTGTATTGTATCCTTGCCCATAGAATTAGGATCTCTGTGCCTTGGCCTCATGTAGGCCTACAGATAATGTAATGCAGTATTCCATAAAGGACAATGGTGTGATATTGGTCCCATAACGACACCGATAATAGTGTCTCTTTCTTGGCCTGGTCTTTTATCAAGTGTGTATAATTAGATTGTGACACACGTCTGCCTGCCTTGAACCTCAGTAACCCTCTGTAATTTAGGAGCTGGGTAATGATTATGTGCCTTGAGTGCCCTGCCCACTATACGCATCTGCATGTCTGTCAGATGGCATATGACTTAAAATGCTCTGAATTGCTCTGCTCATACATGGATAATATAAGTGCCAATGTTAAAACCAGACTGTTTAGTTTTGACAGGGACATAGGGGGGAAAGCCTAAATTATATCAGAAAGCGGTGGACAGATATGAGGGGCGTGTATTAGAACAGAGAGGTTGATTGGGGGCTAGCGACAGACTTGTATGGAGGACTGAGTTGGGGGAGTGGGTGGAGGGATACAGTGGCAAGACAAAGTATGTGAACTATTTGGAGATACCTGGATTTCTGCATAAATTGGTCATAACATTTGATCTGATCTTCATCCAGGTCACAACAATAGACAAACAGTATGGTTAACCAATTTAGGTAAGCCAGGTAATTCCAAAGGGTTTGTACTTTTTCTTGCCACTGTAGATTTAATAGGTTACATATTTTAAAGGGGATTATGCTGATTTATTTACAGTTTCTTTGATCATGTCGTTTCAATTATTTGACCCAGGTGCCGTCTCTTTGTACCACATTGCTCTTGTCCTCAATAGGCAAGTTGTGTACCTTTTTCATGTTGTTCTTTGGAATACATTAGTTATGTTCCTTGTCCTGCTAAATATGCAGACTATTGTATGAAATGTTGTAATTCAATTTGAATTCACCCCTTTTGATTTGAACAACACTTTCCATACATATTTGCCCATTGTAGAAGTGCTCAGAAAGTGACTTTTTGGATCTGAATGACAGAGAAAGGTGCTTAAAGTTGGCATATTTTGCATACCATACCATGAGACAACCATGTCTTCATCACAGGAAAATATTTAACCTTAAACATAAAATAATATATTTGTTCAAATTGGCACATGTTGTAGCTTTGACACTATTTGACATAATCTGAGGTTGTGTTGTGCCCGCCATCAGTTGAGACACAACATGCTCTTAAATACAGGGCGGATGATCATTTACGTTAAAGGTTAAAAAATAATCATAACTTGTATTCAAGAAATGATAAATGAGTTTGACAATCCTGTTTAACCATGTATCTTTTCCAATGTTTAAGACATGGATGTCTGATGGTATGGCGGGGTATGCAAAATGGGGAAACTTTGAGCACCTCTATCTCCTGAATGTTTTGCCATTCATGTCCAAAAAGTAACTTGCTGAGCACTTCTTCCATCAGCAAACATGTATGTGGGAAAAAGGGATGCTGTCAAAGTGATTGAATTCATATTTCCATTTCTGCTCAGTGTTTTCTCTAATGTAAACAGTACAGTGTTTCTAAGAGATTTTAATTAAACCTTTTTAAAGCAAAGAAATCTCATCCAAATCTATCTTTGCTAAACCAACGTGTGAATATACTGAGAAAAATCTGTGATAGTGTGTGTACAGATGTAAACATGAGTTTGTCTTTTCACCTGTCTGCTGAATAACTGATAAACCCAAAGCGCTCCCTGTATCACAGACCTCCCAGCTGAATAACTGATAATCCCAAAGTGCTCCCTGTATCACAGACCTCCCAGCTGAATAACTGATAAACCCAAAGCGCTCCCTGTATCACAGACCTCCCAGCTGAATAACTGATAAACCCAAAGCGCTCCCTGTATCACAGACCTCCCAGCTGAATAACTGATAAACCCAAAGCGCTCCCTGTATCACAGACCTCCCAGGTGAATAACTGATAAACCCAAAGCGCTCCCTGTATCACAGACCTCCCAGCTGAATAACTGATAAACCCAAAGCGCTCCCTGTATCACAGACCTCCCAGCTGAATAACTGATAAACCCAAAGCGCTCCCTGTATCACAGACCTCCCAGCTGAATAACTGATAAACCCAAAGCGCTCCCTGTATCACAGACCTCCCAGCTGAATAACTGATAAACCCAAAGCTCTCCCTGTATCACAGACCTCCCAGGTGAATAACTGATAAACCCAAAGCGCTCCCTGTATCACAGACCTCCCAGGTGAATAACTGATAAACCCAAAGCGCTCCCTGTATCACAGACCTCCCAGCTGAATAACTGATAAACCCAAAGCGCTCCCTGTATCACAGACCTCCCAGCTGAATAGCTGAATAACTGATGAACCCAAAGCGCTCCCTGTATCACAGACCTCCCAGCTGAATAACTGATAAACCCAAAGCGCTCCCTGTATCACAGACCTCCCAGCTGAATAACTGATAAACCCAAAGCTCTCCCTGTATCACAGACCTCCCAGGTGAATAACTGATAAACCCAAAGCGCTCCCTGTATCACAGACCTCCCAGCTGAATAACTGATAAACCCAAAGCGCTCCCTGTATCACAGACCTCCCAGCTGAATAACTGATAAACCCAAAGCGCTCCCTGTATCACAGACCTCCCAGCTGAATAACTGATAAACCCAAAGCGCTCCCTGTATCACAGACCTCCCAGGTGAATAACTGATAAACCCAAAGCGCTCCCTGTATCACAGACCTCCCAGCTGAATAACTGATAAACCCAAAGCGCTCCCTGTATCACAGACCTCCCAGGTGAAGTGTCTACATTTTTCTCACAAGGCGGGCATGCCTCTGAATAGACTTACTGTGATGGACTATAAACATCAATCTGGTCTCACAGTTGGTCATTATGGTTTTTAGGATCTGTCCTGTCAGTGGTCTACATGTCTCCCCATCTCATTGTGTGAGTTCCTCCTTTCCACCCAGAACCCAGTGCAGGAGTGGGGTGAGGAGTTTGAGGAGGGGGCGTTGTATGGAATCACCCTGCGTCGGGAGCCCGTCCAGATACCAGCCAGCCCCACCGAGGCCCGGCCATGCGTTGCCTTCGTCCAGTACCGGACCTGCAAGGTGCGCAGGCTGAAGGCAGCCACCCTGAACCGGCTAGTGAGCCACCTCCTGGACCCCTGCTGCCAGGAGCCTGACTACAGACGGATCTTTCTGTCCACCTACCAGACGTTCACCACTACCAGTGCACTCATTGAGCTGCTCTTCCAGAGGTGGGCCATGTCATTAAGTTACAGCACTCATAACTACTATCATGTTTCACCTGACCATTGTCTCAGAGCATAATGCAGAAGCTGTTTCACTGTTAAAATTAGACAGTATAAAATGATGTGAGCAAGTTGTTTGATCTCTGTAGTTTGAAAACACCTTGGCCGTGTAGTTTTACCATCTTCTATCAAATGAATGTTTGGTGAAATGACCTAAAAATGTCTCTCCCTCTCTCTTCTCTCTTTTTTACATATTACGAGTGACCACAGTAACAAATAAGATTAGCCAAATTGGATTCAGAATGTTATGTTGGACACAGATGAGAGGGTATGTCGAGAGTGGCTGTTTTTGAACAACACCTCTTGCTGTGTAAGGTCACTTAGTTTCGTCAGATAGTCATTTTGTGAGGGAAGCAAGAAAGAAAAAACTCAGCATCTTTGATGTAATGATAATAAGCACCCAGCAGGTAGTTAGCCATTACAGGTTTTACAACAACAACATTTATTCACTGAGTTTGGAGTGAGGTCAGTGTCAGGATAACAACAGAGCATAGAGACAGACCAAAGAAAAACAGTCTGAAGAAAAATATGACCAACAGGACAGTGGTCCAGTCACGGTTGAGATGAGTCTGACACTCTTCCTAATTGTTCTCACAGGGACAATGAGGCTTCAGATGTGTACAACAGTGAATGTCACAGGAGGTGAGCTGGCTGCTTTTCCCTTGATCACATTTATTTCCTTGACTCTGAAACAGGGAAGACATTGTTTCATCACGTTGTCTCCTCAGGCGTCTGTTGCCCCTGATCCAGACTTGGTTGGAGGAGTACAGTGAGGACTTCCGGGATACTCCTCAGCACCCCTCCCTAAGGCTGCTGTTGGACCACCTGCACTGCCTGTCCTCCTTCTGTTCACTGGCCCAGCGCTCTGAAACTCTGCTTAATAAGTTCCAGAGAGAAGGTACAGGATTCTCAATTTACTTGTTTTTCCTAACCGTTTCTGTGAATTGCCTTTGATTTTTTATACCATTGTTGAACCCCTTCTGTCATTCCTCTCTCCTTTAATAGAAATGGATACTGGTGGCCATTCTGCCCAGGCTGAGGTTAATCAGGAAGACGAGAGCTCAGGGGAGGAAGGCCTAGAATGGGACAGCCCACTGGATCAGGGTGACATCATGGACTTCTCAGTCACAGGCATCGCAGAACAGCTCACCCGACTGGACGCTGTAAGTGTCAATCATGGCAGATAATTTCTGACTCTTAATATGCGTCCTCAGGAGGGGATCACTAACACTCTTTTTCCATTTTACCTTCCTTATCTGTGCATCTCTCAGGGGCTGTTTAGGAAGGTGGTTCCCTACCAGTGTCTAGGCTGTGTGTGGTCCCAGAGAGACAAGAAGGAGAACCTGTCTGCTACCGTTAGCGCCACCATTGCCCAGTTTAATGCAGTCACCAACCGAGTCATCACCTCCCTGCTCTGCCGGCCCACCTCCAGCCCCACTTCTGTCCTCAGGGCCTCCAGCCCAGCTCAGAGGGCCTGCGTCATTGAGAAGTGGATCAGAGTAGGACAGGTCAGACACATCTAGGGACTTGGACCATTTGAGGGATACAATTTCAAGTCCAAGTGCATCCTTCTTACACAACGTTAACCTGCATCCTGGTTCTCAGTGCGTTTAGTTGTAAGTAGTAAGTTCTAAGTCAGTCTCTAACTTGTGACTGTTTTCTGAAACAGGAGTGTCGGCAGCTGAAGAATTTCTCCTCTTTGAGGGCCATCCTATCTGCCCTTCAGTCCAATGCTGTCTACAGGCTGAGGAAGACGTGGGCTGCTGTGTGTAGGTACGGACTGTCGGGTCATACTGGAAGGGTTAGTTGAGTCATGAAGCTAGAGGGCCAATAACATTGACTGAATATGGCAAAAGAAAATAACAAGGGTGTCCTTATCCTCTGAGAATGTAAGGCTTAGTAAGGAAATGATTTACTAGTAATTGACCTACATTATTCAACTAACCTTAGTTTGTACTTCATGCCATAACTATGCAATAAGCAATTTTTATTGAGTCAGTCAAGAATAGTTGAACAATAATTTTAGGTCATGCCTTACCAACTCTAAATCCTTTTGAAGCTTCAAGGATATCTTTTGTAATGAAGTTGCTAGTGGTGTCTTGTCTGAGTGTTATTTTTGGATTGATTTCATTGGTTTGTTTTTCTTCAGGGACAGCGTGGCCATCTTTGATAACCTCTGTGAAACCTTCCCTGATGAGAACTGTGTGTTGAGCAACAGAGAGATCATTGTGGGGGTAAGAATCAAGTACCTTAAGGAAATTGATTTGAATTCATTTTTCTTTACTTGAGTCTCTGCACAAATGTAATGCAGACGATATGACACTGTTGAAATACACAATATGGAGTGTTTTATTGTTTTGAGAGCAGTTGACTTTTACTTACATCTTAAGGGACCTTGATATTCTACTTTTACGACTTATTAAAACCCATCTTTCTGTCAAGTTAATGCTTAGTGAAATTGCCTTACAATGTGTTAATAGTAAGCCATTGTCCCAAAGCAAAAGAGAGGGTGTTCTATTTTTCTGTCGGCTCTGGGTGTTTGCGTCAAATCTTTGCTAGGTCTGGTTACAGTGAGCGGGCTCTAAAGTAAAATTCTACATATTGTCCAGAATTTCCAAATAACATGCTAATATTAGCATCATTGTCAACAAGCACTACACTAATGACAATTTACCCAGCAGTTCCTTGAGAAACACCTTCATTTGCCTCACGTCTTTATTTAATTGTACTGTATTGGTCCACCCCTTGTTCAATTGAACTGTTCCAGAAAAATAGTTTCAGTTGCTCCCTGTGTCTGCATTAACAGCCTCACAGGATTTGTGCTTTTGACACATGTTCTTATCAAAATGCTCCTTAGCACAAAACTGCTTTTGTTCACATGTTTGCATGGATTTTAAAAGCTCAATATATTGTTTACATAATGTGTGTGTGTGAGGGTCTATTTTAAGAACAACCAATGTGGTGTTGACCCTATAAGCTGGTAAAGTAAGTTCTGACCTAGAACATATTTGACTGACTCTTTGCATATGCTGTAGGTCATTGCAGATGAGTGGACAGGTTGACAATGGAAGGCCATAAATGCAGACTGAATTTAGCTTCTATCTGACCCCGTTTCAGGATGGAAGCCAAACAGCCATGGATAACATTTCTCCCAAGATATCCAAGCGATGTCCTATTGCCAGACAGATGGTAAGCAATGCTTCAGAGAGCGATTAAGAGACATTGCAGACATGATATGTAGACATGAGATATATATCTATCTATATATAGCGGGGGTCAATAAGTTTGAGTTTAGCTTTCACTTCTTTCCATGCAACATTAAATGGACAGAAATGATAACAGAGGCCTCCCAAGTGGCGACGTGGTCTAAGGCACTGCATCACAGTGTTGCAGCTTCACTACAGCATGCGGTTTGATCCCAGGCTGTGTCACACCCGGCCTTGACCGGGAGTCCCATAAGGCGGTGCACAATTGGCCCAGCATTGTCCGGGTTAGGGGAGGGTTTGGCTGGGGGGGGCTTTACTTGGCTCATCGCACTCTAGTGACTCCTTGTGGCGGGCCGGGCAACTGCAAGCGGACTCTGGTCGTCAGTTGAACGGTGTTTCCTCCGACACATTGGAACAGCTGGCTTCCGGGTTGAGCAGGCGTTAAGAAGCGCGGCTTGGGGTGGGGGGGGTCATGTTTTGGAGGACGCGTGAGTCGACCTTCGCCTCTCCCAAGCCCATTGGGGAGTTGCAGCGATGAGACAAGATCGCAATTGGATATCACGAAAAAGGGGCGTATAAAATAGAAATGATAGCAGAATTCTGTGTATCTGAAAGTAAAAAAAATACATATACATTTATTATAAGCTATTACGGGGGGTGGAAAGGGGAGGAAGCATCCTAGTACTGTCTACTCAGTATTTTGCGGTGGCAGTTTCTGCTTCTTGAAGTCACATGTAACCCCCTATCCCCATCAGCTTTTAACCCACGAGGAAAAATCTAGGAGAAATCTATTCAAAGACCGAGAGTGTCATGTGTGGCAAGAGGAAGCCATCCTATCCTTAGCCACTGATGTTTCAAATGGCCACAGATTACTAGGCTATGAAAGGACAGTAATCATAGACCAATACCTTTTCTAGCATCATATGCACATTCTCTAAAGCTGTGTTACTAGAATCCTCTGCTGACATGCTGTCTCTGTACTGTTGTCTCCTCAGAGCACCTCCAATGGGGTTGTTCCTTACCTGGGCACATACCTGACTATCCTCACAATGCTGGACACTGCTCTACCAGATACTGTGGAGGTAAGCAAACAGCCATTGAAACAGACGTCTCAGTTATGGCAGCTACTTTAAGTTAACTCTATATATTGACTTTAGCGGATTGCTATCTTAATGTTTATTATTGATAATAAATATTCCATATTGTCAGGTATAATAGCATGTTGTGCTATTTTTGACAGAGGGACCTCATAAACTTTGAAAAGAGGAGGAGGGTAAGATGTTGCTGTTTTTGTCTTCGATCTCTAAACCTGTTGGGAATAGGATTTTATGTAAAGAAAACAAAAGATGCAGTACGAACATGTCCAATAAATATTTCACCCTTGTTATATGACATGCATTGAATTGGTTGTACACTCACCACCACATTTTAGTGGTACTTTCACATGCCGAAGGGAAAAGTGCACACCTTTATGCTTAAGGATGTTTGCTTACTGCTCTAAATTACTATCTCCTAGCCTTTACTGGAGCCCCATGACTGTTAAAATTGTTGTCAGGTGTTACTAGTTCAGGACACGTTACATAACAACCACATAGCTGACATGGGCTCATGATCTCCCTCTCTCTGCAGGAGTTTGAGATTCTCTCTCAGATCCGGCAGCTCCAAGCCTCCTGCTCTCAGTACAACCTGCCCCATCACACCAGGATCACTGCCTGGTTGCAGGGCCAGAAGCTGCTCACTGACCAGGAGAGGTGAGAACCTGTCCCCCCCACTGCTTTTATTGTAGATCAGTGAGGAGATAAAGAGCTGGTGAGCTTTGTAGGATTGATAAGGCCTAATAAAGTCTTAAAACTATGCCCCTTATAGCCAATAAACCCTTTATACAACCTGAATTGTCTCTTTCTAATATACTGTATACCCAAATGTACTACTCAAATGACATGTAAAACACAATTCCCATAATCCCTACCCTGGTTTTGCCTGTTAAGGAAAATAAATAGAAAACCCATCTAGAGCTGGGGTTGACACAGGGCTGCAGTGTGTTCAGGCTTTTAGAATCAGATGTGTTAGTGCAGGGCTGAAACAAAAGGCTGTATACATTTAGACAAGTCCACCCTGACTTTGGGGCTCATAAGTGTTTTCTGTGTTCTGCCACAGCTATGAACTATCCAGAAACCTGGAGCTTCCAATAGACCTCTGCTCCCCAAGCGCCTGGAGCCACCGTTTGCTCAGCAAGAAACTGTCCTCGTGAGTACTGAACACTTCTCTTAATAGCAGTTGCCATCTTGTTAAGTCTACTCAAGACAGTAGTATTCACCCCATCTCTAACATATACAACTATTGTAACATTGTTGCAAATAAACAAGAACTGTAAAAGAACAATGACAAAATGCAGTATTTAAGGTTTTACTAGTGTACGTTGACCACATTTGTTAATTTAGTGGAAAGTTCTAACTGTGTGTATTTGCAGACTCCTGAAAGTGAGTGAGGGATCCAGCAGGAAAACCCATGCAGACGAGATCAGTGTGTCGTCTTCAGGGTCCAGTGGCTCTGAGATGGAGGATCTCTCCACCCCTCCCTCCACACTCCGACTGCTGGTACAGTTCTCGCCGATCCCCTTTAGAAATGCCTCTGACTGTCTCTCTCTTTCTGTCAGTCATTGCACACCCTGGTTAAAACGGTTTCAAATGTTTTAATAGAACACACTGCACTACAAAACATCCTCTAGTTACACTTTACTAATACCAGTAGTTACACCATGAAGCAATTCAAAAGTAATTGCCATTATATGTCTTTTTCTATAACCTCCCATTCATAACAGTGATCCCCATTGACATCTCATCGAAACTGATGTCCTTGAGAACTGGAATGTCTTTTGACCCGGTCCTCGAAGCCAAGCAGGAGTGGTGTTTGCTTAGCACATGCCTCACTGGTGAAGCATGGCTCAATACTTCAGTTGTCCACAAATGTGCTGAGGTCAATGTCTCAGACAGACAAACTGAAAGACTAATTCATTATTTCCATAGGCACTCATGCATGTACGGTCTCTCTACCTTGTCCCAGTCTCTGTCCAGCTCCTGTCAAAATGTGGCGGAGGCCTTACCCTCCTCCCTGGATGGCTCCACTCCCTCCAGTTGTTCCTCCAGTTCTCAGCCTGACCTCTCTGCTCCAGTGGCTGCCCACCCTAAACCCATGCTGGCCTCTCATCACAAGCGCTCTGTGTCCATGACCTCCCTCCCCCTCTACAACAGACAGGTGGCTGACTCCTGTATAGTGAGGGTCAGTGTGGAGGCTGGCAACGGAAACATGTACAAGAGCATCCTGGTGAGCTTGGGTTGGGATCTGGCGGTAGGGATTATCTTGGGGTCCTGTTATGGAAATGTAAAAGGGATCATGTGTGTAGTACTCTAGCTCTGTACATTTGGTTATGATGACATCTAAGATAAGAACTGCTGTGTTGGTTACATTGACATTCTAGTTATTTGGCAGACGCTCTTATCCATAGCGACTTCGTTATTGCGTTCAGCTTAAGATAGCTAGGTGAGACAACCACATATCACAGTCGTAGTATGTACATTTTTCCCCAAAGAAGTTATCAGCGAAGTCGGGGGGGGGGGTGTTATTTAAGATACTCTGGTTGGTTGAAGGGAGGTTTTGCAGCCAAAGCTTTCGCTACCTCATTACAGCATATTAACTGCTTGTTTGACTTGTCCTTCTCAGCTGACTAGTCAGGACAAAACTGCCCAGGTGATCCAGAGGGCCCTGGAAAAACACAACCTGGAGCACCTGACCTGTCAAGACTTCACCCTCACACAGTTGATCTCCCAGGAAAGAGGTGAGCTAAAACAATCAGTGCTCTTACACAGTACAATGCCCACTCAAAGATGCCACATCACTGTGCAGATCAGTGTTGGTCAAGCAAAGAGTTGTTATAGTTTGGCATTAACTACACCTACCTATAGTAGAAATATTACTGAAGATATTATTGTCCTGGAATGATTGACTTTTTAATAGTGTACACATATACTGTATGTAATATTCTCCTTTCTCATACCAACCGCCACATCTTCTGTTTTTCAGAGTTGCTCATTCCGGACAAAGCTAACGTCTTCTACGCCATGTGCACGTCAGCGAACTTTGACTTTGTTCTGCACCAGTGTCCACTGGGTCAAAGGAAACCTCTGTGTGCTACTTCCAGCCTTGGACGTTATTCAAAGTAGACACCGTTCTATGGCAATGATGAGTAACTGCAAACTAGGACTGAGTTCAAAGGATTTTTTACAGACATTTACCTGGTTGTAGTTTTTGTTTTTAATAACTTTATTTTATGACGAAAATCATGTTTAAATGTTCCATGATGGACAGACCACTGCTTGGTTTGTTGTCAAGTGCGTGCCATGAGAGGAACAGGTGGAAGATGATAGTATGATGGCACGTCATGTAAAATACACGTGTTGTGTGTGTATATACGTCTGTAGACAACAGATTTGGGGCTACATTTTTGAACAGAATGTCCTTTATTTATTGGTGGAGCGAACTCTACATCAATTCCACCATTCAACACTCAACATTCCTACTAGACATCCCTGAGATGCTTTACTTTGTGGGAAATAGTCACATTGGAACAGCATCAGCAGTGACTCTTTCCCTCAGTCACACACCAATATACAGACACGTAATAGTTGTTTCCTCTTGTCTCTTCTCCTCTGAGCAAAACCAGTCACCTATTTGTTTTAATGAGAGACATGACTGACGTTTCCCAACAGGGAGAGACACCCTATGAGCCTTAAAGGGGAATGAGGTCACAGGAGACGGCCTGCCACCTGAGCAGTGGATGGAAATGTTCTCACCCGGATCACTATGTTCCCCAGGGTATCAGCCCGCCGTCATGGCGATACTGATTGGGGCTGTGCGTGTGAAAGGAGGGACTGCCCTGACTGGCTGGATAGCATTCCACATACGCTACAGTCAGCTGCTGTAGAGGGGACACTGACAAACATTTATGGACTCAGACTGTCAAAGTTTTAATGATGGTGATAATGTGTGTGTTAAATGATTCTGTGTTGCATTTCAGTGTTAATACTTAGATTTTTTTTTTTTTCCATTGTTTTCTATTTGTCTCCTATAATGCTCTTGATGATTAGGTGGGCCTCCATGGCTGTGTTGCCTAGCTACCCAAACTACTTGTTCCGGCCAAATGCCACGCCAACGGACGTTAATTTCTCCTCCGCAATGAGTTTGGATCTGATTACCTCCCTGATGATTTCTAGAATGAAAATCCAATCTAGACCGTCTGATTGGTTCCAGAAACCAATGGGTTGAGCCAGAACACGTGGGTAAATGGGCATTTTGAAAATTAGTCATTGGCTTTGATATGCTGATGGGTTAGATATGATCAACCGCTGATGCCTTGTTTTGTACAACACCCCTCATTATGACGTCGCCACAAACGACTTCAATGATCGCACTCTCAGACTGAAGTCTGTTACCAACGATAGAGCAGCGGAAGAATTCAGTTTGAGTCATCAGGCAAGGCTGTGTGCACTTGTCAATTGAATGTAAAGTATACTGAACGAAAATATAAGCGCAACAATTTCAAATACATTTACTGAGTTAAAGTTCACGTAAGGAAATCAGTCAAATTAAATAAATTCATTAGGCCCTAATCTATGGATTTCACATGACTGGGCAGGGGCGCAGACATCGGTGGGCCTGGGAGGGCATAGGACCACCCACTTGGGAGAGTGGCACACACACTGGGGAGCAAGGCCCAGCCAATCAGAATGATTTTTTTTCCCACAAAAGGTTTTTTATTACAGACCGAAATACTCCTCAGTTTCATCAGCTGTCCGGGTGGCTGGTATCAGACGATCCCACAGATGAAGAAGCTGGATGTGTAGGTCCTGGACTGGCATAGTTACACGTGGTCTGCGGTTCTGATGCCGGTTGGCCGTAATGTCAAATTCTCTAAAACAACGGCTTATGGTACAGAAATGAACATGCAGTTCTCGCGCAACAGCTCTGGTGGACATTCCTGCAGTCAGCATGCAAATTGCCCATTCCTTCAAAACATCTGTGGCATTGTGTTGTGTGACAACTGCACATTTTAGACTGGCCTTTTATTGTCAGCAGCACAAGCTGTACCTGTGTAATGATCAAGCTGTTTTAATCAGCTCCTTGATATGCCACACCTGTCAGGTGGATGGATTATTTTAGCAAAGGAAAAAATGCTCACTAACCGGGATGTAAACAAATTTGTGCACAACATTTGAGTGAAATAAGCTTTTTGTGCATATGGAAACATTTCTGTGATCTTTTATTTTAGCTCATGAAATCATGGGACCAAGACTTTACATGTTGCATTTGTATTTTTGTTGAGTTTTTATTCTAAACCATGCCAGGTTTCTTGACTGTTTAAAACTTGCAGATGAATCACCGATTGATAGGCATTTCCAAAATAGTTTTTAAAAATATCAGTGTACGACACTACAGTAGCTCAATTTAGATGTTTAGAAGGACTATCATGCAAATAAGTGTTTGATATATTAAAACTTTCCACTATGATTGAACCAAGTTGGTTATGCAACATTCTGAAAAAAGGTGAAAAGAAATTCAAACACTTAGGCGCTATAAATAACTCGAGGTGCTTTCATCTGCCAGATCATTGACGTAACCCTTTCATCCAGCGCTTGCAAATGGGTCATTTGAACCCTAAGGTTGCTTAGTTGTCTCTTTGAGATGAATAGCGTTGTGTTAAATATATATGACTTGTACAATGCTATGTGAAAATCCTGCAAACATGAAAAAAAATGATTGATTCAAGCAAAAGGACATCTCAGAAATGCCTGCACTTTTACTGGGCTGCCCAGTTTCATTGTCTCTGTGCTCCAAATAAAGTTTCTCTACACCTTCTCTGTGTTTGTCAACATTTCTTATACTGTATTTCCCTTTATCATTCTAAGATTATTGGTTTCCATATCTCTGAATATATAGGCTGACATATGCCATTCTGTAAGACTGGCACTTATATTCATGATGTAATTCAGTGTTCCCCAACTGGTGCCATGAATTTGGCCCACGGGTGATTTTATTTGGCCCCCCAAGTTTTCTGAACAAAAAAAATAATTCACTTTTATTTGTTTTAGTTGTTGGACATAAAATACTACAAACACCAGCAAATCAGGTCCAGGTGATTTTAATTTGGCAAATGTGTTCTAAAGTACTCCCACCCATATTAGAGTGATATACCTGATTGTTCAAAACATTAGGAACACCTGCTCTTTCCATTACATAGACTGACCAGGTGAATCCAGGTGAAAGCTATGATTCCTTATTGATGTCACCTGTTATTGTAGATGCAGGGGAGGAGATGGGTTAAAGAAGGATTTTAAGCTTTGAGACATTAGATTTTTAAGCCTTGAAACAATTGAGACATAGATCCTGTATGTGTGCCATTCAGATGGCGAATGGGCAAGACAAAATATTGAAGTGCCTTTGAACAGGGTAGGTTCTAAAGGTGAAATGAAAAAGGTGCCAGGCGCACTGGTTGAGTGTGTCAAAAACTGCAACACTGCTGGGGTTTTCATAGTGATAGGGAAACAAAAGCTTCTTGATTAGATTGTGTTTAGTCACACGTACAAGGAAGCAGATGTAATTGCAGGGAACAATGAAAATGTTATCCCCGGGATCCAAGAGTGCAGGTAAAAAAATAAGTGAATGAGACAAAATATGGATAATAATAATTAATACAAATAAAACCCTTTTACAACTGTATCACTGATAAATTACCTCTGGATAAATATCCTACCACGGTAACATCTTATGTTTCACCGAGACGTGGCTAAACGAAGATGCGGACAATATAGAGCGGGGTTGGGGGTGTGTGTCTTTTTGTCAATAACAGCTGGTGCGCGATGTCTAATATTAAAGAAGTCTCAAGGTATTGCTCGCTTGAGGTAGAGTACTTTATGATAAGCTGTAGACCACACCATCTACCAAGAGAGTTCTCATCTGCATTATTCGGAGCCGTCTATTTACCACCACAAAGCGAAGCTGGCACGATGACCGTTCTCAACCAACTCTATAAGGCCATAAGCAAAGAAGAAAATGCTCACCCAGAAGCGGCTCTCCTAGTTGCCGGGGACTTTAATGCAGGCAAACTTCAATCAGTTTTACCAAATTTTTACCAGCATGTCACATGTGCAACAAGGGGGAAAAAAATCCTAGACCACCTTTACTCCACACACAGAGATGCATGCAAAGCTCTCCCCCGCCCTCCATTTAGCACATCTGACCATAATTCTATCCTCCTGATTCCTGCTTACAAGCAAAAACTAAAGCAGGAAGTCCCAGTGACTCTCTCAATATGGAAGTGGTCAGACAACGCGGATGCTACATTACAGGACTGTTTTGCTAGCGCAGACTGAGATATGTTCTGCGATTCATCCAATGGCATTGAGGAATACACCACCTCAGTCATTTGTTTCATCAATAATTGCATCGATGATGTCGTCCCCACAGTGTCTGTACGTACATATCTCAACCAGAAGCCATGGATTACAGGCAACATCCACATCGAGCTAAAGGCTAGAGCTGTCGCTTTCAAGGAGTGGGAGACTAATCCAGACGTTTATAAGAAATCCCGCTATGCACTCAGACAAACCAACAAACAACAAAAGCGTCAATACAGGAATAACCCTTTCATGCGTGAGTTCCAAATATCTCAAACGGTCGCACCAGCGTGAGTTTTTTTATGCACATGATGTTAGAACGTTCTCTCCATTCCAGAATGTGTTTGTTACGTAACAGTACATTTAATCCGTGCTCAATTTTAAACGATTTTCTAACAAGTTTTTTATTTTCTAATAACAGTTTGAATTGAGGTGTGTTCCGAATCATTCATTCACATAAAAGTAGTCATTTTTACTTTTGCGGACCAATGACTTTTTGTTGACATTTCTGACCCGGACAGAATTCCCCAAACACTTCACAATTTTTTGTGCAGTTCAAGTCTGCAGACATTTGCTCATCTCCTGTCCTGCATACACGTGTTCACATTTTCCGTATGTTTGCCTGCATCGCAATCGAAGTTGTTTCTGTTACAAATAATTACTTTGGAAATGTGTGCATTCTATCAAAGTAAGTGCCATATTACGTTGTAATACTTTCTGCATGTCGTGTTATGTCGTTTCTACTGTAGCATAATGTTTTTGTGTATATTCCTTATAACCATGGACACACAATGTAACGTTACTCATTTCATAACCTTTATGGTGTTATACTCAATGCTTAGGTAGCTAGCTACAATCTTCTATTAGCTCTGGAAAACAATGCTAATTGAGTCAGAGAAGTATTAGCATGTGTTGTATTTTGAAGCTACCCTGGCCTTATGACTCCCAAGTGGCACAGCGTCTCAGTGCTAGAGGAGTCACTACAGACACCCATCTTCAAATCCAGACTGCGTTTCTATCAAAGTAAGTGCCTTATTCCATTATAATAGTTTCTGTGTCATGTTATATCGTTTCTAATGTAGCTCACTGTGTGTATGGAGCAAATATATATTTGTGTATATTCCTTATAACCGCGGACACGCGAGGTAACGTTACTCATGTCATAACCTTTATGGTGTTATATTCAATCATGCTTATGTAGCTAGTTACATTCTTATATTAGCTCTGTAAAACAATGCTAGTTGCGTCAGAAGTATTGGCTTATTGTATTTTGAAGCTACCCTGGAAAAATAGAAAAATATCTTATACCACTTGGTTGTTTTCTGAGTGCATTCCACAAAGCTGTTTATCATGTCCACCTTATCCACTGCCCCATTTAGAGGTTATAGTCAAGCACACAGTCTGGTTTGATGTTTCTCTGTCTGGTTTGATGTTTCTCTCTCCCGTCAGGTGGTCCATCCTCCCTGTGGCCAACATGGTTGCTGTATGGACAGTGGAGAGGAAATGGACGTCTCGTTTGTCATGGCACTTTACTACCAGCTGTTGACATTTCTTATTTTGTATAACGGATCATTTAGGATGGCAGTAGCGTTGTTGATGAAATGCAGTCATAGCAGCAGAACTAGGAAGCAGTCTTGGGAAAAGAGGGTGGCAAAGAAGGGAATCGCAAACATAGGATCTCTGCTCCATTATTCTCTTAGGGAGTTCTTCTTTACTATCCCGATGAGAAGTCACCAGGAAGGTATACATTCGTGGCCAAAAGTTTTGAGAATGACACAAATATTAATTTTCACAAAGTCTGCTGCCTCAGTTTATATGATGGCAATTTGCATATACTCCAGAATGTTATGTGGTCCTTCTGTAGCTCAGTTGGTAGAGCATGGCGCTTGTAACGCCAGGGTAGTGGGTTCGATTCCCGGGACCACCCATACGTAGAATGTATGCACACATGACTGTAAGTCGCTTTGGATAAAAGCGTCTGCTAAATGGCTTATATTATATATTATTATATTATTATGAAGAGTGATCAGATGAATTGCAAAGTCCAAAGTCATTTGCCATGCAAATGAACTGAATCCCCAAAACATTTCCACTGCATTTCAACCCTGCCACAAAAGGACCAGCTGACATCATGTCAGTGATTCTCTCGTTAACACAGGTGTGAGTGTTGATGAGGACAAGGCTGGAGATCACTCTGTCATGCTGATTGAGTTTGAATAACAGACTGGAAGCGTCAAAAGGAGGGTTGTGCTTGGAATCATTGTTCTTCCTCTGTCAATCATGGTTACCTGCAAGGAAACATGTGCCGTCATCATTGCTTTGCACAAAAAGGGCTTCACAGGCAAGGATATTGCTGCCAGTAAGATTGCACCTAAATCAATAATTTATTGGATCATCAAGAAATTCAAGGAGAGTGGTTCAATTGTTGTGAAGAATGCTTCAGAGTGCCCAACAAAGTCCAGCAAGCGTCAGGACTGTCTCCTAAAGTTGATTCAGCTGCGGGATCGGGGCACCACCAGTACAGAGCTTGCTCAGGAATGGCAGCAGGCAGGTGTGAGTGCATCTGCATGCACAGTGAGGTGAAGACTTTTGGAGGATGGCCTGGGGTCAAGAAGGGCAGCAAATAAGCCACTTCTCTCAAGGAAAACATCAGGGACAGACTGATATTCCGCAAAAGGTACAGAGATTGGACTGCTGAGGTATGGGGTAAAATCGTTTACTCTCATGAATCCCCTTTCCGATTGTTTGGGGCATCCGGAAAAAATATTGTCCGGAGAAGAAAAGGTGAGCGCTACCATCAGTCCTGTGTCATGCCAACAGTAAAGCATCCTGAGACCATTCATGTGTGGGGTTGCTTCTCAGCCAAGGGAGTGGGCTCACTCACAATTTTGCCTAAGAACACAGGTATGAATAAAGAATGGTACCAACACATCCTCCGAGAGCAACTTCTCCCAACCATCCAGGAACAGTTTGGTGACAAACAATGCCCTTTCCAGCATGATGGAGCACCTTGCCATAAGGCAAAAGTGAGAACTGAGTGGCTCGGGGAACAAAACATAAATATTTTGGGTCCATGGCCAGGAAACTCCCCAGACCTTAATCCCATTGAGGTGGGTGGACAAACAAAAACCCACAAATTCTGCCATACTCCAAGCATTGATTATGCAATAATGGGCTGCCATCCAGTCAGGATGTGGCCCAGAAGTTAATTGACAGCATGCCAGGGCGGATTGCAGAGGTCTTGAAAAAGAAGGGTCAACACTGCAAATATTGACTATTTGCATCAACTTCATGTAATTGTCAATAAAAGCCTTTGACACTTATAATTCAGTATTCCATAGTAACATCTGACAAAAATATCTAAAGACACTGAAGCAGCAAACTTTGTGGAAATTAATATCAATATATATATCAAATGTATTTATATAGCCCTTCGTACATCAGCTGATATCTCAAAGTGCTGTACAGAAACCCAGCCTAAAACCCCAAACAGCAAGCAATGCAGGTGTAGAAGCGCGGTGGCTAGGAAAAACTCCCTAGAAAGGCCAAAACCTAGGAAGAAACCTAGAGAGGAACCAGGCTATGAGGGGTGGCAAGTCCTCTTCTGGCTGTGCCGAGTGGAGATTATAATAGAACATGGCCAAGATGTTAAAATGTTCATAAATGACCAGCATGGTGAAATAATAATAATCACAGGCAGAACAGTTGAAACTGGAGCAGCAGCACGGCCAGGTGGACTGGGGACAGCAAGGAGTCATCATGCCAGGTAGTCCTGAGGCATGGTCCTAGGGCTCAGGTCCTCCAAAAGAGAGAATTAGAGAGAGCATACTTAAATTCACACAGGACACCTGATAAGACAGGAGAAGTACTCCAGATATAACAAACTGACTCTAGCCCCCAGACACAAACTACTGCAGCATATATACTGGAGGCTGAGACAGGAGGGGTCAGGAGAAACTGTGGCCCCATCCAATGATACCCCCAGACAGGGCCAAACAGGAAGGATATAACCCCACCCACTTTGCCAAAGCACAGCCCCCACACCACGAGAGGGATATCTTCAACCACCAACTTACTATCCTGAGACAAGGCCGAGTATAGTCCACAAAGATCTCCGCCACGGCACAACCCAAGGGGAGACGCCAACCCAGACAGGAAGATCACATCAGTGACTCAACCCACTCAAGTGACGCACCCCTCCTAGGGACGGCATGGAAGAGCACCAGTAAGGCAGTGACTCAGCCCCTGCAATAGGGTTAGAGGCAGAGAATCCCAGTGGAAAGAGGGGAACCGGCCAGGCAGAGACAGCAAGGGCGGTTCGTTGCTCCAAGAGCCTTTCCGTTCACCTTCACACTTCTGGGCCAGACTACACTCAATCATATGACCCACTGAAGAGATGAGTCTTCAGTAAAGACTTAAAGGTTGAGACCGAGTTTCTGGGGGAAACAGGTACAAAAGTATCTATATCCACAGTAAAACTAGTCCTATATCGACATAACCTGAAAGGCCGCTCAGCAAGGAAGAAATCCCTGCTCCAAAATGGCCATTAAAAAGCCAGACTACAGTTTGCAACTGCACATGGTGCCAAAGATCGTACTTTCTGGACAAATGTCCTCTGGTCTGATTAAACAAAAATAGAACTGTTGGCCATAATGACCATCATTGTGTTTGGAGGAAAAAGGGGGAGGCTTGCAAGCCGAAGAACACCATCCCAACCGTGAAGCACGGGAGTGACTGCATCATGTTGTGGGGGTGCTTTGCTGCAGGAGGGACTGGTACACTTCACAAAATAGATAGTATCATGAGGTAGGAAATTCATTTGGATATAATGAAGCAACATCTCAAGACATCAGTCAGGAAGTTAAAGCTTGGTCGCAAATGGGTCTTCCAAATGGACAATGACCCCAAGCATACTTCCAAAGTTGTGGCAAAATGGCTTAAGGACAACAAAGTCAAGGTATTGAAGTGGCCATCATAAAGCCCTGACCTCCTTGCGTGTGTGAGCAAGGAGGCCTACAAACCTGATTCAGTTACACCAGCTCTGTCAGGAGCCTAAATTCACCCAACTTATTGTGGGAAGCTTGTGGAAGGCTACCCGAAATGTTTGATCCAAGTTAAACAATTGAAAGGCAATGCTACCAAATACTAATTGAGTGTATGTAATCTTCTGACCCACTGGGAATGTGATGATTAAATAAATAACTCTCAACTATTATTCTGACATTTCACATTCTTAAAATTAACTGACCTAAGACACAAAATGTTTACTATGATTAAATGTCAGGAATTGTGAAAACTGAGTTTAAATGTATTTGGCTAAGGTGTATGTAAACTTCCGACTTCAACTGTAATAGGCGTTTTCCGAGGAAAGCCCTCTGCTACCTGCAAGGCAAGCGGTACCAGAGCGCCAAGTCTAGGACCAAAAGGCTCCAACAGCTTCTACCCCTAAGCCATAAGACTGCTGAACAATTAATATAATCGCCACCAGACAATTTACATTGACCCCCCTACATGTCGTGGCAGAATCAGAATTCTTTAGGAAACATTTATAAATAAGATGTTTTATTAATTTTCATAAGCATGCATATGTGGGAAAAAAATACTTGGGCCCAGAGAGGGGACAGGTTGGGTTAGTCTTATCTGTGAATGTGTCTGTAAACTATTCCTAAACCATGTGAAGGGATGGTGTGATTAATGGGGAACCAGTTAGGTGGCTCCACAATGTCTGTGTGCCAGTCATGTCTCTCTGTAAGCTTGTCCAGGAGGGGGTGTATTTGATATATATTCCATTGGATGAGGTAATGTTCTGGGTCTAAGTGGTACCAAGAACGAGATAAGAGCTTTGGTTTAGGAGACCAAACTGAACAATAATTTATAGCTAATGCTATAAATTATGGGATACTCCTTTTTCTGGTAAAAGGTTATTTGTATAATGTTCCTAAGATCTGTTATTCGTCATGTGAGTTTTGATGGGTGTGTCTTGGCTATAAATTACACTAAGGACTGTTTTGTAAGGACTCTCAGAGAATTCATTTATGACACCGAATTGATCTGAGAGTCACAGGGTTGTGATGAAGCTCATATAATTAAAGATGGACTTTATGATAACTCTGACTTGTGTGTGTGGTTTGCCCTCTCATGATTTGGTAATACAGGAAATTTCCACGACATACACTACTGCTACTCACTGTTCGTTTGTTACCTATCACTTCGACCCCACCTACATGTACAGATTACCTCAACTAGCCTGTATCACGCACACTGACTCTGTACTGGTGACCCCTTTATATAGCCTCCTTATTGTTATTCTTATTGTGTTACTTTTTATTATTACATTTTATTTTAGTCTACTTGGTAAATATTTGTTGTCTTCTTGAACTGCACTGTTGGTTAAGGGCTCGTAAGTAAGCATTTCGCGGTAAAGTCTACACTTGTTGTATTTGGCGCATGTGACAAAGTTTGATTTGGGTGGTGGGGGTAGGAGAAGAGTCTGTTTGGGAATCTCCATAGGGGGAGCAGCAGGGGGGAGAAGTGAATGCAACAGTAAAAAATAATAATAATATATTCATATTGAGGATTTCCAACCAATAGTGTCCAAAATAGGTTCATTACTTGAGGCTTTGATCAACACTAGTGGCACCTGCTGGTCAAAATCATTTAGACCAGCAAAATTACACATCACCCCACACCCCGTAGCATGTGGCTTTTTGTCTTCTACCAAACAAACCAATCGGGTGGTTGTTAAATGAAAACAAAGCTTTGGAGTCAACATGGGAGTCAACTTTGGAGTCAACATGGGCCTGTGAAACGCTTTCGACATCTTGTATAGCCCAACGAATTGAGGCTGTTCTGACAGCAAAGGGGGATGCAACTTAATATTAGGAAGGTGTTCCTAATGTATTGTAGGCTACACTCAGTGTTTGTGATCGTATACAAATGTAAGCAAGGTTTGAAATGATTGTTTATGTGAAATAATATCTGTTTACGGTCAATTTGCAGAATACAAATTATTTGTCATTATGTTCCAGCCCCCTGACCATCCACTCAACAACAAAAATCGTCCAGCTGCTGAACCTGATGTAATTGAATGCCATGTATTCACAATGTAATTGGATTCCATGTAATGTTAGCTTTTGAAAGTTTGGATTTACAGTACATTATCAGAGCTGTATCGTGTTACCACAAGTTAGTAACTTTTTTGGAGCACATTATAAATGAACCTGTAAGTGTGTGGCTACTTTAAGAGTCTTGACTCATGCATCAAAGTAATTTAATAAAAAAAAATCCCCATCAGAATTAATACATTTAAACTAGAGATATGTTTTTTTGCACAAGCTGCATCTCAATTCCCCGCATCCGCCGCCTATGTTAGCCTTCCGCATCTGTGGTGGAAGGTGGCCGAGCTGCAGCTGTGTTTGTCAGACCATTGAAAGGTGTCCATGCCACATGTTATGATGACAGACACCTGTCTTGATCAATGAGAGAAGACTTGAAATAGACAAGATGGCAGCGTTCAAATTGTTGGATTACTTAATGGAGCAAAAAAAGTAACTGAACGTTTTCTAAATTCAAACAGACCCCCTTGCAACTGGACACAGACATTTTATGAGACTCCTTTTCCCACAAATTGAGGATGACAGCATCGCCAAGGTTGGTGTAAAATATCGGTTCTACACCAAACAGTACCTTTTCTGTAACTCCCAGTAATGGATACCAAAAATCTTTGGATAAATCACATTATTTGGTGTAACAATCTGTAGCTAAGAGCACTGGTGATCAGCAGATGATGGGAGAGGTGGTCATGATAAAATTGTCATTCCAACTGCTATTCATCTCCTCTTGAGTAATCTTCCGCTTGTTCAATCCATCGAGAGGGATACAGTTCACGGGATACAGTTCTGCTACAATGACACACGCAGGCAAAGGAATTCTGTCTCTCTCCAAGAATACAATCCAGAAAGAAGCCCAGGCACCACATGGTATTATCTGTAAGGCAAAAAATATAATAAATTATACTCCACAGTTTGAATGACAGTTGTACTGTGCCAGCATAACACTATTAGGACAGACTAGTTGAACAGGCATACATGTGCATAGGCACAGAGATTACATTTAGAACAATATCTAGCCTAATATAAATAAATATGGCATAACCCTCAACATTTGCACAGTGACCAGACTGTACACATGTACATAGGTAGGTAGGCAGACAGTATCTAGCTACAGCCATGTTTAACTGCATGCTTAGGCAAATACTTTTTATAGTAAAACCAGCTTATCAGTTGTAGAGATTTACAACAGTTAAATGGTTGTATTGTTTCTCCTCACTCTTAGTCAATTTAGCTTGCTGGATAGCCAATAATTGTTATTTACATCTGTTTGGAATACTATCTAGCATCACGCCTTTCTAAAATCTTCGAAAGCCAAGTTAACAAACAGATCACCGACCATTTTGAATCCCACCGTACCTTCTCCACTATGCAATCTGGTTTCCGAGCTGGTCATGGGTGCACCTCAGCCACGCTCAAGGTTCTAGAGGATATTCTAACCGCCATCGATAAAAGACAGTACTGTGCAGCAGTCTTCATCGACCTGGCCAAGGCTATCGATTCTGTTAATCACCGTATTCTTATCGGCAGACGCAATAGCCTTGGCTTCTCAAATGACTGCCTCGCCTGGTTCACCAACTACTTCTCAAATAATGTTCAGTATGTCAAATCGAGGGCCTGTTGTCCGGACCTCTGGCAGTCTCTATGGGGGTGCCACAGGGTTCAGGTCTCGGACCAACTCTTTTCTCTGTATATATCAATGATGTCGCTCTTGCTGCTGATGATTCTCTGATCCACCTCTACGCAGACGACACAATTCTGTATAGATCTGGCCCTTCTTTGGACACTGTGCTAACAAACCTCCAAACGAGCTTCAACGCCATACAACACTCCTTCCGTGGCCTCCAACTGCTTTTAAATGCTAGTAAAACTAAGTGCATGCTCTTCAACCGATTGCTGCCCGCACCCTCCCGCCCGACTAGCATCATTACTCTGGACAGTTCTGACTTAGAATATGTGGACAACTACAAATACCGAGGTGTCTGGTTAGACTATAAACTCTCCTTCCAGACTCAGATTAAGCATCTCCAATCCAAAATTAAATCTAGAATCGGCTTCCTATTTCTCAACAAAGCCTCCTTCACTCATGCTGCCAAACATACCCTCGTAAACCTGACTATCCTACCGATCCTTGACTTTGGTGATGTAATTTACAAAATAGCCTCCAACCCTCTACTCAGCAAACTGGATGTAGCCTATCACAGTGCCATCTGTTTTGTCACCAAAGCCCCATATACTACCCACCACTGCGACCTGTATGCTCTCGTTGGCTGGCCCTAACTACATATTCGTCACCAAACCCACCGGCTCCAGGTCATCAATAAGTCTTTACTAGGTAAATCCCCGTCTTATCTCAGCTCACTGTAGCACGCACCCCAGCAGGTATATTTCACTGGTCATCCCCAAAGCCAACACTTCCTTTGGCCGCCTTTCCTTCCAGTTCTCTGCTGCCAATGACTGGAACGAATAGCAAAAATCACTGAAGCTGGAGTCTTATAACTCCCTCTCTAACTTTAAGCATCTGCTGTCAGAGCAGCTTACCGATCACTCTACCTATACACAGCCAATCTGTAAATAGCACACCCAACTACCTCATCCCCATATTGTTACTTACCCTCTTGCTCTTTTGCACCCCAGTATCTCTACTTGTACATCATCATCTGCACATCTATCACTCCAATATTAATGCTAAATTGTAATTATTTTGACTCTATGGCCTATTTATTGCCTACCTCCCTGCTCTTCTATATTTGCACACACTGTACATAGATTTTTCTATTGTGTTATTGCCTATACGTTTGTTTATGTGTAACTCTGAGTTGTTGTTTTTGTCGCACTGCTTTGTTTTATCTTGGCCAGGTCGCAGTTGTAAATGAGAACTAATCAACTGGGCTACCTGGTTAAATTAAGTTTAAAAAAATCTAAATAAATGCCTATGATTTTTATAATAATCATAACCAATGTCAATTATGTTACATAGCTAGCTAGTATAACTATGTACAGTTGCTGATGTTACATATTTGCTAAAAAGATACAAACGGGAGGCCTGGTGCATAGTGACAAGTTAGCCAGTGCCAGGCTAACTAGCTAACCAACTCCAGTCATGCTAACGTTGGCTGGTAAACCTAGCTTTATGTGGCTGGTTGTAACGTTAAAGCTTGATGTTTAGTAGCCATATCTACGACTTTAAAGAGAAGAGGTTTTACAATCGAGATACAATAGATCTGATTGTAAAACCTCCAATACTTTTAGTATGAAACGTGGGGTTGAATGTCACCATGTAGCAAACAAATTGCTATATCTTCGATTTCAAGTTGATGATAGGAATTACTTGAAGCCATTACAGTATCCTTCTGTAAACCCTGACGAAGGGTATAAGCCCATTGGTTTTACTGTTAATAATAAATAATCACTTTATCAACTTCCACTGTCCTCCAAGAGTTGCTGAATTCTGTCTCTTCACTTCAGTTAGTTTTAGTATGAGAGAAGGTGGCCTATCATTAATGAATGCCCTGGGGGATAATAAATATTCTTATTATTTTAGAAAAAACAACACAACCTGACAAGATAAGAAAATTGTTTATTAGTCCTTTGAACATGTAGTTTGAGCCATTGTGAATCTAGACTTGATTCTTTCTATTTGTTCATGCATAGGCAAACCATTGCTAAATGGAGCAAGTAGATGGCAATAGACACCTTTGTGCTTCATTGCATGCTCCGGAGCTGGTTGATTCAAATGGAAAAGTGCATTTACAACCATATACTACATGGAAGCAGTAGGATGCCACTGAGTGCTGCGACTCATTCTCTGTTGGATATGATGTTTGAGTACTCACCATGTCAAGGAGAGGATTAGATTAAGGTGCCCTGGGTTGAACCGGGCTATGACCCATCACGTGACCAGGCAAAGCCGGTGAGGGATGCCAGCCCTGCTCAAATCAAATGGTACTCTGCGCCACTCAGTCATATTGTAAATAATGCAACAATTTCTATAAAATGTATATTTGAATTTTGAAAACCTGTTTTCATTGGGAATGCAGATTAAGCGTTGTTATTAAAAAAACAATACATTTCGCATGTGAAAACACGGAATCCTACTCATTACTCCACGTGTTGAACCTACATCACTTGTGTTTTGAGCCGACAGAGCGAGGCTACTCAGTTCTTTATTTTACTCTTATACACTGCTCAAAAAAATAAAGGGAACACTAAAATAACACATCCTAGATCTGAATGAATGAAATATTCTTATTAAATACTTTTTTCTTTACATAGTTGAATGTGCTGACAACAAAATCACACAAAAATTATCAAATTTATCAACCCATGGAGTTCTGGATTTGGAGTCACACTCAAAATTAAAGTGGAAAACCACACTACAGGCTGATCCAACTTTGATGTAATGTCCTTAAAACAAGTCAAAATGAGGCTGTGTGTGTGGCCTCCACGTGCCTGTATGACCTCCCTACAACACCTGGGCATGCTCCTGATGAGGTGGCGGATCTCCTCCCAGACCTGGACTAAAGCATCCGCCAACTCCTGGACAGTCTGTGGTGCAACGTGGCGTTGGTGGATGGAGCAAGACATGATGTCCCAGATGTGCTCAATTGGATTCAAGTCTGGGGAAGGGCGGGTCAGTCCATAGCATCAATGCCTTCTTCTTGCAGGAACTGCTGACACACTCCAGCCACATGAGGTCTAGCATTGTCTTGCATTAGGAGGAACCCAGGGCCAACCGCACCAGCATATGGTCTCACAAGGGGTCTGAGGATCTCATCTCGGTACCTAATGGCAGTCATGCTACCTCTGGCGAGCACATGGAGGGCTGTGCGGCCCCCCAAAGAAATGCCACCCCACACCATGACTGACCCACCTCCAAACCGGTCATGCTGGAGGATGTTGCAGGCAGCAGAACGGTCTCCACGGCGTCTCCAGACTCTGTCACGTCTGTCACATGTGCTCATCGTGAACCTGCTTTCATCTGTGAAGAGCACATGGTGCCAGTGGTCGAATTTGCCAATCTGGTGTTCTCTGGCAAATGCCAAACGTCCTGCACGGTATTGGGCTGTAAGCACAACCCCCACCTGTGGACGTCGGGCCCTCATACCACCCTCATGGAGTCTGTTTCTGACCGTTTGAGCAGACACATGCACATTTGTGGCCTGCTGGAGGTCATTTTGCAGGGCTCTGGCAGTGCTCCTCCTGCTCCTCCTTGCACAAAGGCGGAGGTAGCGGTCCTGCTGCTGGGTTGTTGCCCTCCTACGGCCTCCTCCACGTCTCCTGATGTACTGCCCTGTCTCCTGGTAGCGCCTCCATGCTCTGGACACTACGCTGACAGACACAGCAAACCTTCTTGCCACAGCTCGCATTGATGTGCCATCCTGGATGAGCTGCACTACCTGAGCCACTTGTGTGGGTTGTAGACTCCGTCTCATGCTACCACTAGAGTGAAAGCACCGGCAGCATTCAAAAGTGACCAAAACATCAGCCAGGAAGCATAGGAACTGAGAAGTGGTCTGTGGTCACCACCTGCAGAACCACTCCTTTATTGGGGGTGTCTTGCTAATTGCCTATAATTTCCACCTGTTGTCTATTCCATTTGCACGACAGCATGTGAAATTTATTGTCAATCAGTGTTGCTTCCTAAGTGGACAGTTTGATTTCACAGAAGTGTGATTGACTTGGAGTTACATTGTGTTGTTTAAGTGTTCCCTTTATTTTTTGAGCAGTGTATTATTTATTACCTATGCTTATGTCTAGTCACTTTACCCTGCACGTACATATCTACATCAAATACCTTGTACCCCTGCACATTGATCTGGTACTGGGACTCCCTGTATATAGCTCCATTCTTGTGTATTTTATTCCGCTTGTGTTACTATTTTTCTTTTTATTATGATTTGTAACTCTATATCGTTGGGACGGGCTCGTACGCATGCATTTCACGGTAAAGTCTACACCAGTTGTATTCGGAGCATGTGACAAATAACATTTGATTTGATTCAGCTCACGACCGACGACCGAATCCTGTT
This sequence comes from Oncorhynchus keta, assembly GCF_023373465.1. NCBI lineage: Eukaryota > Metazoa > Chordata > Actinopteri > Salmoniformes > Salmonidae > Oncorhynchus > Oncorhynchus keta. The sequence goes on along the minus strand of NC_068425.1, from coordinate 18,594,955 downwards.
CACCTGGGTTTTGTCTGGGGAATTAATATAATCCCCTCATTGGCACACACACACTCCATTGATACTGTATGTATGTAGTTGGTGAACTTTGTCAGGTGACTGTCAGTTAAGGATTACTGTCTAGTGAATGATTTAGCTTGAGGGAAACAAAAAAGGAAAATCCATGGTTATCGAGTCCTCTCCCAAACTCAGCAGTGATGATTGGGTAGATTAATTTGTTAAATCGTCACAGTGCTGGGGTGGGCATCAGGGCTCTACTTTATACTATGGGGTGTTAAATTGAGGAAGGAAGCAGCGGCTAAATGAACTGCTCTGGTCAGCAGATCTGGAGGAGAAACACGATGCGGCTCATACACTTTCATGTACTATGTACGCGAGTGATGATCTGCCACGAGTTTGCTAGTGTGTCGACCAGGAGAGCAGCTCTTCTTGGGATCGCCCCTTTGACGTGACGTGGAAAATAGCTGACTAAATGCATTGTAAAGATTTAGCCTCCACTAGATGGAGCCAGAGACACAATCATTCGACAGAGAATCCTGAGTGTCCTTGAACTGTCTAGTGTTTTGTGTTCTGACTTATAAAACGGTGTGAAATTAATAACATAAGTAATGTAAACATATTGTCAGTCATTTTTGTGCCCAAAATCAGGCTCTGTAGACTTAACCTCTTAAGTCATGGGCCTTACCTGGGTTTTTGAGGAGACACAGAGGGCTGATTATTTGATAGGGAATTATAACACGCGTTTCAAGAATGATGTGAGGTTGTCAGAGAGGGCGACAGTGTGCCTCTACCTTTCTCTTGGCCCCTGAAAATAAACCTTCTCTGTGACTTACATAGCATTGACTTGTTTATAGCCAACTGTTAGGCTTATGTATGCATGCTTGGATCAGTGCATGTCTGGCTATTCTCTAAAACCCCAAGCTTTCTCTTCTCAGAATAGTGTGGCTGGTTCTCTATATGGAAGATTATGTTTACTGCATAGAACCAGAGGAATGTTGGCATGTGTGGAGACTGGGAAAGGGGATACCTAGTCAGTTGCACAACTGCACACATTCAACTGAAATGTGTCTTCTGCATTTAACCCAACCCCACTGATTCAGCGAGGTTGCTGCCTCAATCGACATCCACGTTTCCCGGGAGCAGATTTTTCCACCAGTGCCCTCTGGGATTTGAACCAGCAATCTTTTAGTTACTGTCCCAACGCTCTTATCTGCTTGGCTACCTGCCTCCCTGGACAGTCTGTGTGTGTGTTGGGGTCACTGTTTTCAGCATCATAAATAGATGTACAAGTGCCCTTGCAACCTGTAGTAAAGCCAGTCCAGAGCTGTGTTGTGTCTGCTCTGTATGCTTCTGGTAAACAGAGGCTGGTTCCCTATTCTGAGAAGAGGAAGCTTGAGGTTTTAGAGAATAGCCAGACATGCACTGACCCAAGCATGCATACATAAGCCTACACTCTTAGAAAAAAATATGTGTAAAAGTGTTCTTCAGCTATCTACATAGGAGAACCCTTGGAAGAACCCATTTTGGTTCCGGGGAGAACCTTTTCGGTTCCATGTAGAACCCTTTCCACAGAGGGTTGATTGTGTTCCAACTTCAGTGCCGCTCAGTGTAAACAAACATAACAGTAGGGTTGGTATCTTCTGGCAAGCCTCATATAAAGCTTTGCATATGGATACATTTAGAATCCATATGTACATTAATACATACTATTCATATAGTGTACCTAGTTACACACTAGCCAAATGTTCAGCCTTCCACACTCTCAACGAAGTTATTCCTTGATTCTCCACTACGAGGTGAGCGATGATGATGTTTCTCAACTGAGCTTCTCCTTTTCTATCTCTGCCTCTCTGGTGTGGAGGCAGTGATGGATCTCAGACTGACAGTAGTGAGGATAATATAAATAGTTCTGTAGTGATGCAGGCATGGGGGCTTTGATGAGGAGCCACATCTGAGAAGACACAGGGGAACTGTCAATATTGGCACTGCACACACAACAGTAAATGTAAATTCCATACAACCTCACCCTTTGTTGTGTACATACAGATAACTGCCAAAATAAAGGAAACACCGCCAACATAAAGTGTCTTAATAGGGCTTTGGGGCACCACGAGCCAGAACAGCTTCAATGCACCTTGACATAGATTCTACAAGTGTCTGGAACTCTATTGGAGTGACACCATTCTTCCATTAGAAATTAGATAATTTGGTGTTTTGTTGATGGGGGTGGAAAATGCTCTATAAGGCGTTGCTCCAGAATCTCCCATAAGTGTTCAATTAGTTTCAAATCCAATTTTTAGTTTGAGATCTGGTGACTGACACATACACACAAAACACATAATCCTACTCATTACTCCAACTGACTAACCTACGTCCCTTTTGTTTTGAGCCGACTTCGCCGTCGGCCAGAATGGGGCACCTGGCTCACACCCGGTTACAAATTGAATGCAATTAACACTAACCCGGTTCACGCCCTGGGCATTAATAGAGTCCCCTCACTGGCACACACACACACCATTTAAACCCCTTATGCTCCTTTGACACGCCTCTTTCAAAGTCACAGATCTCTTCTTCTAGCCTTAGCATCCAAAATAATGGGCAACTGGGCATTTTTAAACATGACCCTAAGCATGATGGGATGTTAATTGTTTAATTAACTCAGGAACCACACCTGTGTGGAACCACCTGCTTTCAATAAACTTTATCTTTCATTTACTCAAGTGTTTCCTTTATTTTGGCAGCTACGTGTACTTTTTACATGAACTTTTACACCTCAGTGCTGCGAAGAAGGTAAGACAAAGGGAGGCATTCGGTTGTCATCAGTGTTGGGAATTCTCATCCATTTTTCCAAAGCAGTTTTGCTGCCATTGGGACTGTGCCTCCTTTACCACGGTGTAACTGCAGACTGTTAACTCACCCAGTGTTCCTTTCTCAGCCAATGCAGCTTTTGCCATTCAAGCCTCTGCTGCTGCCACTGGTTGTACAACCCCGGATGCTACATTTTGCCCTTCTGTGCACCGTTGTGAATTTTACCCCAGTGGCCTAAAGGAGGTCTCGCTGTTCCCGTGACAATGCTTCAAATCAGGCTATTCCTCTTCTCTAATCCAGTATAGAGCATGTTCCCGTTCCTCAGTTTTTGTCATTGAAGAGTTACATGAAAATGTTTCCTATCATTATTCTGTCATTTGGCCCGGTGTGTTAATGTTCTCCATTTTCTGACTCCTCTAACTGTGTGTGTGTGAATGGAGGTGCTGTGGCTCCTCCGGTATGACTCATGCTCTGATGTTCACAGCTCCACTTACTTAAAGGCTTGGCCTAAGCACATGGCTCCCAGACAACACACAATCTGACTTCATGTGCTGTCCTTCTCTCCTACTCACTCACTTTCTCTCTTTAGCTCTTTCTCTCTCTCTTTATTTTCTCCCTAGCAACCCACCCATATGCCCCTTTTCTTTCTCTCTGATGGTTTGAGGACAATAGCAGTCTTTCACCCCCGTAACTTATCAGTTCATAACCCATATTTGCTGAAACAGTGAACAAAGAGCAGGATTACTTTAAAGTTCCCTTCTGTCTTCTTTCTGTCACATTGTTTATCTCTCTCACACACACACACTTTGGAACTATTTATAGTACAGAGGAAATATTTGTGGTTGAGATACTTTAACTTGGAATTCCTTACTTTTTTGCATCAAGATTTTCAGTAAAAATGCTTAGATATCATAAAGATGAAATCAATTTGAATGAAACAGTAAAGATAATATCATGGAACTAAAAAGATAGTGTGATGGTTTGGATTAGGATGCATTAACTACGTCCCAGAGGAATAAACCAGATGAGATAGGCCTATTAGTGGAAAGATGAATATCAACTTATCGTTGGAAATGAATGAGTATGAGGACGGGCTTGGAGACTAAAATCCATCTACAGTGCAGTGAGTGTACTCGACTCAATCCAATAGCAACTCGGCAACACAGCTACATAACACAGATCTGTTTACTACAGAGCATGTTAAAGCCTAGCTGTCAACCTGAACCTCAGAAGCCATGCTCACTTTTCTCTTTCACTTTAGTGCTGAGGACACATCCTCTAATCACAGAGATGGGCCTGATACGCTCCCAAGCTTTTACAAGATAATCTCTGGTTTTGTTTACTTGGTGTTTATTTGCCCATGGCTGAACCTCCACCAGGTCAAGTAAAAGCAGTGTGTTTTGACAAGAACTGAGATTATCATCTGAAGAACCTGGGTTTACAGGTTTAGTGGACCTCCTACTCTCTGCCTTAACTCCTGCTTAACCCCTCTCCCTGACTTGTGAAAGCCCCCCAGAAATGTGTTGTGTGTTTCCCTTGTGCTGTTGACTGTCTGCCCTTCTGTGCACCATTGTGAACTTTACCCAGCGCAGATCCCCCCGTCCTCACTGAACCCATGCCTCTGGAGCTGGAGGACACAGAGTCTTTTCTAAAAATACAAATGTTCAATGTTCAAGTTGAATGGTTTCAAAGGCCTTATTTTGCCTTATCTGTTATGGTTATTTATTGGCTTGTAAAGTCGCACAATATCTTGGCCTTATGTTGTACCACAGTAACAACCAGTGAAATATCCCTATGTAATTATTACCCTATAGTAAAGACTGGCAGTTATGCGGTACTTCCGACTCAAGCCTAAACCATAGTATTTTCTTGCGAAACAACATGGTTTAGGAATGCTACATAAGTTATTCCTTTATAGTTACCTTGGACTCTTGCCTACCTACAGACAATTCCACAGTAACAGAGTGATGATGAGACTCTGATTCTTTTCCTTTTAAAATGTATGCCAAACAAAAAACAATGATTGCAAAATTTTAAAAAACATACAACTCTATGCAAAAGGACTACTTTTAACAATTTCCACAGACCAATTTACAATTACTGGTTTTTGGTTGACATGCATTTTAAAGTGAAACTTTGAGACTCACCATCACTCTGTTACAATGGAATCCCCTTAAGTAATGTAATGTTTTCCTAGTCTTGCATTGTATTTGTGTAAATATGATTTGTGAATATTACAAGTTAATGATTGATGCAGCTTATGGTGGTGATCTGTTCAACTAATTTCTACTCCTAGTTCCACAATCTTTTCAGCAATGTCACTAACAAAAATGATTACACAGTTCAGCTAATGTACAGTCCTACTATTTTTGAGAACACAAAGCAAGTTGTTTGATTCTTACAACCAAATATGGTGGCACACACCAGCTGATACATGACTTCTTTGACTTGATGTCACCCCACCAGCTGGCCTGCCGCCCCCTCCCGCGCCCTCCCGTGCCCTCCCGTCCCCTCCCGCCCCCTCCCGTGCCCTTGGCAGTGTGCTGAGCAGGCCCTGCTTTACTTAACCTCCCTGGCTCCAGTCAAGGTGTTACAGTAACACGTTGCGTAACGCTGCATGTGAGCTCCCAGTCACATGGGCCATGTCTTCACCCTTCTCCCTGCCCTCCAGGTGTTTGGATTAGTGGAGTAAGGCAAGAGAAGAACAGAGGAGAGGGAGGAGGGCTGGCCTGTAAACTGGCGCTTCTCCTGTCCGTTTATAGGCCCCTCCTCCCTCACTACTCAAAGGTCCTCACACTTTATTGCTCTGTTTTTGTTAATGCTACTGTCATCACTTTTTCTTCTCTGTCCAGCGATGAGAGTGGCTGTTTGCACTTGGGGCTGCTGTCTCTCTTAATGCAAGGTGAGACAACTGCCGAGTCCTACTGACGATCTGTCAACAGATCAACAGGCACCTCACGTATGTTTTAGTGTCACTGCACCCTTTGACATTCTATGTAAGCTAACCAAACAGAAAGAGCTCATTTTGTCCTGGGGCTGTTCAGTCTCATTCTACAACCAGTAATATCATGTAATCAACCCCAACTCTGTGTGTGTCTTACTCTGTGGAGGATGTCCAGGAGAACAGTGCTCTCGTCTCAGTCATTTGATCTGTATCTGTAAACAGATGAATGGACCTGTTGACACTAATCTACTGTATGAGGTAATGAAGTCAGTGACATTGTAGTGGCACTCCTGAATGTCTGTCCTACTTAATTCACGTGGCATGGCCCATATTGAAACACACACAGTGTGAAACCTTCCGTGCCCCAATGCCAGAAGCCACTCTATGGCTTTATGAGAAGAGCACTGATTTCACCACTTCGTTGTCAAACAAAGGCTCTGGGCTACTCATTAATGAATCAAAGGTTGGAAGCTACCACAAGCCTACCTACCTTGTTGTGTGAGCAGGTATGTAATAGGGGAGCCAGTGCAGTATTGGTGGTGAGAGCAGGAGCGCAGTGGTAAAGGTCAGTGGATTGTCTCTTGAGTGCCCTTGGCAGGTGGGCCTAGTGCTGCTAACACTCTGGAGGCCTGTGGGAACTCCCTCCCTGACTCACATGGGCATGTGAACATCCAGCTGCTCCACTTACACTACACCCTGCCCACTGGGCAGCACAGGGACAGACCGGCATGGCTGAACTAACGCTGCTTGCAAACAATTACATACTGAGTAGTATGCCTCATTAGCCACAGTAGTACACGGTATTTAAGTTACAAATATTTATGGTATAAGATGAAGAGACTGATTGATACAATAATGCCCATTACACAAGCATAAAGAAATAATGTGGATTATTTATATGTAACGGCTGTTGGAAGGAGAGGACCAAGGTGCAGTGTGGTACGTGTTTATATTTATTAAACACTGAAATAACAAAAATAACAAAGAGAACGAACAAAACTGAAACAGTTCTGTCTGGTGCAGACACAAATCAGAAAACAACTACCCACAAAAACTCTGTGGGGAAAAGCTACCCAAGTATGGTTCTCAATCAGAGACAACGATAGACAGCTGCCTCTGAGAACCACACCCGGCCAAACAAAGAAATACAAAACATAGAAAATGAACATAGAATGCCCACACTAGTCACACCCTGGCCTAACCGAAATAGAGAATAAAAGCCTCTATGGCCAGGGCGTGACAGTAACCCCCCCCCCCTCCAAAGGTGTGGACTCCGGCCGCAAAACCTCTAAAGGGGAGGGTCCGGGTGGGATTTCTTTACGGCGGCGGCTCTGGTGCGGGATGTGGAGCCTCGCCGCCAACCTCGGACTGGGGACCCTCGCAACGGGCGCTCGACTCTGGCAGCGCCGGACAGGAGGGCGACTCTGGCAGCGCCGGACAGGAGACAGGTAGAGGACTCACCAGGCTTGGGAGACACACAGGACACCTGGTTCTAGGAACAGGCACAGGACCACCAGGCTGGGGAGACATACAGGCGGCCTCCTCCTTGGCCGAGGCACCGGACACACTAGGCTGTAGAGGCGCACTGGCGGTCTCGAGCGCAGAGCTGGCCCCACCCGTTCTGGCTGGATGCCAGCTTCCACCCGACAAATGCGGGACACTGACACCGAGCACACCGGCCTATGAATGCTCGGCCGAGACACAGTGTGCATCACCCCATAGCACGGGGTCTGACCAGTCACATGCTCGCCCCTGTAAGCACAGGGAGTGGGCTCAGGTCTCCATCCTGACTCTGCCACACTCCCCGTGTGCCCCCCCCCAGAAAACATTTTGGGGCTGCCTCTCGGGCGCTCTTGCCAGCCGTGTGCCCTCGTAGTGTTGCCGCTCAGCCTTAGCTGCCTCCAGTTCCTCCTGTGGACGGTGATACCCCCCTGCCTTCCTCCAAGGCCCCCCCCGTCCAGGATCTCTTCCCATGACCAGGAGTCCAATACATCACGCTGCTTGGTCCTTTGGTGGTGAGTAGTTCTGTAACGGCTGTTGGTGGAAGAAGACCAAGGTGCAGCGTGGTACGTGTTCATATTTATTTATTAAACACTGAAATAACAAAGAGAACGAATTAAACCAAAACAGTTCTGTCTGGTGCAGACACAAAACAGAAAACAAATACCCACAAAAACCCTGTGGGGAAAAGCAACCTAAGTATGGTTCTCAATCAGAGACAACAATAGACAGCTGCCTCTGATTGAGAACCACACGGCCGAACAACAAAGAAATACAAAACATAGAAAATTAACATAGAATGCCCACCCTAGTCACATTGGACATTATGATCAAGGGTCTCATCCAAAGGTTTGAATCAGTCTAGATAGAGCTGCTGTGTGTAGTCTGTGACTGTAGGCTAGATTGAGAAATAAAAATAGTTCATTTTAACAAGTTACATTTCCTCCACTACTACCACGCATGGCTCCCGGCAACCGCATTAAAGACAAAGAAGACTGAAAGAAAAGTTATTTATGTAATTAACTCCTTTAATTTCCAGAGCGTGTTTCTTCAATGTTTTCCCTTCATGTAACCACAGGCTGCAGGCTGTGAGGAGAGCCAATGCAGATAGCATGACTGTGTGGCTGGTGAGAGGGAATGTATGTAGGTCAGCGAGAAGGAGAGAGACTAGGGACACTTTCTGCTGAGAGACAGTTTTGTGTGAGGCCCGGAGACTGCCTGCCAGTGGCACAATAGCACAGATCCACATGGAGGCTCCCCTGGAATTCAGGCCCCCAGCCCGGGCCTTTGTGTTGGTCAGAGAGCCAGCCTCTGGATGGAATAAGATATCCTGCAAGATGTCAATCAGCATGATGTTTGTTGCACCTGCACTCACAGTATTAGACTTAAAACGAATCATCCAGCGATCATACACTGTTTACCAAGGGAGAGGGCTACCGACGTTAAGGCTAATCTGAAGATGTTGCTTGCTAAAGCTAAAACTGGCTAAAACTGGCGGGTGTAGAGAGTATAGAGATACTGTCTCTGCTGCTAAAGCCACTTTCTACCACTCTAAATTCCAAGCATCTGCCTCTAACCCTAGGAAGCTCTTTGCCACCTTCTCCTCCCTCCTGAATCCTCCTCCCCCTCCCCCCCCTCCTCCCTCTCTGCAGATGACTTCGTCAACCATTTTGAAAAGAAGGTCGACGACATCCGATCCTCGTTTGCTAAGTCAAACGACACCGCTGGTTCTGCTCACACTGCCCTACCCTGTGCTCTGACCTCTTTCTCCCCTCTCTCTCCAGATGAAATCTCGCGTCTTGTGACGGCCGGCCGCCCAACAACCTGCCCGCTTGACCCTATCCCCTCCTCTCTTCTCCAGACCATTTCCGGAGACCTTCTCCCTTACCTCACCTCGCTCATCAACTCATCCCTGACCGCTGGCTACGTCCCTTCCATCTTCAAGAGAGCGAGAGTTGCACCCCTTCTGAAAAAACCTACACTCGATCCCTCCGATGTCAACAACTACAGACCAGTATCCCTTCTTTCTTTTCTCTCCAAGACTCTTGAACGTGCCGTCCTTGGCCAGCTCTGCCGCTATCTCTCTCAGAATGACCTTCTTGATCCAAATCAGTCAGGTTTCAAGACTAGTCATTCAACTAAGACTGCTCTTCTCTGCATCACGGAGGCGCTCCGCACTGCTAAAGCTAACTCTCTCTCCTCTGCTCTCATCCTTCTAGACCTATCGGCTGCCTTCGATACTGTGAACCATCAGATCCTCCTCTCCACCCTCTCCGAGTTGGGCATCTCCGGCGCGGCCCACGCTTGGATTGCGTCCTACCTGACAGGTCGCTCCTACCAGGTGGCGTGGCGAGAATCTGTCTCCTCACCACGCGCTCTCACCACTGGTGTCCCCCAGGGCTCTGTTCTAGGCCCTCTCCTATTCTCGCTATACACCAAGTCACTTGGCTCTGTCATAACCTCACATGGTCTCTCCTATCATTGCTATGCAGACGACACACAATTAATCTTCTCCTTTCCCCCTTCTGATGACCAGGTGGCGATCGCATCTCTGCATGTCTGGCAGACATATCAGTGTGGATGACGGATCACCACCTCAAGCTGAACCTCGGCAAGACGGAGCTGCTCTTCCTCCCGGGAAGGACTGCCCGTTCCATGATCTCACCATCACGGTTGACAACTCCATTGTGTCCTCCTCCCAGAGCGCTAAGAACCTTGGCGTGATCCTGGACAACACCCTGTCGTTCTCAACTAACATCAAGGTGGTGGCCCGTTCCTGTAGGTTCATGCTCTACAACATCCGCAGAGTACGACCCTGCCTCACACAGGAAGCGGCGCAGGTCCTAATCCAGGCACTTGTCATCTCCCGTCTGGATTACTGCAACTCGCTGTTGGCTGGGCTCCCTGCCTGTGCCATTAAACCCCTACAACTCATCCAGAACGCCGCAGCCCGTCTGGTGTTCAACCTTCCCAAGTTCTCTCACGTCACCCCGCTCCTCCGCTCTCTCCACTGGCTTCCAGTTGAAGCTCGCATCCGCGACAAGACCATGGTGCTTGCCTACGGAGCTGTGAGGGGAACGGCACCTCAGTACCTCCAGGCTCTGATCAGGCCCTACACCCAAACAAGGGCACTGCGTTCATCCACCTCTGGCCTGCTCGCCTCCCTACCACTGAGGAAGTACAGTTCCCGCTCAGCCCAGTCAAAACTGTTCGCTGCTCTGGCCCCCCAATGGTGGAACAAACTCCCCCACGACGCCAGGACAGCGGAGTCAATCACCACCTTCCGGAGACACCTGAAACCCCACCTCTTTAAGGAATACCTAGGATAGGATAAGCAATCCTTCTCACCCCCCCCCCCCCTAAAAGATTTAGATGCACTATTGTAAAGTGGCTGTTCCACTGGATGTCATAAGGTGAATGCACCAATTTGTAAGTCGCTCTGGATAAGAGCGTCTGCTAAATGACTTAAATGTAATGTAAATGTTCTCCACGTCGGCACCAATGATGTTAAGCATGAAACAGTCAGAGGTCACCAAGCGCAACATCGCTTCAGTATGTAAATCAGCGAGAAAGATGTGTCGGCATCGAGTAATTGTCTCGGGCCCCCTCCCAGTTAGGGGGAGTGATGAGCTCTACAGCAGAGTCTCACAACTCAATCGCTGGTTGAAAACTGTTTTCTGCCCCTCCCAAAAGATAGAATTTGTAGATAATTGTCCCTCTTTCTGGGACTCACCCACAAACAGGACCAAGCCTGGCCTGTTGAGGAGTGACGGACTCCATCCTAGCTGGAGGGGTGCTCTCATCTTATCTACGAACATAGACAGGGCTCTAACTCCCCTAGCTCCACAATGAAATAGGCTGCAGGCCAGGCAGCAGGCTGTTAGCCAGCCTGCCAGCTTAGGGGAGTCTGCCACTAGCACAGTCAGTGTCGTCAGCTCAGCTATCCCCATTGAGACCGTGCCTGTGCCTCGACCTAGGTTGTGCAAAACTAAACATGGCGGTGTTTGCCTTAGCAATCTCACTAGAATAAAGACCTCCATTTCTGCCATTATTGAAAGAGATCGTGATACCTCACATCTCAAAATAGGGCTACTTAATGTTAGATCCCTCACTTCAAAGGCAGTTATAGTCAATGAACTAATCACTCATCATAATCTTGATGTGATTGGCCTGACTGAAACATGGCTTAAGCATGATTAATGTACTGTGTTAAATGAGGCCTCACCTCCTGGTTACACTAGTGACCATATCCCCCGTGCATCCCGCAAAGGCAAATTTCAATTTACAAAAAATTCCCTGACGTTTTCGTCTTTTGAGCTTCTAGTCATGAAATCTATGCAGCCTACCCAATCACTTTTTATAGCTACTGTTTACAGGCCTCCTGGGCCATATACAGCGTTCCTCACTGAGTTCCCTGAATTCCTATCGGACCTTGTAGTCATAGCAGATAATATTAAAATATTTGGTGACTTTGATATTCACATGGAAAAGTCCACAGACCCACCCAAGGACGTCAGAGGACAAAAATCAGTTAACCACCTAATTGAGGAACTCAATTTAACCTTGCGCAATACCCTAGATGCAGTTGCACCCTAAAAACGGAAAACATTTCTCATAAGAAACTAGCTCCCTGGTATACAGAAAATACCCGAGCTCTGAAGCAAGCTTCCAGAAAATTGGAACGGAAACGGCGCCACACCAAACTGGAAGTCTTCCGACTAGCTTGGAAAGATGGTACCGTGCAGTATTGAAGAGCCCTCACTGCTGCTCAATCATCCTATTTTTCCAACTTAATTGAGGAAAATAAGAACAATCCAAAATTATTTTTGATACTGTCGCAAAGCTAACTGAAAAGCAGCATTCCCCAAGTGAGGATGGCTTTCACTTCAGCAGTAATACATTCATGAACCTCTTTGATGAAAAGATTATGATCATTAGAAAGCAAATTACGGACTCCTCTTTAAATCTGCGTATTCCTCCAAAGCTCAGTTGTCCACACACTTTTGCCAGGACAACTCTGCCAGGACAACTCTGCCAGAGTCTGCACAACTCTGCCTGGACCAAGGATCAAGGGAGACACTCAAGAGTTTTAGTACTATATCTCTTGACACAATGATGAAAATAATCATGGCCTCTAAAACGTCAAGCTGCATACTGGACCCTATTCCAGCTAAACTACTGAAAGAGCTGCTTCCTGTGCTTGGCCCTCCTATGTTGAACATAATAAATGGCTCCCTATCCACCGGATGTGTACCAAACTCACTAAAAGTGGCAGTAATAAAGCCTTTCTTGAAAAAGCCAAACCTTGACCCAGAAAATATAAAAAAACTATCGGCCTATATCGAATCTTCCATTCCTCTCAATAATTTTAGAAAAAGCCGTTGCACAGCAACTCACTGCCTTCCTGAAGACAAACAATGTATACGAAATGCTTCAGTCTGGTTTTAGACCCCATCATAGCACTGAGACTGCACTTGTGAAGGTGGTAAATGACCTTTTAATGGCTTCAGACCGAGGCTCTGCATCTGTCCTCGTGCTCCTAGACCTTAGTGCTGCTTTTGATACCATCGATCACCACATTCTTTTGGAGAGATTGGAAACCCAAATTGGTCTACACGGACCAGTTCTGGCCTGGTTTATATCTCATCTGTCTGAAAGATATAAATTTGTCTCTGTGAATGGTTTGTCCTCTGACAAATCAACTGTAAATGTTGGTGTTCCTCAAGGTTCCGTTTTAGGACCACTATTGTTTTCACGAAACATTTGACCTCTTGGGGATGTCATTCGAAAATGTAATGTTAACTTTCACTGCTATGCGGATGACACACAGCTGTACATTTCGATGAAACATGGTGAAGCCCCAAAATTGCCCTCGCTAAAAGCCTGTGTTTCAGACATAAGGAAGTGGATGGCTGCAAATGTTCTACTTTTAAACTCGGACAAAACAGAGATGCTTGTTCTAGGTCCCAAGAAACAAAGAGATCTTCTGTTGAATCTGATAATTAATCTTAATGGTTGTACAGTCGTCTCAAATAAAACTGTGAAGGACCTCGGCGTTACTCTGGACCCTGATCTCTCTTTTGACGAACATATCAAGACTGTTTCGAGGACAGCTTTTTTCCATCTACGTAACATTGCAAAAATCAGAAACTTTGTGTCCAAAAATGATGTAGAAAAATTAATCCATGCTTTTGTTACTTCTAGGTTAGACTACTGCAATGCTCTACTTTCCGGCTACCCGGATAAAGCACTAAATAAACTTCAGTTTGTCCTAAATACGGCTGCTAGAATCCTGACGAGAACCAAAAAATCTGATCCTATTACTCCAGTGCTATCCTCCCTACACTGGCTTCTTGTTAAGGCAAGGGATGATTTTCAATGTTTTACTGCCAACCTAAAAAGCATTACATGGACTTGCTCCTACCTATCTTTCCGATTTGGTCCTGCCGTACATACCTACAGTACAATGCCTGGTTGATTCGGTGGTGATACAGCACCAAGCTCTACTGTCATGACCATCTGCTGGATCAGTATCGGCTTCCTCTTTTCACACACACAGCATTTTAATATTTTTTTATATTACATTACATGAGATTGACTTTCAGTCAAGCCTCTCGAGTTTCATACTGGTATCTCACTATGGGATTATATTCTCCATTGAGGTAGGCCTATCTTGAGATCCTCCTTCCTCCCAGGGTATCGTATTCCATCTGTAAACCACGGCTGTGCTGGTGTCTGCTGCTTTGTATGGCACTTCTGTCATCACTTCAATATGATTAATGCTTGTTTTTATTGCCATTTGGCTCAAGTTCCGGGCTGAAATTAGACACTTTGTTTTGAGTGTTGATGAACAGTGGGAGCAGTACATCGATGAGCTCAGGTCCTAGACAGGTTCTAAATCGTGACTGAATCATAAAATCTAGATTTTGTTGCACCCTTCAGTTTAAAAAAAAAATGGTGATCAAATCAAATCAAAGCAAAGCCTGTGCCTTTGCTTTATCCTCGTCAATCTTGAACTGCAACAATTTCTTTGAATTTGAGAATCACATCTGATTGAAATTGAAATACTAGTGACACACAAGTCATTTTGCACAATTCCTCAACTGTAAATATTTCAATATCTGGTGAAGCATGCTATCAGCAATGTGTTGCTTTCCTTATTTGTGTGTGTGTGTGTGTGTGTGTGTGTGTGTGTGTGTGTGTGTGTGTGTGTGTGTGTGTGTGTGTGTGTGTGTGTGTGTGTGTGTGTGTGTGTGTGTGTGTGTGTGTGTGTGTGTTCCTGTGTGCGTGCGTGTGTGTGTGTGTGTGTGTGTGTGTGTGTGGACAATTTTGGTCCCCACAAGAATAGTGAACAAAGAAATATTTGATCAACTGGGGACATTTTGTTGGTCCCCACAAAGTCAAAAATCTATTTCTAGGAGGTTTAGGGTTAAGGTCAGAATTAGTGTTAGGGTTAGAATTAGGTTTAGGAGCTAGGATCAGTTTTAGGGATAGGATTAGGAGCTAGTGTTAGGGTTAAGTTTAAGGTTTTGGGTTAGGGTAAGAGTACGAGCTAGTTTAGAGGTTAGGGAAAATAGGAATTTGAATGGGACTGAATTGTGAGTCCCCACAAGGTTAGATGTACAAGACTGTGTGTGTGTTTGTGTATTTTATCAGTAAGACGGAGACAACCGTTGACCACCGTATAGTCGTACAGCATTTCTTGCAGCCTGCCATTTATATGATGGTGTGTGTGTTTTCCCAGTACCTATGATGGTATGTGTCTGTATATGAAACTCTTTGACCTGGCCTCAAAGTGGAAGTCATTCACCCACTCCCTGACAGTCAGCTGCCAGCAACCCCAAAGTGGCCTGCTCACATTCCACCCTTGGTGCAGGAGGTTGATTTTTCTCCTCTTCTGACTCACCCCTCCCCTTCAATAAATCAGACTCAAACGCCCCCTTTGTTTTTATCTCCTTAAAAGGTTACCTTGTTATACCACTTTCACATTCCCAAAAGACAAACAGTTATGGCACAGTATCAACACAACGGAAAAATGAAACACTGTTGAGAGATAATGGGTGCCTTGCCTGAGAGAGGCCACGACAACACATTCTTCTAGTACACAGAACAGAACATGCATATCGTTAAGCCTGTAATCCGGGGGCTGTATATGGTCAGGGTTCCTGGAGAAGGGAGACCATAGACCAGTTCCTCAGAAGTGAAGAAGACAAATCGGAGGGGGTGCAGGCATTGTGGGTAGTGTCTGCCGTGGCCTATTTTGCCTGGGACCCCCCTTTACCCCCAGCTAGACAGGCCACAGCTGCGTTGCCATGGGGAGCGGGTTCACTCAAGGTTCTGCTGGTGAAAACTTGTTTTGTGGTGGCATGAAAGGTGTGGCCTGGGACAGGGAGGGTGGAGCTGACCTACATTCTGCCTGGGCCTGCAGCAGCACTGTACTGTACTGTAGCAGATACTCAGAAAAAAACACAAAGAGAGCAGGGCTCCCCTTAACAGAAAGTCTCTCAGACGGAGGTACATCCAGGACTCGCTGGAACTCCAACACACACACACAACACCTGTTGCCACAGTGAAAGGGCAGATGGCTGGGCCATTTCCAAAGTTCCCACTGGGCACACACTGGTTGAATCAATGTTGTTTGAACCAACGTGGAATAGATGTGGACTTGACGTCTGTGCCCAGTGGATGGGCAAAAATAACAAAATGCAATTACAAAATACAGACTACCATAAAGATCAGGTCGGAACTCATTAGAATAATACTCAGCATGCTTTGCAATTGTTCATTTTTACATATACATTTATATTTAGTTTATTTGGCAGATGCTTTTATCACACCATAGTGCTATCAGACCTCTGATACCAATGCAGGGTGAAAGGGGGGCAACAAAATGTGAACCGCTATGAACAAATGTATGGAAAAGTATTTTGTATTTTGAAAATAGAAATTACAGTATTTTGAAAATACTAAATATATTGGAGTGTAGTTCAGCCCAGTGAAATTCAAATGACAAAATACTAAAATAATTAAAATATGTATTTTAAACCGTCATTAGGTGTTGCCTGAAAACAGTAACAGACACCCTCCCCACCCATAAGATGATGTGGCCACTAATATTACGCAAAGACCTGAAGATGAGGACATGCTGGCCGGTTGTGAAATGTTTGTTGGCAATGTTAAGCATTCTCTCTCTCTCTCGCTCATATACACATTACATGTGACGGCTGATGCAATATTTTGCGCCACAGATGAGGAAATAAAAACAAAGGGAAGGGAGGGTAATTTGCTTTAAGCCCGCCCTCATTCACACATGTAAGGGGCATCATGCACCCCGAAAAATATGATGGGGTACAAAGCAAGTGAGGATGGATGTGGGATGGCCCTGACGGGGGCAGACTCCCTGGGAATTTAGCACACCTGAAACAGCTTTTCCCTGCAATTCCTGCAGTCATAATCATTATGCTTAATTCTACGTAAAAAACGATGTATATTTTTCTGCGTATCTAAGCACACAGACAACTCATGTCTGTAGCCTCCTGACTAGTGGATTTAAAAAAAAAAAAAAAAAAAATATGCTTCTCTACATCTCAGCTAAAATCTGGGTAAAAGACAAAGGAATTTGAGTCATATTCAGTACATGTACTGTAGTTATTGCTTGCTTTTCTAAAGCAGGAGTCTTCAAACTTTTCTTGTAGCTACAACATACCTAATACATACAATACAGCTTTAGTGACACCCCTGTCTCAAAAACGAATGGTTTCAGTTGCTTAAATTTAGTAAATTAAGCTTTTCCTCCCAACTGTGCCGTTCTGCTTGTAAAATGATGACTAACTTTACCACTTCATGTAAAAATGGAAAACTGAAATTGGTTAAACTATATCTATTTGAATATAAAGTTGAATCCCCCTTCTCCTAAAATGTATTAAGACGATTATGACGATTTATATATTGAATATATATATATGAAAATTGTGCCATTTGCTAATAGCAGTTGTTTTGCTGGTTAAACAAAGTTTAGCAATGTGCTGTGGAAAGATTTGCGCTGGAGGGGATGGCTGCTGTTTTATGGGCTGTTAACCAACTGTTGTTTTCACATTGTTTGTAACTTATTTTGTACATAATGTTGCTGCTACCGTCTCTTATGACCGAAAAGAGCTTCTGGACATCAGAACAGTGATTACTCACCTTGAACTGGACAACAACAAAAATTTTTTAACTAGTCGGTTGAGAGGGATTTACTCAAACACCTGAACAGGCCCTCATCCCCGTCATTTGCAGGAGACGACGGTATTGCGGAAGGCGATCGGGGTGCCTTGTGAGGATCCGGCGATGAGTGGCTAATCTGCCTTTGCAATCGATACTATTGGCCAACGTACAATCGCTGGCTAATAAAGTGGACGAACTACAAACACGTATATCCTATCAAGGGGACATTAAAAACTGTAATATCCTATGTTTCACCAAGTCGTGGCTGAACAACGACATGAATAACATACAGCTAGAGGGTTATACACTGTATCGGCAGGATAGAACAGCAGCCTCTGGTAAGACAAGGGGTGGCAGTCTACGAATATTTCTAAATAACAGCTGGTCCACGATATCTAAAGAAGTCTTAGTCTTAAGGTTTAGCTCGCCTGAGGTAGAGTATCTCATGATAAGCTGTAGACCACACTACCTAGGGAGTTTTCATTGACATTCTTTGTAGCTGTCTATTTACCAACACAAACCGTTGCTGGCCACACTCAATTAGCTATATACAGCCATAAGCAAACAGGAAAACGTTCATCCAGACGCGGCGCTCCTAGTGGCCGGGGACTTTTATGCAAGAAAACTTAAATCCATTTGACCTAATTTCTACCAGCGTGTTAAATGTACAACCAGAGGGAAAAAAACACTAGACCACCTTTACTCCACACACAGAGACGGGTACAAAGCTCCCCTTCGCCCTCCATTTGGCAAATCTGACCATAATTCTATCCTCCTGATTCCTGCTTAAAAGCAAAAATTAAAGCAGGGCGCATCAGTGACTCGGTCAAAAAAAAGTGGTAAGATGAAGCAAATGCTAAGCTGCAGGACTGTTTTGCTAGCACAGACTGGAATATGTTCCGGGATTCTTCCGATGGCATTGAAGAGTACACCACCATCAGTCACTGGCTTCATCAATAAGTGCATCGATGACGTCTTCCCCACAGTGACTGGACGTAATACCCCAACCAGAAGCCATGGATCACAGGCAACGTCCTTACTGAGCTAAAGGGTTGAGATGCTGCTTTCAAGGAGCGGGACTCCAACAAACCATCAAACAGGCAAAGCGTCAATACAGGATTACGGTCTAATCGTAATATACGCGCTCGTTGGATGTGGCAGGGCTTGCAACTATTACAGACTACAAAGGGGAGCACAGCCGAGAGCTGCCCAGTGACACAAGCCTACCATACGAGTTAAACTACTTCTATGCTCGCTTAGAGGCAAATAACACTGAAATATGCATGATCGCACCAGCTGTTCCGGAAGACTGTGTGATCATGCTCTCCACAGCCGATGAGTAAGACCTTTAAACAGGTCAACATTCACAAGGCTGCAGGGCCAGACGGATTACCAGGACGTGTACTCAGAGCATGCACTGACCAACTAGCAAACGTCTTCACTGACATTTTCAACCTCTCCCTGTCCGAGTCTGTCATACCAACATGTTTCAAGCAGACCACCATAGTCCCTGTGCCCAAGAACACTAAGGTAACCTGCCTAAATGACTACCGACCTGTAGCACTCACGTCTGTGGCCATGAAGTGCTTTGAAAGGCTAGTCATGGCTTACATCAACACTATTATGCCAGAAACCGTAGACCCACTCCAATTTGCATACCACCCCAACAGATTCACAGATGATGCAATCTCTATTGCACTCCACACTGCCCTTTCACACCTGGACAAAAGGAACACCTACAGTGGGGCAGTGGGGAGTGTGTGAAAACTTTGTGAAGACATACAGAAAACATTTGACCTATGTCATTGCCAACAAAGGGTATATAACAACATTTACATTTACATTTAAGTCATTTAGCAGACGCTCTTATCCAGAGCGACTTACAAATTGGTGCATACACCTTATGACATCCAGTGGAACAGCCACTTGCATCTAAATTTTTTTTTTTTGGGGGTGAGAAGGATTACTTATACTTACCCTATCCTAGGTATTCCTTGAAGAGGTGGGGTTTCAGGTGTCTCCGGAAGGTGGTGATTGACAAATTATTGAGATAAACGTTTGTTATTGACCAAATACTTATTTTCCACCATAATTTGCAAATACATTCATTAAAAATCCTACAATGTGATTTTCTGGATTTTTTTTCTCATTTTGTCTGTCATAGTTGAAGTGTACCTATGATGAAAATTACAGGCCTCTCTCATCTTTTTAAGAGGGAGACCTTGCACAATTGGTGGCTGACTAAATACTTTTTTGCCCCACTGTATATGAGAATGCTGTTCATTGACTACAGCCCAGTGTTCAATACAATTGGGCCCTCAAAGCTCGTCACTAAGCTAAGGATCCTGGGACTAAACACCTCCCTCTGCAACTGGATCCTGTACTTCCTGACGGGCTGCCCCCAGGTGGTATGGATAGTTAACAACACATCCGCCACGCTTATCCTCAACACGGGGGCCCCTCAGGGGTGCGTGCTCAGTCCCCTCCTGTACTCCCTGTTCACTCATGACTGCATGGCCAGGCACGACTCCAACACTATCATTAAGTTTGCTGATGACACAACAGTGGGCCTGATCAGCGACAATGACGGGACAGCCTATAGGGAGGAGGTCAGAGACCTGGTCGTGTGATGCCAGGACAACAATCTCTCCCTCAACGTGATCAAGACAAAGGAGATGATTCTGGACTACAGGAAAAGGAGGACCGAGCACACCCCATTCTCATTGATGGGCTGTAATGGAGCGGGTTGAGAGCTTCAAGTTCCTTAGCGTCCACATCACCAACAAACTAACGTGGTCCAAGCACACCAAGACAGTCGTGAAGAGGGAACGACAAAACCTATTCCCCCTCAGGAGACTTTGGCATGGGTTCTCAGATCCTCAAAAGGTTCTACAGCTGCACCATCGAGAGCATCCTGACGGGTTGTATCACTGCCTGATATGGCAACTGCTCAGCATCTGACTGTAAGGTGCTACAGAGGGTAGTGTGTACGCCCCAGTACACTGGGGCCAAGCTTCCTGCCATCCATCCAGGACCTATATACTAGGCGGTGTCAGAGAAAGGCCCCAAAAAATTGTCAGACTCCAGTGGCCAAAGTCATAAACTGTGGCAAGCGGTACCGGAGCGCCAAGTCTAGGTTCTAGAGGCTTCTTAACAGCTTCTACCCCCAAGCCATAAGACTTGTGAACATCAAATGGCTACCCAGACTATTTGTACCCCCCTCACACATTCACTCTGTACCGGTACCCCCTGTATATAGCCTCATAATTGTTATTTTGCTGCTGCTCTTTAATTATTTGGTACTTTTATTTCTTATTTTTGTAGGTATTTTTCTTAACTGCATTGTTGGTTAGGGGCTTGTAAGTAAGCATTTCACTGTAAGGCTGTTGTATTTGGCAAATGGGACAAATAAAATTTGATTTGACAAAGGTTAATGTCCAAGTTAAGAATGCTTGCCAGCAGCCAGAGTACTCGCGGTTACAGCAAGTGTAATTAGCTCAAATTAGTGTAATTTGCTCAATATTAGAAGATATCTGGGCTAGCTAAAGCCAACTTCCTAAAATTGCTAAGTGGCTAGTAGCCTTGTATTACAGAGAGAAAAAAGCTGTGTAAATTTTTACACAGGGCAAATCTTAAGGGGGCACATGCCCCTGTGCCCCTTATGGGCATGACGCCTATGCACACATGCACACACACGCTGCACACATGCACATGCACACAACCATCACCAGGCTGAGGAACTTTGTTCTGGGCTTCCAAACTGAGCCATATGAATGGAAAACAACACTATATAACACTTCACACTGAAACACAGGGCCCTGTGTTACTCAACACACAGTAGCAGGTTGTTTAATACTCCCATAATGTTTTCTACACCAGATCAGTAATCCCTTCATAAATTGCCTGTTCACAGGCATATTGCACACATTTTTGGAGGATTGCCAAGGCCCCACTGAAACTAGGTCTGGCGTATGCCCTGATCTCAGTGACAAACTTCATATCTGGTTGATTGCCAGTTGTTGTTGTGTCTGGTTGCATAATAAACCATTCTACATTACCGGTTATCCCTGACATTTTAATGTGTATTATAAACTATTATGATGACCATAAAGTATATGTTTGAATGAGATGATCAGAGTCCTGTTTATGACTTTGACTACTTTTATAGTGCTGCTTGCCTGCTTTTGTTTTTGTCAGTTGCAAATGATCACACTTTAGACTAGGACGTGATTGTGACAGTTTTAATATTGTCTCAGAAATGTCTACTAATGTACTAATAGTATCTATTAGTGCTTTTCAAGATAACTTTTGAAGGTATTCAACATCACATTTGTTTTTGTTGTGCATAACAAGTTGTGTCATATTGACAATGCTGTACTAGTTTATGTAGCAAAGTGTTACAGAGCTAGCTATCGTTTTAATCTGTGATTTCATCACATTGAAAGTGTCTGTTTGCAGTGATAAGCGATAAGCACATCTTCTCTGGAGGGGAATTCCTTCCCAGTATAAAATGAGGCCATGGAGGAGAGAAGCCCTGTCATGAGGCCCACAATATCTCCATTGTCCCCCTGCTAAGGGTAACCCAAACAGCAGAGATCACCTGGCTGAGAGGGAGGTTTGTTTGGGTGGAGCACCACCACCTGTTAGGTGACGCATGGCTTCTGAGCTTATGTAGGAAGCTCTCCTCTGGTCCAACAGGAAGGAAACTCAGGAGGAAGAAACACAGCCAGCTCTTTGTTATTACTCAGACTTATGCTCCGCTCCATTACTGCCCCTCCTTTCCCTATTTCTCTCTCTCTTTCTCTCTATTGTTTAAACCATTTCTCTTTCTCTCTATTGTCTAAACCATTCCTATCTCTTCTCTCCCTCGCTTATCCCCTGATTCCCCATGTAGGCCTCTCTCTCACCCTCAGTTTCCCACATGTTCCCCTCTCTCTGTTATATATTCTGACCTACTTTCTAATAAGAGCTACATTATATGGTTACATAAGAGCAAGACTGTCTCTGCAGTTGATACCCTGATACCACAGCTCTGCTGTGTTCTGTCTCACAGAGGGGGTGCTGGCACTGGAAGACACCACAGTGCCTGAGGCTACATATTTGGGAGCCCATAGATCCTTAGTGAGAAATGATAGTCAAGTGTGAGCTCTTATTCCTTTGTCATATCTCCAGCCCTTACCTGCCTACCATTCAATTCCAGGACTCCGGCACTCGACTAAAGTGAAATTAAATAAATGAACACCCCAACATTTCGTTGAAATACTTTTGCCCTCAGAACAGCCTCAATTCGTGGGGCATGGACTCTACAAGGTGTCGAAAGCGTTCTACAGGGATGCTGGCCCATGTTGACACCAATGCTTTCACCTGGTCAGCCTACATCTTGGAAAGAACAGATCTTAATGCTTTGTATACTCAGTGTATAAACCATATTGTTTATCTTATTTACATTATGACACTCCTCCTTATATCACATCAATAGACACACCTATGTAAGTGAAACTTGTGATTGGAGGTTGGGTTGTAACTGGAGAGGAGTGGGTCTGAACGCAGGGAGGGAGGGGTTAGAAGTAGACCTTGAGATAGGCCACTCCCCAGATCTATTCACTGAGCCACTCTGGACCAGTTTGAGGGCTGTTATGTTGCGTAACCATTATGTAACAGAGTTTAATGGGACACAAAGCCTCTCATTCCCTCCCCCCTGCCTTCCACCTACTCACGTTTTTTGCACAGTTCAATGTATGTCTATTGCAAGGAATGTTTTGAATCTTTCCATTCAATTCCAATGCTCTTTTGATTTGATGCAAACAAATACCAGGATATTAAAGCATGAGCCATGTAACCTTTGGGTACTGTTTTCAAAACAGAGATTTGTATAAGTGTATGTTTATTTAATAGTGATGTTCATTCCATCCGTGTATGACAACAGCCATGCTAGAGTTTTTTTTTCAAATAATGAACTGCAAGGAATTGCCCCTTTTAGGTCATGTCTTGTGGAAAAATGTGGTCTTGTCAACAGTGGAGAGGCTGTTGCATGCCATTTTTGTGCTGTGTGTGTGCATGGTAGGATCTGATGGCAGTGGGTGGATTTGAATCTGGGTTGTAGTTGTCACTTACCACAGCTGAGCAGGGTTTAAGTAGTGGTTTGGTCTCAAGTTCAATGCCTGTATTTTCCTCACATAAAAACAACAACGAATGAACCATTAAATACATGTCTTTCATCAAACGAGTAGGTCCATATGTCTTTCACAACCACAGCGTGTGGTTCAGGTGTTGCGTGCTGTAGAAGCTGGGGGAATTCCAATCTATAACATTAATATCTGACTTTGATTTGCCCTGCTGTGAAACCCAGAGGTGTCTGCAACCTGCCCCAGAAATGTGTGAAAAGGTTGCAGCGTGTCACACTGGACATGAGACAGGGCTGTGTAATCCTGGGGCCCCCTCCCATGCTGGCTGCTCCACTGACCCTCTTCCCCAGGCTGGGAGGGACAGCCAGGTAACTGGAGAGCCTTGTTTGTGCTTTGTTTGCCAGGAAGTCTATTCTGCAGGAATCATTTTGTGACCTGCACATCCAGTCCCCTCCAGCCTCAACCTCTCTCTCCTCCGTCCCTCCCTCTCATCTTCTCATGTCTTCCTCTCATTCCACTTTCTCACGTTGACCTACTTTTCTCCTAACCTGTTTATGCAAGCGACCACGTGGGCCAATCAAATCAGAAAAAGGTCTAACACAGCAGAATCAGTGAGACGAGTGCTGCAGTTGTCAGGGAATGTCACCTTGACACTAATAGCAGGGTGACATCAGTCGCACCACCCAGACCAAGCATGGGCTGAACGCAAGGCAAAAATATTTTGTGTGAGTTTGTGAAGGGCATTGATGTGTCAGCCCTCAAAGAGCTGCTTTGTTTGCAGGCTTAGTCCAGGTCACTCCCTCCCTTTGTCTTTGTGTTGTTATGAACATAACCTCGTTGTGTGTTTTGGGAGAGAGGGCGGCAGAGAAGATAGGATGAGGAATAGACGCTGCCCCACTGGGCTCTGCCTTGATTTCCATCCCCATGTATTCTTCTCATGACAGGTCTGCTGTGACACTGAACTTGGGCCTGGAGAGCTGGCAGCAGGGACAGACTATTTCTGGAACTATTTCTGCACTTACTTTGTAGGTCAGAGCCATGGACATGCCATGGAAGAGAGCCATGGAAGAGAGCCATGGAAGAGAGCCATGGAAGAGCCATGGACATGCCTGCTGAGTGAGAGCCTGAGAACAGGCTGTGAGTTATGTTAGGGCTGGGCTTAGAGAAGGAGAGGAAGCTTGTCCAGTTTTCCCTCTGGGTAAAGTGGTTTGTGTCAGGTTGAATGAGGCCTTTATAAAGTGGACTGGGGCATAAGAGAGGTCCTCTGTTCCGTTGGAGGGGGGGGGGGTCAAAATCTGTAGGTGTATGTCTGTGCACGTACGTCTGAGGGCGTTTGTGTTTAGTGTGGTCGTACGGGTACATCTCTGCCCTGCGTGCGTAGGTCCGCAGGCTTATAGAGAGTTAGCGGCAGGAAGTAGGCCACTGTTACATCAGGAAGGTCAGACAGGCGGTCTGTCTAGAAAATGTGTCAGTGTGTCACTCCAAAGCTCCTCTCATTTCAAATTAATCCTGTGTGTCAGGAAAGTAAGGAGCCCAGGGAACGACTGTAACCAAGCTATTTGTGAGGTATGGAAACAGGGTGTCCCCACACCTCCACCCTACCTGACACCCTAGACCCACTCCAATTTGCTTACCGCCCAAATAGGTCCACAGACGATGCAATCTCAACCACACTGCACACTGCCCTAACCCATCTGGACAAGAGGAATACCTATGTGAGAATGCTGTTCATCGACTACAGCTCGGCATTCAACACCATAGTACCCTCCAAGCTCGACATCAAGCTCGAGACCCTGGGTCTCGACCCCGCCCTGTGCAACGGGGTACTGGACTTCCTGACGGGCCGCCCCCAGGTGGTGAGGATAGGCAACAACATCTCCACCCCGCTGATCCTCAACACTGGGGCCCCACAAGGGTGCGTTCTGAGCCCTCTCTTGTACTCCCTGTTCACCCACGACTGCGTGGCCACGCACGCCTCCAACTCAATCATCAAGTTTGCGGACGACACAACAGTGGTAGGCTTGATTACCAACAACGACGAGACGGCCTACAGGGAGGAGGTGAGGGCCCTCGGAGTGTGGTGTCAGGAAAATAACCTCACACTCAACGTCAACAAAACTAAGGAGATGATTGTGAACTTAAGGAAACAGCAGAGGGAACACCCCCCTATCCACATCGATGGAACAGTAGTGGAGAGGGTAGTAAGTTTTAAGTTCCTCGGCGTACACATCACAGACAAACTGAATTGGTCCACTCACACAGACAGCATCGTGAAGAAGGCGCAGCAGCGCCTCTTCAACCTCAGGAGGCTGAAGAAATTTGGCTTGTCACCAAAAGCACTCACAAACTTCTACAGATGCACAATCGAGAGCATCCTGGCGGGCTGTATCACCGCCTGGTACGGCAACTGCTCCGCCCACAACCGTAAGGCTCTCCAGAGGGTAGTGAGGTCTGCACAACGCATCACCGGGGGCAAACTACCTGCCCTCCAGGACACCTACACCACCCGATGTTACAGAAAGGCCATAAAGATCATCAAGGACATCAACCACCCGGGCCACTGCCTGTTCACCCCGCTATCATCCAGAAGGCGAGGTCAGTACAGGTGCATCAAAGCTGGGACCGAGAGACTGAAAAACAGCTTCCATCTCAAGGCCATCAGACTGTTTAACAGCCACCACTAACATTGAGTGGCTGCTGCCAACACATTGACACTGACTCAACTCCAGCCACTTTAATAATGGGAATTGATGGGAAATGATGTAAAATATATCACTAGCCACTTTAAACAATGCTACCTAATATAATGTTTACATACCCTATATTATTCATCTCATTTGCATACGTATATACTGTACTCTATATCATCTACTGCATCCTTATGTAATACATGTATCACTAGCCACTAACTATGCCACTTTGTTTGCATACTCATCTCATATGTATATACTGTACTCGATACCATCTACTGTATCTTGCCTATGCTGCTCTGTACCATCACTCATTCATATATCTTTATGTACATATTCTTTATCCCCTTACACTGTGTATAAGACAGTAGTTTTGGAATTGTTAGTTAGATTACTTGTTGGTTATTACTGCATTGTCGGAACTAGAAGCACAAGCATTTCGCTACACTCGCATTAACATCTGCTAACCAGGTGTATGTGACAAATAAAATTTGATTTGATTTGATTTAAAAGAGATGAGGACTCAAGAGTCTCTGTTAAACATGCCTGTGGTTACAAACAACTAGGTTAGGCTATCATTTGTGTCTTGCCTTAATTTAGATTGTGTCTGTCTAATCATTGTACCTCGCAGCTCTGCTTTGTGGCTGTGTTCAATTAGTAGGCAGTGATTTAAATGACCATAGAAGAATGTTGCTTGTCGGCAGCTGCTCTGGTATAAATTATAGTTTGTTTATTACGCTAGCTAGCATATGGTTATTATTATTCTTTGCAGTGTTATATCTAACCTATGAACCAATTTGTATTCAGTATCAAGTGATAACGACAGGGAGGTTTGTCTTTATCTGTCTGGCATCTGCACAGCTGATTTTCAAACAGACCCATCATGAACTGTGTGTAACCCCCATAGACAAAAGTAAAGAAATGAGAAATCTGACAATATTTGTACGATATGTTGAGAAATTCAACAACCTTTTTATTGTTTTCAATCTTGAAATGCATCCATCTTCCATCATGAAAATTAGTGTCTTTACATATACAGCCATGTCAAAAAGGGGTGGAGGCGACCTAGACACCACCGACTGCTAAACACCACACTAGTCTCGTCTGCATCTTTGTCTTTTTAGAATCTTTTTCATAAAACCATCAGCAAAAACAGAAGCATCACTGATTTGAAACACATTGAAAAAAGGGGGGATGGGGGTATGGAGCAAATACATCCCGGTCAATAGGAGAGACACACGAAGATAGTAACAGAACAACACTTCAGAAAATAAAACAATGACATTAACATTACAGTGTTGTCAGAGAGTGAAAGCTTTACATTTATACACTAGTGTCAAAAAGCTAAACATGGTACATATACTTTATAAACTGTGTGGTACAGTGCAGGCTGCTCATTGTCACCCAAAACGAGGAAAATAAAGGCCGGGGGTGGATGCCCCATGTATTACACTACAGAGGCAAATTAGAAAAAGGGGAAATCCCTATTTTATTAACAAAGTAGATATTGTCCTTGGTTTTTACAAAACTTAATTGCAATAGCTCTTTTTCTAAACCAGGTTTTTATAACGTCATGGGCTATTTGTGTAATATAGTAAATTAACTTGTTTCAGAGATCCAATGACCTAGTATCTGGGTTTAACACCATGTCTCTAGGGCAGTGGATCGACGTCAGGTTAGAAGCCTGAGGTTCTGAGCTCAGTGCATTGTGTTGATTTGCAGAGGAGACTAGGTGGCCTCACTCAGAGTTCAAATATCATACAGATATCATTTAGATTATATTACTATATTTAAAACAAGTCTCTCCCCTACATGTCCCCACTTTACGGTTTTAACTTGAGCTTTTATACCTTGAAGTTTATACACATTCATATTTTAGTCTGATTCTCTTGGCTTTGCTGCAGATGTGGGCATAGGAATAAATACATTGGGCTAAGAGATGGGAACGAACAGTGGAAGTCTAGACTGTTGATGATGCTCAACTTTAGGCCAGCAGCCTAGTTCTGTCTCAGATTGACTTTGATTGAATGCTGTCTAAGATCTTAAAGATCTACTGCAATAACAGGTAAGCTGCATTTCAAAAGCTATCAGCCATGTTTCTGTAAACAGAGTTAAAGTGATGACATTAAAGGCGTTTTAACTTAAGTGGAGTTTGCAACAGTAGACACAATGTGACTGTACAGTAATTCTGACAAAAACAGGATGATCAACGTCCAAGTCCTTTCTTGCCTCAACAGTTTGTCGCATTGTTGTGACATTTGTGTTTGTTTTCATCAAAAATATATATATTTATAAATTATTGGTATATTTACAGTAATATACAAACCGAGTGCTTGAACAAGAAAGATAATGGATGGGCTGTGTGAGATAATGGAGATGGGAAGGGAAATGTGGATTGGGAGGGTTAGGGAAGAGGGATGGAATTTCTCTTTTTTTTTGCATCTTTGGTCAAGGGAATGTTCCCAGAATGTTGCTGCTATGTTTGTCTAAAGCCAGATGTGCACCATAGGAGGGGCTATGAAAGCTGACAGTATAGTTCAAATAATGGTCAACTTATATTCTCATTTGAAATGACCAACTGTGGTTTGACGAAAAATTATATGAAAGAGTTTCATCCCTCCTCAGATTTATAAACAAAAGTCCTTCTGTAATTATGGAGAAGATGCAAGAACTGAAAAGTGTATATACAATATATAAACATAGAATACTTTTCCCTCAGAAGTCCAGCCCTGTTTGGGCTTCAGTACAGCTTTTTAGTCCCAGGACATGAAGGTGAGAGAGGTGTAGATGGTGGTAAAGGGACAATAGTGGATTGAGATTGAGGAGGGGAAAGGGAAAGAGCGTATTTTGATCTAAGGCAGCATCAGAGACACCTCACAATGTAAGGAACCTCGACAAATTTGTGTTGCCCTCAAGTGTTCAATAGGCACTTAGTCTCGGCTGTTGTTATAGCGTCCGCTTGACGACTCCTTTTTCTTACTCTCCTTCCTTGACTCAGCTGAGGACGGCTGCTTATAGAATCCTGTGGGGGGCTGGCTCTCACTCTCTCTCTCTCTCTCTTTGCCGATCTGCTGCTGCGTGAGGGCCAGGTAAGGGTGCTGGGGCAGGGGTAGGATAGAGGAAGGAGGAGGGGTGGTGGGAGAGTCCTGCTGGGAGCTCATGGCTTTGTGTTTGAGACGCAGTTTGTGAGGCAGGGCAGTGCCCTTAACCTCTGCCTGGGTGTCCCCGCTTTGGCATTGGGAGGAGCCCTGCGGGGAGGGCAGAGGGGACCCTGGCTGGTGTGAGACAGACAGGTGCTGGAGGTAACTCCCGGCGTCAGAGGAGGAAGAAGACGGGGACTCGTCGTCCGTGGAGGCATCCTTGTCAGAGCTGCGAGGCTCATTGTCACTAGAGGAGGTGTCTTTGCCTGAGGTTGAGTGTTCTTGGTAGTACCCCTCACTCCTGGCCCCGCCCTCATAGGTGAGTATGGGGGGCTCCTCGTCCTGGGTGCTAAGATCGCAGTGACTAGCCTGGTTGTGGTACAGGTGGGACGTGACGGCCTCCTGTTTTTGGAGGATGTCTGGAGCGAGGCCTGTCTGGGTCTTTTGCTCCTGTTGCAGAGCTCTGTACACCTGCCCCTCTCCTGCCTCGCTGTGGCAGTCTGAGTAGTGGTACGGAGGGGAGTCTAGTGTCTTCCTCTCCATCTGCTTGGTCACCTCTGCCAGTCTCTCTGAGCTCTCGGTGTGGCTCTCTCGAGCCTGGGCCAAATGGCTGGCCTGAGAACTCTGCTGTTGGGCTGTCTGTTGATCTATGTCCTGCTGCCTTTGGCTCTCCCCAGGGTAGGAGGCACTACTGGAGCGGTAGAGGATGACACTCCTCTGTTGGGTGGTTGGAGGGACCTGACTGGTCTGGCTTGTGATGCTCTCCTGGTGGTGGTAGGAGTGGTGCTGTTGGCTGTGGTAGACCGACTCCATCACCTCCTGGTGATGTGTGGAGGACAGACTATGGTGGACTTTCAACATGCTGCTTTCAATGTCCATATCCAGGCTGCTTTCCTCCTGCTTGATCCCGTAGACCGCAGGCTCTGGGCTGTCCCGGGAGGACCCGTCTGACATGTCTGAAAGGGACCCATGGGGGGAGTACGTCACCAGTTGACTATGTCCCCCCCCGCTGCCTGACTGCTCAGTCTCCGAGGAGTCAGAGTTCATCATCACCTGGGAGCTGCTGGAGTAGCCGCTGGAATAGTAATTGGATGTGGAGGATCTTCCGTTGCCTCCATTGTTTTCTCCAGTAGTGAGCTGCTGGCTCTTCTCCATGTAGGAGGCAGTGCTGATAAGGCCAAAGCGCAGCTTCAGCTGCAGCAGCTCTGTCTTCAGGCGGCAGTTCTCGTCATTCAGCACCATGACGCGGTTTTCCAACACCATGTCGTTCAGTCGTCGCTTCTCCCTGGAGCGTTTGGCCGCCTCGTTGTTCTTACGCCGCTTCTCCCAGTAGGATGCATCCTTCTTTTCATCAGAGATGAACTCACGCTTGCGTCTGCAACTCATGCTGGGCTTGACGAGACGCCCCTGGCGAGAGGGGGTTCCTTGAGACGATGGGAGAGACTCTTCGTAGTTAGAGTATGTCTCTAGGCTGTCCAGGTTATTTTCTGAGCTTGCTGATTGGAGTTGTGAATTCAGGCATTCCATTGTTGCTCAGTGGAGGACAGTTTGGAATATTGCTACAACCACTGGAAAGGAAACTCAAGGAATGGGGTGATAAGGATATCTCACTGATTGAATGAGCTTATAGTTCAAGTGTCTAAACTGGCCAAGAAGATCAAGAAGCGGTGGAACTCTGCGTTAATTCCCCTCATTTATCCAATGTATGTTCAGCCTTTCTCTAGGCAAGTCTCTTTAGCTTTCTCACAGAAAAGTGGGTCAAAGCTGCCTTGTAGAGAAGAAAAAAAAAAGAGTTCCTAGAGTGGAGAATGTGACAAGCTTCACTGAGCAATTCTCTAACCTTCTTTTCTCTGTTTTGTTTTTCAATATTTTTGCGAGAGCGCTGTGCTGAGCAGACAGAGAAGTGCTGTACTGCTCCAGGCGTGTTGCAGGATGTAGGTCACTCAGTCTATCTCGGCT
Source organism: Oncorhynchus keta (assembly GCF_023373465.1). Lineage (NCBI taxonomy): Eukaryota > Metazoa > Chordata > Actinopteri > Salmoniformes > Salmonidae > Oncorhynchus > Oncorhynchus keta. The sequence continues at coordinate 18,563,583 of NC_068425.1, read as the reverse complement.
TGTCAGTCTCTTGGGAGGGGCGCTACCTCTCTCCTTCTCCAGTAGGTTGCAAGATGAAAGGCTGAGGAGACAAAGAAAGAAAAGGCAAAACTCTTAATCCTCGTGGACTGCTGTCGACCACTATGCATTCAGATTGAAGGAATAATATCTTCTTTATGTCATTGTTAATTAAGTCCATTTTAGTTTTTGGCATGGATGGTGATCAAAGAATTCTGAGGAATAATTAATAATAAGCTCCTTCTCACATCCTTCTGCTTTCATCTATGTTCTGTATGTCTGGCTTTGACTGAATTGTTACACCTGGCAACCACTAGACCCTAGTAACCACTGTCTGACCTCAAGGCCCTTCTATTGAGCTTCTCTGTCGATGGTCCATGACCCCTTAAGGTGTCAGCATGCTTCAGTTCGGCTGGCGCCTTGCCGAACCGAACGAGTGTACTTGCATACTCCCTTAACTTAAAATACCTTCGCTTGGAAAACTAGAAAAAAAAGCGACAATAGTAAGTACTTTGTCCATTTTGATACGCCGTAGTCAGTATACACTTCCTCAAAATAGTCAGAATGACTAAATCAAGAAATCTGTCATTAATTTTTACGTTTTTGCAGAGGAGATGTTAGTCGCACAATTTTACATATAACTCAGGTGTTTGGTGCAGTATTTCTCAATGGGAAAATGTGCATGAAAACGATTCCGTACCCTTACGATTCCGTACCCTTACGATTCCGTACCCTTACGATTCCGTACCCTTACACAATGTATGCGCACAAACTCTTCCGAACGGTTTTGGCTGGGAAGCATGTGGACACGTTTAGCCCTGCATGTTGACGTTGACTTGCATGGTGTAATAAACATGAGGCAAATATAGTAGTTTCTGAGTTACTATCTTTTTCTGAGTAAGACATTACACATTTGCTATTTGTGACATTGTTCCTCCGCCTTTGTAATCACAACTGTGTGTCTGGCAACCAAGTCGAGAGCACATGATTACCATGTAAACTCAGAAACAGTAAAACTACCAGAAATTACATCATTCGAACACATGGAATGATTGGAAATTTAATTTGTAAGCTTTAAAACAGCCATTTTTGACTTATTTCATGGCTGCTCTTAAATATACTTTCAGGCAAATTTATTTTAAGAGCCAGAACAGTGAATCCCCCAAGTGCAGTGGGTGTAGGGTTCTCCTCATTCCATTTTAGAATTCTAGGTCAGGAACAAAGATTCCAAAACAACCATATTAAGAAACAGCCCACTATGTTTACATATAAATGATCATGAATTGGAGAATTTACTGTAAGTGTAATACACGTAAAGATTCATATTCTATTTGGACAACAAGTTCCTGGCGGTGAATGAAGACAAAGGTTCCCCGCCAAGAAAAAATGGCGAGAGGGCACTGGATTTTAATTTAAGGGCGGATAAGGATTTGGGGGGTTAATTAATGAATATAGGTCAAGTCTCAGGAAGGAGGGGGGTGGAGAATGTACCAAGCTCTCTTGAATTATGACATAAGGGTGGTCAGCCTCATAACTATGAAGTGTCTGGGAACCTGCTCAACAGGGACTCTCCTGGTAATGAGGTAAACAGAGATAGATGTGCCACTAGCCGAACCTCTTATGTATGATTTTCATGAATAAGCCAAATGGCTTTTCCCATGTCTCTTTTCATGTTTCCAATTTGTCTCTGTTGGTTGTGTGCCAGTTATTTTATCTGTGTTGCTGACTAACTGGTTCAATATCAATTACATTCCATACAGGTGACTTGAGACAAGCAAAGGAATTCAACAGGCATCGAGGATGGAGACTTCCTGGAACATTTGAGAACTCATTCAGACTGTTCCCTTGTTCCATTAAACTGGTTTTGTATGCTATAAATCAATTTACATAAATCAAATTAGTTGCTGGCCAACAGGAGTTGTTTCATCCCTGCCTCCCTGCCTCATTTACTCTCATTTTCTTACTGAATAACATGAGTTGAGACACACTGATTCTCTTTGCCTCTGTAATCTCATAATCTGTATTTTCCATGGGTTATATTCTCTTTGGAGTCTGGGGCAAAATTATGTATCTACCAATTGCTCTACACTTTTCAAATGTGGGTTCAACACCAATTTCTCAGTAAACCCTGGCTCTGACTAGTGCCTACACGGCAAGCTGGAATATAAGTCAGTAGAACCACGGGTGAGGCAGGGTGAGAGAAACAGAGAATTAGAGAGTACTCTATAGAGGTGAAAGATGCATGGAGAGAGGGACAAAGAGATTGCGAGAAGGTAGACAAAAGAAAGGGGAAAATGAGCTCAGATGATAGCACCTCGCAGGATGTAAACAAACGGGGTACTGTACCAGCGTTAACAACATATCACCCATGGCAACAAACGTTTTTTTTTTTTATTCAAAAAGGGGGGGAAACTAATCATGTCAACATCAATCCCTCCTGATCGAACAACACACTTACACTGCGCAAACAGATTGACTTAAAAAAAAACTAAGCTGCTCATCTCCTCTGCGGGCGGCTGGAATTAGCTGGAGACATGAATGGAGCTGGAGTGTTTGCTGATTAATGCATCACAAGCCCTTAGTCTCCCACTACTGCTACAGGAATAGAGCATCATAATAAGTGTGTATCCCACCCGAAGCACAGCGTGCCACCCTTACCTGATAATCAGAACATCTAAGCATCAAACCTACCCACGTCAATAGTGTATCTTATAACTAACCGCAGGGTACTGAGATAGTGATTACCAATGAAAGGTTAATGTGTTTTTATGACAAATGTAGTGTGACCTGCCAGAACAAATGTCAAAGAGTAAGAAATTCTACTGCTTCCCTTTTCACCCATCTAATATGCTTACGAGGCTCTGTGTTTCAATGGAACACTCCTACGCTTGTGGTAGACCATAATGAATTCCATGTCCAATTTCATGATAAAAGGTGAACAAAAAGCTGCATCTCAGAGTATGAATCTATACCATTGTAAATAAGTACAAAAATTGCACAGTCTAGAATGATTTAGTCATTAACGGTGCGGAACGATAATATCGGATATCGCAATATTTGGAGTAGCACATCGTAGAAGGGGTCTCCCCAAATATCGTCCAACCCTGATTCCAAGACTGGGTTTATCTTCCCAAGAAAAAGTACACATTCTTGGACATGCAGGCAGAGTTCCAAGCCAACTCCTTGTTCCATAAACAGCCATATCAGCCTCTGTTAAACAGGGGGGAAAAGGAGTGACCCAGTACAGTCCATGTGTTTCCCAGTCACATGTGCTCCCTTGGCCTACTTCTCTGCCTCTCCCTCCCAGCCACAGCAGCACAATAACAAAGCACCTACTCTATCCTTCATTGTCTTTCATTGTGCCAGGAAACCCTGAGAATGTCAGGTGGGTCAGGATAAACCCCACTCCAGGAAACCCTGAGAATGTCAGGTGGGTCAGGATAAACCCCACTCCACATTGTTTACCATCAACTACAATAGGAGTGAAACAAGACATAGTGCACGCTGCTCTAGTGAAACAAAGGTAATCTCATCCTCATGATAATTAGCCATGTTATTACCATGTTTTAGCAATAGCCTACTAATACAATAAGGAATATAGTAGCTGATCATTGTATTGCAATTACAAGCAAGTTATGGAAAGGTTCATGAATCCTACAGAAAAGGGGTGTAGCACAGAAAGGTGAGGATTGAAGAAAATGTATAAAGGCTAAATGAATATGTTTCTAATTGTGTATCACTACGATATGAAGGAAACCCAGATGTATAAAGGCTAAATGAATAGGTTTCTAATTGTGTATCACTACGATATGAAGGAAACCCAGATGTATAAAGGCTAAATGAATATGTTTCTAATTGTGTATCACTACGATATGAAGGAAACCCAGATGTATAAAGGCTAAATGAATAGGTTTCTAATTGTGTATCACTACGATATGAAGGAAACCCAGATGTATAAAGGCTAAATGAATAGGTTTCTAATTGTGTATCACTACGATATGAAGGAAACCCAGATGTATAAAGGCTAAATGAATAGGTTTCTAATTGTGTATCACTACGATATGAAGGAAACCCAGATGTATAAAGGCTAAATGAATAGGTTTCTAATTGTGTATCACTACGATATGAAGGAAACCCAGATGTATAAAGGCTAAATGAATATGTTTCTAATTGTGTATCACTGAAGGAAACCCAGATGTATATGAATAGGAAATCACTACGATATGAAGGAAACCCAGATGTATAAAGGCTAAATGAATAGGTTTCTAATTGTGTATCACTACGATATGAAGGAAACCCAGATGTATAAAGGCTAAATGAATATGTTTCTAATTGTGTATCACTACGATATGAAGGAAACCCAGATGTATAAAGGCTAAATGAATAGGTTTCTAATTGTGTATCACTACGATATGAAGGAAACCCAGATGTATAAAGGCTAAATGAATAGGTTTCTAATTGTGTATCACTACGATATGAAGGAAACCCAGATGTATAAAGGCTAAATGAATAGGTTTCTAATTGTGTATACGACTGAAGGAAACCCAGATATAAAGCTAAATGAATAGGTTTCTAATTGTGTATCACTGTATGAAGGAAACCCAGATGTATAAAGGCTAAATGAATAGGTTTCTAATTGTGTATCACTACGATATGAAGGAAACCCAGATGTATAAAGGCTAAATGAATAGGTTTCTAATTGTGTATCACTACGATATGAAGGAAACCCAGATGTATAAAGGCTAAATGAATATGTTTCTAATGTGTATCACTACGATATGAAGGAAACCCAGATGTATAAAGGCTAAATGAATATGTTTCTAATTGTGTATCACTACGATATGAAGGAAACCCAGATGTATAAAGGCTAAATGAATAGGTTTCTAATTGTGTATCACTACGATATGAAGGAAACCCAGATGTATAAAGGCTAAATGAATAGGTTTCTAATTGTGTATCACTACGATAAATGAAGGAAACCCATGTATAAAGGCTAAATGAATATGTTTCTAATTGTGTATCACTACGATATGAAGGAAACCCAGATGTATAAAGGCTAAATGAATAGGTTTCTAATTGTGTATCACTACGATATGAAGGAAACCCAGATGTATAAAGGCTAAATGAATATGTTTCTAATTGTGTATCACTACGATATGAAGGAAACCCAGATGTATAAAGGCTAAATGAATAGGTTTCTAATTGTGTATCACTACGATATGAAGGAAACCCAGATGTATAAAGGCTAAATGAATAGGTTTCTAATTGTGTATCACTACGATATGAAAGAAAATGTTTATTAGGCGCGTTTATCTGCTGCCCATCAGTGTTTCTGTTCTGCATGAAATGGTTGGGTGTCTTTGTTAAGCCAGCTAGGATTCATTTTGGTAGGTTTTTATTCTGGTATTATAGGGGGCTCTGCAGCACATCCCCTCCCCGTTATGACTAATGTGACCTACATTTGGAGTTGGCATAGTGGTCCACCTTATGCGCCAACCAATTAGCCCTCCTCAGCAAAGCACAAGGGGTTCCGCTGATTGCGTCATGTACCTGTATCTGTTTTAATTACTTAAATGTTTTACCCGCACCATTACAGCCTTTAGTGTTACAAAAATTTAACGCATAACCAAATGCTTTGCGTAATTTTCCATTGTGCATAGCACACCATAGCACATAGGCTATATTCTAAACTATATGGTCTTTTATTTATTTTTTTTACCCCTTTTTCTCCCCAATTTCATGGTATCCAATTGTTGTAGTAGCTACTATCTAGTCTCATCGCTACAACTCCCGTACAGGCTTGGGAGAGACGAAGGTTGAAAGTCATGCGTCCTCCAATACACAACCCAACCAGCCGCACTGCTTCTTAACACAGCGCACATCCAACCCAGAAGCCAGCCGCACCAATGTGCCGGAGGAAACAACGTGTACCTGGCAACCTTGGTTAGCGCACACTGCGCCCGTCCCGCCACAGGAGTCGCTGGTGCGCGATGAGACAAGGATATCCCTACCGACCAAGCCCTCCCTAACCCGGACGACGCTAGGCCAATTGTGCGTCGCCCCACGGACCTCCCGGTCGGTTATGACAGAGCCTGGGCGCGAACCCAGAGTCTCTGATGGCACAGCTGGCGCTGCAGTACAGCGCCCTTAACCACTGCGCCACCCGGGAGGCCCTACTATATGGTATTGATGAACTTTGTGAGATATAATTCCGGTATGACTTTTCAAGAAAACATGAATAGTGTGAATAGCCTACACCCTTACCGCGGCACCAAAAGTAGGCAAGACACAAGTGCGCATGCCATCACTAAACAACAAATGCATGAGCTGCGGGCACTCATTCCACAATCATTCCCACATGCAGTGTGGGGGTACTTTCAACATACAGACTGAGCAGGATAGTCTTTTATAAGACAAGTTACAACAAGTGTGTGTGCAGTATTAATTATTATATGCATGTAGCCTAATAACTGCATAGGTTAAACGGTGAGATGGACAAGCAGTGTGCAACAGTGATGCTGATACGGAATTGGAGACTATAATGCACGTTACATAGTTGCTGTAGAGCGTTACATTGTCTAAAATTGTTTCCCAATATAACTAATAGCCTACACGGCAGGCACATATCTACATCACATCACACGATTTTTAGCCCTCTTTAACATACCACTACTCTTTGTGGTGTCTCTGAACATACCATTAGTCTCTGTGGTGTCTCTGAACATACCATTAGTCTCTGTGGTGTCTCTGAACATACCATTCGTCTCTGTGGTGTCTCTGAACATACCATTATTCTCTGTGGTGTCTCTGAACATACCATTTGTCTCTGTGGTGTCTCTGAACATACCATTAGTCTCTGAACATACCATTACTCTCTGTGGAGTCTCTGAACATACTCTTTGTGGTGTGTCTGATAAATGTACCTTTTGCATATTATAACAGATCCCTGGGGAAATCATTCAAGGCAAAAGCATGTTTCTTGCACATAGCTTGTTGCCCTGTTGCATTCGCTACCCATAGGCTAATCCAACAACTTGTCAAGACTGAGATAGGCTGCTGGGTCAAATGTGAGCCTAAATAAGGACAGAAATAAACATGCCCAGTATATCCAGCTCACCTTACAAAAACAGCCAATACTTTAGAATTTCATTCATATCCAAAACAATGTTTTCAGAGATGTAGGACAGCACAATATTCTAGTAGCCTTACTCTAGATTCAGTTTGCCCCACTGAGCAGGGGAAGGGTTAACGGGTTGGCTAACCTTTCACAAATTACTACATGTGACGAGAGAAGTGTGACCTCAGACCAGACTGGTCTGATAGACTAGATGTAACATAGTAAACGTAAATCCGGGACAGTCAAATAAATGCATGTTACGCTTGGTATGGTTACAAACACAGATGGTTACTTATGGCAAAAACAAAAGTAGTGTGGATGGGTGGGCATATAACGCGAACGTCTAGCAACCCAAAGGTTGCGTGTTTGAATCTCATCATGGACAACTTTAGCATTTTAGCAACTACTTTTAATACTTGTCAACTACTTAGTATATTAGCTAACCCTTCCCCTAACCTTTAACCTAAAGTTAACCTTATCCCCAACCTTAGCCATAACCCCTAGCTAGCTAATGTTAGCCACTTAGCTAATGTTAGCATTAGCCACCTAGCTGACAGCCACAACTAACTGCAATTCGTAACATATTGGAATCGTAATTTATCATACGAATTGGAATCGTAATTTATCATACGAAATGGAAGATTGATGCACAAATGAATACATACCATACGAAACACAACGTACTAATTGAAGTGTCCTGGATTTAGTTTACCATTTTTACGTCTAACCCGGAGTCCAGGTGTAGACCGACAGGGATTTTTTTCCAGTTGCCTCCCATGGACTCATGCCTTACCCTGCCTGCCGTTCCAAGTCTTAACAGTGTCATTTTAACTCACAAGCATTTCAATTACAATGATATATATATATATATATATATATAATTTACAATTGGTAAATTAATTTATGTTGCTGAAATAAATGTCCATAATTTTGTTACTAAAGAATATAGGAATTTATCCAAAGAATAATACTTTTTACGTATTTCAAGTTATTGTATCTTTCAATATTTTCAAAACTCTACTGTGATGGGGGGAAACGAAGCTACTCCAAATAAGTGTGTTGTCTGTGGCCCCTGCCACCCAGCGTTCCTCGTTCTGAAGGAATTCCATGCTCCCCTTCTCCTTATCATCCCCCTATACATTCTGCCACTAAATAGGGGGGAAACGCCTCGCCTTGACAGAACATACATATGGTTCAACGTCCGTCACCAACATTATAAACACTTCCCGTTGTGCCAAAATGTTTGCAACAATGTATCAGTGAATTTGAAATGTATGCAAAACAAAAATTATGAAAAGTTTAATCGAAGTGCCACTAAGTAACACTGAAATTGGTATTATTAAAAAATTTGATTGAATTATTTTCAATAATAATAAGTCACATTATACACACGAATCGACGGGACATTTAAAGGCAATCCATATAAAAAATAAATGCTTACCTTGTATGTGTAAATAAAAGCCTACAGTGCGAAGTCTAATATAACATCCACGCTTCTGTTCAACAATTCCTATTTCCGACTACTATCGAATTCAAATGTGCGATCGTCCTTCAAGTACGAGCTCTGTGATTAGTGCCTGTATGTGAGCATGAATTCTGTGTATCTTATTTTGAATATGTTCTCTTATTACGTTAGGGACTTGCTACAATTTCCTCCTCGCTCTCTCAATGTCTCCAATTGTATGTTAGTAGGTCAGCAGTTGCATAACAGAAGTCTTTGGGTGCCTAGTCACGTTTTGTTTCTCGCTCTCGCGCTCCGTATCTGCCCCCTCCCCTTTCTTCTCCTTCGAATTCTGTTGCGGAGAGATGGGGAAGAGGAGAGAGGGGAGGGAATAAACCAGACTTGCTGAGATGTAGGGTGAGATACCCCTAATTAGGTTAATAGAGTGAGAGAGAGTGAGAGAGAGACTTGCACAAATGGAATGGTGGGGAGACATTTTTAGAAACAAGCCTTCAGCAGAAGATATATAAAGAAACAATTGTATCCAACAGCTGTTGTTTGGGGGAGAAATGTGTGCCCCTTTATTGAATGGATAGGCCTAATTACTCCAGACGGCTCAGTTTCGCCCTTTTAAATATAGCTTTATTTTTTCAGCTTTATTCTAATGAGCAAACCAAAATCTATTCACATTGTCCCTCATTAGCACATGAGTAGTTCTTTCTTCATATTCAGAAGATTGAATGCATAGCCTGCATAGCCTAGGCTTTAGCTTAACGTGGAGCAGGTGACATGGGTTTGAATCCAGTCGGACACATTTATCAGGAGCTACAATGGTCTGTTACAATTGTGACATCCACTTCGCTGCAACCTGGATTCAGGGATGGACATAATATAGTAAATGAAAATCCAGGACACTCAAATGAGCTATGTTATGTTTGGTATGGTATGTATTCATTTGTGGATGTCCATCATCCATTTCGTATGATGTGTTCCGAATGACATTTCGTATGATATGTTACCAATTACAATTCATATGATATTTTAGGGGTTACGGTTAGAGTTAAGCACATGGGGTTGGTGGCACCTTAATTGGGGAGGACGGGCTTATAGTAATATCTGGAATGGAATTAATTGAATGGTATCGAACTCATCAAACACATGGTTTCCATGTGATGAGTTGTTCTCCCCTCAGCAGCCTTCTGTGAGGTGAATGTTAGGAGTTAGGTTAAAGGGTTAATGTTAGGGTTTGGGGAAGGATATAGCTCAAAAGTATTAAATAGTTGCAAATTAGCTAAAATGTTGAAGTTGTTTGTGATGAGATTCGAACATGCGTTACATGCCCACCTATCCACCCGACAAAAAGGAAGAAGATTAAAATGTATGCACTCAAGTCGCTCTGGATAAGAGCATCAGCTAAATGACTAAAATGTAAAAAATAAATAAAATGCAACCAATCCAAACGTAACATGTCATGCTAATTTGAATGTTCCAGATTTCCGTTGACTATTTTACGTCTAGTCTGAGACCAGGTTGATCACTCATGCCAAACAAGAACAGGATGAAAATTAGTTTTAGTAATTTGTAGACACATTGCAGTAAGTTGTCTGATTTTGTTGTGACATTGGTTCTCATTTCCAGCAGCTGTAGACTTGTGGTTCGATGCATCTGGTTACAGTTTTTGCATAACCGCTTGAACCTCAAGAGCTCAGTACCTCATTCTCATCTGATAGAGACATTGAAACCTCTTTATACCGTAGGCTACTTTATTGGCATCCTCCTTCTTATGACACACGATTTGTCATGTTTTGCATTAAATGTACAATGCACACCATTCAGTAAAGAAAGTCTTAGTTGATAATTAAAGCCCCCTGTCGTCTTACACCATATAGAAGGTAGCAATTTACGTAGTTTTAAATACACAATTGTAACACATTGGTTGAATTTGTGTGTTTTTGGTACTTCCCAAATAGTGAACTAAAATTGGACTGCAATTGCATTTATATTGCTGTTATTTCCAGTTCAGTAATGTGTTACTCAGTACAGTAATGACAGGGTGAAATGATTGAAATGGAGTTCAGACTTTTGGAATGTAATCTGTGACCCTTGACAAAAATTATTTGTCTGAAATATCCATATCCTTTTGCTCATTTAATACATATCTTGACTTGGAATGAGCAATATATCTTAGGCCTATGTCCTAGCTAGATATGAAGATGCCATGTAGTTACAGCAAGGGGAAGGTTGACTGCTCATTTTCACTCTCATTCTTCTTTTTTTCTGGTAAATGAATTCCTGGTGGGACAGGCTCATGGTTAGGAGGTAGACTGTGATCTCCTGTGCTTTAATGATTACATCCTCTTCCTCTCTCCAGTCCATCTGCCCTCCACTATCTGACCTTGCAACCTGTGCCTGTTCTGTCTTGCGTCACAGAGAGCCATGGAAACAACTGGAGCGATAACGGTATTATTTAATGCATTTTGTTGTGTCCACGGCAGTTTTGATTGGAACAAAAGGACTGGCTGGATGCCTAGAGGGCTGTTTCCAATTGCAGATGCTTTTAATAGAGCTCTCTCATTATCTTCAAGGCCCTGGTTACTTCTCATGTGGCCGGAGAGAGCAGCAGGGAATGGAGGGTTGAAGTCTGACTTCAGGCTCAGTCTTTGTTCAGCATATGCTCTCTGTCTCTGTCTTTCTCTCTCTCTTTCTCTCTTTCTTCAACTGACCCACTTGAACTTTCAAATGCACTTTGTGGATCTACCTGCAATGCCATGCATTTTATTGTGTATCATTGTGCTATTGAACACAGCATCACAGACATAAGTGCGCCTCCATATGCCTAATTTGTTTCACAAATGAGCAGGTTGACTCACCATTCGTGAAAGGTTTTCTTTGTGTTTCTTTGTATTGTGGATAATGAATGGAGGTAGCGAGCATGCAGCAATACCTTCCTCATACATGTCAATGATAGAAACAACCTTGAGAGCAAATGCATATAGATGTTTTATTAATTTTGGTCATATGGAGGCTTAGAGGATTGGTCCTCATTTTTCTATGTCTAGTAATTGCTGTTTACCTGAAGATGCCACTCATTGCCTACTCTATGTCCATCTCATCATCTGGAGAGAACCCAAAACATGGACCAAGCACCGCCATGCTTCCATTATACCCCTCTCTCTCCCATTCCTCTTTGTTCAGAGCTGAAGCATTGGCCGTGAACTTGACGCACCCCCCCCCACTCCCTCTGTACCCCACCCCACCCAACCACTCCCCCTCCTAGCTACGTATGCATAGGTTCCCATGGCAACTGTCGCACTTCCTGCCTAGCAACCGGCATTATCTCCCGCTGAACACAGCGGGGACAGAATGGAGAGGGGAGTAGCAGGGGGGTTGCGGTTTAAGGGGTGTGTTATTGGGGGTGGTTGTGTAGTAGTGTGCTGATGCAGTAACTAGCCTCACTCCTCTCCTCCACCCCCCGTCCTCTTCCTCCCACTCTCACTACAGGAATCCCCAATTTGACTGAGGAACCTGTGAAGCCAGCTGCAGGTCTCCTTTGTAATGAGATAGGAACGTAGGAACGTCACAGGGCTCAGTGAATGGAAGATGTTCTGCACCGGTGGATACATGGAGTACATGGAGCCTCTACAGAGTTCTACTGTCGGCTTGTTTTCCCTTCATCTTGATTGATTTGACTTGTTCACATTGACACACATGCTGGTTTAGGTAGGCCTATCTCATTCAATGTAGGGTTTGGTTACTAGGGGCAAATGATAATTAAATGACTTGATGGTTTGAGTGTTGTTATTGAGTGACATAGCAATTAAACCTTGGTGTAATTTTGCCACTACACCTGCACCAAATAAAATCTGCCACACTGAAATAAACACACAGGCTACTGTGTCACTATCTGTGTGCTCTGAATGACAACAATAGCACCATCACATAGCCTACTCAACAAATGGTAGTCTTTGCTGCCACCTAGTGGTTTCTAAAGTTATTATGCTATTATATTTATTGCCGCGCTCTGATCTGCTTTGGTTTGTCAAGGGATTTCATATGGGAAATGAATACTGTTCAGACAAATTATAGGTTTAAAGGGTCATTGGTATGACACATCTTAGACTAAGTAGGTAAAGCTCTTAGTAAAGCATCTGCATGATGAGTGAACCTATGGGTGCCGTGCAGGGAGTGTAATTAATTTTGTGTTAATGTGAATGTTTCTTCAGGCCCATTCTAGCTCATACCACCCACATCCCCTGAAATCCCCTGTAATGATTATAATTGCAGTTTCTCTGTAGCTGTGGCCTCTAATACACACTAGCTCATGACTGGCATGCAGACTCCACCCCTCAGGACTCGTTTGCTCCTGTCTGGATAGACAAAGCTCTATAGTCTCACATGTCCAATCTGTCTGGTTCTGCTGCTCTTCCTACATACTTAACTCTGTGTAAGTTAGGTCTCAGACAGGAGAAATATGTGACAGAGGATATTCATTAAAGTTGAATATTCTAAACGATTGACTTTTGTGTTTACTGATGAACTATGTTCTCAAAGGCTGCTACTTAATCCCTGAAGAAATCTTTGAGTCATTGTAGAACAATTACTCCACCTGTTAGATAATATGAGACCAAGCAAGATACATTCTTTTTTTAAAAACAGGATACATATTTCCACAGTGTAAGTGGAGACATTTAGACTGCAACATGTGGTTTTCTCAGTGACTTAATACATGGAGGAAATCTATGATAATGCATGCTTTGGTGGATATAATGGTGTCCTAACAGTGGGAGGATCAAGTGCAGGGGTGGGAAATCATTTTTGCTTGAGGGCCACATTGGGATTTCAAAATTCAGCAGAGGGTCGCACACATTTTCTTTTTACTCAAACCTCCCGCGGGTCAGATTGAATGGGCTCACAGGCTGTTGCCCATCCCTGATACTGTATGTTGCCATCCCTGATACTGTATGTTGCCATCCCTGATACTGTATGTTGCCATCCCTGATACTGTATGTTGCCATCCCTGATACTGTATGTTGCCATCCCTGATACTGTATGTTGCCATCCCTGATACTGTATGTTGCCATCCCTGATACTGTATGTTGCCATCCCTGATACTGTATGTTGCCATCCCTGATACTGTATGTTGCCACCCCTGATACTGTATGTTGCCATCCCTGATACTGTATGTTGCCCATCCCTGATACTGTATGTTGCCATCCCTGATACTGTATGTTGCCACCCCTGATACTGTATGTTGCCATCCCTGATACTGTATGTTGCCATCCCTGATACTGTATGTTGCCACCCCTGATACTGTATGTTGCCATCCCTGATACTGTATGTTGCCATCCCTGATACTGTATGTTGCCCATCCCTGATACTGTATGTTGCCATCCCTGATACTGTATGTTGCCCATCCCTGATACTGTATGTTGCCATCCCTGATACTGTATGTTGCCACCCCTGATACTGTATGTTGCCATCCCTGATACTGTATGTTGCCATCCCTGATACTGTATGTTGCCAACCCTGATACTGTATGTTGCCATCCCTGATACTGTATGTTGCCATCCCTGATACTGTATGTTGCCATCCCTGATACTGTATGTTGCCATCCCTGATACTGTATGTTGCCAACCCTGATACTGTATGTTGCCATCCCTGATACTGTATGTTGCCCATCCCTGATACTGTATGTTGCCATCCCTGATACTGTATGTTGCCCATCCCTGATACTGTATGTTGCCATCCCTGATACTGTATGTTGCCCATCCCTGATACTGTATGTTGTCATCCCTGATACTGTATGTTGCCATCCCTGATACTGTATGTTGCCCATCCCTGATACTGTATGTTGCCATCCCTGATACTGTATGTTGCCATCCCTGATACTGTATGTTGCCCATCCCTGATACTGTATGTTGTCATCCCTGATACTGTATGTTGCCATCCCTGATACTGTATGTTGCCATCCCTGATACTGTATGTTGCCATCCCTGATACTGTATGTTGCCCATCCCTGATACTGTATGTTGCCCATCCCTGATACTGTATGTTGCCATCCCTGATACTGTATGTTGCCCATCCCTGATACTGTATGTTGCCATCCCTGATACTGTATGTTGCCCATCCCTGATACTGTATGTTGCCATCCCTGATACTGTATGTTGCCCATCCCTGATACTGTATGTTGCCCATCCCTGATACTGTATGTTGCCCATCCCTGATACTGTATGTTGCCCATCCCTGATACTGTATGTTGCCCATCCCTGATACTGTATGTTGCCATCCCTGATATCAAATCAAATCAAATCAAATTTATTTATATAGCCCTTCGTACATCAGCTGATATCTCAAAGTGCTGTACAGAAACCCAGCCTAAAACCCCAAACAGCAAACAATGCAGGTGTAAAAGCACGGTGGCTAGGAAAAACTCCCTAGAAAGGCCAAAACCTAGGAAGAAACCTAGAGAGGAACCGGGCTATGTGGGGTGGCCAGTCCTCTTCTGGCTGTGCCGGGTAGAGATTATAACAGAACATGACCAAGATGTTCAAATGTTCATAAATGACCAGCATGGTCGAATAATAATAAGGCAGAACAGTTGAAACTGGAGCAGCAGCAGTCAGATGGAATGGGGACAGCAAGGAGCCATCATGTCAGGTAGTCCTGGGGCACGGTCCTAGGGCTCAGGTCCTCCGAGAGAGAGAAAGAAAGAGAGAATTAGAGAGCATATGTGGGGTGGCCAGTCCTCTTCTGGCTGTGCCGGGTGGAGATTATAACAGAACGTGGCCAAGATGTTCAAATGTTCATAAATGACCAGCATGGTTGAATAATAGTAAGGCAGAACAGTTGAAACTGGAGCAGGAGCATGGCCAGGTGGACTGGGGACAGCAAGGAGTCCTCATGTCAGGTAGTCCTGGGACATGGTCCTAGGGCCCAGGCCAGTTGAAACTGGAGCAGCAGCATGGCCAGGTGGACTGGGGACAGCAAGGAGTCATCATGTCAGGTAGTCCTGGGGCATGGTCCTAGGGCTCAGGTCCTGAGAGAGAGAAAGAAAGAGAGAAGGAGAGAATTAGAGAACGCACACTTAGATTCACACAGGACACCGAATAGGACAGGAGAAGTACTCCAGATATAACAAACTGACCCTAGCCCCCGACACATAAACTACTGCAGCATAAATACTGGAGGCTGAGACAGGAGGGGTCAGGAGACACTGTGGCCCCATCCGAGGACACCCCGGACAGGGCCAAACAGGAAGGATATAACCCCACCCACTTTGCCAAAGCACAGCCCCCACACCACTAGAGGGATATCTTCAACCACCAACTTACCATCCTGAGACAAGGCCGAGTATAGCCCACAAAGATCTCCGCCACGGTACAACCAGACAGGGGACCACAACAGTGAATCAACCCACAGGCCAGACAACAGTATGTATCAACCCACCCAGGTGACGCACCCCCCCAGACGGCTGAGCCCCCAGCAAGCCAGTGACTCAGCCCCGTAACAGGGTTAGAGGCAGAGAATCCCAGTGGAAAGAGGGGAACCGGCCAGGCAGAGACAGCAAGGGCGGTTCGTTGCTCCAGAGCCTTTCCGTTCACCTTCCCACTCCTGGGCCAGACTACACTCAATCATATGACCCACTGAAGAGATGAGTCTTCAGTAAAGACTTAAAGGTTGAGACCGAGGTTGAGATACTGTATGTTGCCCATCCCTGATACTGTATGTTGCCATCCCTGATACTGTATGTTGCCCATCCCTGATACTGTATGTTGCCATCCCTGATACTGTATGTTGCCATCCCTGATACTGTATGTTGCCAACCCTGATACTGTATGTTGCCATCCCTGATACTGTATGTTGCCATCCCTGATACTGTATGTTGTCATCCCTGATACTGTATGTTGCCATCCCTGATACTGTATGTTGCCCATCCCTGATACTGTATGTTGTCATCCCTGATACTGTATGTTGTCATCCCTGATACTGTATGTTGCCATCCCTGATACTGTATGTTGTCATCCCTGATACTGTATGTTGCCATCCCTGATACTGTATGTTGCCCATCCCTGATACTGTATGTTGCCATCCCTGATACTGTATGTTGCCCATCCCTGATACTGTATGTTGCCATCCCTGATACTGTATGTTGCCACCCCTGATACTGTATGTTGCCATCCCTGATACTGTATGTTGCCATCCCTGATACTGTATGTTGCCATCCCTGATACTGTATGTTGCCATCCCTGATACTGTATGTTGCCCATCCCTGATACTGTATGTTGCCATCCCTGATACTGTATGTTGCCATCCCTGATACTGTATGTTGTCATCCCTGATACTGTATGTTGCCCATCCCTGATACTGTATGTTGCCATCCCTGATACTGTATGTTGCCATCCCTGATACTGTATGTTGTCATCCCTGATACTGTATGTTGTCATCCCTGATACTGTATGTTGCCCATCCCTGATACTGTATGTTGCCATCCCTGATACTGTATGTTGCCATCCCTGATACTGTATGTTGCCCATCCCTGATACTGTATGTTGTCATCCCTGATACTGTATGTTGTCATCCCTGATACTGTATGTTGCCCATCCCTGATACTGTATGTTGCCATCCCTGATACTGTATGTTGTCATCCCTGAACCAAGTGGCTGCTTGACTTTTAGATGATTAGAAAGTGTATAATCAAAACGAGACAAAAATATTTAATTTCAAAGATTTATTCACGAGTACAAAAATGTATTTTCATACAGATATTCACATAACAACAAATGTTTTCATCACCTAGATACAGTTTACAGTGCATGTCTAGTAATTACACATACCATGTATTCTTTGGACAAGGCTAACAAACAGTATTCAACTGAGACATGAAAACACTTTCACTAGTTATCAGACACAGTGTGTTGTCCTACATGAAGCATATCACATTTCAATGATTGACATGGTGTGTGTCTGTCCTCACAGCTATGCTGTTGACTGTGCAATGGAATGATAGAGTATTAGTTGATTTCCAATTGTCATTATCCAAAGTCTATTGTGTTGCAATACATTAAAGAGATGACAATAGTTCAAAGTCCACATTCAGGGACTGGAGACCGTCACCTTTCAGGTTATCTTTCCTCAGTGCCCTTTCTATGGTTGTGTTTACAGTTTAAAAGAATGTGGTGTTCTTTCCTCATGCATATTCAAAACCAATTAGTGCCAATGCCACAGCACTAATAATGAGTTTGTTGAAGCTCCAGTTGAATTACAGTGTACATTAGTTCAGCACCAGTTCACCTCAATGTCTCAATCACTGACATTGCTTTGTCTGTGGCCTTGAGAAGCAGCATTGTTGTACGTGCAGAGTGGAGATGACAGTCAATAATACAGCATCCTCTGGAGAGGTGAGGCAGTGTCCTCTGGTGTCAGAGTGTTTTTGAGGGTCTCACAGTGTGTGGGGCAGAGGGCCACAAGTTAACCAACACATAAAGCTTTGTTCTTTCATAAGGTGATGATGGGACTTGTGACAGAAACTGTTCTCAATTGAGGCGCAGATAAGGAGTCTAGGAGTTTAGGATTTAGGAGTAGAAAATCAGGACAACTCAAAATTAGAGGGTAAAAATACACACACTCATAAATATAAAGGTATACAGTTTGAATTGAGGATATGGGGTGGATCATAGTCCAGTTGGCCCAGGGCATTGGTTTGTCACCGTAGCAGCCCAGTGTGCCAAGGTACTGTTGTGTTTAGAGTCTCTGTTTCCCTCTATCTCATTTTCACCATGTGTGTGTGCTTATGTTAAGTTAGTATGCTAGCTCAGATTGAGCTTCCTCTTCTGGGATGGGACAGTTCACCGAGCATCCACTGACCCAGTCCTGGGCTCAGTTCACTTTAGCCAGCAGCTGCTCTGAGAACAGTTTCTTGAGCTGGGCCACCTCTTCACTGAGGGAGCTGAGGTGGGACTTGAGGACATTGTTCTCTGTATAATAATGAGACTCTGTCTGGCCCTGTAGGGGTGTAGGTTGGCCATACTGAGTGGACTCTTGCTGTTGCCGCACCCTCCGGGTCTCCTCTCCCTCCTGCTTATGTGGCCAGACTCCTGCCCCCTCAGCTCCACCCAACATGATGTGTCCGTTGACTGCCTCCCGGGGACCGTCTCTTGCTCCCATTGACTGTATGGGGCTGTGCCTGTTGTCCTCTCCACTGCTGAGGATCTTGAAGCGCATTTTGTGGGGAAAGTTCTTTATGCCCTCCCCAGACTCCACTTTCCCCATCATCACCCTGGAGAGCTCCCCAGGGAAGTGTCCACTGTGGTGCACCTGCGCCTCTGCAGGGGAGTGGTGGAGCTCGTAGCCCAGCTCCTCTGCTCTGTGTGGGGACAGTTTGCCATGATCACTCAGTCGGTCCTCAAAGGAGAGGGGGCTCCCTAAACTGGAGCTGCCAGGGGTGGAGAACCCAGAGTCCTCTGACATGCTGCCAGCGTCCCTGGAGCCTTGCATGCTGAACTGGCCCCCGGGGGCAACAGGGTGGCTCCCTGGTCCACTGTTCAGGTAGTAGTGTGGAGCCAAGGTCTGTGGAGCACAGGGGGCTGCAGGGAGGGGCAGGATGGGTGTGTTGGAGGGATCTTTGACCAGGCCGAAGCGGAACTTGAGAGCCAGCAGCTCGGCCCTGAGACGTGCGTTCTCCTCCAGCAGCGCCAGCACGCGATTCTCCACCACCATGTCGTTGACGCGGCGCTTCTCCCTGGAGCGCTTGGCCGCCTCGTTGTTCTTCTTGCGCTTGTCCCAATAGCCATCATCCTTCTTCTCACTGGGTATGAACTCACGCTTACGTCTGAGGGGGTTCCCAGAGGCGGGCGGGTCATTGGTGCGCTTCAGAGCAGAGGTGTGTCCGAGCAGAGAGCGGGCCAGCAGGCTGCTGGAGGTCAGGATGGACACGGCCTCGTCTGTGAAGGACAGGGTCCCACCTGGTGTAGCACTGGACTCCCCACCGCTCTGCTCCCTCATGTCTTGAGAATCTTCTTCAAACATCTCACTGGTCACACTCATGGTTTTGCTGTGTTGAGATTTACGGTTCTTCAGATAGTGTCTCAAAATCCAGTGTCGTGGAATGGTATGGCGGTAAATTGTTTCAATAGCCCCACCTAGCGTTCAAAAGAGGAAGAAGAAATGGAGGGGGGGATTTAATTGTTATGCAAGACCAGTTACAACACAATGTTATGTAACCCCATTAAATTTTTCCAGTTAAACTGGAGCTACTTGCACAACAACCCCACATGACTCTTGAATAAGAACCATGATGTACTAAGTGCTTGACAGACAATATAATAATCAAAGTGGGCTCCTGTCAGTCTAAAGGTTATATGGTTAATTATAAGATCTATATTCGTATTTCTTAAATAAAAACAATAACATTTTAGCCTTATATTTATTAATAATCCCTGTCCTGACCCAATGACTGGAACTGGAGTCGCTTCATCAGACTAAATCAGTGTTAGCCTACATGTAGGTTAACATAGAGTTATATAACACACCGTATCAATATCTAGAAAAATCCCCGCAATGACCTGTATTGATTGCTTTGTTTATTTTTGATTTGACTAAAACAAAACGGCTTAACATTTTCAGTTAACGACCAGACGTTATATCTTTCAGGAATCGAATTGCCTCAAGGACATTTATAAGAGCACAAGCCTAGTTTGCAAGTTAATAATAGTCCGCGCCCTACTGCTATTCCCTCCGTTCATTTACAATTGGTTCGCTGTATAGATCGAACTGTTAATTAACCTAGCTGCAGTACATCCCTAAACGAAGGCTGAACTGGTTCTTCTCTAAACATTTTAGTGGATGTCATTCTACATTTCAGTCAGATATACAAAGGGAACGAAATAACGTATTTAAACAGCAATGAAAGTTTCAACAAACTATTGCAATGAAGGTCCTGTTAAGCATAATTACATACCTGTTCCACTAAATCTATTCAGATCATCTTAAGTCTTCATAATTCTGTGACTGTTAAGTGATCTACTGAATAGATCACTAGCGAAGCCTAATAATGACATGTGTGGAGTAGTTGTGTGTGATAAATATATACATATATATTATATATATATATATTTAAATTTATTTTATCTAAAGCTGATTCGAAAGTTGGCTATAGTTTTCTTAACTTGGTATATTTTATATTATTTAACCTCAAATCATCGTAGCCTTCATAATTGATAGGCTTCTGTTGTAGGCAACGTTGTCAAATTTCTGCTCCTTATGCGATTGCCTATTCTCTGTAGTATAATGGAGGCACTGTTGAAATACACCGCATGAGTGAAATTTGTGAAATTACCTTGAGTTGGAGTCTCGTTGTCTCAGAAAAGCACCGATCTTTCAATGAAAGAAACATGTCACAATGTAACAGAGCGATCATAATAATTCAGCAGCTTCGATTCAGCACTGGGTCATCGAATACACATAATACTTTGTTTCCTGGACGGTGTAGGCTACTGTTAGCCTACTCAATATTAGGCTACAAGTCTCTCTGACACCTTGTGTCTCGCGTTTCTGCTCCACTTGGATTGCTGCAGCTCCTATTTGTTTCTTTCCCGGTGAAGTTCAGCCGAGGACGTTTCCTATCCTCACTTGAACCAATGGGCCGCGTATGTGTGGTGCGCTCACTGAGACCGCCTCTCTCCATGCCAAGACCCACCCCGCAAGGGACAGCTCACATAACGTTATCCTGCTCATGCATCATCAACTGAACTCGCTAGCCCATCCTTTCGTAACAATTAAGTAATATTGCCAGCTCTGGCTCCCTCTCACTCCCCCTGCAGATTTCCAATAGACCTATGCTCTTCAACCAAACATCAGCTTTATGGACGGCATGCTCTGTAATCACGTCAAAGTGAGTGACAGATCAGAGTTGTTGGAATAGAATTGAGAAAGAAAATGCCAGCAGTCATTATGTAAGCACAGTTTTTCAGAATATGGTGATCTCCACTGAATCCATTCTCATTAGAAAGGAGACGTTCCTAAAAATAAAAAAAACTGTAATGTCTGGAGGGATATAGTGCAGGGAAATACTCTCTGTTTTCCATATGGCTTCTTATGAAATGCTCCATAAAAACAGCAGAATTCAGCAATCACACGAGCTTTTAGAGTGGAACATACTGTATGCATCAGTCGAATGACCACCAAGCATCTTATGACAATACATCCTGGGTTTTAAAAAGTCTCTCCTTGAATTAGTTTCAAATCCAGACTACAGGCAGGCAACAGCTTGAGATTTTATGAAATTCTTTCCTCCATGTCAGTCTAGTTCCTATAGGATTAATACATTTTTAAACCATGTTATTTTTTCTGGAAATAGATAAAGACAAAAGTTTTCAAATCTAAATTGGTTAAACTACACACATACACAGAGTATACCAAACATTAGGACAATCTTCTTAGTATTTAGTTGCACGCCTCCTTTTTGCCCTCAGAACAACCTCAATTCATCGGGCAAGGAGTATAGAAGGTGTGGAAAGCGTTCCGCAGGGATGCTGGCCCATGTTGACTCCAATGCTTCCCATAGTTGTGTCAAATAGTCCTGATGTCCTTTGGGTGGTGGAACATTCTTGAAACACACAGGAAAACGGTTGAGCATGAAAAATCTAGCAGCGTTGCAGTTCTTGACAAACCGGTGCGCCTGGCACCAAGTACCATACCCCGTTCAAAGGCACTTCAATATTTTGTCTTGCCCATTCACCCTCTGAATGGCACACATACACAAACCATGTCTCAATTGTCTCAAGGTGTAAAAATCATTATTTAATCTGTCTCCTCCCCTTCATCTACACTGATTGAAGTGGGGTTAACAAGTGACATCAATAAGAGATCATAGCTCTCACCTTAATTCACCTGGTCAGTCCATATCATGGAGAGAGCAGGTGTCGTTAATGTTTTGTATGCTCTGTGTATAATAATCAATGAACTGGTTGCTGACCTCATAATATATCATATCTGTTCTTAGGCAAAACAAGATGAAATGAATTACAATGATTAAATGAATAGTGACTCATCATGTACTTTTGATGTTCATCTGTTTATACAGTGTTATGTCCATTGACCGCTAGGCCTACAATAGCCAGGCGCTGCAAGGCGCTAGTGATGTCATTTCCCAATTATCACCCTCGCTGTCCATTTGGTATGACCACAGGCATTCCTTCGGCCCTCTCCACTAACTATGCAACCACTACGCACCCACCTCAACTGGCACAGTGCCTGCCTTGGTCCTCTCCCCTTCAACAATCCCTTCAACAGAGCCTCGTGAGTGCTTGCTGTTTACGTGGGTCTTGGTTGCAGAATTTATCATTTGTGTTGGATGCAAGATATAGATAAACAAAAGATCACGTGAATCCCTCTTTAGTGGCGGTAGTCTGAGGCCCTCTTCAAGAAGTTTAAGTTGCAAATCAATCATTGTTTTTGAAATCAGTTGACAGTCAATGAAAAATGCACTCTTGCAACAGCCTATGGAATAAAAGTGGGGCATTTATTGCGCAATCTAATTCATGCAGATAACAAAAATCCATAGGCCTAATGGACCCATACTCAAACTAGCACACTTTTGATAGACTTAAAGGGGAAATCTGTAGTTGCTACATCCATTTTGGACATATAAATGATTTATAGTAATGTAAAGATATAATTCTAATCGTATTATTATATGTAGTAGAAAGAAATGGGTTAAAAAAATGTAACATCCATATATGGCCAGCAATGTAATCTTTAACATTGATTTTTCCTGCAATAGAAGTTGTTCAATTGGTAACATACATTTTTGTCTTCTTCTAATGTCTCTTAAGGGGAAAGTAGTCTAAAAGTAAATGAATGTAATCAGATTACTGTCACGAATATTACCGAAGGTGACTCCCCTTCTTGTTCGGGTGGCGCTCGGCGGTCGTCGTCGCGGGTCTACCAGCTATCACCGATCCGTTGTTCTGTGTTCCTTTGGTTTTGTCTGATTGGTATCACCTGTTTATTGTTTGGTTGTTAGGGTGGGGTTATATAAGGTTGTTCAGCCCGCTTCTGTTTCGTGCGGGCTTGTTCGTCTGTTTTTGTGTTAGAGTGTGTTTTTCCCACGTCCTTTTGCTCTCTGCGCCTGACTCCACACCTCTTCACATATTTTACGTAACAATTACGTTACTGAGTTTGGGTATTCCAAAAGTTGTTACTTTGGACAGGTAACTAGTAACTGTAACGGATTACATTTAGAAAGTAACCTACCCAACCCTGTATGGGGTCAGGGATTAGTTGGATAACCCATGTTCTCCAGCGTTCTTCTGTACAGAACTCAATGTACATGGTAAGGTCCCTGTCCTCCTCACTGTGTTTGCAATGGCTATCACAGGCCAAAGGAGATCAAACATCATCGGGGCAGGGGCTAGTATATCTATCTATCTTACTGCAAGCTGGGGTGGGGTAGGTGGGAGATATCTGGGATGCATGCATGTATTCACAGACGTAATTGAACAGGTCATACTCCAATTCATATAATGGTACTCAATATCAGTGTCTTCAATTGAGTTAAAGGAACACTTTGATGTAACTGTAACTACAGTGTAACAAGGCTTGCTTTTTTGCCTTATTTGCCTGAAATACACACTCACTTGAGGCATTACACACTCACATCATACAGTGATCTCTATACATATAAATATCTCTGTCCTGCCTGCCAAGTGGGTGGTACACAGTGGCACAGAGGGACTCACAGTTAGGCTGTTTTTATCCCAGCAAGACTGAATGACAGAATTGACCACTGGGAGAGGACAGGGAGGTTTTAGTGAAAGATGGTGGTACAGGGATGTTGTGTAACGTCCTCTGGGACACACTGGGATCGTGCCTAAAATACCAACATGAGGAGTCCACTGAGGAAAACGAAGGCCATGATCTCTATACTATAATGTACTGTACATTCTGTTCTATTGACACACATGAATGATTGCTGCAACCTGGTCTCAGAGCATTTCATATTATTCTGTATGTAAATTTGAGAGACTCCATTTAGTATGATATTCTACGTTTCGTATGGTATGTATTAATTTGTGGTTACCCACCACCCATTTCGTATGATATGTTACGAATTACAATTTGTATTATATGTTATGAATTAACAAATCGTACAATATGTTACGAATTTGCAGAATTTACAATATGCTAGGAATTCTAGTTAGGTGGCTAACGTTAGCTAGCTGGCTAATATTACCTCGGTTAGGGGTTAGGGTTCATTTTAGGAGTTAGGTTAAAGGGTTAAGGTTAGGGTTAGGGTTAGGGGAAGGATTAGCTAAAAGGGTTAAGGTTAGGGTTAGGGGAAGGGTTAGCTAAAAAGGTTAAGGTCAGGGTTAGGGTTAGGGGGAGGGGAAGGGGAAGGATTAGCTAAAAGGGTTAAGGTTAGCGTTAGGTGAAGGGTTAGCTAAAAAGGTTAAGGTCAGGGTTAGGGGAAGGATTAGCTAAAAGGGTTAAGGTTAGGGTTAGGGGAAGGGTTAGCTAACATGTTAAGTAGTTGCAAAGTAGCTAAAAAGTAGTAAGTAAATGAAAGTTGCTAATTAGCTAAAATGCTATAGTTGTCCGTGATGAGGTTTGAACTCAAAACCTAGATGTTCGCATTGTACGCCCACTCATCCACTACAACCAACCACCTTAGCCTTAAGTAACCATCTGTCTTATATAACCATTTCAAACGTAACATGTCATACTAATACCAGAATTACATTTACGATGTTCACTGATCATCCCTAAAGCCAACACCTCATTTGGCCGCCTTTCCTTTCAGTTCTCTGCTGCCTGTGACTGGAACGAATTGCAAAAACTGTTGAAGTTGGAGACTTTTATCTCCCTCACCAACTTTAAACATCTGCTATCTGAGCAGCTAACCGATCGCTGCAGCTGTACATAGTCCATCGGTAAATAGCCCACCCAATTTACCTACCTCATCCCCATACTGTTTTTATTTATTTACTTTTCTGCTCTTTTGCACACCAGTATCTCTACCTGCACATGACCATCTGATAATTTATCACTCTAGTGTTAATCTGCTAAATTGTAATTATTCGCCTACCTCCTCATGCCTTTTGCACACAATGTATATAGACTCTTTTTTTTCTTTTTTTCCCTTTTTTTTCTTCTAATGTGTTATTGACTTGTTTATTGTTTACTCCATGTGTAACTCTGTGTTGCTGTCTGTTCACACTGCTATGCTTTATCTTGGCCAGGTCGCAGTTGTAAATGAGAACTTGTTCTCAGCTAGCCTACCTGGTTAAATAAAGGTGAAATAAATAAATAAAATGTCAAAAAAATGCTACGTCTAGTCTATGAGACCAGGCTGGATTACTGCAGGAAAAGATTTCACCACACTTCCTGCACACCTGGAACACACCTTGTCAAATTTTCTCTCTCTTCTTTCTTTCTTTCTTTCTTTCTTTCTTTCTTTCTTTCTTTCTTTCTTTCTTTCTTTTGTTGAGCCTTTCTCCCCCCTCGCACTCGCTATCTCTCGTCAAACTCTTTCAACCCTGTTGGCCTGTCTCAGATCATATCACAGCCTCATTCCAGAAGCTGAGGTTATTGTGTCTCGGTTTAGATAATGGGCTGTAACACATTGACATGTTGCACTACTTATCTGCCCTGCACTCATTGACACGCTACAGTTAGGAATGCTCAACACCATGCTGTAGTTTCTAGTAAAACTAGAAACACATTCAACTCTTATGGAATCATCTATACACACAGCCACATCCACTGCTTCATAATCATAAGCATATGAGATGTACTGCGGCTCCTAAAAATAGAACACGACTCATTTTGTGTAACTTGGGAGTCTGTTTCGTAACAGTGGGACTAAGCCCCCCTCCTTAAAGGGGCAATATGCAATTGCTACATACATTTTTGACAAATTAATTATATAAACCTATTGATTCTTATAAACGCCTTATGAGCATATTTTAACTGCCATAACTCATTAGAACCCAAATTACAAGCTTATTTTACTCCATTGTTTGTAAACAACGCAATTGTAAACTAACACTGTATAGCCTCAAAACATGGTTAAAACTATAATTGTGACATCATGGATGGTCAGTCCTTGCATCCATAGCTTTGTCTATGAATTTGAGAGTGAGTTAAATTTCCCCAACCCCATCCCTCAGCTGTTTACCAGAACAGCAGTAGCGTTGTTATAGTTTCAACTGCAGATTGCCCCTTTAACTCTATACTGTATGTCTATCACTCTCCATCTACTAAATCCAAAGCACATGCACTAACTCACAATGAACACTTACTCTGTGTTAACATTTTGCTTTGAGGCAAAACCGTATGCGTTTCAGTATTAACCTCTGACACACACATCAGAAAACATGAGAAAAACAGAGCATTGTGACGAAGAACACAAGACCTCAGAGCCCTTCCTTCCACATGCTTCTATTCCTGGATTCTAAAATACGTCACATAGTTGCCACAGCAACCACTGCTGGTTGCAGAGAGGAGGGGATGTGATGAAATAATCATAAAATGGGCGGGTAACAAATGGAAAATCAAGTTTTCACATTCAGATCAATAAACCTGAAAAAATACTTTCAGCCCAAAGTTATTTTCTTCACAATATGTTGAAAAGCACAAATGTTAATGATGCAGATGCAGACAGAGTATGAAAGCCATGTCTGGCCGTTCTTATTTTAGGTTGAGCTCCGTAAGCAGTTCTCTAGCTCAGTGCCAGGTCGGCTCCAGGAAGGAGCGCAATCTGCATTATTTCCTGTAACTGGGAGGTAATGACCTTGTCACCTAATGCCATTATGTGACTCAATGTGTCACCAATCCATGTGTTGTTCAATGGGCACACTTTGACCTACAATCCTGGCTAGCTGCAGAGCGATGTGACAGCTGTCTAGTGTGCAATTGTAAGAGGCAGTGCTCATTGAAAGTCGTCCTTTTTTCTTTGAACATAGACTCTGATAAACACTTGTATTGGTTTCCAAAGAGCATAAAAGCATATGGAATATAGCTTATTAGGCAATACAAGATGTTATTGCCTTCTTCCACTCTATTGAAATACAAATTGACAAGGAACTGAATGTATTTATATTTGTTGTGCAACTACTCTACTATGACATCTGTCATGAAGTCAAACGCATTGTTAAGTTGTCATGAAATAAGATATAAATCTTCAGAGCTTGTGACGGAGGGAGTTGTGTGTGTGTGTGTGTGGGGGATCTTAGTTGTATTATTCTTACCGGTGGGTTGGTGTTGTTGAACAATCTATAGCACAGAGGGGTGGGGGTAGAGAGTGAGTGCATGACTAGGGTTATGTAACCCATGCTGTGCCCTTACATAATACATTCAGAATCAGCCTCAAGGACAGATATAGATGGCCTAGTTTCCACCTTGTGCCTGCCAGCATACCAGTGGCACAGTGTCCTGAACACTAATTTCACTGCTGGCTGCAGAGGGGAAAGGCTTGGGATTGTTCAGCATATCTATGGTTTTACACATTTTTTTATGTCAGATACAGTGATATGTGTCTAAAGAAGACAAAAAATGCATTTGCAGTATACATGTTAAGACAAATAAGGTCACAGATGTTTTGGTGTGAGGCTGATAGACATACTTTTTTGGTTTGCTAATCCTCCTGTAGTTGACATCACTTAGACATGACACATGTAGGCCTAAAACACCGCAAGGCCCTGAGCCATGTCAAACAGATTATTTTCCAAGTGTGCATGCAAGAGCCACCCTGTCATTATTCTATTTATACTTTCACAGCTCCAGACTCTTCCAGTATGCCATGCTCGAGACATTTTGGAATGTCCCTCTACTCGTGTCACCTCTGCTCTTCCACCAACATTGCTGAGCTAATGACCAGTTCCAATACTGATTCCACCACACTACCAAAGCTAAAACAAAACTCTCCTTTTTCCCACTGCTAACATGACCATATCAGCACAGCCTGGCTCAGTGTAACTCTGTGTACTGCGAAACCGTTAAATGACCTGTCAATCAATATCAGTTGGTCTACATTTGAAATAGTTGTTGCATCATCCTCAGATAACCGCCTCCCTCTCATTCGTTTTGAAGTTGAAACATGTTGTACTTTTAGGACATACTTAGGAGGAGGAGGGGAGTTAAAATTAGAAGGAATGTTCAAATCCCAGAGAGCACTAATAGAGGTATGTAGAGAAGCACTTTGTTACAGCCTATTCAATAGACTGTACATAGTTTCCTGTTCCTTACTCTGTTGCTGGGCAGATTATCGAGATAATGGAATGAAGAAAGAGAGAGATATAAAAGCATGTAATATGCATTTAGATAAGGTAGAGTGAAAATACATCGCAATTATTAATTACAAAAATGTAAATTAAAAACAGAGACAAGGAAACTCATCTGAAACTTTGCTCCATCATTTTTATTTATAGGGCTTCACTTTAGCCTACGTTTTCAGACAAACCCTTTCGAGATTCATTCATGTGTTCCAGCATTGACTTCGGTTCACATCCATGGTGTAGCTGTAACGGAAAACAGTGACTTTCACGCTGAAACTACAGTATGTCAGCTGTGTCCACTGCAGCCAATACAAGTATCTGCATGTCTAACATATCTTTCCCCTGAAAACTAAACTGGGTATTCACAGCTTCAGTGATGGAAACTCCTTGTTGGACTAATGTTTTGCCCATGATGTGATGTTGAGGTTTATGTCATGTCTGTTGGTGTTCCAGAAAAAGATTCAAAGGCTTTCTCAAGTAAAGGTACTGCAAGTACAGTCTTTCCACTAACTCCATAAATAGAGTAATGGCAGTACAGAGGAAGAACAGTGAAAAAAGGCTTTGAACAGTTGGCTGTAAGAGCTTAACCCAAAGTTACTTCAGCCCCTGATCCTCTGAACAAACCCCGTGCCAGAGCCAGCCGCCAAGGCTAATAACACATTCAGATTGGTCAGTGATGTGAACTGTCATCTACTGTCATCAGAGTTATTGTGACACGGGGACAATAGCTTGAGCTGGGCCTCACTACTTTGACAATTGATAAAGGATTTATTGTGGAAGTGTACAATAATGCATACTGGTGTTGAATAACCACAGAGAAAATATTCCCAGCTGGTGTTGTCTAACTAGCCTGGTATACACCAGACTGATTTACCACTGTAGCGAACCAGTCATGGGTCGTTCCATGTCATTTCAGCAAGCCATGACACCCACCATCTCAGATTGTTCTGAAATCATTTCTATAGTAAGAAGCAGATAAGATAAGCATTCTGTAAGCATTATTTTGATAAAATATAATTTGATCTCTGAGGAATTAAGCTGATTGATTGCACCCAAATTGGCAATTTTAATATATAGGATTCATATAATCAATAATTATAGTACCTAACAGCCAATTTGGACCAAACTTTTGACGAGTATATAGTGTCAGTTCTCTATGGTTGACAAGTAGTATGGAGCTGTGGCTCAGAGTTTTGTTTCTTCATCCTTTGTAATGTACTCTAGGTAAATTAGGGTGTGTCCCCTGTTTTCCCCACCATCTAGTGGTCAGAACCAGGTAATATCAGGATATTAAATGGGGCATAAACCCAACAACTTCAAAGACAAATTTCTCTGAACATACTACACTGAACAAAAATATAAACGCAACATCTACAGTGTTGGTTTCATGAGCTGAAATAAAAGATCCCAGAAATGTCCATACGCACAAAAAGCTTATTTCTCTCAAATGTTGTGCACAAATTTGGTTACATCCCTGTTAGTGAGCATTTCTCCTTTGCCAAGATAATCCATCCACCTGACAGGTGTGGCATATCAAGAAGCTGATTAAACAGTACGATCATTACACAGGTGCACCTTGTGCTGGGGACACTAAAAGGCCACTCTAAAATGTGCAGTTTTGTCTCACAACACATTTCCACAGATGTCTCAAGTTTTGAGGAGTGTGCAATTGGGATGCTGGTTGCAGGATTGTCCACCAGAGCTGTTGCTAGATAATTTAATGTTCATATCTCTACCATAAGCCGGCTTCCAACGTCGTTTTAGAGTATTTGGCAGTACATTCAACCGGCCTCAAAACAGCAGACCACCTGTATGGTGTTATGTGGGTGAGCGGTTTGCTGATGTCAACATTGTGAACAGAGGGCCCCATAGTGGCGGTGGGGTTATGGTATGGGCAGGCATAAACGGACAACGAATACAATTGCATTTTATCAATGGCAATTTGAAGGCACAGAGATACCGTGACAGGATCCTAAGGCCCATTGTCGTGCCATTCATCCCCGCCATCACCTTATGTCTTCCATGGCCTGCATACTTACCAGACATGTCACCAATTGAGCATGTTTGGAATGCTCACGATTGACGAATACGACAGCTTGTTCCAGTTCCCGCCAATATCCAGCAACTTCGCACAACCATTGAAGAGGAGTGGGACAACATTCCACAGGCCACAATCAACAGCTTGATCAACTCTATGAGAAGGAGATATGTCGGCCTGTGTGAGGTAAATGGTGGGCACACCAGATACTGACTGGTTTTCTGATCCATGCCCCTACTTTTAACTCAGGTTAACTTTAACTCAGTAAAATCTTAGAAAGAAATAGAATCTTAGAAGTAAATATTTGTATTAATTGTTGACGTGGGATGTGGGAGGTCCATAGGATGTGGGGGGGTTGTGGGATGTGGGGGTCTTTGGGATGTGGGGGTCCGTGAGATGTGGGGGACCGTGGGATGTGGGGGTCCTTGGGATGTGGGGGCCGTGGGATGTGGGGGACCGTGGATGTGGGGGGTCCTTGGGATGTGGGGGTTCATGGCATGTGGGGGCCGTGGGATGTGGGGGTCCGTGGGATGTGGGGGTTCATGGCATGTGGGGGCCGTGGGATGTGGGGGGAACGTGGGTGCTTTTTGACAATTTCTTTAATTACTCAGGTCTAACTCATTGTTGGAATCGGATGTTAGGTCCTATATTTATTAAATAATATATGAATCCTATAATTGAAATGGGCAAATTTGGGTGCAATTAATTAGGTAAATCTTTTAGAGATTAAATTATATTTCAACAAAATAATGTTGCAGAAATGATGCAACATTATCTGTTTCTAACAACAGAAACAATTTCAGAACTATCTGAGATGGTGGGTGTTGAAATCCTCTTTCTTGGGCTTTTGAGGTGGAACGACCCTCATGCAAGCTTGTGGGATCAGGCTAGAGTCCAACTATTCATCATCCAATTGTGACAACCTTGTCTTTGTTGTTGACCCTTGGAATGTTGTGTTATTGAATTAGACAATTGTATTAGACAACCTCTTCCAATGTTGGTTTATTCATTTCAATTAATTTATTCAGATGGCAGAACAGGCAAGTCAGAATCTCCTGTAAACAGATGTTATATATACCTTATCGTGGTGTGTAGAACCAAAACGGTCTGCCCTCCTGGAAGTAACGTCAAATATTTGTGCTTCCATGAATTTACATTTCAAGTTTTACAGAATATTTTCTTCTTTGAGATGCAAATGCACTAAAACTGTTTCCTAAACATAAACCATGGACTCATTCATTACCTACGCAAAAAGTGATTTATTCCCTCAACAACCATTCTTCTTTTCATCCACCTCAAAGGATCTCGTAGATGTCAGTTACATTATATTGAAAGAAGAAAACAGGCTTTAGTGGTCATGAAGTATTCATCGGTGTATATCTGTTCCGTGGAAGAAAACTTGTACACATCTATCTGGCAGACAGGCAGAGCTACCTGTGAGCTTCCTGGTGGCCTCTGTATGATGGGGTGAGGTGAGTGAGTCATCCTATAGGCTTGTCTCTGCTGGCAATTTGTTGGGCCCCATCTCATCTCAGGGTATTTGAAGGAGTGGTGATGTCAGAGCTGTCACATCTACACTCTGCCTGAGCCCACACAGACTGCTCCTCATATTGACGAACACTGGGAGATTGAAACTGGAATGAATGGACTGTACTGTCTTTCTCTTTCACTCCTGCATCTTACCCTCCTCTCTCACCCTCTCCCTTCCCCACTCCCTGTTTTCTCTGCTGTTTTCTGGCTGGAGGCATGCATATTCATTTTCCCGGAAGAAATTACGAAAGTCAGCCAATGGGTTTCCAAGAAATGCTGGAACACTGTCAGGCTTGGCATCGCTCCAATGGCTTTCGTTAGACTCAACTGTATCAATTGCACAATAAACACTATACTGCAGGCTTTGTATACAAGCCTATGAGTCAGAGAGGGACTCATATTTCAATGCTATTTCAGAAATAGATAAACAAATCAGTGAGCAGGTTTTTTTGAGCTGGTCTTTTTTTTTTCTTGGCGTTAACTGGTGCACATCACAGGTAGCAGTGTTCTATCACTAAGTAGGATATTAGTGACTCATAGCTGGATGAGTCACATAAGTTATCTTCAGTCGTCAGCAACACCCTGATTCATATTACCCTTGTAGTGACTCTTTGTGGAACTACTGTACTGTATAGGAAATGCTTTCTCTGATTTGTAAGGGTGATATCACCATCTTCTGGTAAAAGATGGTATCACATGTCTGAATCCACCCACAGAGCCTCCTTGCTGTGCTAATTCATTAGGCCTACTTATTACGGTTAATTGGATCAACTATTTTTTACTTTTTGAAGAGGAATTGACCACTCATTTTCAGGTTAGTAAATGAATGATATTGTATGTTTTGATTATGAGAGTATGAAACCACAGTGCCTTAACAAATCACATAGTAAGTTATATGGACAACGCACACATACAAAGTGAATCGATTGAGTGCTCTACGATAATGATGGCTGGTCATGGTTGATCGACGATTCACGCTCAGATGATTCGTTGAGAGCCCCGAGACAAAAGTACAAAGGTTTTTATAGCCAAGATACACCCCTTTCAACCTACATGACGAACAACAGATCTATAGAATGGGTCACACGGTTAAGATCTGTATGAAAGATACCTATAATACGTAGCAGACAGTATCTGCTGTGTCAACAGTTTTCATTGAATAGAGACCAGTGTCTGTCCCTCCGAGTTCAAACTGGAACCATCTCTCCCTGGTACGGTAAAGAACAGAAACATTAACTCAGGCTCTGGAATGCTCTTTAGGTTTTATCACCCAAAAGACATTGTAAATCTCCTGTCAGTGTTATCTCTCAGAGGTCCATCCTCAGAAGAACACACACACAATAGTTAAGAATATTCTATTCTGTTGCATTTAAACAACCATTTGATGCAATAACAGTATTATAACATAGTCTTGCAATTTTCCACCATAATATCTTTAAGCGTGGTCAAGTTAATAATTATACTGTGGATGAAGCATTAAACCCCCAGACACATCAAAGATGCAGTCGTCCTTCTGAACTGAGCTGCAGGAAAGGAAGGAAACTGCTTAGGGATGTCACCATGAGGCCATTGGAGCAACACAGTTCAATGGCTGTAACGCCGGAAAACTGAGGAGGGATCAGCAACATAGTAGTGACTCCACAATAATGACTTACATCACAGAGTGATAAGAAGAATACAAATATAAATGTGTTTTTGTTTTTAACATGCACGTGTATGCAACAAGACAGTAAAGTAACACTGAAAAGAAAAAAACATGGCAAAGGAATACTCTTTTTGGCCTAAATGCAAAGCCTTGTGTTTAGGCAAATCAACACAACACATCACTGAATAACTGCCTTCTTATTTTCAAGCATGGTGGTGGCTGCATCATGGTATGAGGGTAGCCTAGTGGGTAGCCTAGTGTTGGGCCAGTAACCGAAAGGTTGCTGGATTGAATCCCTGAGCTGACAAGGTAAACATCTGTTGTTCTGCCCTAAACAAAGCAGTTAACCCCTGTTCCCCTTTAGGCTGTCATTGTAAATAAGAATTTGTTCTTAACTGACTTGCCTAGTTAAATACAAAAATAAAAATGCTTTACAAAGACTGGGGTGTTTTTCAGGATGAAAAGAAATTGGATGGAGTTAATCACAGCCAAAATCCCAGAGGTTGGCACTCCTGCCCGTTCGGGGCGGTGCTCGGCGGTCGTCGTCACCGTCCTACTAGCCACTACCGATCCCTTTTCGGTTATCTGTTGGTTTTGTCTGATTGTTTTCACCTGTGTGTTAGTTAATTAGTATCTGTATATAATGTAGGTTGTCCCGCCCTTGTTTTGTGCGGGATTGTTTGTTTTTGTCATTTCGTTTCGGCTGTCGGTGTTTTTTGTTTTTTTATTCTCGGTTTGTCTGTTATCCTGTTTTGGATATTTTCACCCTGTTTGTATTTTGGGTTGTCCGTGTTTATTTTTGTTCACCGGAGAATAAACTACTATTCACTATTTGCTCTCTGCGCCTGATTCCACCCACCTTGACTAGACGTGACAAATAATTTACAACATAAAGCCAAATCTACACTGGAGTTGCTTACCAAGAAAACAGTCAATGTTCCTGAGAGGCCAAGTTACAATTTTGACTTAAATCTGCTTGTCAGGTTGTGCGCTACTGGTGTAGAAGTCAGGTGCAGGAGAGCAGAGAGTTGTGATCAGGCGCAGAAGCAAACAACAGCTGGACGCAACTGCTCAAACAAACCTCCAGCCAAAAGTGAAAGTGTAAAGCATGACAAAGTCACAATGAAGGCAAAGAGTTTAACAATGAATATACTACGGGTGAAATCCGGTACCCGGGAAACACCAGCCTGGCGCATCACACAAAAACACGTAACAAATAACAATTCCCACACAAAAACATGGGGGGGACAGAGGGAATATATACTGTATGTAGTGTGATTGGGAATGTAAACCAGGTGTGCGGGGGAAACAAGACAAAACAAATGGAACAACGAACAGTGGAGTGGCGATGGCTAGAAGACCAGTGATACCGATCGCCGAACACCGCCGAACAAGGAGAGGAGCCGGAGAGGAGCCGAGGAGTCGTGACTGCTTGAAAATCTAAGACTTGAAAATGGCTGTCTAGCCATGATTCCCTACACCTTGACAGAGCTTGAATACTTTTTTAAAGAATAATGGGCCAATATTGCACAATACAGGTGTGCAAAGTTTTATGAGACTTACCCAAGAAGACTTACATCTGTAATCACTGCAAAGGTGTTTCTAACATGTATTGAATCAGGGTTGAATACTTACCTAATCAAGGTATATTAGTGTTATATTTAGTAGTTAGTATTTCTGACATTTTCTTCCCTTTGACATAACAGAGTATTTTGTGTAGATTGTTGACAAAAAAAAAACACAATAAATCCATTTAAATCCCACTTTGTAACACGATAAAATGTGAAGATATCCAAGGAGGTGTAGACTTACAAAAAAAAAAGTTTTATAAAAAGGTATGCAAAATATTTTCCAGCAGTCTCAATGCCATCACCTCAGTACCCAGAATTAGATGAATGCTAATTTCATTACAGCTCAGTGTATGAGAAAACAGGACATTCTTCCAGTTTGTCACTAGTTACCACAGCTGCACAAAGTCTGAGTATGGCTAAACCACACTATTTCTATAATTTATCTTCTTAAAATCATTTTTTTAACCTAACCTTATCCTAACCACATTACTAACCTTATGCCTAACCTTAAATTAAGACCAAAAAACTAATTTTTACTTTGTGGCTGTGCTAACTAGTGACAACCATTCTTCTATGACATTATGCTGATGTCACAATGCAACCGCACTGTGCTGCCCCACTTTCAGACATTCTCACAGCTTCAGCTAGTGTCATCATACATCCCTGTGGCACTGTGTGCCGAGACAATCTTGTCCATCAAAGCTCTGTCTCTGTACCTTGTGAAGAAGAGAGAAGGCTTGGGGGCTGGCGAACACTACGCAGAACCCCCTGTCACCACCAGGAAGAAGGAACCATGACCGCCCTCCGGGACAGCATGTTTTTAGGAGGAGGAAACACGGAGGAAAGAACTCACCAACATCACCATGGCAGCCTTCATGCTCCCCGTGCAGCACCTCAATGAGATCACCCCTCTGATTCTGCTGGAGTTCCACCTGAGGTGGAGAGCTGACACTGTGGACTGGCTCCTGGGAAGATCCTTACACCTGAGCCCTGGGGGACTAGACCTTTGGCCAGAGTGATCAGCCAGACCAGGGCCGGGGTGCCATCATGGTGGTGGGGGCCACGCCAGAGAGCGGCTGCTCCTGGAGGCTGACGAGGATCTTCTGTTCAGACACAAGCCCTGCTGCCCTATAGGAGGTCAGGCACGGGAGGTGGGGGACCTGGGGGATGCGCTTACGGAGGGTGTATGGGATGCTGTCATCGGCTGAGTGCAGCCCTGGTGCAGAGGATCCTAGACAGGCTGAGAGTGGGGAGGGAGAGGAAATTCAGGTGCTCCAGCGGTTCCTCCTTCCAGGAGAACCAGTGATGGCCAGTCTGTCCCGGCCTTTCAGAGTCCTAACTAGCATCTACCCCCTACATGAAGCCCCATTGCCTTCAGAGCCTCCAGGGGAGGTGGTGGGCTGGCTGGTGTGGCCTCAAACCCTTCAGCCAGAGAGAGCATTGGCAGCTGCTGGAAGATATCAGGGCTTATTTTGGGGAGGTGGTGGCCCTCTACTTTGGGTTTGAGGTTCGCTCATCAGTGCTCTCCTCCTGAAATCCACCTTGCCCATGTTTCTCTCCTTCTACCCCTCAGGCTGGGGAACAACCTGGTCTTTTCACCCTCTCTAGTGTGGTGTGGTCAGAGCTGTTCCTGCAGTGCTGGGGGAGAATAGCAAAAGCCCTGCAGAGGACTGGGGACTGTGGTCACTCATCTGTCACAGTCACTCATCAATAGCAGCAGCGGTGCCCAGGGTGGCACAGGGCAGCACACCACCACAGCCCCAGATTGATGCCCACCCTTTTGGAAAGATGAGCTTGAGGAGACTGCAACACTCCGTTGCCTTCTAACCTGCACCCTCTGCTCTCCTCCATTCTTATCCTGATGTATTTACACCTAGATGGACTAGTGGGGACTTCCTCCTGAGAGAAGAGCTCAGTTTCCTCTTTCACAACATCCTTGTCTACCTCCCCAAAATCGCCCTCCACGGTTGCCATGGCAGGGATGGACTGTGTTGCATTCCAACTGTCCTAAGGCCTCAGCCCTGATCCCGAGCCGCCAGGGCAACAGTCACAAGGCAACAGCCCCTGCTCCCTGAGGTTATCCTCTCCTGCCTCTTCAACCACTTTTCCGTCCACTTCTACAGGGCTCTGATCTTGAAGGACCTCGCCATGGTGCGCTTCCACCTGTCTGTGCAGCTGGCCACCCATCTGGGCATCAAGCCACGTCCGCCACACTATTTCCCCGCCTCAGAAGGATGAGGACGCCCTGGTCGCACCCACCAGGAATGTCAGTCTCCGTCCTTAGACAGATCATAGAGCAGAGCAACAGACCACCGTGTGACACCCAGACCTGGAGCTACCTGGAGCTCCTCATCTACTGCCACGTCATGTTCTTCTCAGGCATCTACCCCAGTGTGCCCTCTGGTGCCCTGTTGACCATCATAGCTAAATCCTGCATGGACTTGTGGCACCTGTGTTCAGGCGCACGCCGCCCCCTTCCCCAGAACATCCCCGGGGTAACGTTTTTGGCAGCGGGTCTTCTGTGGCTTTGAGGCCCTGGCTGTCCTGCTCAACTCCCTCCTGCTGTGGTCCTCTCTGGAGTTCAGGTTTCTCTTCCTGAGTTATACTGGGTGGGGAAATGTTCAGGGCCTTCCTCCTGCTGCAGCTGTCGCTGCTGAGCCTGAGAGGGCGGTCACCTTCCTGCTCCTCTACCTGGCCTGGTTTGTTGGCAGAAAGGCAGAGCAGCCTGAGACTACGCCAACCCCACCTCCACAGGCTCCATCGCCACCAGCACCATCAACAGCAGCACTCTCACATACTGTAGAGATGCAGCAGCCACTCAACTTCAGGCTTTGTGGGAGGATCATTGTGTCCTGCAAATAAAGTGAGGAGTGAGGGTGACATACTGTAGGTGTGCTGTTTGTGTGTGTTTGTGTAGGGGTATCATTTTTCTTTTACAGAGTCTATCAACTTTGGCATTAGAGTACAGAAATCTTTCTCAAACAAATCAAGCTCACACATCTATATCTGGGATCTTTAGAGGGTCATTTTTAACCGTTGTCCCATCTACTGTAGGCTATGCCCAGGCTTTGGCCTACGTTGAATGGTGATAACAGTCAGACAATTAACACTGTGACTGGAGTCCTTCCGCCCTGGCAGTAGGACTGACAGATGGTGCTAAGCAAGGCTAAACTCAGTGGTCATGTCTGTGACCTCACAGATGAGACACTCTCCACTGAGTCTGATCACAGACCGGAGAAAGTCCTTGTAGGAGAAAGTCCCAGTAGGAGAAAGTCCTTGTAGGAGAAAGTCCTTATAGGAGAAAGTCCCAGTAGGAGAAAGTCCTTGTAGGAGAAAGTCCCAGTAGGAGAAAGTCCCTGTAGGAGAAAGTCCTTGTAGGAGAAAGTCCCAGTAAGAGAAAGTCCTGTTTTAATGATCAGCTTTTGAGACTGATATATGTTTGGTAAACACATGACCGAGCTACAGTATGTATCAAATGTGTCTGTCGAATAAAGATACTGCACATCACTAGATTACTGTAGCATTTTACAGTGTTTATGGACTTACACCCAGGCCTTCCAGTGCCATAAGAGGGTGCTGCTAGCCTTTGATCCTTCAAACATTGCTATTGCTTTCTAAATTGAAACTCAGACATAGCAGGTGTGTTTTTCTTCTACATTTTCAAGATATAACTTAAAAATAATATAAATGTGAAAGTTATTGTAGTTCTAGACTTTGGCCTAAATGAATCTGCTGATGATAAGACTCATAGTATTGAACAATATAGACTGTTCTGTTTTGTCATTCTATGTTACCTGCCAACAGGAAAGTAGTGAACCCTCGACTCAAACATTTCTGGTGTTAAAACAGAACCCTGTTTCCACTATTCCTCTGAGTCACATCATGACAGTGTTTTATATGTTGATGGACTGAACGTTGGTTATTCCATGTCATTAAGGACAATAATGTTCATTATGAACTGTCAGTGGTACAATATCTGAGATGGGAAGGGCTGATCCCAGCCAATCATTGAGAGGCCAGAAAGCTGTCTGTCTCACCTCTAACTTCTGACTCACGGCAGATAGAGAGACCTCCAGTGAAACCTTAGCTTTAGCCACAGAGGCCCGAGCTCATGTACACTGGGTGGGTAATGGTCAGCTAACTATGCTTGCTGAGTCAAACATGGTTGCACCCAGGATAATAGTCATCTGGCTTTCAAAATGCATCTGGGTCCAAGCATATAACAAAGAAAATGTAAATGCCAATTACTGTAGGTCCTTGTTTGTTCACTGTCAGTCGTGACTATATCATGAAGGACAGGAACTTTCATGTAGCAAGATAAATTAGACAGAGTTGATTTGAAAAGGATATTTAATGTATGCGCTTAATTTCTCCTCACTGGATTGTATTAACAAACTGTACAATACTGATAAGCCTGATGGGACAAAACGGAGATATGATTACGGCATTTGTACGTTTATTGAAACATTTATAGTAGTTTTGATTACCTTCACATTTATGCAGTCGTTGATAATGACATTTCTCTGAATTCTGAATTTGTCATTTTGATCGAACACTGAACAGGAGTTAAACCTTTACAAGCAGAGCAGTTAAATGAGAGAGGACGTCTTTTGTACATTGTGAATATTTGTAATGAAATTGTAATGTTATATACAAAACAGATTTTAGTCTTACAAAGCATTGAATGTTCAAGCTAACACTAATTCAAGTTTCTGCCGTCGTAGTGAATTATGCAGTTCTACCATCCCAGTTCCTTAATTATACATTTGAAACGCTAATCTTATAGAAGTCCTGGTATTGGTGACCTCCAGTATCAGTCCTGTTCCCGTGGCAGTGGCCTGTTCACCATACCTGCCTCCCAACGCTGCCACAGAGGAGTTTTCTGGCCGCCTGCCTTGTAAACCTTGGGCTCCTGGAGAGATAATGCAGGACACAGGAAATGGATTTAGCTAGTCTGACAAGCAGTTTAGGTTTTCTTACATTTCAGTCAATCTCCATTTAGCCACACACAGAACTTGAATATAACCACATCCCTTGTCAGATGTCAAATATTATAGCGCAGTTATTTCTGAAAATAAATGTTGAGGTCAGCTTTGCCAGCAAAATACACCGATTCTAAACAGAACCCCTACTGTTACATTGCTAGCAGAAACATACATACAGTATAATTGCAATCGAAGCTTGTGAGTGAATGACATGTTGTGTTCCTGTCACAGGGAGGATACTTCTAGGAAAGCAGAGCTGTACCTGTGTTTGTCCAGGGTTCATCCTAGCACTCTTAGGATTGGGAGGAGGCCAGGTCCGATCCAACTTCCCTTGGATTGTCGGCCATCAACTGCAGAGAGGCAGGATAAGGAATAATGAGATGGGATAAGGAAAGGATTTACAGACTGATCTAGCAGGCTCCAAAACACTGCTAAGTAAAAATACAAACTCCTTCTAGACTCCGTACCATTTGAAGATGTATCCATTGCAGTTACTATAATTCATATTGTAATTCCTCCGATGGCTATTTTTGGAACTAGTTCATTTGATTTGAATCATGCTAGAAGTCAAGGAAATGATCTTCTTCCGTCTGTCCCCCCAGACCTCTAATATCAATGGTCACAGGTCACAGCCATATATATATATATATATATATCCCCATGACCACAAGTTTATCAATCTAGAATATACACACTCATATGATTCTAAATTACATGACAGGAATAAGCTGTGACTGCACTGTGCTCACAGAACCCCTTGCTGTCCCCCAAGACATATCTGTCATCTCAAACATGCAGATGCCCAGAACACCCTTGATCTGATCTTTCTGGCCATTGTACTGCCGTGGTAACTGTGGTTACATCCTACAAAGTCCCCCTGTGGCACGTGCTGCTGATTCAGATAAGTGTTCAGCCAGAGGGATCTTGCCCTGGATGACACTAAGTTGACGACAATACTGTGCCCATAATAACATTATCTGATGCTAATGCAAATAGGCAGACATTAAAGTGCTTGGGCTGAGATGAATATGTGCTGTGGAATGAATGACGCTATAACTGGCTTATCCACTTTTCCTCAGCTAGGTGTGTTTATCATACGTTGACGCAACACAAAATCACGATGGCACAAACAAATACTTTTTGCAAAAATTCAAACATGTGACTCCCCCTCACTTTGCCCCAATTCAAACACAAAGGAATTCTACATGTAATATAGGACATGTCCACTGACCTGATGCTGTGAAAGAGGAGGTGGATGAGGGAATGCGTGTGGTAGGTGAGTCTGGGCTGGGGTCCTCTGTGCTGTCTGGCCTGCCCCCACTGACTCCTGCCTCTCCATACAGA
This sequence comes from Oncorhynchus keta, assembly GCF_023373465.1. NCBI lineage: Eukaryota > Metazoa > Chordata > Actinopteri > Salmoniformes > Salmonidae > Oncorhynchus > Oncorhynchus keta. The sequence continues at coordinate 18,521,642 of NC_068425.1, read as the reverse complement.
CTACACCTCTGCCTGCGCAGCTCCTCCTCCCTCTCCCTGGCTTCCCGGATGTCCTTCTCCACCTCCGGCTTCATGGCCAGGGAGGGACGCAGCTTAAAGAAGGGGTTCTCCCTAAGGATGTCAGAGCCCTCGTCCTCATCCCCTGGCTGTTCTACCCTCACCTCATCCGTGTGCTCCTCCTCTGTAGAGACAGTGCCCCCTATACTTAGGCAGTCTAGGCTTCTGTAGAGGCGCTGAGCTCCTCTGTCTCGGTTTGGATAGTGGGCTATGATTGTGTCGTCACTTTCCAGAATAACCACCTTCCTCGTTGCTCCTTTAGTGGCGGGTTGGTTCTCTGCACTTGGGTTTTGGCCTGAGCTCGCCTCCTTTTGGGCCTTTAAGTCAAACAGCTGGTGGGAGTGGGCTCTTGAGAGAGGGCAGCCTTTAAAAGAGACAAGCTCCATGCTACGCGTCCTCTCCAGCACAGAGGGGTAGACATGACCTCTCATCCCCAGGCCTGCTGTGGTGAGGGGTCTCCTGTGCCTGGTGGGTCCTTCTGCATTGCCTTGTTGGAAGGCTTCAAACAGCAGCTTCCTCTCGCTCATCTGGCGTACTGTTCCTTGCTGTAGACTCCAGGGATCTTCCCCATGTTCACCAGGACAAGCTCCTATGGATCTCCTGGCTGATCTCCTTCTGCATCTTCTTCTCTGAGAACTGCCAGTCAGCGCCCTGCCCCGGCCCAGCCTTAGAGGACAGTGTCTTAGCCAGCAGCGGAGTCTTCATCAGGGGGATGTCTACCACCTCCTGACCTTCCTGGGTGTTTGACATGCACCTGGACCGACGCAGGCTCTGCTCCCTTTCAGCAGATCGCGGATCTCCTCTCGATGGGAGTCTCCTTCTGGGGTGGGGAGCCTTGTTGTCCATGATGGGGGCTGTGGTCGTGTGGATCTCGTGTGTGCTGACAGGGGAGAAGTCAGTGGACACCCGCTGTCACTCTGGTCATCGTCACTGCATTCCATCTCAATCCTGACCATAGGTTGGACACTGAGCTGGGCAGAAGGACAAGACTGGACCTCCTCCGCTTTCTCTCCTGCCACTGTTTCAATATGTTCTTTCTCTGGAATCTCTGTGTCTTCCTCACTTACCGCTGCCCTCTCTTCCACCTCGACAGTCTGTACTCTCTCCCTGCTCTCTCTCTTCCACCTCGACAGTCTGTACTCGCTCTCCTGCTCTCTCTCTTCCACCTCGACAGTCTGTACTCTCTCTACCTGCTCTCTCTCTTCCACCTCGACAGTCTGTACTCTCTCTCCCTGCTCTCTCTCTTCCACCTCGACAGTCTGTACTCTCTCTCCCTGCTCTCTCTTCCACCTCGACAGTCTGTACTCTCTCTCCCTGCTCTCTCTCTTCCACCTCGACAGTCTGTACTCTCTCTCCCTGCTCTCTCTCTTCCACCTCGACAGTCTGTACTCTCTCTCCCTGCTCTCTCTCTTCACCGCTTCCCTCACTCCCTCCTTCCTCTTCTTCTTCCTCTTCCTTCCTACACTCGATTTGCTCTACCTCCTGGTAGCCTGTATCCTGATTGTTGTCTTCATGGCTACCTGGTGTGCGGGCGGAGGCTCCTGTGGCACCTGTTGTCCGTCCTGTCTCTGTTGCACCAGATGCAGGCGATGCAGCAGCTGCTCCCCCTGCTGGATGTCTTCAGCTACTGTCAGGCTGCTAACCTCCTGCTGCTCCTGCTGCTCAGAGGCAGGTGACTGAGGCGAGGGCACTAATACTTGTTCTCTGGATAAGCCTCTTGAAATAGATAGGTGAGGCTGGAGGCACTGGACGTCACTGCTAGCACTGTCTCTCCTGACCCACTCGTCTTTGGTCATGTCGTAGTCTAGTGATCTACCATCGACCATGTCCTCAACATCATTGTTAGTCTCGTCTGTATGTTCTGGCTCTATGATGGTCCCTTCATGGGTTGGATGACTATTGTTGTCAAGGCTGTGCTCTGGCTCAGACTCCCTTGTCTGTGATGATGGGACAGAATCTGTCTCTTTCAGAATGCTGGTTTCCATGTTCGGATGTGGCTGCTCAGGGCTACTGGCACCCACTGCTTTATATCCGTCTGTTGGTGGTGGCGTGACAGAGCCAGGTCTTTCAGTCAGCACTGTGATATCCACAGATCCTTCCTTCTTCAGTTCAGTCTGCTGCTCCTCTTCCACTGTTATTGTAGCCTTGTCCATGACTGGAGTGCTGCTAGGCTGCTCAGACTGAACTCCATCTAAGCTCCTGGGATTTTCTTTAGCCTCTGTGACGCTTATGGCCCCAACTGAGACTTTTACATTGGGCTCCGTAGTGCTGCCCTCTTCTGGACAAGAGGGGTCTTTGCATGGTGGGGAAAGGATGAAGACGTCATCATCCTCTTCCATCCTATCGGGGTGGCTTGCACTGACCAAAGGGGGAGGTGGTATGACAGCCTGCCAGGCCTCACAGGGCTTTTCCCCAGAAGTCAGGGAGGAGTTGTCTTTGGCCATATCTGTGTCCTCTGTCGGTTTACAGCCAACCTCCATCCAGAGACCACAATCCTCCTGGGAGACTGGACTCTTAGGAGATCGGGGGCTGACCATGGGCTCTGTTTCCATAGTGATGGGGTATAACTTCACACCTGTTAATATTTGTATTTTTCTCCTTTCACTGTCTTTGGTTTCAGTGTCTCAATCTGAAATATATGTTAATGACTTTGCAATTAGAGGCATGTTATTTGAGCCCCTTCAAAAACATACACCACTAGGCTTAGATGGTCTACCATTCAGTAAACCAAATAGTTACGAAATGTCTTTAAATGTGTACTAAAAATGGCAATTTTTATAACAATGTCATATATGTCAGGTAATACCTGCAGAAATAGGACAATAAAGTAAATGTTTGTGAATCTGCTGTTGTCCAAGTTTCTTTTGAGGAATGCTGACAGTTGAAAGAAAGGATGACGGTCATTATGCCAGCTTTGGCCTGGCATAATGTGATGTCACTAAAACATGGAACTTGGATTAAAAAAATATGTACAAAAAAATTGCAACTTCACCTTTTAAGGTTTAAAATTAAGGAAATTATCTTAAAGTTGTAGTGCATTCTGTTCTCTCTCACCTGACATATTTACTAGCTGACACTACAATGGTGATGCAGTTGACCTGAGCAGAGTTCTGCTTACTAGGGAGAAGAGTAATCAGCTTTTCACTGTCTGGCACATCCACTATGCATCTGCTACAGGAGCCTCCTTCACAGCTTTCTCCTCCAGAGCCATATCACTTTCAGCCTTAAGCTCAAAACATTGACTTCATGACAAGATACTCATTTAAATTCCAGCCAATTTAGAGAGCTGTATCTGTGAGAACCAGTTAACCACATTATGAAAATTCATGTTTACTGTATGTCATTTGCATGAATGTCTCCATGTCTACACCACACCTGTTAAGATGACTCCAGATTTTTTACTATGCATAATGGCAAACTGATCAGAACCATCATTGTCATTGAGGTTGTGCAGTTCTGTCTGTCATAATGTCTAATTACCAATGCTCCCATGAAATCTACAGATGCATGATCTTCATTTTAAGACAGCAGGAAAATAATCATGCAGCAACAGAACATGGGAATTATTGTCAGGATTATAGTTAATGGCCATTTGTACAGGGGTTGATACATTTTTTGTTAGGGCAAATCAAGTCTGACATTTCAAAGTGGAAATTACAAACTTTAGAAGCCTTTTAAAAACACTACAAGTTTGCGTTTCCTGCCGTGCAGGAAAATTCTCAGCAACAAAAGAGTGATGCAATGAAATTCCTACACCTGTAGTCACCTCAGGGGCAGGTGAGATTTATATGTCTATATTTACCCTCAGGCTTATAGCCATACTCCTGCCCTGGATTAGCAAAAAGCCAGCCACACTATGTATGAAGTGATTGCATCGCAACACATTTGAATGATATTTAATGAGCTTATCTCCTCCATTAAGGGGAAGTCAACCAAACATTTCTCAGTGATACAAATACAAGCTCTTCCTTGAAAACCACAATGAATTATACATATTACCTCATGACATTTCAAATATCCTGAAATCTCAAATATTTAAAGCCTTTTTGTAGGAATAAACTGTAGGCTGTAATTATCTATATTAAAGTAAAGCTAGACGTTTGTTTCAAGAGTTGTTACTTTGTGATCAATAATAACAGCCATACTATTCAAAACCATTATTATTCGTTTATGAAAACTAAATGGCTTATGGAAATGAAATGTAAATTAATCATATGCATCTGTGAGTGCTACTAATGACAAAACGTTGGTAACTAACAGTATAATATCAGAATACGGCAAGGTACTGTAAAATGAATAATAAGAAAGAGACCCACCTGTTTGCAGTGTCGTGGCTGTGTCCAGGCTTCTGTCTGAATGATGCTGCTAGGCTGCTGCTGAGACCCGTGAGAGGTGAGACTGCCTGTCACTCAAAAGGCGAAGGACTGAAGCTCATTGACTACAATCGAATTGTTACAGGGCTGGCCCACGGGGAAAATCTTAGGGAAAATGGCATAGCACATCTTCCAGAAAAATAGTATCTCTTTTAAACTAGGGATTTGTAGTCGCCAAAGTTCCGTAGCGTGTCTTTAATGGTATGTCACAGCTCATTTGCAATAAAGAGTCCTATACATAAACGTCCTGACAGGAACGTTGCTACTGCTGATCAAAAGGAAAGACCGAGACAAACAAAAATCTTAAGAATATGAAATATATTTTGTTTTGATAATCACACACACAATCCAGTTTTTTATCCACCTTCATTAACAGACATGGCTAAATCAAAATGCAACTACCAAACACACTTACACATACAAATCGCACTGAATAGATGTAATGGCAACCAACCCTTCTTTAACAGACTGTTTTGGTCACTGACGGAATACAGTACATTCATATCATATTCATAACCATAACATTTGTATTAGTGATGAGGACAGCACTTTGAGATATCAGCTGATGTACGAAGGGCTTTAAAAATACATTTGATTTGAACAAAAGAGTTGCCATTGAAAAAGGCACATCAAGCATTTCTAACATTAATATTTAAAAATCTATTTCCAAAAAGAAACAGATCAGTGGTTGTTGTATTCTTCATCTTTGGTTCATTCCTAGAGGACATAGTGCTGAGTACTTTTTTTGGGCTGATACAACCAATCCAGAGGAGTTTGAGATGAGTGCTGCTGGGATTCTGGCAGTAAAACCTAGTCGCATTACTGAACTGTGTCCAGCAGGAGGCAGAAGGGCTTTGTAACAGTCACACTGGAGTCTGTTCACAGAGCTGTTTGAAGAGACAGTAACAATAAACACTCCATGACACAAGCCATGTGGGACTGTAGTCTCAGAGGATACCAGTGACATTTTAGATGAGGAGCAAAGGCACGCTGGAGCACATCCTGTGCAATTTAGACAATGTTGTAGATTTAGGCCAAGCATACAGCCCATTCATCATGAGTGGCACAGCTAAGAGTAATGGGGGGGTGATGCTCTATCATGT